>NC_057925.1:38242286-38863106 GCF_018873765.1 Telopea speciosissima
GCAGATATCCTTTATTTAGCCTGTTACTTTGTTAAATGTTCATTCTCCAATGTTACTAAGGAATCCAACTTTGTAGCGGATTCTTTAGCCAAGAAGACTTTGTCTATCATGTGTACAACAGTTTGGCTGAAGTCCATTCCATGATTGATGGAGCTTTGTAATCCAAAATCCGAACCACGTGTCTTTGAATAGACCTTTTTTTATAGGAAAAAAAATTCACCCTAAATAATGAATTTAAGCATGTTAAATGGGTCCTAACAGTTCTGGCTCGAATGCTTTCCTTATTGGGCTTTCGATTCTAGACCCATTGGGAAAGTCATCTCAAAACCATGCCATCCTATTTGACAATTGGTCTCTAAACTAGCTCCCCAAACCGTCTCTTTGAACAATCTAAACAAGCACCCAAAACCATCCCTTGTTTTTTTATTTTTTTCTTTTTTGGTTATCTCCCATGGAGGGTCCATAGGCCACTACGAGTTGGCATCCTAACTCAAGGAAGGGCAGACAAGCCGCCAAGGGGTGGGTGGGGTGGGGTGGGGGTGGGGGTGGGGGTGGGGGTGTAACAGGTTGTACACATTGGATGGAAGAGTCGAACATCCCTACACTTGAGCCAAGGCTCTACTGCACTAGCAACGACCACCACACCAAGAGGTGCTTCTGCACTACCAACGACCAAAACACCAAGAGGCGCTTTCTTGAACCATTCCATTCAATAGGACAAATAGATTTCATGTTTTAGCATTCTAGACCCAAATTAATCTATCTCTGAACTGTTAAAAGAAAGAATAGCAGTAACCTCCTCTACCAGCGTTTGTTACAGACCACCACCATATGATTCCCTACCTGTTAAAAGAGTTTTATTTCTAATCTCTCTTACACATCATCGGAGAGTTTTATTTCTAATCTCTCTTAGACATCATCCGATTAGGATCTTTCTTGTAAACAATTTTAAACTTGAATTGGTGGGGTGCGCCAGGCCCATGCAGTAGTGCAACGCATGGGCGACGCTTGAAGACCCCAGCAGCAAGCTACCGTGGTGGGCCTTCCCCCTAGAAAAATTAATTTAATATCATGTGGGTCGATGACCCACGTATCAGATATTAAACTGATAAGAACAGATACTACACTTGATCTTAGCCAAAAGGCCGAGAAAGGTATGCTTTGTTCTGTGTCTTTGTTTTCATTTTATAAGACTTGTCTTGATATCCCTCTTCCCTCTCTGGCCGATGTGGGATTCGGTCAGTATTCACTTCCCCTGTTTATATGCCTTCTCTGATGCCCAAACCCAAAACATTGTTTGTTCTCTATGTTTCTATGTATCATTCATTCACTTTTGTCTGAATTCATAAGTTATATTTCCTCACAGAACTGTTGGCGGGTATTGTTAAGTTATTGATGGGGGCTGAGGATTGTTACTTGTCTTCTTGGGGATCATGACTGGGTGGGTCAAAATTGTGCAGTCTGTGGAATGTTATTGATAATCAAGTCTTCTTAATGAATCCAAATCATTAAGTAGCCACTCTTTGAATTACAGAGAGAATACTAGCACTTAAACTGTCTATGATGTGCTACCAGTGCTAAGATAAAAGGCCCTTCGAACTGGGGAATGGACAAGAAAATGATGGTAAATGGCACACAGGTAGGAGCCAACACCTTAACACTAGTAGACTTTGGCTGCTTCAATTCCTTTAATATACTGTCAAACCTGTTATTCTCATCCATGTGTACTAGAAAGATTGAACTTCACCCGCTTTTGTCAGGTTAGAGGCTTCTTTGATTTCTATCAAACACTTAGTGTTGTGGGTAAAAACTAGGCTTAGGGGCGAGCATAAAAACTAGCCTTAGGGGCGACAAAGATAGTCCCACATTGGTCAGTGAAGGTAAGACTGTGGTCTCTATGAAAGGATTGAAGTCCTCAATCACTCTGTTATCCATATATATCATGAGACGTATTGCCGATACCAAAATATTATCCAAAACGCCTCTACCATATTGTTCCACAGATAAGAGTAAACAATCTGATAAGAAACATGATTGTTTGTCAAGCTCCCAGTCTCCATCATTGGACATCTTTCAGAAATGCTCTCAGAGCATTAAGAAGAGCAACAAATAGTAGTAGAAAACTTTAGCAGAGCTCTATGTCCTCGTTCCTTTAATTTTCTTATTTTTCAAACAGAGAACTAGATGAGGTATTTTAAAGTTCCAGATTCACGAAAGAGGAACGAGTATTGTGATCAATGAAAGACAGAAGAAGATCAATATATAAAGACTTAAACTTTTGGAAATGGTAGGGGCCGCACGAATGCGTACCCCCTCTACCACAAATTATGAAGTACACTCTTCCACTTGGGAAGATGTTAGGCGGGCACCCCTCCCAAGTGCAATGGAGGTCACCAACCTAGGCCATGGACCTTCTTGATCAACCATTGACCCCGTTCAGGTAAGTATTGTTGTTCGATGGCTGTCACTGAGAGGGGGGTGAATCAGTGATTGAAATTCTTTCAATTTCTTCCCCACTGTTACTGATAGTTACTGGCAAAAACTGAATACAACTCACAAGGTCGTGTACACACCCTAGCAAGACTCAAAGGCTCTACCAAGTGTGTGCACCCATCCTGCAGCTCACACACTTCAAATGCAAGAATGAAAAAACACACAATTCCACACGCACAACACAAGATATACGTGGTTCGGCAAATTGCCTACATCTACGGAGCAATGCCACTATGGGCTTCGTAGTTGCTCAATACTCAACTTTGCTGCACCTATAGCTGGGAGCACCCACACCCAAATTTTCTCACTATAGAACTAACAGGGCAAATAATGCCAGTACAAAATAGTACCCAATGCCTAAGAGCACCCACTCCCTGTATTTAGCACCCACTAAATACAGCACAAAAATAATAGGGTTTTGGGCTTATAGCAATGCCCTACAGGTAAACACAAACTAGAATAGGTCTATCAACAATATTCACCTACTTCTAGCATACTTCACTGGAAGGGATGAAGCATAAATAAATAAAGAGAGCTAAGAATGCTTACAACCCTCACACAGGAGGTCTGAACTTTACAGAGATCAACTGGAGCCCACTGTAAGTATCAATTCTGTCCTTTGTGGAGAGATTTGAGCTTTCAAGTAAGCACTGGCATGAGGGGACCACAATAGCTCATTTCTTCTTGTCTTCTTCCTCTTCTTGTATTTTCTCAAAAACACAATCAAAACCCCACTTTCTCCATGAATAGAGCTTCAGCAACAATGCTCAATCTTCAAAAACCCATTGAGAATAAGCTTTAATGCATATGAAACAGCCTTCTATTTTTCAAAAGCAAAGCTTGAGAGAGAGAGGAGTTCGTTCCATTTTTTTTGTTGCTCTGTTTCTTCTAAAAATGGAAAACCCCTTTTTTCCTACTACTAACGATTTTGTAGCTCACACTTTGAAGAAAGAAAACCACTTCTCTTTAACAACAAAAGACTTTGTAAAAGGACCAAATAGCCCTTTTAGATGAACCAATCAATTCTTCACAAAAAGAATCTTCAACCTGGGCAAAGATAAATGAACTTCTTGGAAAATTCAAAGAGAATTGCACGGCTTTCAAGATGCCTTTTTGAAGAGCTAATCAAATGCTCTAAAAAGGAATCTGAGAGCTCATAAACCCTTCTTTAATTCAGCCACTCACGGACTTCACGTGATAAACCAACGACCCATCTTTATGAAATATCTCTCCAACTTCTTGTTAATTTCAAAAGACCCCCTTGTCTCACCTTTTTATGCCACTGTAGACATAACTCTTAATGATTTGTAGTTAAACCCCTGAGATAAGAAACTGAACCTACGTTGCTGGCCGAGAGCATGAATTGAGTTCAAATCAGTTTCAGGTTTGCTTCTTTTCTACGCACCCATATGAAAAAATTCATAACTCCCTCGTCTGACATCGGATTAACGAACTGTTTGAACCGATGGAAAGAGGGCTCGACGAACTAACTTTCTCCCGTTCATACCTTTTCCAAAATCTACCGCAGGACCCACTGAAAAAATCCTTGAAAGTACCACAGCTGCAGTGACCTGTGAATTAGGACACAAGTATGAATCCATAAGCCTCCAAACACTTTGTATCACTGCTGCCCATGCTTGCAATGCTTTGAACTGCTACCAACCAAGGTTTCCTGAGCCACTAGACACTGCCATAGCCTCAAGACTGGCCATCTCATCACTGCTCTGCGCTTGGTTGCCAACAATGACAACCTATATGCAACAAGTATGTTCCCTAGGCACTACTTCTCTTAAGTTAAACACTTCTCTCCTTTATCTCCTTCAATAGTTGACCGATGTGTGATTAAAAAAAGGCACACCAACATGTTACCTCCCTCAGCCTGCACATATGAACTCTTTTCAGATTCTCTTGCACTGTTATTCGTTCTATCTTTGAGCTGTAATATCATTGATGTGGAACCTAATGGATAGTGATTGAAATAAAGAGATAAAGAGAGAGAGAGCGAGAGAGTTTATCATATCAGAGTTCAAAGTGAAAAGAGGTGGAGGAAGGGAAACAATCTGGATGGTAAGCTAGTTTTAACATGTAATAGACAGAGTTTAGACATGTTTTGGATGATAATTGAGCTCTGTTTACAAGGATAAAGAGAAAAAAAAAAAAAAGATTTGGAAGTATGCTTCCCACTTAGCAGAAAATGAGTTGCTCCATTCTCTGCTTTGGACAAATTAGTGAGAGCTTCAAATTAAATTGCAGATGTTGCACTTGTTAACCTTTATTTCAGCCTACAAGCTTTCTATAGCTTACATTACATGTGCATTTGTGAATGAAAGAGGACTGTCTTTAAACAATTAGGTTCCTCACCGATATGGTTTCAAAAATTAGAACTGGATTGATCGAATTCCATGACCGATCCTAATTCTACCCATTCTAGAGCAATCGATTTTAAGGTTTTTAAAATCGGATCACTGTGTTTCAGATTTGAGTGGCCACTTGTAAGGTTTTTGGGATCGATTCCAATCCGATTTGGATTTAAGGGTGTCAAACGAGATAGTTCAAGGTAAATCATCATATTTTCTTACTAGTTCGGGTTCTAAGGGGTCCCAAAACTAGAATCTGATCCCATTTAATAACGACAAGATGGTCCGATTTCGGTTCCTTAATACTTTGTTCAATTAAAATCTCAAATACTCAAATATGCCCAAAATATGAAGTTTACGGTACATCATGTTTCTTTGATAGTATGTTTGAGGTTATTTATTTATAATCCCAAGTTTATCATGTTTCCTTCGATGATGGAAGTGAATAGGGAAAGAGAACAGGGAAGGAGGGGGGAGAGTGAGCAAGAAAGGAGGGGTTGGGTAGAGGAGGGGCTGTTGTAGGTTCACTAGGGTGTGGGAGATGGGGGAGGACAGGGAAGCAGAGGCGGGTCGACTCAAGAAGAAGTTGAAGGGTTCAGGATGGGGACAGTGAAGGGAACCAAGGATGGTTTAAGGTAGAGCTAGCGAGAGGAAGGGGTGGAGAGACTGAGTTTCTAGCAACGGGAGGTAAAGCATTGTAGCGGCAGACCCCCCCTCACCCCACCTTTACAACCAACCCGGCCCCCAACCCCTGCCACTGTAACTCCTTTCCCCACCATCCATATCTGTCCCCAACACCTTCTACAACCCCATCATACCCCTTTCCACAGTATCCCTTTCCCTATCCCCAGACCCCCTCTACAACCAACCCCGATCCCAACCCCTACCGTTGCAACTCCTTTTTTCGGCCACCATCCTTGTTCATCCCCAGCACCTTCTGTGGCCCCATTCCACCCCTTTCCACACCATCCTTTCCTTGTCCCCATTCCCCCTCCTCTTGTCGTGGCCACCTCTGCCTCCACCTACAACACCACAACCCTGCATCTTTGGAATGCACCCTCAGCTTCTCACCTACGATTCCCACACCCATCTTTACTGTCTCTTTGATTTCCTACTAAATGATGTTGTAGTCCCATTTTAAGATATCCCCAAATCCATCACTCGATGCCCCAGACTTTTGATTTTCCAGTGTTTGTGATCAGTTGAAGCCTGCCTGGTATTCCTTATGCAGGCTTGGATTCGTGGGTCCTACACAATCACTTTTCAAATGACACTCTTCTTGGTTTTGGATTTTTCTTCTCTCAAGTTCGAGATCTGTAAGTTCTTGTAAGTACCCCTGGAATCATGACATGTGGCACTGTTTAATCTAATGATCACAATTTAAATGTAAGTATTTAACTCTTAACTAACCCTGGTTACCCCAACCCCTACGTACCCTAACCTTGGTTACCCCAACCCATGCCCCTACCTCTACCCCTACCCTCACCCTTGGGCCTTTCTCAGTGCAATGCCTTCCTCCTCCTTCATTGTCACTGTTTCCTTCTGTTGGGACCCGTTTCACGCTCAATAATGGGTCTGACACGTCATTAGATGAGGGTGGCGTAGGCTGACCAGGTCAGAGAGAACGGTTGAGAGAAAACCGCCTAGGAGGGAGTAGTGCTCCCTATTTCCCAGCTTAGGGATAATGCCCACCACGTCCACAACAGCATAGACGAAGGGACATGAACAGGAAAATGCCTCAACAAGGGGCCACGTGGCGAGCAGAGGGGATAGGGTACGAAGGCCACTAGAAGGAATAGCGGATACAACCGCCAGACAGAGTCTTTGTTGGGTCCATCTATAAAAGCCAAGGGACCTGTCGCGCATAAGGACACACACAACAACTCAATATATTACTTTTAGCATTTACCTTTCAGCATTTACTTGTTAGTTCTTCATTTTGTTTTCTTTCCCTTCTGGGAAGTGTACGTTACAGTCATTAGGTTAGCCATTGGGAGGAATCAGGAGCTCGTCCACCTCAATAGAATGGTATGATTTGATATTGGCTTGTTTACTTTCCATTATTCAATCAGTTTATCCAATTTTTGTGTTTGTCTTTTGCATATCATATAAGTTCCTGTTGACAATCTTGCGCTTTGTCGTTAAGAATCCCATCGAGACCGATACCTTTAAATTCTAACCCAAAGGTCCTTAGAGTTACTTAGGCATGAGGGAACCCTAGATCCCCTGGTTAAAAGTCAGATAGGTAAATCCTAGCCCGTTTGAGCCTGCATCAAAGGTTCTGGCACGCCCTGCACCTATTTTATCCATGTTCCATTTTGTGAGAGTGTTGGATATTTCTTCCACCAACACATTTTGGCACGCCCGGTGGGACCCTCATAGACTTAGGTATTATAATGGGACCAAAGAAGAAAGCAGCAAAGACCCACAACAGGAAGGAAGTGGTCATCGAAGACGACATGGTTAATCCCTTGGTTGCCAAAGACGGCTAGGAGACCGAGGGCTCTGATTCTCAAGACACCGGTAGTAGCGAGGAGTTATCGCATCAGTTCATGACTGCCATGCATAACGCTCTCAAACCTATGTCTGCAGACATGAGACACCGAGTGATTACCATTAGACCGATCGCAGAGGATATCCGCCACCTGATCCACATGCAAAACCAGGTCGCTGAGAACTAGCAAGCTCACTTTGATCACTTCATTAGCAGTTAGGATACTCGCCTCAACCAACTCATCATGGTCCTGACGACTTAGAGACAGGCAGCCCCACCAAGGCCAGTCCAGCCTTTGGGATTTCTCCTCCCTGAGGCAGTGGCCTTCCAAATTGCTGGACCCAATTTAGACACTGTCCAGATAGGCCACGGATAGCAAAGTGCATTTGTCAGGAGTTCGAGCCAGGCTCCGGCGCCGGGTGACCAATAGACGACATACGGATACCCACTGTACCAAATGGGAACCAGAACCCCCGCAAACACCATGTTCTTCCCTGCCAATCCCGCAACTACGGATGGGACGCAGGCCATACCGGTCTACATGGCCCTGCTAGGGGCAATCCTAGCCTATCGATCGGCGGCTGTCATTGGCCAAATGGCGAATAAGATTCCTCCGGGAGCCATGGACCCCTTTGGATCTATAGGGGCACCACAGGGCCCCAGCATCAATACTGGTTTACCAGGGGCAAGCACCCATCCGAATCCCCTAGCAATAGGGGCAAATGCTACCCCTTTGGTGTAGGCCAAACTACGGCCAGGGATCAAGCCATGGTTCCCTAGGGAAACCAATATACTAAAATTAGGGTTTTGCATGCCGTGGGTTATCCCATGGTGTCCCATGGGTGCCCCATTAAATTTTAGGGTTTCCCATGGTCGCCCATGGGAACCCTGGTGCATCCCTATTAGGGTTTCTCCTTCCCTATTGCATCCCATAAAATTAATTATCACAATAGGGACGGAGAAATTCATCTCTATTCCATCACATGGTTAGAGGGATCCATCCCATACTCGAATGCGCAGCAGAATTAAATCGAATCGAGTTTCTTTCGCATCCCATAAATATTAATAATCAATAAACTGAAGGAATTAATAAAGAACTGCTAACCTGGTGAGCCTTAAGTGTTGCTTCTCCAATAGACAGTGGTTCTTCCTCTAGTGAGCGCTCCAAGCAAACAGATCTGAACCTCCAATGGTGCTACCAAGGTTCTTCAAGCCAATCCCAGATGCTCTCAAATTCTTCAGCACAGATCTAGGGTTTCACAAACCCTAACTCTCAAACACAGATGAGAGAAACTAGAAGAAGAAGAAGAGATCTCAAAGAGGGAGAGAGAGACCAAAACGCAGAAGAGGGGGCCAGGCAAAAACTTGGAGCTCTGCCCCCCTCCTGTGTTTTCTGATCCTTTTATAGATCTAGGATTTTAATTAAACCCTGGATGGATTACTTTAATCCCAGTGAGAGTCTGTCTCTCTCTCTCTCTCAGTTTGGCAGTTCTGTTTAAACTCAAAGTGCTTCTAAAAGGGGAAGAAGCAGAATCAAATAGAGAAAGTATTAATTAGCTACTTTATTTAATTATTAATGGATAATTACAATTAGCACCAATTCCATTAATTAAATAAAGAGCCAATTAAATTAGTAAATTCTAAATAACTCCCTATATGATAACTATTATCATATACAACCCCTCCACTAATCAATACCATCATTATGGAATCTAGGGCACGTACACATGTACTGCCAAACCCCAATCCATAGTACAAGTCCATATACGAGCGTCTGTGCATCTGATCGGGTCCCATAAAACTCAATAAAATACTTTGTTCAAATAATTTATAAATAATGTATCATTTTATGTAAAATAGATTTTTGCAAAATCATTTCCAAAACGACACTGGATCCAGACTCTAATCCGACCATACACAGACAGTCTCTATCTTGGTGTTTCCCAATCGGGCAGTGGTGACCGTGTTGGATAACTCCTTCACTCACAAAGTGTTCACGTATTCCTAGAACACCAGCTTTGACTCGCTTGAGTCTCAGTCATTGATGAACCAAAGAATGCGATCACACTTTGCAGTGACAGGGTTCCCTCAGGTACAGGGTGTCGGTGACATATGTCTATCCCTTCCTACATCTGGCAGTAATACATGAGGGAACCGACAAAGTAGATTCTTCGCCAATGCACACATCAAACATGTGAGCACTCGCATTCATACCCTGACATCACATGTCTAGGCATACCCAATGCGACAATCATATGATAAGGGTGCCCATCCCAAACCCTAGTAGCGACTACCATTTTAAGTATAACTTACGGACACATAATGCTCAACAAGTTTATATTGCATGTGACAATATTAAATAAGAATGTATAAATGTTCAATACAAAGGTGAACCGGGTTGAACCAGACCGAACCAAGTTTGATGGACACATACTTGTCCAACAATCTCCCACTTGTACATCAAAGCCAATTCCCCGTACATTTTAAACCCATGCCCTCCATGTGTTTCTCAAACACTCCTGGTGACAAACCTTTTGTCATGGCATCAGACACATTTTTAGTTTTGTCCACTTTGGAGATACTCACGTCGCCCTGCTGGATAATCTCTCTGATGAGGTGATACTTCTGCTGCACATGTTTGCTCCTCTAATGAGCCCTAGGCTCTTTAGCTTGTGCAATGGCCCCTCTGTTGTCACATAACAGGGGAATAGGGCCCTTGACAAGGTCAGGGACTATCTCCAAATCTGATAGGAATTTCCTCAGTCAAACACCTTCTTTTGCTGCATCACAAGCTACAAGGTATTTTGCTTCAGTAGTAGAATCGGCTGTAGACTTTTGTTTCGCACTCCGCCATACAATGGCGCCCCCACCCATTAGATATACCATCCCGGTCGTGGATTTTCTGTCATCCTTATCAGTTTGGAAATCTGAATCTGTGTACCCCAATACTGACAACTGATCAGATCCAAAAACCAAGAAATATTCCTTAGTCCTCCTCAGGTACTTAAGGATATTCTTGATAACACTCCAATGCTCGCGTCCAGGGTTAGATTGATAACGACTTACCATACCTACTGCATAGCAAATGTTCGGCCTCGTACACAATATAGTGTACATAAGACTCCCTACTGCTGAGGCATAGGGAATCCTCTTCATCTCTCCAATGTCTGTCTGAGACTGAGGACATTGAGATCTGAAAAGACTGACTCCATGTCTGAAGGGAACACTTCCCCTCTTGGAGTTCTCCATGCTAAATCTAGCCAGGACTTTGTCTATATAGGTTATCTGTGACAAGCCTAGCATCCTTTTCTAGCGATCTCTTACGAGTTTGATCCCAAGGAGCTAGCTTCACCAAGGTCTTTCATCGAAAATATTATGGATAACCACTATTTTACTGATGAAAGAAAACCTACATCGTTACCAATCAACAATATGTCATCTACGTACAAAATAATAAAACATACTGCCCTCCCACTGATCTTGTTGTAAATACATGGTTCATCCATGTTTTGATCAAAACCAAACTATTTGATTGATTGATCAAACCTGATGTTCCAGCTCCTAGAAGCCTACTTCAGCCCATAAATGGGCCTTTGCAATTTGCACACCTTTCTTTCTTCCTCCAAGGAAGAGAACCCCTCTGGCTGTTCCATGTAGATTTCCTCTTGAAGGAATCCATTCAGAAATGCTGTCTGCACATCCATCTGCCAGATTTCATAATCAAAGTGTGCAGCGATAGCCAATAAAATCCTGATGGATTTCATCATCGCCACTGGTGAAAAGGTTTCCTCATAGTTTATACCTTCTTTCTGGGTATAGCCCTTTGCCACCAACCTCGCTTTGAATCTTTTGACCTTTCCATCTGCGTCCTTCTTTCTCTTGAAGATCCATTTACATCCAATCGGCTTAACGCCAAGTGGTGGATCGACTAGAGTCCCGGCCTTGTTGGAATGCATCGAATTGATTTCAGAGCGCATTGCCTCCAGCCACCTAGTGGCATCAACATCCTTTAGAGCCTTAGAGTATTTCATCGGATCATCATCCGATTCAACCGATACCATGTGGAACTCTTCCACAGTTTCCTCTTCGGTTAGAAGAGTAAGCCTGGTGGGTGGTCTAATAGTCCTCCCACTGTGTCGAGGTTCTTCAGGTGTTGGTATTTCAGCGGGTATACCAATTGGTCTCACTTCAGGAAGTGACTTTTCTGAGCTATCTGATAGCTCTTTAATGACTACTAGTTCGGACTTTTGGATCATCATTTCTTCCTCCAGAAATGTGACGTGTTTACTTACAATGACCTTCTGGTCAACTGGGTCATAGAAATAATAGCCTATCGTGCCTTTGGGGTAGCCTATGAAATGGCATCTTGAAGTCCTGGATTCCAACTTGTCTGTTTGTTGCTTTCGCACATGTGCTATGTAACCCCATACCCTAAGGTGTTGAATACTGGGCTTACGCCCTTTCCACAACTCAAAGGGTGTCTTGGCTACAGACTTGGATGGAACCCTATTCAAGATGTAAATTATCATTTCTAAAGCATACCCCCAGAAAGAGAGAGGCAGCTCACTATAAGTGAGCATCGTCCGAACCATATCCAATAGGGTCCTATTGCATCGTTCGGATACACCACTTTGTTGTGGTGTGCCTAGATTAGTTAGCTGACTAACTATCCATTGAGATATAAGATGATCTTTAAACTCATCCGATAGATACTCCCCTCCATGATCTGATCGTAAGGACTTGATGCGTTTATCGAGCTGTCTTTCGACCTCGGCTTGGAATTCTTTGAATTTATCTAAGGCTTTCGATTTTCTACGCATCAAGTATATGTAACCATATCTAGAGTAATCATCGGTGAATGTGATAAAGTACTCATACCCATATCTCGCTTGTATGTTTATGGGTCCACACACATCAGTGTGTATTAACTCTAACAGATCTGTGGCTCTAGTACCTTATTGCTAAAGGGTTTCTTGGTCATTTTGTCCTGAAGGCATGACTCACAGGTTGGGAATGGTTCCACCCTTAGACTGTCTAAGGGTCCATCCCTCACCAATCTACTGATTCGGTCCACATTAATGTGACCCAATATTAGATGCCATAGATATGTTGAGTTCACTGGAGCTGCTTTCTGTTTCAAATCAACATTTGAAACAACATTCGTTCTAATAGGGCAATCTAGAAAATACAACCCACTTTGCATATATCCAGATGCCACAAAGGAATTATTAAAACGAATAATCAACTTAGAATTAAAGGAAAAACTATATCCGTCCAAAACAAGTTTTGAAACTGAAATTATCTTCCTCTTGAAAGAGGGTACATAATAGCAATCCTTTAAAACTAAACAAGCAGAACTAAAATTTAAAATAAAAGTTCCCACAGCCATCGCCATGGTCTCAGCTCCAGTGCCCATCTGAAGACGCACCTCATTTCTTTTCAGGTTCCTTGTCTCCTTGAACCCTTGTAAATCATTGCAAATGTGAACAGTGGAACCACTATCCACCAACCAACAATTGGTCGGTTCAAAAGATAAATTAGACTTATAAAGAACGTGAACATCAAATGTACCTTCTTTAGCAGCCTCTATTTCATCCGGCTTCTTGTCTTTCACAGTAGCCAGGTAAGCACGACAGTTTCTTTTCCAGTGACCCTCCTTCTTGCAATAGAAGCACTTGCCTTTGCCTTTATTGTCAGACTTCCCACCCTTGGGTTTCAGGGTCTTACCCTTACTTTCCTTTTTCTTCTTCTTCCCACTTGAAGCAGGCTTTGCCTCAGTTGCATTGACCTCAGCCTTGTCCTTTTTCAAGGATGCTTCAGCCTCTACCAGTGCATTAGCAAGCTCGGTGAGCTCCATCTCCTTATCGGACATCTTGTAGGACATCTTAAAGGGTGCATAGGCAGAAGTGAGTGACGCTAAGATCACATCGGTTTTGTATTGTAGGCTGAAATCAGTCCCCATGGATTCCAATTTTTCAAACAGATTGATCATTTTCATTACATGATCCATCACTGGAGTCCCCTAGGACATCTTGGTGTTGTGGATTTGACTCACCACATCAGAATGGGCGTGTGTCAACTGCATGTTGAACAATTCAACAAGTTTATCCATCTTACCCCCAGCAGTACGTATATCCTTGACCGAGTCCAGAACTAACTTTTCCAACGATCCTAGGATATAAAGTGACGCCTTGGAATCCCTCATGAGGAACTCCTGCATCTCTTCATTTGCCTCAAAATCGTTCGGGTTGGATTGAGGAAGAACTTGTTCATCTAGAACTGTATACAGTTCTTCAGCAGTTAGGAGCAACTTAATGCTCCGGTACCAATCGACATAGTTTGTACCATTAAGTTTGTATTCGCTAATGAGTGTCAAAAGGTTGGAATTAATGACAGTTATTGTATAATTATCTACACATGCACGAGTGAATAACCACATGCTAATTAATAACCATTGAAAATAATAAATTGAGCACACACACATCAATGGTCTTTCATTATTTGGGTTTCCCTCATAACCCAAAAGATGAATTGGATACCTACAACCCTTACATGCATAACTTACTCTGTCGGGAGTCATTATACACACCGTGGTAGTGTGGACTAGGCTGTCCACCTCATGTGCTTCCAATATTTTCGGCCACCTGGGTGCCATGTCCAGATCCTGTCGGCTGACATACACCCAAGTCATGTACTTACCTATTACATTAGTTAGAATCATGGAATCATGAAAAATGGCCCACTGTCGCAGTGCCCTCTCACTATCCATACCCTAACGTATCTAGATAGAGGTAAATATAGATAAGTATGTGACAGTGATCCTGGCAAT
Organism: Telopea speciosissima; assembly: GCF_018873765.1. NCBI lineage: Eukaryota > Viridiplantae > Streptophyta > Magnoliopsida > Proteales > Proteaceae > Telopea > Telopea speciosissima. The sequence goes on from NC_057925.1 coordinate 38,256,460, forward strand.
GTCCTGTCGGCGTATGCGGGGCATATCACACAATCTCTACATTTATCTTCAATAGGAGACCATGGTCATGTCTACCGATTAAGACTAGTCCATATCATACATGTATTATGATTAAAGAGGGATTAAACAACTCTCACATACATGGATAGATTTAAACAACATAATTAATCAACATTAATTAAAAGTGATTATGGGATGGCGGCATTTTTATCAGAAGCAATTAAAGAATCCTCCCAATAAAAATAAAACTAATAACTTTGGGTGCATTTATCATGTCATGGATGCCACGCCTCGATCATCTCCTCTGCCCGATCATGTCTTCAAAGTAGGTAACTTGCATCTCCATAAGCTTTGAGCGCCATATGTGGATCACCATCTACATATGTGGATCACCATCTACATGCCCTGGGAGTTCTAACTCCTCTAAAATTACAATGAAAACCTAGGAAAAATTCTATACACTTTCCTTTTCATAATAATAAAGAAACCCCGCATGGAGAAACCAACCCACCATTTGGGCATGGGGTGGAGTACATTTGTTTATAAAAAAGATAGGGGGAGAGAGAGAAAGAGAGAGAAGCCTCACATCCGCCCATTTTCCTATGTATCACATACATAAACAATCCATCCATTTATTAGAATACCATTCCCATAATCACATCATAATATAATTTCATGCATGGGCATTAAAGCAAGTAAACTAAAAATAACATGGATTTCCTCAATTATTGAATCACCACATCACATGTGATAACATGCATCCAAACTCAAAAATTAAAATCATATTTTAATTGCAAGCAGGTGGAGGGAGGGATCCTTTCACCCATCTTCTTCCTTTAAAACCAAAAATCCTGTTTTTCCCGTAGGCAGTAGCCACTAGCACCGTAGGTAGAAGCGACTGGCACCGTAGGCAGCAGCCTAAAGAAAAGGAAAGTACGCAAATGGGCAGGGAAAAGGGGATGGGACGTGCATAGAGGCTTGGCAGCGTGCGCTCCCCCCATCCCACACACATGATTAAAATTAAAAATAAAAAAAATCATTTATTTGGATACATGCTTCAATAATTGGAATAAATAAATCAATAATCAAATCCATCATATATAGGTAGGTTATTACACCAACAACCTTGTAACTACCCATGTGCACATGGGAAGGTTGTTACAACAACCATGTTATAACCACCCATGTGCCAACTTGCATCCCACTCATGACAATCATATTAATCCATTAATTATTCAATATTCATGGGTGGGAAAGGTGGCTCTGATACCACACTGTAGGCTAAACTACGGTCCAGGGATCAAGCCATGGTTCCTAGGGAAACCAATATAATACAAAATTAGGGTTTTGCACACCCTGGGTTATCCCATGGTGTCCCATGGGTGCCCCATTAAATTTTAGGGTTTTCCATGGTCACCCATGGGAACCCTGGTGCATCCCTCTCCATCCCTATTGCGTCCCATAAAATTAATTATCACAATAGGGACGAAAAAATTCATCTCTAGTCCATCACATGGCAAGAGGGATCCATCCCATACTCGAATGCGCAACAGAATAAAATCGATTCAAGTTTCTTTCGCATCCCATAAATATTAATAATCAATAAACTGAAGGAATTAATAAAGAACTGCTAACCTGGTGAGCCTCAAGTGTTGCTCCTCCAATAAACAGTGGTTCTTCCTCCAGTGAGCGCTCCAAGCAAACAGATCTGAACCTCCAATGGTGCTGCCAAGGTTCTTCAAGCCAATCCCAGATGCTCTCAAATTCTTCAGCACAGATCTAGGGTTTCACAAACCCTAATTCTCAAACACAGATGAGAGAAACTAGAAGAAGAAGAAGAGATCTCAAAGAGGGAGAGAGAGACCAAAACGCTGAAGAGGGGGCCAGGCAAAAACGTGGACCTCTGCCCCCCTCCTGCGATTTTTGATCCTTTTATAGATCTAGGGTTTTAATTAAACCATGGATGGATTACTTTAATCCCAGTGAGAGTCTGTCTCTCTCTCTCTCAGTTTGGCAATGCTGTTTAAACTCAAAGTGCTTCTAAAAGGGGAAGAAGCAGAATCAAATAGGGAAAGTATTAATTAGCTACTTTATTTAATTATTAATGGATAATTATAATTAGCACCAATTCCATTAATTAAATAAAGAGCCATTTAAATTAACAAATTCCAAATAACTCCTTATATGATAACTATTATTATATACAATCCCCCACTAATCAACACCATCATTATGGAATCTAGGGCACGTACACATGTACTGCCAAACCCCAATCCATAATACAAGTCCATAAACGAGCGTCTGTGCATCTGATCGGGTCCCGCAAAACTCAATAAAATACTTTGTTCAAATAATTATAAATAATGTATCATTTTATGTAAAATAGATTTTTGCAAAACCATTTCCAAAATGGCACTAGATCCAGATTCTGATCCAACCATGCACAGACAATCTCTATCTTGATGTTCCCCAATCGGGTAGTGGTGACCGTGTTGGATAACTCCTTCACTCACAAAGTGTTCACATATTCCCAGAACACCGGCTTTGACTCGCTTGAGTCTCAGTCATTGATGAACCAAAGAATGCGATCACACTTTGCAGTGACAGGGTTCCCTTAGGTACAAGGTGTCGGTGACATATGTCTATCCCTTCCTACATCTGGCAGTAATACATGAGGGAATCAACAAAGTAGATTCTTTGCCAATGCACACATCGAACATGTGAGCACTCGCCTTCGTACCCTGACATCACATGTCTAGGCATACCCAATGCGATGACCATATGATAAGGGTGCCCAGCCCAAACTCTAGTCGCGACTACCATTTTAAGTATCACTTACGGACACATAATGCTCAAAAAGTTTATATAGCATGTGACAATATTAAACAAGAATGTATGAATGTTCAACACAAAGGTGAACCGGGTTGAACCAGACCGAATCGGGTTTGATGGACACACACTTGGCCAACACTTGGATGGATACCGCAATCAGAACCTGGCCGGGATGCCTTTTCCTAACCCAGGTCGAAGGGGAGTAGGATATAGCTCCAGGCCAGAGGATATTCCCGATCAGCCACGGGTTACATGGCCTACAACCGGTCCATGGGGGCCAGGACCAAGCTCGGCCACAAACCCAAAGCCACCCATAGGGAACAGGCTGACAGTTGATTATGAAGTGTTAGCCCAATTGATACAGAACAACATAGATCCTGCTTACAGGCTAGTCGCACGGCCTGTTTATAGGAAGCCCTACCCAGATTATATGGACAACATCGATCTCAGGAGGAACTGGAAGATACCAGAGTTTACTAAGTTTTTCGGTGAAGACAATATGTCTAACATTGAACACATCGCCCACTTTATTGTTCAGTGTGGAAACCTAAGAGCGAATGATGCTATCAAACTTAGACTCTTCCCCAATTCACTAACGGGCTCTGCCTTTATGTGGTATTTCCACTTACCAGCTAACTCGGTCCAAAGTTGGCAGGAGCTGGAGGAATTGTTCCACACACAGTTCTATAGGACTGAACCGGAGACTACCATTGGGGATTTGGCCCGAATGCGCTAGGAACCAGGGGAGGCAGTGGATAAATACGTCAACCGCTTTAAGTTAGCCAAGTATAAATGCCCAACCATCTTACATGAAAGCGAGTATGTAAAAATGGCGCTTGGCGGGTTACACCTGAAACTTAGAAAACGATTTGCTGGCTAGAACTTCACAGATCTCGGCCAATTGGTGGTCCAGGTAGTACCTTACGAGGCACTATTGAGAGAGGACGATCAGTGGAAAGCGTCCTCCATCGGGACCTATTATAAGGACCCCACCGATGGCAGTTACTTGCTTCTAGGGGCCGGCAAACATAAAACAGTCGGCTTTATGGATTGTGAAGTCGATGTAGCAAAAATAGCTGAAGGAAAACCCTATGTTTGTAAGGCTCTGACTAAACAAGCTGCGACCGATAGGCAGCCCGAACAGATGAGGTTGGCCCCTCAGCGGACTTTTGACGTCGGGGTTAAATATTCCTTTGATATATCAAAGGCCGAGCTTATTTTTGATCAACTTCTTAAGGATAAGCAGATCAAATTGACCCCAGGCCATCAGATACCGACAAGTGGTGATCTCAGATATCAGAAATATTGTAAGTGGTAGAATACTCGCATACATACAATCATTAACTGTGTTGTTTTGTGAAATGCTTTGCAGAAAGCCATCACAGAAGGGCAAATCAAATTTCTCGAGAAGGAGAAAGGGGTGATGCTTGTCGATGAGAACCCTTTTCCCGTTACTATGATAAGTGTCGATCTGTCAAAAATGGCCAAACCCCTAGGCCATGCCGCGGCTATCTCCAGCAGACCAAAGAAGCCTGAATTCTCAGGACAGATCAAGATCACCCAGAAGAATAGTCTAAACCCACAAACCATACTCTCTCAAACCAGGGCAGGTCCTACTCAGACTGTGCCTGTCTCCCCAAGGGTTGCAAGGGCACCTGGATCAGACAGAGTGACAGTGAAAGTGTCCGAAGTAGCCCAGAAGTGACCCCAGCATATAAAGTATCTATAGGGCGTGAGGAAGCCTCCTAGGAAGGTAATAAAGGAAAAAAGGGTGGCACGATCGAAACCATTCAGTTCATTTAAAGAATGGAGCGACGGGCCTGCCTTTCTGGCATCCAAAGAACCACAGACTTTCCAGTGGGGTGTTTGCACTCATTGTAAGCGACTGATCGAAGAACAACCACGAAGGGGGGACAGACCATTCTCTGAAGTGGAAGCATCATCAATGTCCCAAGAGAGGCTAAGGGGCAAGGCCAACAGATGGCCGCGCCTAAAGTCAAGCAGAACTCATTATGATCCAAACGAAGAGAGACATACGGCATGGCCACTGGCCAAAGATTGTTTGGGAAGGATATCATTAAGGCAACGCTTGACATACGACCAACCAGGGCTAGCGTATCCAGCGGACACCAGTGGCCGCTACCGCACGAAAGTCACCATCAGATCGAGAGAGTTTATGCCAAAACCAATAAAGTGGGAAGACTGGACCGTTGCCCGCCATCCCAAATTTCCAGCTGAACTGAAGTGGACCGAAATGACTAGGACCCAAAGAAGAAGGTGGCAGTAAAGACAGGTGACCATTAGGCGTTCTCAGAGGACATTGAGGGAAGGCCAAACCACGGATGCAATAATGACCAAGAACCAACCAACCCCGGAGGCCCCACAGCTAAGTCAAGAGGCCAAAAACTCCAAGGGGGGAAACCAGTCCAGGAGTCTGAAGTGTCCGACTACAAGATCGAAGAAAGCAACTTCAAGATCTCTAAAAAGCAGCCCTCGAGCCAGGAGGCCAACCACACAATCGAACAGGTTGAACGTCCAAAAGAACAGGCTAAACCAGAAGAGGCCGACTTTGCAGACTTCGTGAGTATGATGTTTGGATCCGTTCAGACACAAGTCCAGGTTTCCATGGTTTACATCCTGCCTAGAATATTTGAGTACTAACCAGGTCAAGCAAATCAGCCTTACGATGACGTATTGAAAGAGATGACATCCGGGGTGATGCACAGTAAGATCGTTCCCCTCAAAGAAAAAGATAAGCAAGCAGAAGGCGTGCAAACCGTTATTACTAGAGAAATCGAGTATACAGTCCGCACCCCCATAGTCCAAGAAAGGATACCAGATGGGCTGGGAAGACCCTCCAAGGAGATGTGCCAACACCTGAAACCCCTGTATGTTCATTCACATATGGAAGGCAAGCTTGTGCCTTGAGTTCTGGTAGATAACGGGGCCGCAACCAACGTCCTACCGGCTAGAATGATGAAGCGACTGGAGAAGGATGAAGCAGACCTCATTTCGGAAAAAGTGTCTGTAACTAATTTCCTAGGCGGGGCCACCAAACCAAGAGGGGTCCTTTCGATAGAATTAAGGATTGGTGAATGTGTCTCCATGATGGCTTTCTTCATCATGGATACCTCAGCCCATTACAATGCCTTGCTCGAACGAGATTAGATCCAAGCCAACGCTTATGTTCCCTCGTCCCTCCACCAGATTCTCATCTTCTGGCAGGATGGAGGGGATATTAAGGTAGTCACGGCCGATAGCAGGCCTTTCATTATAGAGGCAAGTCACACTGATGCCATTTTATATGGAGGACAGGTTGGCCCCATCAGATTTGCAGGATCCGATGAACATGGGCGACCAACATCCTTGATCACTTTCGCCACCATAATGGAGGAGACCTTCCATATGAAGGGAACTCTTGGACCACTGAGGTTGCCATCCACCAGGGACGGGCAATCAGATGCCAACGGAAATTATATTAAGAGAAAACCATAAGACAGTGACGAACATCCTACAAAGGTTGGTGGTGTCTGGCCTGGAGAGAAGGATGTCAAAGGAAGAAAGCTTGGAGGCCGAAGTAATGGCCAAAAGAGGAACAGAACTCAGGATGAAAATTAGAATAGAGGATTTACGGCCTGCGCCGCCCAAGATGGAGGAGACCCTGGCTGAAGTTCAAGAGCCATTAGTAGAAATTAATTTACAGAAAAAGAGGACAAGTGTCCCATGTTTGTTAGCAGTCTACTTAACTAGTCATTTCGGACTGAGCTTGTAAATTTGCTGAAGGAATATAAAGATTATTTTGCTTGGGATTATTTTGAGATGCCAGGTTTAGACCGAAAGCTGGTAGAACAGTGGCTACCTATCAAGGACAATTTTAGACCAGTAAAATAGTTGCCCAGACGTATGGCACTGGACGTCGTCTTAAAAGTCAAGGACGAAATAGAACGAAAAGCTAAGGGTATGCAGCGATTTTTGGGATCTCAACAAAGCCACTCCTAAGGACGAATACCCAATGCCCATAGCCGACATGCTGGTAGCCTCTGCGTCTAAGAACCAGATAATGTCCTTCATGGATGGACACGCAGGGTACAATCAGATATTCACAGCAAAAGAGGATGTGCCGAAGACAACGTTCCGCTGTCCAAGAGTGCTTGGAACCTATGAGTGGGTCGTTATGTCATTCGACCAGAAGAACGTCGACTTAACTTACTAAAGGGCCATGAATGCCATCTTTCATGACATGATTGGCAGGTTTCTGGAGCTTTACATCGTTACCGTGGTGATTAAGTCTAAAGTCAAGGAGGAACACCTCAGCCACCTAAGGAAAGAGTTCGAAAGGATGAGGCTCCATGGCCTCAAAATGAATCTTGTCAAGTGTGCTTTTGGGGTGGCGGCTAGAAATTTCTTGGGGTTCTTGGTCCACCGAAAAGGGATCGAAGTAGACCAAAATAAAACCAAGGTCATTAAAGAAGCGAAACCACCCACCAATAAAAAGGAGTTACAAAGATTCCTCGGCAGGTTAATTTCCTCCGACAATTCATCTCCAACTCGTCTGGCCGAACCAAGGCATTCTCCTCATTGTTCAAATTAAAAGCATGCAAGGATTTCTGTTGGACTGTCGATCATCAGAAGGCATTCGAAGCAATCAAAGAGTACCTCGCCAAGCCGCTTGTACTGGCACCGCCAAGAAAGGGAATACCCTTGAAATTATACATTTCGGCCATAGACCATTCCATTGGGAGCTTGTTGGCCCAGGATAATGAAGCAGGAGTCGAACAGGCCGTCTTCTACCTTAGTCGGGCTCTAACGGAGGTTGAGCAACGATATACCACTATGGAGAAACTCTGCTTGACATTATTCTTTTCTTGTTCGAAGCTGCGGTATTATCTGTTACCCACGATGGTTGAAGTAATATGCCAAACTGACGTTATCAAGTATATGCTCACTCGATCGATCACTAGAGGGAGAATTGGGAAATGGACCTTGGCGCTGGTGGAATTCGCCCTATAGTATGTTCCCTAGAAGTCCGTTAAGGGTCAGGCATTGGCCGATTTTCTGACCGACCATCCTCTCATCCAAATCACCAGGGATGAAGTACAGGACGAAGCACGGGAAGTCGCGTATGTTGCCATTAACCCATGGTTGCTATCATTTGACGGATCTAAGACCAGCTAGGTAGCCAGAGCGGGGATAGCCATTCGGTCCCCAGAGGGAGTGGAAACCCAGCTAGCGGTGCACTTGGGCTTTGCATGCTCAAATGACCAGGCCGAATATGAGGCCCTCATTATAGGAATGAAGATCCTCCTCGCAATGGGAGCCTGATAGGTAGAAATAAGTGGGGATTCCCAATTGGTGATTAAATAGGTGGCAGGAGAATATCGTTGTGAAAGCCAACACCTGGTTCGCTATCATTCATAGGTATGTAATCTGGTCATTCAATTTGATGAGGTATCCGTAAGATATGTCCCCCAGCTAAGGAACCAGACGGCCAACAGCTTGGCTCAGGCAGCATCAGGTCTACGTTTCCTGGAAGATTGTCTCAAGAAGACCATTGTGATACAAAAACAATTATTTTCGTTGGTCCTCAACCTAGACCAGGTGGAAGACACCCAGCCTGACTAAAGGACGCCAATAATACAATATCTGAGGGACCCTAGCCTCAATATGGATAGGAGAACTAAGTGCATAGCTTTGAGCTATATTCTGGTTGGAGAGGACCTCTTCAAAAGGGGAAAGATGGCTTGTTTCTCAAATGTGTCAACCTCAATGAGTCAATGGTAATAATGGCTGAGGTTCATGAAGGAATTTATGGTGCACACCAGGCCGGTCACAAGATGAGGTGGTTAATCAGCAGGCATGGGTATTACTGGCCCACCGTCATGACGGATTGCATAAGATATGCCAAGGGATGTCAAGCTTGCCAATGACACGGTCCAGTACAGCGGGCCCCGACCATAGAATTCAACCCGATAGTAAAACCATGGCCATTTAGAGGGTGGGCCATAGACTTAATCGGGAAGGTAACGCCCCCTACTACAAAGGGACATTGTTTCATAATTGTGGCAACTGACTACTTCACCAAATGGGCAGAGGCCAAGCCCATGCGATCAGTCACTCAGACTGATATCATCTAGTTCTTATGAACCCAAATTATCCATAGGTTTGGGCTACCCAAAACCATCACTTGCGATAATGGCTCATTATTCACTGGGGACCAGGTCCTTACTTTTGCTGTAAGCCATGGGATCACCATAACACATTCCACTCCTTACTACGCCCAGGGGAATGGCCAAGCTGAAGCAAGTAATAAGATATTGAAGAATTGCCTAGTCAAAGTGGTGGAAGACAACGCAAGGAGATGGGCAGAGTTGTTGTCTGAAGTCTTATGGGCATTCAGGACATTGCAATGGACAAGTACAGGGACTACGTCGTTCGCCCTGACATATGGGCACGATGTAATCTTACCTATAGAGATAAGTGTCAAGTCTGCCAGGGTAGCGTTCCAGTAGGGGTTCACATCAGCCACCTATAATGAAGCCATGTTGGTTGAGCTTGAAGACTTAGATGAAGAGCGCCTCGCGGCCTTTGACTGGTTACTAGCACAAAAGGAAAGGGTGGCTACAACCTATAATAGAAAGATGGTTACCAAGAACTTCCAGAAAGGAGATCTGATGCTAAAGGCCGTCCTGCCAGTTGGTTCTAAGGATCCGGTCTATGGTAAATGGTCCCCTACTTAGGAGGGGCTGTTCATAGTGCACCAAGCATTCAGGGGCGGGGCCTACAGGATAAAGGAAGTAGAAGGGGCAGTCCATTTGAAGCCCATCAATGGAAATTTTCTAAAAAGGTACTACCCCAAGATGTGAGACCTGGGATGAGGAACCACCTCATTGTATTCAACATGACCGACACAATTCGGTCAGGCCGCAACAAGTCTCAAAATACCAGAGAATAAGAAAAGTATTCACACTAGGGGATATACACCCTAGATTTTGGACAAGCGTGTAGGATAAAATAAAACTGTCTTTAGGGAATGATCCCCAGAGTTCATCCCATCGGGCTTTCAACTCGATTGCTGCCTATTGAGCAAAAGCCAATTGTGCAGTTTGCCCAGCCTTCAGTTTGGACGCTTCTGTAGCAGCGGCCTTAAGAGGTTTCACAGCCTTGCACAGGGCATTGAATTCTACGAACGAGCTCTGTGCCAATTGATCCTTTTCCCCCCTCATACGACGGGCCGGAGTAAGTTCGGCCTTCAAATGAACAATCTCAGAGTCTAAAAAGGTGAGCTCATCTCGGAGTTGCTTGGTAGTGGTGCCTAATTGCTGGAGTATGGCTTTGGATTCTTCCCACTAGGAAGAGAGGGCATCTCCATCATTGATGGCCTTCTTCAGGTCTCGAACAGACCTAAGAGTGGGAGGGATTATAGCAATCAAGTCAGGAATAGCAGGAGCAGCCTTTGCGACCCACACCTTGGCCTGATCTGGAAGGGAGGTACAGGCTGAGAGCACTTAGAGTGGTGTAGTTAGAGCGAGCAATCGGTCAGAGTTGAACTCCCCAGTAAGAAGCTCAACAAATTCAATAAACGACCCCTTGGCCTTCTCGATTTCTGAAGGGGCAGGGCCTAGGGCTTCTGCTACAAGATCTTCACCAGGGACCGTCAGGTAGTCTGCCAAAGCAGAATCAAAATCAAAATCCTGGAGGAAGGGAACACATGGTCAAAGGAGGGCATAAAACCAATGAACGAGCAGGAAAGGTAGCATGATAACATACCAAGAGATTTGGAGAAGGACTCCGGGCTGGAGAAGGACTTGGGCTGGAGGTGCCAAAATGTTCACCCGAGCTTATGAGCTTGGAAAGTGGGGATGAAGTAGCAGGGGCCGGTGGTTTTGAGGTCACCTCTTCATGGGAGCCCACGGCAGGTGCATCCTCCACTGAGTCTGAGGCAAGGTTCAGGAGTGTTGGGGAGGACGACGAACGGGCTTTCCCCAAATTATGTTTAGAGCGCCTCAAGAGGCCTGATGGCACCTCTGAGACCTCCTCACTGGTGGTTGCCTCTCGAAGGGAAACATTCCAGGGGTTTTCGTGTGACCTGCTTCTTTTTTCTTTGGGACTGCCCTATTGACAACGGGCTTGTGGGGCCTGGAGGAGGAGCTTTTCGCTTGAGAGAGGCCTCAGTGCCAGTCTATTAAGAAGAAACAGGCCAGATAGGGCGAGCTTCAGCAAAAGCACAAAGATAAGGGCAGCCAGTCAGAAAAGGCCAAAAAAGCATATAGGGACAGGATAACGAGGATACCATGCTTGGCAGGGTTAACGGCCTGAACAGAATGCCTCGTACGAATCATGTCGTAGTCATCGGCATATGCACCAAAGAATTCAACGCCACCTGACCACATCCAAAGGTGGGGATTGACAAGTTCTGCCATGCCAAGACCCTCGTCAGGCAAAGGTTGTTGGCTATCCATAAAGTTCTTGAAAGAACGGTCAAAGCTACTCATGTCCACATAGGCCCTTTTGGCAACCTTATGAGCGTTCACAGGCCGGGCTAGGAATTCATCGCATCGCAGTCGATTTTTGGCCAGGTCATGCCGCCTTTGCATGATGCTTCGGTCTGGATGGTACTTGATGCCAAAAGCCTCCTCATACTTTAAAATTGAGTTCAAGGGTGAGTTACTTAGAATGGTCTTCATGGCGCTCTTGCCTTTGGTGTCCTCCATCTGCATGCTGGAACCAAAATTAGGATCATCAGTAGTTGGCGGATAGGCTTCAGCAACCAGGACAGTAAAGAAGGTCGACCACTAGACTATGAACTCAGGATAGGCCGAAGGTTCAGAATCGAAGGGTTGAGAGTGAAATCTGGATAAGACAAAGTCGCTCAAAGAGGTGACTCCATCGATCTGGTCTGGCTTCCTTAGGACAGGCCGATCCGGTCCATCCCTATTATCAAAAAAGTAGCAAGGAAGAGGGATGGCCTGGCAAAGGCCGAATTGGCGAGCATAACATTGGGGGTTGTACACCTCCACCCCGCACATGTTGTTCCTTGAAGGTTCAAGGGTTACGCCAAAATGGAGATCTCTGTAAAATAGGAATTTTTGCCACAATACGGGATCAGACTGGGGACTGCATAAGGCGACGAGCAGCCAGGAGGGAAGATCCTTATGAGTGTGAAAGGGCATAAACAAGGAAGGGGAGCGATGTTTCTCTAGCTGGACAAAAAAGGAATGATATTCCTCCAGAGAAGGTTGTTCATCCTCCTTCAATTCCTGCATAAAATAGAGGCCAATTGTCTGACACTCAAAGATGAGGGAAGGAGTGTAGAAATATGGGAAATAGGCCCGCAGCCAGAGTTGTAAAAGCCAAAAGGGTCCACCACTGGACTCAAAGTTAGACCGGACTATGGCATTACAACCTCGATAAAGCGATGCCAGGGCAAATGAAGCCAGGTCTATAGAACGGCCTTGGGATAGGGCATTGGCCAAGCGGAAATAGGTCTTGGCGATCTTGTTGGACTTAATGCAAGCGAGGTAGCAACAAATCTAAAAGAGGAGAAAGGCCACAAATTCGACCTTAGTAACTGGGCCCTTGGTTTGACAAACAACGAACAGGTACATGCCATAGCTGGCCTTTTTCATGAAATTCAGATCATGATGCACCTCAAACCCTTTTGAATCTTGGGTCCCAGCAGATGGTCCATAAAACTCTGGGCCAATGGATTTGAGGCTAGTCAAGGCAACCACATCCAGGAGGGTGGGGCTCATAAGGCCATAGGGAAAAAGGAAGGTATTGGTAGAGCAGGACCAGAAGCAGAAGGCAGCTTGTAGCAAGGAAAGGTTAGGAGGGACAGAGATGCTAGACATCTCCACAGCATCGAGAATCCCTAAGGCGGACAAACGGTCATCCTGGTTATCTATAACTTGGTCTAACCATGTCTCCCAATCAGGAAGATATGATGGCCAAAGATGGCTAAAAGGCTTTGGCTTGGCACTGAAGGGCATAGGAGAACAGAGAAGGAAAACATCCTCATTATGCTGAGGGAAGTTGGGAATAGGGACTGGTGTGAAAAGCTTAGCTGGGCCAAGTGCAAACAAAGGAGGTTCAGGGTTAGGGATGAGTACCTCAAACCGAGAAGAGGTTGGAAGCAGAGCTTGTTTTGCTTTTAGAGTCCTCTCCAGCTCCTCTTCTTTCTGAGAAATGACAAGAAAAGGTGGAAGATCTTCCATAGCGCAGGCAGAAACAGAGATGGAGGAGTTGAAGAAGACGATGAACAGTAGAGGGCGATGGAGTCTAGGGCTTTACACATTTAAAGGAAAACCCAAAGTGGAGGAAAATTGGCACCGGTTTGAATTTTGAAATTCAAATAAGAGGAGTGATTGCCTCTCCCATTAGGAAGAAGGCCGACGGTTGAGGCAAAGGCCAAGGTGGGGCGAAGGGGGAACCCCAAGGTTGATACTTTGGAGAAGGATGAGAAGAAGTTAACCAATGACCGTGTTAATCTGACGTGGCAGAGAGGTTTTAGGCTCTGTAATCAGTGGGGTCTTGGGAACCTAAAGGCCAACGTTAGGAGTCGCACAACCTCCTAAGGCTGTTAGGCCACGTGGCATCACCACAAGAGGTTGTGAGGGGCATTGATGGGACCCGTTTCACGCTCAATAATGGGCCTGACACGTCATCAGATGAGGGTGGCATAGGCTGACCAGGTTAAAGAGAACGGTTGAGAGAAAACCACCCAAGAGGGAGTAGTGCTCCCTTTTTTTCAGCTTAGGGATAAGGCCCACCACATCCACAACAGCATAGACGAAGGGACATGATCAGGAAAACGCCTCAGCAAGGGGCCACGTGGTGACCAGAGGGGATAGGGCATGAAGGCCACTAGAAGGAATGGCGGCTATAACCGCCAGGCAGAGTCTTTGTTGGGTCCATCTATAAAAGCCAAGGGACCTATCGCGCAAAAGGACACACACAACAACTCAACATATTACTTTTAGCATTTACCTTTCAGCATTTACTTGTTAGTTCTTCATTTTGTTTTCTTTCTCTTCTAGGAAGTGTACGTTACAGTCATCGAGTTAGCCATTGGGAGGAATCAGGATCTCGTCTACCTCAATAGAATGGTATGATCTAATATTCGCTTGTTTACTTTCCATTATTCAATCAGTTTATCCAATTTCTGTGTTTGTCTTTTGCATATCATATAAGTTCCTGTTGACAATCTTGCGCTTTATTATTAAGAATCCCATCGAGACCGATACCTTAAAATTCTAACCCAAAGGTCCTTAGAGTTACTCAGGCACGAGGGAACCCTAGATTCCCTGGTTGAAAGTCAGATAGGCAAATCCCAGCCTGTTTGAGCCTGCATCAAAGGTTCTGGCTCGCCCTGCACTTATTTTATCCCTACGCCATTTTGTGAGAGTGTTGGATATTTCTTCCATCAACACCTTCACAAACAGAAACCAGCAAAGTGGGCAGCCAAGTTTCATACCATGTAACGACCTTACCTGCTACTTCCACTGCAAGAACGACCTTCCCTTGCCGACACGCTCAAAGGAGAGAGAGTACCTCCAGGCTGTCCTCAAAAGTCCTACGACATGCTCAACTCCACCAGTAGCTCCCTCTGGAACTTGGTTGGATTGACAACATGAATGAACGAAAAGTTTTACCCAGAGAGAGAGAGAGAGAGAGAGAGAGAGAGAGAGAGAGAGAGAGAGAGAGAACCAGCTGTTCTCTCTTTTATATCTCCTGTCAAAACCCCACTTTGTGAATCAAAACCAGAAACTTGTACTTGCTATGAATGAGGTATTAAAACCAGATCAAATATACTTCCAAACTAGAGCAACAAATTAGAAAACAGGGTATTGGAGTTGAGAAACGGGAAGAATTCTAATAACTAGTTGTGACTGAATTGCAGAACCAAAAAAACCCAAAAAGTAGAAGTGGAATTCGAAGAAGATTAAAAAGAAAATATTATGTCTGAGAATCCAAAATAAAGAACCAAAATCAGTTAACTCTTCTAATTCTCTCAATTCCTTCCATTTATGTATCTATTATATCCTAGAGAGAATGATCTTTGTGCCGCAGCGTAGCCTGCGCCGAGGCACATGGGCAGTTTGTGCAGGGGGCAAGGTAGTCATTGCGCCCACCCCCATGTGCTTGGGCGCAGGCTGCGCTGCGGCACAGAGAATAGCGCCCCTATATGTTATTACTATTTTCTTTTGGGTAATTTATGAAACACCCCCTGAAAATAGAACGATACTCAAGTCACCCCCTCTTATTTGAAAATACTCGGAACACCCCCTACATTAGAGCCCTATATTACAGATTAGTCCCTACTATTAGTTTTACACTGTTAACTGATGAAGTTAGCTAGGTAAATATATTTAAATCCCTAAACTACCCTTGACCAGTGTAGAGTTACTATTTTACCCTTGGATCTAAAAATCCCAAAATCGATCATCTTCCTCACACCAAACTCCTCATATGACTTGCAACTCAATCTCCACCAGTCCAGCCGAACCAAAACTTCACATTCTTCTTAAAAAAAAACCCCATTTACACAATCCTTTTAATTGGTTCTTGTGTCCAAGATGAGATGAGGAAAGGTTAACAATTCATCGACAATTAACAAGAAAAAAAAACCCCATTAGAGATTGTTAACTTCTGAATCCCAAGACATTTAACACAATTTATTTTTAGTACTTTATTCAAGACAACTAGTGTTAACTTCCTTTCATGATTCTACTCGCAAAGTTGCAGCGATAAATTGCAGAACACCGCAAGAAACAAGTAGCATGAACGCAGTGGAAATGCTTTCACCGTGGGCGTGCACCGCCTTCGGTTGCCCAGGATATTTTTTTTTAATAATAAAACTCTAAATCAATATAAATAACATACTTTAATTGATTCCAGCCCTGTATGGGTTGCTTTGATGCCAAATGTAAAATCTAAATTGGGGTTTATCACATAAATCCTAAATCATATCCCATAGAAGCACTAGAACACGAATCAATTTAACAATTGGTGAATGGAAGCGTACCTTGCACCTTGGTATGTTGGAAATGATTCGATTCAGTACCCAATGAAATTCTCCTCCCTGGTTCTGGATCTTCCACAACACTTCAAACTTCCTTGTTTGCTCTCTCGTTTTAGTGGTAAAGTGCAGAAGAACGAATAAATGTTGTGGGAACCCAGGATAGAGTATATATAATAATACTGTCCTAACCCTAAACCCTAAACCACAATGGATTGGACCAGCATATCCCTAAGCTTGAGAGTGAATTGAACCGGTCTGTGTAACTTAATTTCCATCTAATCAACCCAAATAATTAATTTAGCCCAAAATCTTACAAAGGCTAAAACGCTTTTAAATGGTTGAAATGGTAGAGGCCGCGCGAACGCGTACTCCCTCTGCCACAAATTATGACGTACACTCTCCCACTTGGGGAGATGTTAGGCAGGTACCCCTCCCAAGTGCAATGGAGGTCACCAACCTAGGCCATGGGCCTTCTTGGTCACCCATCCACCCCGTCCAGGTAAGTATGTTTCATCTCTCTTGTTTTGCCTTATTTATCCACTTCTCCCCTTATCTACTTCTGTAGCTGACCAATGTGGAACTAAAAAGAGACACACCTCATGTTGGCTCCTTCTGTGGTCTTTCTTCTTTCCCTTTAATGAGAATAATTCAAGCATATCATATTACATATGAGTTCTGGTCATCTTCTCTTACACTGCTTCTTTGTTCTATCTTGGGTTGTGATATCGTTGATATGGGAACCTAATGGATGGTGATTGAAATAAAGAGTTTATCATATCGAAGTCCAAAGAGAAAAAAGAGGGGAGGAAGGGAAACAATCTGAATTGGTCACTGTTGATTCCAATTTGGATCAGCCGAAATTGATCGGAATCGGTCAGAATCAATCGGTAACAGAGCAGAATCAATTGAATCGGTCAAGGCCGTGCGATTCACCGACCTTAATTGGATGATAATTGGGCTTTGTTTCCAGGGATCTTAAGGAAAAAGAAGCAGTCAAATTACAAGGAACAAAAAAAACCGTTTGGCAGTGTGCTTCCCACTTAACAGAAATGAATTGCTCTACTCTCTGCTTTGGACGGATTAGTTTGATCTTCAAATTGCAGGTAGTATTCGACTTCTTAACCTTTTTTCAGCCTACAAGTTTTCTATAACTTACATTACATGTAACCCTGTGAATGAAAGAGGACCGTCTTTAAACAACTAGGTTCCTCTCTGAAATGGTTTTAAAATCAGAATAGGATTGGTCAAGTTAACCGCTTCGCCCATGATCGATTCCAATTCTAGAGTTTTTGGGATCGAATCTTTTTGTTTCAGATATGAGGGGCCAATTATAGGGTTTTTGGGACCGAGTTCAAATCTGGATCCAGATCCAGATCCAAATCCAGGCGTGTCAAACGGGACTGTTCTAGGTAATCGGGACAGTTACTAGCTAGTTCCAATCCCAAGGGGCCCATTCCAAAACCGTTCTATTTACTCAACAGTCCCAAAACTAGGATCTACTTCTAGTTCATAACTGGATGGTCTGGTTTTGGTTCCTTAATGATTATGGGCAATCAATGTCTCAAACACTCAAATATGTCCTAAATTTTGAAGTATACAAATATGTGACAATGTCATTAGCATTTAATAATAATAGTTAACAACATAACTAATAATCCTTAGTTTTTCCTTATAGTTTCAACATAACCCTTATATAAGTCACAGATAGTTTGGGTGTGATCTTTCCCTTAGAAGTCCCCATCATGGTGATTTCACTCTACAACAATGGATTGGAGATTGGAGTGTATTTCAGAAAGTTTAGGGGGATAGCGGGCTATGCAGTTTCATTGCTTGGTTTTTGTGGATTGCTCAAAACAATCTAACATTTGGCCGCAAGATGCGGAGCCCAGGCAATGTTATGCAAAGGACCCAAGCTGCTCACTATGAATTCTTGCAAGCCCAAGGCCCATCTCCATCCTCATCCATAGATATAGTCCAAGCGGTGAGCATCCTGCCCAAGCCCATGGGTGGATTCCGCCCTCTAAGCCTTTCTATATACTAAATAGTGATGCGCTGTGGAACGTCGATCATAAAAATTACAGGATCGGCCTGCTCATTAGCCATCCACAGTGGGCTATTGGAGGCCATTTCGCTGTACGTGGAATTTGTCATGGTTGAATCTGATTGCAAAGACCTGATATCTTCTCTTCAGGGCCCAAGACAATCAGTTACTCTATCAACGTAGCCAATCATTGCAGATATCCTTCATTTAGCCTCTTACTTTGTTAAATGTTCATTTTCCTATGTTACTAAAGAATCCAACTTTGTTTTGTAGTGGATTCTTTAGCCAAGAAGACCATGTCTATCACGTGTACAACAATTTGGCTGAAGTCCATTCCGTGATTGATGGAGCTTTGTAATCCAACATCCAAACCACGTGTCTTTTAATAGACCTTTATTTACAGGAAAAAAAACTCACCCTAAACAATGAATTTAAGCATGTTAAATGGGTCTTAACAGTTCTGACTCGAACACTTTCCTTATTGGGCTTTTGATTCTAGACCCATTTGGAAAGTCATCTCAAAACCATGCATCCTATTTAACAATTGGTCTCAAAACTAGCTCCCCAAATCGTCTCTTTTAACAGTCTAAACAAGCACCCAAAACCATCCCTTGTTTTTTTATTTTCTTCTTTTTGGGTTATCTCCCATGGAGGGTCCATAGGCCACTATGAGTTGGCATCCTAACTCAAGGAAGGGCAGACAAGCCGCCAAGGGCTGGGGGGTAACAGGTTGTACACATCGGATGAGAGAGTCGAAAATCCCTGGACTTGAGCCAGGGCTACTGCACTAGCAACGACCAACACACCAAGAGGCACGTTCTTGAACCATTCCTAACAAATCGATTTCATGTTTTAGCGTTCTAGGCCCAAATTAATCTGTCCCTGAACTGTTAAAAGAAAGAGTAGCAGTAACCTCCTCTACCAGTGTTTATTACAACAGACCACCACCATATGATTCCCTACCTGTTAAAAGGAGTTTTATTTCTAAACTCTCTTAAGACATCACCGGAGAGTTTTATTTCTAATCTCCATTAGACATCATCCGATTATGATCTTTCTTGTAAACAATTTTAAACTTGAATTGGTGGGATGCGCCAGGCCCGTGCAGTAGTGCAACGCATGAGCGACGCTCAAAGACCCTGGCAGCAAGCTACCGTTGTGGGCCTTCTCCCTAGAAAAATTAATTTAATATCATGTGGATCGATGACCCACGTATCAGATATTAAACTGATAAGAACAGATACTACACTTGATCTTAGCCAAAAGGCCGAGAAAGGTATGCTTTGTCTACTGTCTCTATTTTTGTTTTATAAGCCTTGTCTTCACATCCCTCTTCCCTCTCTGGCCGATGTGGGATTTGGTCAGTATTCACTTCCCCTGTTTATGCCTTCTCTGATGCCCAAACCCAAAACATTGTTTGTTCTCTATGTTTCTATGTATCATTCATTCACTTTGTCTGAATTCATAAGTTATATTTCCTCACAGAACGGTTGGCGGGTATTGTTAAGTTATTGATGGGGGCTGAGGATTGTTACTTGTCTTCTTGGGGATCATGACTGGGTGGGTCAAAATCGTGCAGTCTGTGGAATGTTATTGATAATCAAGTCCTCTTAATGAATCTAAATGATTAAATAGCCACTCTTTGAATTACAGAGAGAATACTAGCACTTAAACCATCTATGAAAGACAGAAGAAGATCAATAAAAGCTTTTAACTTTTGGAAATGGTAAGGGCCGCGTGAACGCGTACCCCCTCTGCCACAAATTATGACGTACACTCTTCCACTTGGGAAGATGTTAGGCGGGCACCCCTCCCAAGTGCAATGGAGGTCACCAACCTATTGCACTTGGGAGGGGTGATACCAACATGTTACCTCCCTCAGCCTGCACATATGAACTCTTTTCAGATTCCCTTGCACTGTTATTCGTTCTATCTTTGAGCTGTTATATCATTGATGTGGAACCTAATGGATAGTGATTGAGATAAAGAGATAACGAGAAAGAAAGAGAGAGAGAGTTTATCATATCAAAGTCCAAAGAGAAGAGGTGGAGGAAGGGAAACAATCTGGATGGTAAGCTAGTTTTAACATGTAATAGACAGCTTTCTATAGCTTACATTACATTTACACCTGTGAATGAAAGAGGACTGTCTTTAAACAATTAGGTTCCTCACTGATATGGCTTCAAAAATCAGAACTGGATTAATCGAATTTTTAGACCAATCCTGATTCTGCCCATTCTAGAGCGGTCGATTTTAAGGTATTTGAAACCAGATCATTGTGTTGCAGATTTGAATGGCCAATTCTAAGGTTTTTGGGATCGAATGAGACAGTTCGAGATAAATCATATAGTTTCTTACTGGTTCGGGTTCCAAGGGGCCCCAAAACTAGGATCTGATCCCATTTAGTAACGACGAGATGGTCCGATTTTGATTCCTTAATAGTTATGGTCAATCAAAATCTCAAATACTCAAATATGCCCAAAATATGAAATTTAAGGTACATCATGTTTCTTTGATAGTATGTTTGAGGTTATTTATTTTTTATAACCCCAATTTTACCATGTTTCCTTGGCTGATGGAAGTGAATAGGGAAAGAGCACAGGGGAGGAGGGAGGGGGAGCGTTAGGCAAGAAAGGAGGGGCTGTTGTAGGTTCACTGGGGTAGGGGAGATGGGGGAGGACAGGGAAGCAGAGGCAAGTCAACCAAAGAAGAAGACGAAGGGTTGGGGGTGGGGACAGTGAGGTGGAGCTAGCGAGAGGAAGGGATGGAGAGGCTGAGTTTTCTAGCAACGGGAGGTAAAGCATTGTAGCGGCAGACCCCCCCCCCCCCCCCCGCTCCTCCTTTTACAACCAAATTGACCCCAACCCCTGCCGCTGCAACTCCTTTCCCCACCATCCATATCCGTCCCCAACACCTTCTGCAACCCCATCATACCCCGTTCCACACCATCCCTTTCCCTATCCCAGATCCCCTCTACAACCAACCCCGACCCCAACCCCTACCATTGCAACTCCTTCCCCATCAACCCTGTTCATCCCCGGCACCTTCTGTGGCCCCATTCCGCCCCTTTCCACACCATCCCTTTCCTTGTCCACCTACAACACCACAACCCCGCATCATCGAAATGCACCCTCAACTCCTCACCTACGATCGCCACACCCATCTCTACTGTCTCTTTGATTTCCTACTCAATGATGTTGTAGTCCCATTTCAAGATATCCCCAAATCCATCACTCGATGCCCCAGACTTTTGATTTTCCAATGTTTGTAATCAGTTGAAGCCTGCCTTGTATTTCTTATGCAGGCTTGGATTCGTGGGTCCGACAAAATCACTTTCCAGATGACACTCCTCTTGGTTTTTAGCATGGAAGGCACCCTTGTGCCTAATCTCGAGTATCTGTAGAGCTTGGGATTTTCAATAATTTTTCGTATATTCACCCTTATGCCTTTCAATTCACTCTTTTTAGGGAAGAAAAAGGAAGCATGGGAAAATCGTAATTGGGGTGGCAAGTGGAGGAGGAGGACCAGAGCGAGGGTGGCATAGGGGATGGAGAGAGTGCCAGTAAGGGAGTTGTGGGAGTTGTAGGAGAAGTTGAGGAGGGTGAAGGGAAGGGAGAGGAATCAAAGGGTGGGGGAGGAAATAAAGAGAGGGGAGAGAGGGAATTGAAGAGCAGGGAGTGTGGGAGGATGGAGGCTAAAAGCAGTAGGTATATTACACCCTTCCTATATAGATGGTGTGCGGTGTGGCTGCTTAGCGGTGGTGATGGTAGTTGTGGTGGCAATGGTAGTAATGGTGGCAATTGTAGCGGCAATGGCAGTAGTGGTGATGGTGGGGGCAATAGTGGAAGTTGGCTAAAGCTGGTGATGGTAGTTGTGGTGCTGACGATGTAAAACTATGATTGAGGGTATAACTGGAAAAATAAAATTAGATACTTTAAATATAATTTCATAAAAAGATATCTAATGTACAATTTCTCCAAACGTTGGGTACCCCAAATATGATTTAACTATATATAGAGGTTGAACCGTTGAAGGAAGGGAATGAAAGAGATTAAAGAGGTTGAAGGAGAAAATTTAGAAGTCATATTTTTTTCTTATTTATTTACCGTAATTAAAACTACAATTGCTTAATAATTGATATTGGATTTCCTTTAATTAAAATGATTTAATAAAATATTATGATTTTTTCCTAGACTGGGAATTAAATACTATAATTATAGATAGAACTCCCTATTTTGCGGCGATCTAATTAGAGAAACGTGAGAGAGAGAGAGAGATTTAGGGAATGGACACAACCATTAATATCCCTAGAAATGAAGTTAGAATTCCAGCTAACAAAACAATAGGATATATTAAAAATATCCTTCTCACTTGGTAGAGTCACTGTAGGCATTGGAGTAGCAAATTTGACAATCATGTTCGTATTATTCAAATGGTCATAAGGTGGAGATGTGTGGAGACCATATATGGCAACCTTTCCCTTAGTAACACATGTCAAAATTCATCACGAATGGCAACCAAATCTTTACGGTCACATGTACCGACTTTCTTAATTGTGCTTGGAAAAGAGTTTCCTCCTGTAACTGTCGAATAAGGTGTGGTAAAACAAGCTTGTCAGGGGGACAATGAGCTCCATGAGTGTCACGCGGACAATGAACAGCAGTAACAATAGAATGCATTTGTAAATAATCTCACAAGTTATCTAATGTTGATTATTTCCTTTAGTTTCCATCAGAAAAATCATATATGGTCGCTCCTTATGGGAGAGAGTTGTATGAGAAAATGAATTGTCTGAGATCTCCCAATACTCTGACAGTCCCTCCAACTCAGACACTTCATATATGCCCGTGGAGCTGCAAATCCCTAGCCTCCGCGGGGTTCAACTCTAAAAAATAATCTTGTTGGGTATGACTTGGAGAAGACCCAATGATAGATGACTTGGTGCGTGCTCGGTTTGGTTCATCCTGTCGACCATTACTTGCTTGTGGTGTCTCTGGTAGAGTAGTCACAACAGCCTCTAAGATGTCCATAGGAACATGGGATGATGGGTGAATCTCTTTGGAATGTAACTGTGTTTTGGCTATTATGAGTTGATGGAGAGTTTATTGACCGTAATGGCCTCCGGCATTAGTTATGGTATTAGGTGGGCTAGGATTCTAAAGAGAGACAGTCATTAAGTGGGAAATTAAGAAGAATAATAGTTGTGATACCTCATATTGAAATGACTGAGTGGGAGAGTTATGGGTTATGGGTTGAGAGTTATGGGTTTGTAACTCTACGATATTTGAAATAATGGAGGAAGTGAGTGGGTTTAAAGTAGTTGGATGGTTAGTTGAAATAGACGAGTTCAAAATACGAGTAATTGATGGAACGGTTGAGGAGTATACATGTGTATAAATGGGAAGAGTAACTGATGGATTAGAAGATGAATGAGCTTGTGAACACATGGGTGGAGTAAATGATGTAATGATGTATGAATGGACGTGAGGATTAATGGGAGAAATATGGATGTGCGGATTAAAGGGACTAACTAATGGAAGTGTAATGTGGTTAGGCGAGAAATATGGGACAAGGGAGACCCTTACATGCTGAATTTGATGTGCAACATTATCAGTCGAATATAGCAATGCCAGATTTACTTGGCACGCTATAATTGGTTGCCTTTGTATTACCTTCCATTCTTGGAGTTTCCATTATGGTGCAGCACACGAACGGTAACCCAATCTCTAGCTTGAGTTACCTTATATTTTATGTGTGTTGAATAAGAAGTTTCCTTATACATCATTTATTGTAGATAGCAAGTTTATTGTTGAGAATCCCTATCAAGGATCTCATTCTCTCATGTATATAAACAAATAGTGGTCTCATGTAGGACAAGGCAATTTACATCAATCCAATTCTATTTACAATTTCTATTGGTCTAGTATGGCATCAGAGCCATTATAGCTCCAATGAGCATCTTTTTTCTTCTCTTTATTTTTTTTTTCTTCTCTCCTTAGCCGAGTAACACAACTGCCTTCACATGGGAGATCCGACCTCCACCGCTGCCACCAAAACCACAGTTTCTTCCTCCACCAACACTGCTCCCATTGCCACCATGTCTTTCCCTCTCATGGCCGCCTCCACCTTCCCCTCTTTGGCTAATCCTCTTGCTTGGCTTTCCAATCTGTTGCCTAGCTTTCCTTCTCTACCCACCGTGTCTACCACTCCTACCATACCTAATGTCCATCATTATTTGTCTTTGGAACTAACTCCAAAGAATTTTTTATATTGGCATACACAGATTGAAGCTTTTCTACAAGGCCAAAACCTTTTTGGCTTTCTTGATGGAACCATCTCTTGTCCAACTAAACCTGCGACTGCTGTGACTTGACGTCAACAAGATGTAGTTTTGCGTAGTCTTCTTGTCTCATCTCTCACTGAAGAGGTGTTCTCTCTTATTATTGGCAAGAATACTAGTTAGGCCATCTGGGAAACATTGACAATGATCTATGCTTCCGCTTCTTCAACTCACATTCTCTCTCTCTCCACCTTGCGTTACAAGACCTAGTACGCAAGCCTGATGAATCGGTTGCAATTTTTTTGCAATGTGCAAAGGGAGTTTCTGATGAACTCAATGTTGCCGATTCTCCTCTATCAACTTCAT
The DNA here is from genome assembly GCF_018873765.1 of Telopea speciosissima. Taxonomy (NCBI): domain Eukaryota; kingdom Viridiplantae; phylum Streptophyta; class Magnoliopsida; order Proteales; family Proteaceae; genus Telopea; species Telopea speciosissima. The sequence goes on from NC_057925.1 coordinate 38,281,000, forward strand.
ATTTCAATTCACACATTTTTTGCTCGTTACGGTCTGATTTTCACGAAGTCATTCCCATGCTCATGGGACACCCAACAACTATCTCCTATGATGAACTTCACTCTTTGCTCCTGAGTCATGAATTTATGCACTCTTTTTCAATGAAGAAATTGTCCTTAGTTGATGCAAGCAGCGGCTCTACACCTATAGACAACATTGCCACTCGTGACACTCCCAACAATGCTCAGCCTAGCCGCATGCCCTCTAATTGTGGGTTCTCTAGAGGGGGCGTGGTGGTGGACATCAAAATCGAGGTGGACGTGTTTGTGGCTATCACCCTCCCCAACAGGGTCGCCTATGGTGCATCTTTTGCAACTGTAATACACACAACACCGCCAACTATTACTCCAAACCTCAAAACCCTGTCCCAAACCCCACCCCCTACTATTCCTACTTTCCTACCCACCACCAACCCTCCAACCTACCCTGGCCAACCCCATAGCCTCTACCCCCAACCCTACATGCCTTACCCTGCCCTTCCCCCACCTTCTACTGCCACCTGGTATCCAGACACTAGCATCACCCATCATGTCACACCGGATTTGCAATCTCTCTCCTCATATGATGCTTACTCAGGTACTGATCAGCTCCACATTGGGAACGGTAAGGGTCTTCCTATTACTCATACTGGTACAACTTCTCTTCCCTCTTCCAATGGTTCACTGCGCTTATCTAATGTCCTTTGTGTTCCTGATATGCAATAATCACTTCTTTCTGTTCAGTGTATTACACAAGATAATAATGTTCCCTCTTCTTTTTTTTTTTTTTGAAGGACATGAAAACCAGCCATACTCTTCTTTTTGGTCCAAGTAGTGGTGGTCTCTACCAACTTCCTGTAGCACCTCATGCGCCTTCTGCCAATATTGTTGAGCGTACTTCCTTTAACGGGTGGCATCGACGACATGGGCATCCCCATGAACGTGTTTTGCATAGCAGTATTAGTAGTAATAAATTGCCTATTTTTTCTTCTAAGCTTAATTCCCTTTGTACGGCTTGCCAACCTGGGAAGTCTAGTAGACTTAGTTTGCACAATTCAGACTTTGGTAGTTCTTCACCTTTGGATGTAATTTTTACGAAGGTTTGGGGACCTTCTCATTTTATATCTGTCAATGGTTTTTACTACTTCTTAATTTTTGTTGATGATCATACTCGTTATATTTGGTATTATCCCTTGGTCAATCGTGTTTGATGTTTATAAGCGTTTTCAAGTGCTAGTACAACGCCAATTTTGCAGAAAAATTAAGGCAATTCAATCTGATTAGGGTGGTGAGTTTAGATCTCTTTCAAAAAAATTTGCAAACATTGGCATCCAACACCGAGTTGCATGCCCCCACACCCATGAACAATAGGGCATTGTGGAACGTCGCCATAGACATATGGTTGAAATTGGATTAGCTTTACTTGCTCAAGCATCAGTGCCTCAATAATATTGACATTTTGCATTTGAGATGGCGGTTTATCTAATCAACCGTATGCCGTCACGTGTTACTAGAGGTGAATCTCCCTTTGAACTAGTTTTTCATCGCCTTATTGATTATCAATTTTTAGGCATCTTTGGTTTTTTATGCTTTACTTTTTTCAAGCCCTACCATTCGCATAAATGGAGTTTTGTTCCACGCCCTGAGTGTTTTTGGGATATAGTCCATCTCACTCTAGTTATAGTTGTATGGATATTGCTACTAATAAAGTTTATATTGCCAGGCATGTCCATTTCAATGAGTTTTCCTTTCCTTTTTCATCCACTATGCCCTCTCTCTTAGGGTCTATTCCCCCCAACCCACCACCTTCATGGATTCAGATCTTCTACTGCCCAGGCTATAGCAACCATCATCCGACACTGTAATACTAGCGTAACACTTGTAAAGTGGTTGATCCAATGGTAATTTTTAAAATTTTTTGAATTTAAGAGTTAAAGTGGTTTAAGTATGGCAAACCAAACCTACCCGGATCGGTCTTTGTTTGACAAGCCGGACCGGTCTACAACTAAACAAAAGTACACGTTTCAAATCCCTTCTTCCCATTTCCAAAATCAGAAAACCCTCACATCGTCTTCTTCCTCCTCCTTCGAACCCATCCCCATCGTCTTCCTCCTCTTGCACTCCCTCCTTTGGTCTGGCGAAGGTCGAAGATCTGAATCCTAAAAGCCTTGTCTACCTCTGTGTGAAGAACTTTGGAAGAACCTCGAATTCAAGGATTCAAAAACCCGAAAGAACTTTGACCCCATCGTCTTCGTCCTTTTGCACCATCTTACCTCATATGGACTGGCGAAGATCGAAGATCTAAATTGCTCTTCCTCGTCTACCTCTATGTGAAGAAACCCTGCTGTCAAGCAGATGCTCGAATTCAAGTCATCAAAAAACCCAGATCTATAAGTACTCACCCTGTTCTGTTTGTCGATTATGGTTCATCTTTATTGGAGCCTAACTATAAACTTTCATTTTTCTGTTCCTGAAACCTTGCTGCCGAACCTCTAATTCAAGGATTCAAAAACCTAGATCTGGATTTTAGAGAGAAGAAGAAATAGAGGAAACCTTGCTAGTGACCCAGCTTCGCTCTCTGTTGTGTGTGTGCAGACAACAATGTAAGTCTCTCTTCTCTCTCTTCTCTATCTCTCTATTATTTCTCTCTATCACATACTCGATCTGCCCTGGGTTAATCGCCCAATAACAAGAACTGGGTTAGAAGATCTGGTCTGGGTCGTTTAGTTAATAAAGTGAAGGGAAACTCTTCTCTATAAGAAGTAAAGTGGGTGAGAAAGGTTGTTACATCTGTACCCAAACCCTGACCCGAACTCTGAATGTGGGTCCGGAACCCGATGGATCCTGGGTCTTACCCACTAGCAACTTGTGGTGCACTGACCCGGTGGTCATTCTTGAAGGGAAAACTCTGGTGATGTCATACCTACCGGTCCGGAGGCAACTACCCGACCTGTGTTGTTGTTCCATACAATAGTTGATGAACAACCTAAGGTACAACCCCTGCTTAAGCAAAATAGGTTTAAATTCATTTTAAAATGTTTAAACATTGTTTGATGGCCACAATCTATACAAGAACAATGCCCTAGGCATGGCATAGGCCTCTGTGGGACCCAAATGCAAAAACAGCAAGGTTTCATCTACTGGTCCATCCCTACTGGTCGATTGGATCAACTAGTTGGATCGACCAGTGTTGTTGTACTGCACAAAATTCATCTCAGATGTGTGGGACCCAGTGTCTCGCACCCCAGATCACCTCCCCGTACCTAGAATGACTTGTGGGGATATTACCCTAACAATGTGATCATGTGGGGCCCACTTTGAAGCCAATTACATTGTAGAATGAATTTCAAGAATGCATTCTTTATAAAACTGCTTTAGGCAACAAACATGCCTTAGTGGTTGGGCTTATATAAACATGCCTTCAGCCCAAAAACTTGCTCTAAACATTTCGTTGGAAGAGAGAAAGAGAAGGAGAAAGAGAAAGAAGAAGAGGAAGGGGAAGGAGAAGGCTTGGAAACCCGCCCCCCTTGTGCTTGGATTCAACAAGGTAGCCTTAAACTCAGTAGTTCTATGCTGATTTCTAGCCATTTCCATGGCTATATCCATGATCAATCTCTGGTTCATGCTGAGTAACCATGTGTTCTCATGTTTTCTACTACAACAACTATGTATTGCTAGCTTAGGAGCTAGGAACCTTACATGCATGTATGGATCTTCCATGTCTGACCTCCCATCTACCTTCCTTATGCTAAATACTTGTTGTAACAGCCATTCCCAGCTTTAGATGGTTGATCCTAATGTCTATATTAAACCTAGAACATGATTCTAAGGTGTATGACATGATTTCCCTTGTTAACATATAGTTCCTCAACCATGTCCACACTGCAGTACTGATTTGGAGTTAATCAGACTCCTCCTTATCTGAAAATCTGTAGATCCAAGTGCACAAAGCCATGCATGCTAACCATGATGCCAAGAAGCCCAGATTCCCCATGCATGTTTGATTTCTCACCATATATATGTTGATTGTCATGCATGGAGCCCTACTGTAACCTCTGATCATCCATGCATGCTACTAATCCAAAGATCCAAGCCAAAACAGTGCTGGCTCTTAAGAATTTCAAGCTGTACTTGCACTGGTCCATTGGATGGACCAATACCAATTGACCACTACCAAAGACCTTGTCCAATTTCAAGCTTGATCAGCCCATGGCCTATGAAACACTATGAAAGGCCTTTTGTGTTGGAACCCCATCCATCCCAGCTCTATACCTTCTGTTTGCAGTCAGTCTGACATCTCGAGACATGTTTCAGGTGACCAAAACCTTATTTAAATGGAACCAAGGCAAGAACCTATGATTGGTACCACTGGAATAACACCTGGGACCCCTTATGAGAAACCATAACCATTACCTGGAAGCCCCTGCACTTTTTGCAACTATGACCCTACTGGTCCATTGCTACTGGTCCATTCAATGGACCAGTACCAATCAACCACTGCAGGAAACCTAACCCTGTGTTGTCTCAAACCTACCCCAAGGTCTGAAACACCTCTTTTGAGCCAATGGTATAAACCCCTTTTGATTTTGGGCCACAACAGCCTACTAGTCCATTGCCACTGGTCCATTGGATAGACCAGTGCCAATCGACCACTGCTGCTGTCATGGCAGTTTTGAGTCCTACTTTGGTTTAGAAGCTAGACCAAGGGTACCCCCAGTCTCCTAGAGTAATTTGGTGCGTATTAATATAACCTTCTAATTTATTTACCTAGGCTTTGACTATTTTCCCGGTGATGCATATCCGAGCACTTTTGCAGATCCACAGTTTTCGGAACCAGCGGAGTATAGTCAAGGTGAGTGGATATTGGATCATCCTTGTAGGTATGACCTTGTGAACACTTTAAGATAACAAATTACTTCTCCTTATTGATATCTGATATATATTATTATTTAATTATGTTTGGATATTGAAATTAAAGATGTGATTGTGGATTGTGGTTATGATCATGTTGATAAAATGATTGATGACTAAAATGCATGTTGTGTGAACTGTTAGATTAGATGTCGTAATAGACTACTTGAAAATGAAAGGTATGGTGAGCCGTAGTATGGGCTGTGGGAGCACCATACATTTCATACTTGGCAATGAGGTTTGTGGTAGCCTGTAGAATGGGATATGGTTGACACCACTCAACTCATACTTATCATGTAGATCATTGGGTTAGGTGAACATACCCTTATGCTACAGCCCTTACCAACAGGCGTGCATGTGTTGGGTGATCATAGCTTCCTGAAAGCCGAGGAGTTGTAGAATCCAGGATAGGTTGTTATGGTTATCTTGGGGTTTGCCAAGGGAGGGAGTCGGTGCTCCTGATCCCAGCGCAGGTTCCACCCACAGTGATTGAGGTGGCAACCGAAGAACGGATGAGAAGCGACTGAGGTTGTCGTCCGAGTCATTGCAAGTAGCATATACCTAGTGACTTAGTTGTGTTGTTAGGTGGACTAGAGTAATAAAATTGAACCCAGCATGTAGATTGATGATGATGATGGTTGTACCTGCTTGTATGATTTATTATTCATTTGCTGGGTTCGGTGGAGCTCATCCCTCGGGAAATATTTTATTTTTAGATGATTTTGCAGGTACCGATTCACTTACCAATGGGCGATGAAGCTGTTAATGAAGCTGTAGAACGTCCGTACTTTGCTGCCCCGTGAAGATCTTGTAGTTTTATTACTTCCATCCTTTCGGAAGCGTAATCTTTTTGTGTACTGTACTTTGAACATAAATGGATATGTATATGATTTAACATAGGTAATACAATATAGGTAACATAGGTACTTAAGATTTTACTGTAATTAATATAATCTATCTTTTGGGTAGTTTTTATCTTTCGTTGCCTCTGATATACTTTTGTCATATATCTACCCTTGTTGTGGTTTTGTGACATGTAAGTACTGCTTCTGGATCCTAGTGGATTGGCGGATATCGTGGGATATCCGGGTCGCTCGCTCAAACCTCCTAGGGGGTGGTTTGGGGTGTGACAAAGGTGGAGGGTTCAAACATGGGGAGCGTACAATGCTTGGGTCTCCACCTCCAATAGAGGTAGCCCTTGTCAGGGCGACCATGGTTAAGGCAATTCTACCCGTATGGTAGATCTTTGTGTTGTGCTGATAAGACCAAATGATTGCCAATTTTTCACTGTGATGACCAATTGCCTGCTCTTTCTCTTCCTCCTGTATATCATACAACATTACAGAAGTCTCCACAGAATAGCCATCTTCGCTCATCTAAATTCCCAGCTCCTCAAACTTTTTACAAATCACTGCATATCTAGGGTGTGACTTGTCACCAGAGATAAACTCATGAATTGAGATTGAGATGTAGAGGAATGAGGGACACAGAATAAAGATCTAGGAGAGATACAGATTGTTTATGTTAAATTTTTTTTCCATTCCTTTCATTGATATCTTGATTGATTATTGTTTATTGGTTGTAATTGATATGCATTGCACAGTGAATGGTACACACGATTAAGTATCTTGTTTGAAATTGATATATTGGATATAATCAGGGTGCAAGGGACATAGGTTGTTGACTAGGGGAAATGCCTTCTTTTGTTGGTCAGAGTACAAATGCCTTTAAATTCTTTAATGAAAATTTCTTAATATTGTAGGACAATGAACACTTCAAGACCTATGTGTTCATGTGGACAAGGTGAGATGATGTTGAAGAAAACATATACTGAGAAAAATTACGGTCGTTGGTTTTACATATGTCCTACAAATGAGGATCATTCAAATTTTCCTTCATGTGGGTGAGCTAGCTACCACAAGCCTGACAAGTCCTCATCATCCACTACTATTCGTGATCATGTTTGCGATCCTGTTTGTGACCCTGTTCGATTTTAAACACATAGAGATGATTCTCAACACTATGTAGTGTTTAATATTAGAAATATTGTTAGCATATGGCGTATTGTTGTATCTATTTCTATTATTCATCTTTTCTTCCGAGATTAAAATGTTGTCCCACATGGAAGTTTGAAATAGGAAGTGTAATCTTTTTTGTATTACTTTTGCTTAACTAGTTGAGCGGATTATAATGTGTGGAATTTTCTTGTTTGGATCCTTTTAAGACTCAAGTAGTGGTCGAAAAGTGCATGATAGCATGGGATTTAATTTTCTTAATTTAGTTTCTTGAATAGTTCTCATTTACTTCTTGGTTTTCATACCCCCCCCCCCCCCCTCTCTAATCTGGGGATGTTTGTGTTTCTTTGGAGAAGCCAAGCTGCTATAGTTTTCAGCTTATTTTTTTTGTTTTCTTTGGTCTTACTAGTAACTATGTCAAATCTGTACAAACTTTCCTTCTTGTGGAAAAGAGATTGCTGGCATTGGCATCTAATGGATACAGGTTAAAGACATATTTCTGATTCACAAGAATATTTTGAATTTCTATCTTCTTACATTTAATTTCCTCTCTCTCTCTCTCTCTCTCTCTCTCTCTCTCTCTCTCTCTCTCCCTTATATTTTCCTTGCATCATCTTTCCTTGTCTCCATGGCATGGTTATTAGGCCAACTTAATTCATGGAGTTATCTAATTAATGTTAGAGATTTCATTTTCCACCTTTCACAACTTACTCAAGCTCTTTTGATCTGATTACCCATAATCAGATCAAGGGCTTTAATATAATATTGAGATCATTGGCCTGTAAAGCTGATCTATGGACCACAAGGACACACATAACTATATGGGTAAATTTCACAGACACCCCCTCTCAGTATACAATATGTCACAGACATGCCAAACTTTGAAAAATATCACAGACTACCCTTATTTTATGATTATATTTCAACTTAGTCCACTCTGTTAGGCTTGTGCTGTTAGTTTTTTTATAATGGCCAATTTACCCTTAAAAAAGGATGAACTTACCATAATACCCTTAAGGGTAAAACCCCAAATGCATCATATCCTCTCTGGAAGAGACTTCTCTACTTCCAAGGCGGGTTGTACTTTCGTGCGCCCAGCTTTGCCCCACATATAAGGCGGTGAAAAGTACCGCCTTGCCCCTGCCCAAGCGCCCTGCCCGAGCGGGGGTAAGGCGGTACTTTCCGCCAGCCTTATATGTGGGGCAAAGCTGGGCGCACGGAAGTACTGCCTGCCTTGGAAGTAGAGGAGTCGGATCCATCATTCTCTTCATCGTCTTCGATCTGATGGCGGAAGAAGCAAGAACAGAGGGCTTCTTCTTCTTCTTTCTCCTCTTGCAACCCCCCTACCCGAGCGGGGGTAAGGCGGTACTTTCCGCTAGCCTTATATGTGGGGCAAAACTGGGCGCACGGAAGTACTGCCTGCCTTGGAAGTAGAGGAGTCGGATCCATCATTCTCTTCATCGTCTTCGATCTGATGGCGGAAGAAGCAAGAACAGAGGGCTTCTTCTTCTTCTTTCTCCTCTTGCAACCCCTTTCCTACAACTCCACCCTGCTCCTTCAACCTTGTATCCCTTTTATAATCCACCTAACCCAAAACCGAACCAGCAATCATCTTTTCCATATGCTAATTGCAGATCAAACCCAGAACTCAGAGGTAACGACGATACAGAGCTGTAGTGGTGCAGCCGCGATGGAAGTCAGGATCGAGAGAGTCAATTTTTGCAGTCACCAACACATATGGAGTTGAATCAAAACCAGGGAATCGATTTGCAAATTAGAGACTCTATTGAAGCTCTGAAAAATACTCTAAAGAGTAAACTTTATTTACTTCATCTCCCTTTTCCATGTGTGTCTTACACTTTATAAAAAGCTTATTCTAATATGCCTAATATGCCAATAAAGAGCAGGGGAGAGATTTGCTAAAACTAGTTTAGGGAAGAAGGGGAAAGAGTGTAGTGTTGGTCAAGCAACGGTCCAAGGATCAAACCATGGTTCCCTAGGGAAACTAATATACAAAAAAATTAGGGTTTTGCATGCCCTGGGTTATCCCATGGTGTCCCATAGGTGCCCCATTAAATTTTAGGGGTTCCCATGGGCGTCCATATTAGGGTTTCTCCTTCCCTATTGTGTCCCATAAAATTAATTATCACAATAGGGACGAAGAAATTCATCTCTAGTCCATCACATGGCAAGAGGGATCCATCCCATACCCGAATGCGCAGCAGAAATTAATCGATTCGAGTTTCTTTCGCATCTCATAAATATTAATAATCAATAAACTGAAGGAATTAATAAAGAACTGCTAACCTGGTGTGCCTCAAGTGCTGCTCCTCCAATAGACAGTGGTTCTTCCTCCAGTGAGCGCTCCAAGCAAACAGATCTGAACCTCCAATGGTGCTACCAAGGTTCTTCAAGCCAATCCCAGATGCTCTCGAACTCTTCAACACAGATCTAGGGTTTCTCAAACCCTAACTCTCAAACACAGATGAGAGAAGCAAGAAGAAGAGAGATCACAAGAGGGAGAGAGAAAATAAAAAATGCAAGAGAGAGAGTGTCTGCTCAAAAACATGGAGAGCTTCTTTCCCTTCTGCGTTTTGGTCCCCTATATATATTATTTGGATTTAATTAAATCCTTGTAGGATTTAATAGAACCCCTGTGAGAGTCTGACTCTCTCTCTCTCTTTGTTTGGCAGTTCAGTTTAAACTCAAAGTACTACACAGGTGAAGAAGCAGAATCTAATAGGGAAAGTATTAATTAGATTCATTATTTAATTATTAATGGATAATTACAATGAGCATCAAATCCATTAATTAAATAAAGAGCCAATTAAATTAGCAAATTCCAAATAACTCCCTATATGATAACAATTTATCATATTCAACCACACACTAATCAACACCATCATTATGGAATCTAGGGCATGTACACATGTACTGCCAAACCCCAATCCATAGTACATGTCCATATACGAGCGTCTGTGCATCTGATCAGATCTCGCAAAACTTGATAAAACACTTTGTTCAAATAATTATAAATAATCTATCATTTTATGTAAAATAGATTTTTGCAAAACCATTTCCAAAACGGCACTGGATCCAGATTCTGATCCGACCATGCACAAACAGTCTCTATCTTGGTGTTCCCCAATCGGGCAGTGGTGACCGTGTTGGATAACTCCTTCACTCACAAAGTGTTCACGTATTCCCAGAACACCGGCTTTGACTCGCTCGAGTCTCAGTCATTGATGAACCAAAGAATGTGGTCACACTTTGCAGCGACAGGGTTCCCTCAGGCATAGGGTGTCGGTGACACATGTCTATCCCTTCCTACATCTGGCAGTAATACATGAGGGAATCGATAAAGTGGATTCTTCGCCAATGCACCATCAAACATGTGAGCACTCGCATTCGTACCCTGACATCACATGTCTAGGCATACCCAATGCGACGACCATATGATAAGGGTGTCCAGCCCAAACCCTAGTCGTGACTACCATTTTAAGTAAAACTTAGGGACACATAATGCTCAAAAAGTTTATATCACATGTGATAATATTAAACTAAAATGTATAAAAGTTCAATACAAAGGTAAACCGGGTTGAACCGGACCGAACCGGGTTTGATGGACACACATATCCAACATGTAGCTGTTCGGGGAATCATATCTTTAGGGATTTGGGTTGATTTGCTCTTCCCATCTTCTTTCCAAACCGGGTATGAGGGTAGGGCGCTGAGTTGCCTTTCCAAAATAGGAGCACCCAATCTGGGAGTGGACAGCACGGCTGATCTGGTCGTGGACAGCAAGGTTGAAGGGGCTGCTCTGTTCCTTCTTGCTTCAATTCTAGCCAACCTCCTCAGGACCTTTGGATGGTCCACTTGGCGCTGGATAAGTTCTGGATGCATGGCTGCATCATGTAGAGCAAGAAGATTACAGAGAAATAAAACAAAAGATTAAATCTAAGAGGAGAAGCGTATAGGTTTTTTTTATGTCGCTCTTCGAAGAAAAGCTCCAAGAGCTTCCTTACTCCCTGAAGCATCTTAAGTCTGAGTGATGCCCACCCTCATACCGATCGAGTCGACCAGAATCAACCGGCGATGAAACAACCAACGCAAGAACCAATAGCGATCGTTGCATCGCAGCTCCCTTCCTTCAACGATCAGCATCCAACTGGATCAGATCTCATTCTTGCCGTTGTATCTTCCGGCATGCACAACGTCGCTCTGGAAGACATCGATACAGCTCTGGCGTGGGTTAGGGTTGGAGGAGGGAGTATGAGCTGGTGGAGTTGGGTTGGATTGCAGCAGGTAGGGGGGGACGGTGGTGTTGTAGGAAAAAGAAAGAAGAAGAAGAAGGGATACCTGTGTTAATGTCAAAACGTTAGGTACCCGAGGTGTTATGTATCCTTTTTATTTAAATAACTAAGGGGTAAAATGGATATTTCACCTTTGAGTACTAACTATGCTTAACGTCAAGAGAAAGGTTGCCATTTTGACCAAGTTTGGTAAGTCCATGACATATTGAATACTTAGGGGGGTGTCCGTGAAATTTGCCCTAACTACATTGTTACTGACTTATTCTATAATCAATGTTGTAGGGGTTTTCTAACAACTATCACTAGTTGAATCACAAGTTGGAAACCTGTAATAATTATAAAAGACCATACCATGTTCCTGTGTTTGAACTTGGATATGAAATTCTAAGCACCAGCAAGAGAGATAGATAGTGATCCCATACAACCCCTTTCATGCCCCCCACAACCTGTAATAATTGTAAAAGACCATACGTTCCTGTGTTTTTGTTGGCTCTCAATTCGTACATTAGGGTTCAATGATATAAGATTGGTCAACAAATTTCTTATTTTTAATAATTTTTTTCAAGAACTTGACACAAGGGTCCACTCCCATATCACTACAGTGCCCTTCGTGTCCTCTCTTGGAGGGAAGAAAATCTGTAAGGCTGTGAAATGAAAGCTTACCCACTCAATCCTTGGCATTCTCACATGGGAAGGCTAAGGGGATCCACAGCCTGTACTTTGGCCCTATCTCTTAGAATAACAAAATCTTGAAGGGAAGTGCAAACACTAAGTGAAGCTTTGAGTGCAAATTCAGACCAGCTAGAAGAGTTTCTTGAATGTTTGAACAAAAAAAAGTACGAGCCACATAATGGAAATTGATAAGCTGTTTATTCCAAGACTGCAAAATACCATATTCCTTCGTCTCCAACCATACGCTTAATTGAAAATGATAAGCCATTTTTTGACAAATACTAAAGCTGCTTCACCCTAGAGGAATTACTTAGATTGTACTACTTCCTATTTCATGCTCAAAGAACAAAGGACATAAAGGGAACATCAAACTCGAATCACAACTAGGGAAAAAATCTAAAAGATTACACAGCTTACAAGTCAAACTAAGTAGTTATTGAATTCATTAAAAAAATTAGATTAACAGATTAATATAATTAGATTGAATCCCTGCTAGATTAAATCAAGGCAAACCCTATTCGGTCTAATAAATAATTGATCCATTCAAGCTAATTAATTCAGATACATTGAAACCTTCTTTTAATTCATTGACAGCTTAAGTCTCAGCTTCCTTGATGAGGGCAAATTAAAGACTAATTGCAATGCCACTTCTATAGATACAGATATATAATAAGTGTGTTAGATGGTCTTTGACCACTTCAGTTACGATCTGTCTTTCCTTTTTTTGTTTACTTCCTGTAATTCTTGAAGCTGTATCAGAATAAATTATCTCGACATCGAATAGTTTTGACACACAGGAGCACCACAACAGCACCTATGAACTTGAAGGAGTATCAGAATAAATTAGTCCTTGATTGAATGATTTGTGTCCATACTAGTAAAAAGGCTCCAATGTCATTAATATTTAATAATAATAGTTAACAGCACAACTGATAATACTTAGTTTTTCCTTATAGTTTCAACATAACCCTTTTATAAGTGCCATAGCTAGTTTGGGTGTGATCTATCCCTTTAAAATTCCCCATAATTGTGATTTCACTCTACAACAATGGATTGGATATTGGAGTATATTTCAGAAAGTTTAGGGAGATAGCGGGCTTTGTAGTTTCATTGCTTGGTTTTTGTGGATTGCTCAAAACGATCTAACATTTGGCTGCAAAATGTGGAGCCCAGGTTCTGTTATGCAAAGGACCCGAGCTGCTCACTATGAATTCTTGCAAGCCCAAGGCCCATATCCATCCTCATCCATCGATAGTCCAAGCGGTGAGCATCCGGCCCAAGCCCATAGCAGGATTCCAGCTCCTAAGCCTTTCTATGAACTAAATGGTGATGCATCGTGGAACGCCGATCACAAAAATTGCAGGATCGGTTTGATCATTAGCCATCTGTAGTGGGCTGTTGGAGGCCCTTTCTCTGTCCGTGGATTTTATCATGATCGAATCTGATTGCAAAGACCTGATCTCCTCTCTTCAAGGCCCAAGTCAGTCAATTACTCTATCAGAGCAGCCAATCATTGCAGATATCCTTTATTTAGCCTCTTACTTTGTTAAATGTTCATTCTCCAATGTTATTAAGGAATCCAACTTTGTAACGGATTCTTTAGCCAAGAAGATCTTGTCTATCACGTGTACAACAGTTTGGCTGAAATCCATTCCGTGATTGATGGAGCTTTGTAATCCAACATCCAAACCACGTGTCTTTGAATAGACCTTTATTTACAGGAAAAAAAAAAACACCCTAAATAATGAATTTGAGCTCGTTAAATGGGTCCTAACAATTCTGGCTCGAACGCTTTCCTTATTGGGCTTTCGATTCTAGACCCATTGGGAAAGTCATCTCAAAACCATGTCATCCTATTTAACATTAATTTGTCTCAAAACTAGCTCCCCAAACCGTCTCTTTTAACAATCTAAACAAGCACCCAAAATCATCCCTTGTTTTTTTATTTTCTTCTTTTTTGGTTCTCTCATGGAGGGTCCATGGGCCACTACGAGTTGGCATCCTAACTCAAGGAAGGGCAGACAAGCCGCAAGGGAAGGGGGGGTGGGGGGTAACAGGATGTACACATCGGTTGAGAGAGTCGAACATCCGAGGACTCTACTGCATTAGCAACGACCACCGCATCTCTTAAACCACACCGACCAACACACCAAGAGGCGCTTTCTTGAACCATTCCATTCAATAGGACAAATCGATTTCATGTTTTAGCGTTCTAGACCCAAATTAATCTGTCCCTAAACTGTTAAAAGAAAGAGTAGCAGTAACCTACTCTACCAGTGTTTATTACAGACCACCACCATATGATTCCCTACCTTTTAAAAGAGTTTTATTTCTAATCTCTCTTAGACATCATTGGAGAGTTTTATTTCGAATTTCTCTTAGATATCATCAGATTAGGATCTTTCTTGTAAACAATTTTAAACTTGAATTGGTGGGGTGCGCCAGGCCCGTGCAATAGTGCAACGCATGAGCGACGCTTGAAGACCCCGGCAAATCAGATATTAAACTGATAAGAACAGATACTACACTTGATCTTAGCCAAAAGGCCGAGAAAGGTATGCTTTGTTACATGTCTCTGTTTTCCTTTTATAAGCTTTGTCTTGACATTCCTCTTCCCTCTCTGGACGATGTGGGATTCTGTCAGTATTCACTTCCCCTGTTTATGCCTTCTCTGATGCCCAAACCCAAAACATTGTTTGTTCTCTATGTTTCTATGTATCATTCATTCACTTTTGTCTGAATTCATAAGTTATATTTCCTCACAGAAATGTTGGCGGGTATTGTTAAGTTATTGATGGGGGCTGAGGATTGTTACTTGTCTTCTTGTCAAAATCGTGCAGTCTGTGGAATGTTATTGATAATCAAGTCTTCTTAATGAATCCAAATGATTAAGTAGCCACTCTTTGAATTACAGAGAGAATACTAGCACTTAAACTGTCTATGTTGTGCTACCAGTGCCAAGATAAAAGGCCCTTCGAACTGGGGAATGGACAAGAAAATGGTGGTAAATGGCACACAGATAAGGTGCCAAGACCTTAAGACTTGTAGACTTTGGCTGCTTCAATTCCTTTAATATACTGTCAAACCTGTTATTCTCATTTATGCGTACTAGAAAGATTGAACTTCTCCCGCTTTTGTCAGGTTAGAGACTTCTTTGATTTCTATCAAACACTAGTGTTGCAGGTAAAAACTTGGCTTAGGGGCGACTATGACAGTTCCACATTGGTCAGTGAAGGGAAGACTGGTCTCTGTGTAAGGATTTATGTCCTCAATCCCTCTGTGATCCATATAGGAATTGGAATCCTCATTCCCTTATGAGGCCTTTTAAAACCGTGAGGGCAACGTTAAACTAGCTTCGATGCACGGCGCAGAATAAATAATATATATCATGAGAAGTATTGCCGATACCAAAATAGGACCCAAAACCCCTCTACCATATTGTTCCACTGATAAGAGTAAACAATCTGATAAGAAACATGAGTGTTTGCCAAGCTCCCGGTCTCCATCATTGGACATCTTTCAGAAATGCTTTCGAGCTTTATGTCCTCATCGTTCCTTTAATTTTCTTATTCTTCAAACAAAGAACTAGATGAGGTATTTTGAAGTTCCAGATTCATGAAAGAGGATTTAACTTTTAAAAATGGTAGGGGCCGCGCGAACGCATACCCCCTCTGCCACAAATTATGACGTACACTCTTCCACTTGGGAAGATGTTAGGCAGGCACCCCTCCCAAGTGCAATGGAAGTCACCAACCTAGGCCATGGACCTTCTTGATCAACCATTGACCCAGTCCAGGTAAGTATGTTCCCTAGGCACTACTTCTCTTAATTTAAAGTCTGCTCTCCCTTATCTCCTTCTACAGTTGACCACTGTGGGATTAAAAAAAGGCACACCAACATGTTACCTCCCTCAGCCTGCACATATTAACTCTTTTCAGATTCTCTTGCACTGTTATTTGTTCTATCTTTGAGCTGTAATATCATTGATGTGGAACCTAATGGATAGTGATTGAGATAAAGAGATAAAGATAGAGAGAGAGAGAGTTTATCATATCAAAGTTCAAAGAGAAAAGAGGTGGAGGAAGGGAAACAATTTGGATGGTAAGCTAGTTTTAACATGTAATAGACAGTTTAGACATGTTTTGGATGATAATTGAGCTCTGTTTACAAGGAGAAAGAGAGAAAGAAAGAAAAAAAAAACCGATTTGGAAGTATGCTTCCCACTTAGCAGAAAATGAGTTGCTCCATTCTTTGCTTTGGACAGATTAGTGGGAACTTCAAATTAAATTGCAGATGTTGCACTTGCTATTAACCTGTTTTTTCAGCCTACCAGCTTTTTATAGCTTACATTACATGTACACCTGTGAATGAAAGAGGACTGTCCTTAAACAATTAGGCTCCTCACCGACATGGTTTCAAAAATCAGAACTGGGTTGATCAAATTCCATGACCGATACTGATTTTGCCCATTGTAGAGCAATCGATTTTAGGGTTTTTGAAACCAGATTACTGTGTTTCAGATTTGAGTAGCCAATTTTAAGGTTTTTGGAATCGATTCTAAAGTGTCAAATGAGACAGTTCGAGGTAAATCATGTTAGTTTCTTACTGGTTCGGGTTCCAAGGGATCCCAAAGCTAGGATCTGATCCCATGTAATAACGACGAGATGGTCCGATTTCGATTCCTTAACAGTTATGGTCAATCAAAATCTCAAAAAAATATGCCCAAAATATGAAGTTTGAGGTACATCATGTTTCTTTGATAGTATGTTTGAGGTTATTTATTTATAATCCCAAGTTTACCATGCTTCCTTCGATGATGGAAGTGAATAGGGAAAGAGCATAGGGGAGGGAGGGGGAGAGTGAGCAAAAAAGGAGGGCTGGGGAGAGGAGGGGCTGTTGTAGGTTCACTGGGGTGGGGGAAAATGGGGGAGGACAGGAAGTAGAGGTGGGTCCACCCAAGAAGAAGACGAAGGGTTGGGGTGGGGACAGTGAAGGGGAGCAAGGACAGTTTGAGGTGGAGCTAGCAAGAGGAAGGGGTGGAGAGACTGAGTTTTCTAGCAACAGGAGGTAAAGCATTGTAGCGGCAAACCCCCCCCCCCCCCTTTACAACCAACCCGACCCCAATCCCTGCTATTGCAACTCCTTTCCCCATCATCCATATCCGTCCCCAACACCTTCTGCAACCCCATCATACCCCTTTCCACACCATCCCTTTTGCTGTCCCCAAACCCCCTCTACAACCAAACCTGATCCCAACCCCTACAACTGCAACTCCTTTCCCCACCATCCCTGTTCATTCCCAGCACCTTCTGTGGCCCCATTCCACCCCTTTCCTTGTCCCCATGCCCCCTCCTCTTCTTGTGGCCACCTCCGCCTCCACCTACAACACCACAACCTCGCATCTTCGAAATGCACCCTCAGCTCCTCACCTATGATCCCACTCCCATCTCTACTGTCTCTTTGATTTCCTACTCAATGATGTTGTAGTCCCATTTCAAGATATCCCCAGATCCATCACTCGATGTGTTGGATTTTTTATTTGATTAAAGATTCAAAATATTTCGAGGATTATGTCGTTTCCTAATAGGCACCAATAGACACCTAAATGATCAATAGGTGTAACTATTGGACGACTTGTTTGAATGGTCAACAAAGAAGTATTTTGGAAAAAGACATGATGGTAGGGCATGTTTCTTGGAGATACCCTTAGTGGTGTCTCTTCCTATCCTATATATAGAGAGGGGGTGTTGCCTAGTTCTCTAAGAATTTTTTGAGTGGAGACAATGGTTTTCCGATTGCATTAAAATCGTTTTCCAAACTATCTAATGAGTCTAGCCTTGCTCTCCTTTATAACCGAAGTCTTTGTGCATAAGACCAAGGTTTGGTGGTTGATTTATCTTGGAGGTAAAACGTAAGGAACCCCGGTTGTACTGGTACAGGAGGCATTTCAGACCTTAAGGAGAGTGCCTTCATTGATACGACTCAACCAAAATTGCGCTTTTACTTGTCTTTACTTTTCAGTCTCTTTATTTTTACAATGGTGTAACTCAAGGAATTTTGCCTTTGGCACCCTTATGCTTTGCACTGTAGATTGTTCATTCCGAATAGTTTATAGCAAACTCTCTTTTCACTATTCTCAATTTGCTTTTGCTTCCTATGAAGTCCTCTGATTACAGGGGACGAGAGTAGAACCTAAGATCGCCATAGTGGAGCCGTGTATATTCCCATTCGGCTTAGAGGTTGAAGAAATTCGAGGGAAACAGTTGCACATATGAGCTTTGGTCATCTTCTCTTACACTGCTTCTTTGTTCTATCTTGGGTGGTGATATCATTGACGTGGGAACCTAACGGATGGTGATTGAGATAAAGAGTTTATCATTTCAAAGTTTATTGCCCGGTAATCTAGTTTAACATGACAAAATAAAAGAGAAGGATCGGTTGGTAAAGATTAAGAGTTTAACATGATAAAGATCATTTCAATGCAATGTTTCAAAAATCGGAGTTCGGAATCGAATTGGTCATTGTCAATTTCAATTTGAATCGCCAAAATTGATCAGGAATTATCCACAATTGACCAGTAAAAGAGAAGGATCGGTTGAATCGGTCATGGCCATCGATTCACCAATACAATTCACAATTAATTCTTAAAACCTTTATTGAATGATAATTGAGCTTTGTTTTCAGGGAAAAGGAAGCAGTCAAATTACAAGGAGAAAAAGAAAAACCCAATTTTGAAGTGTGCTTCCCACTTAACAGAAAATGAGTTGCTCCACTCTCTGCTTTGGAAGGATTAGTTTGAGCTTCAAATTGCAGGTGGTATTGACCTTTTTTCAACCTACAAGGTTTCTATTACCTTACATTACATTCATGTAACCCTGTGAATGTAAGAGGACCATTTTAAACAACTAGGTTCCTCTCCGACATGGTTTTAAAATCAAAATGGGATTGGTCGAATCAACCGATTTAGATTGAAATTGGTCATGATCGATTCCGATTCTATTCATTCTGGATTGCCCGATTCTAGAGTTTTGGGGATTAGATCATTGTGTTTCAGATATGAGGGGCCAATTATAGGATTTTGGGGACTGAGTCCGAATCCGATCCAAATCCTGACCTAGGCGTGTCAAACAAGACAGTTCTAGGTAATTGGGACAGCTACTAGTTCCAATCCCAAGGGGCCCCTTCCAAGACCATCCTATTTACTCAACAGTCCCAAAACTAGGATCTAGTTCCATTTAATAACTGGATGGTCTGGTTTTAGTTCCTTAATGGTTATGGGCAATCAATGTCTCAAACACTCAAATATGTCCTAAATTCTTAAGCATAGAAAGACTCAAATATGTGACAATCTCATTAGTATTTAGTAATAAATGTTAACAACATAACTGATGATCCTTAGTTTTTCCTTATAGTTTCAACATAACCCTTTTACAAGTCATAACTAGCTTGGGTGTAATCTATCCCTTAAAATTCCCCATGATGGTGATTTCACTCAACAACAATGGATTAGAGATTGGAGTATATTTCAGAAAGTTTAGGGAGATAGCGGGCTTTACAATTTCATTGCTTGGTTTTTATGGAGTGCTCAAAACGATCTAACATTTGGCTGCATAATGTGGAGCCCAGGTGATGTTATGCCAAGGGCCTAAGTTGCTCACTGATGAGCACATTTATGTGTGAAATATTAGGGTATAAAGCATGCAGTTTACCACATTGAACAGAGTTACTTGGGTGCTTTCTTGTACTTTTTAGGTTTTTGGCCATTCTGGGCTATCGGGAGCTGCATCTCCTCATCTAAACATAAAGTCTCCATATTTCTTTCCATGGCTGTAAAGAGGACTAAATTTTGAGCAAGATGGACGTGATGGAATTCAAGTACGCGTTCGTTTAGGCCACTATGCAAGAGAGAAAGAATAAGGGGCTAGAAATGAGTTGGAATGCAAGCCCAAGCCTGTCTACCACTTCCCAAGGGTATTTTTGACATAAAAGAAGGTGTTTTTAATCAAGGACTAAGATTTACTACAAGTACTTCTGTGATTTCCAAATCTTGAAGAGAGAGAAGAGCTGCCATCCACACATGAGGGACCCACATTGTCCATGATTTTTTGGAGCACACCCTACCACCCTCCACGATTTTTAAAGGGTGCACCAGCCACAATTTTTGAAGAGGGTATTATGGGGTTTAATTTATTCTTGAGTGGAATCCTAGTCATCACTCTCTCTCTCTCCTACAACTTTCCAAGGGTATTTTAGAAATTTGACTATAGATAGATATCTTTTGGAGAATATTCTCTCATCCTTGGAAGGTTGAAAAGTCAAAGATTGGAGATGCATTGATCACTTTACTTGGAGAAGACTCCTGCAAGGAAAAGGAAACCCAAGAATTAAATTGGAGAGTCTACTTTTTGAAAAATAGCAGGTATATTGGTCCAAGCTTTGTATCTCTCCTACTTTCCATTTTTTTTATTTTCCTTGAGATTCAAGTTATTTGTAAAGGAAGGAGAAGGGAATCAATATTTTTGGGGGAGATTCTCTCCAAAGCCTCCACCGTTTTAGAAGGAGAGACCCTCCCAAAACTGTGGAGCTCTCTCCTCTCCTCTCCTCTTCTCCTCCTTCTCTTATAAATACCCCAAGTGATGTTGGGTTGTAGAGGTGATTCTAATGCATGTTCTAGTTCAATTTTTTTAAGAACTTTTCTTCTTCTTCTCCTTCTAATTTGTGATTTTCTAGTTTCTAGTTTGATTTTATGAGTTTAATTCAATGGTTGTAATAATTTTATGCAAGCTTTAATTCAATTATTGTCTTCAATATGGTTGTAATCTCTTAATCTCTAGTTCTAGTTTTAAGGCTTTTTGGTCTAAGTTTCTAATTCTTGTAAGAAGATTTAGAGAGTTGGAAGAGGAAGCCATGCAAGGTTTATTCAAGTTGTTCAAGCTTCATCAACTACATCCATTCAAAGCCTAATCAATTCATGCACTTACAAGTTTGGTAGAAGGGAGTATTGGTTCAGTTCTTATTTTTATTTTTATTTTCTTCTTCTTAACCTCTTAATTCTTCCATTATTTTTATTTTAATCTCACTCTCATTCCCTCTATTCCCTCCATTATAGTAGGACTTTAATTCTCCACTCTTTTTATTTTTATTCTCATTCTCTATCTCTCTAATTCTTTCATGCTTATAAAATTTTATTTTTTATTTACTATCATCATCATGCATTATGTTAAGCTTTTAATTTATTTTATTTTATTTTATTTTTCAGATTTGGTAGGACCATTTCAAGTGTGATAGAGAAAAGCAAGCAATTTCAGTCCGGTTCAAGCACCTTCGGGTTTTACTTCTTTAATCTCTTAGATTTATTTTTCCTTTATTTTTTTTTGTGTGGTTGTGGTGTGTGGCGGTGGCGATTTATTCCTTCAAATCCGCGTTAGTATTGATAGGTTAGATGGATGTGTGTTAGGACATCAATTCAATTCGTTAGATGCGTAATTTTGTTAGATGGATGTGTGTTAGGATTCGATTCGATAGATGCTTGTGAGTTAGGATACGTTAGTTTAATTATCGTTAATTTAATCTAACAATTTAATTAATTTGGTTCACTTTGCATTGCTTTTAAGTGAGTAAGATAGAGTGGCATACATCTCCTTGTGTTCGACCCGTAGCTACGATTGATCCGTACGCTTGCGGTAATTATTTCTTGCAAACAAGTTTTTGGCGCCGTTGTTGGGGATATATTTGTCCACTTTATTTTTCTGATTTTTAAGTAATTCAGAGTGCTTTATTTTCTTTTTTCTTTTTTGCCTTTTCAAAAAAAAAAAAAAAAAAAATAGAAAAAGAAAACCTCATCTTATTTCTCTTCTGTTTCAAAGACTATACGCTCAATCTAAAGTTTTTCATATGCCCAAACCCAGTCAATCTTGGTGCCCCTTGATTCGTTTGGGTGGTTTGGATTGGCATGTGACTTATCTTTGGAGGTGACCAACTTTGACAATAGGAAAGCAACATAGTGAGTGCTTTTGTTAGGAAACAAAAACGTAAAGAAATCCTCCACTCTACATCAGAATCCACTTGGAGTCGCCCGTAGGTGGCTATTGAAGACTATACGGGTTTCCTTGCTGTCAACCTATATGGCAACCTTACAGCTTTGGAACCATTGTTTCGATCCTTGAGGGCAATACACCAACTGATTATTAATTCCCTCGTGTTTTTAGTGATTTTGTTTTAGTCCTTTTATTTTTCTTTAATTTCTTTTTTTTCCAAAAAAAAAAAAAAAAAAAGAAAAAAAAGAGAAGAAAAAAAAAAAAGAAAAAAAGGGAGACTTCTTATCTGTTTAAGTGGCTCAAGTGTGGATCCGTGACTCATCCAATCGTCTTATTAGAATACCACCTTCTCCACCACCTACCACCATGGGTGACCAACAACCCAAGACTCTTAAGGATAGATTTTATCCTACCAGGGCTACCTAGCCTTCCTGCATCAGTCTGCCAATTGCTACAGGAAAAAATTATGAACTCCATTAGTATGCTGCCCCATTTCCATGGGATGGCTAATGAAGATGCCTATCTCTTCTTTAGGGAATTTGAGGAGGTCTGTGTTCTAATTAAGGTCCAAAATTTATCTGATGATACAGTTAGGCTTCGGTTTATAACCTTTGCCCTGAAGGACCATGCCAAGAAGTGGCTTTATGAACTGCCGACTAATTCCATTACTACATGGGATCAGTTCACAATTGTCTTCTTGAGAAAATTTTTTCCTCTTCATAAGACCAATAAACTCAAGAGTGACATACTCCAATTTAGACAGAAATCACATGAGTCCTTCTCTAGGTTCATGGAAATATTCAAGACCTCCTGTTAGAATGCCCTTACCACGGTATTGACTTGTGGCAACTCCGCCAGATCATTTATGAGGGCATTGACTTTCAGACCATGCAACTTTTAGAGTTTATGTGTCCTACAGGCTTTACCTCTTTTACTGATGAGAATGAGGCCTGGACATTCTTAACCAACTTGGCTGAAAAGACTAGGGAATGGGAATCCACCCAAGAAGCTGAAAGGACCACTAAGGGTTATCTCATTGAGGGTGTTCCAGCCAAAAGAGGCCAAACTTGACAGCCTCATTAAAAGGTTGGAGTCCATAGTTCCTAAAGAGCCTATTCCGGTTAACCAAGTCAGCCATGTTTCCTTATGCAGTTGGTGTCATACACCTGGACATCTTATGGAGGAATGCCCAAACACCTTTGTGGGTAATTCTAACATTGAGAATGTAAGTGCTCTCCACCAAAATAATCCATATAGCAACACTTACAATCCAGGATGGAGAAATCACCCTAATTTCTCTTAGAATCAAGGGAACTAAGCAGACCCATCCAACTTTCACCATCAAGGCCAGCTTGGTCTCCAAAGGCCCAACTATGCACCACAAAACCCAGGAATGTCTCCTCATCCTCTTCCCCCTCGTCCTCATTTAGGATCCCCTATGAATTTTGTTAGGCCACCTCTCGTTGCACCTTATCAGCGACTCCCAAGGTTTACCAATATAGGAGAAGCGACAAGAATAAGTGAGCTAGAGAACATGATGGCCCTTCTCATGACAAGACACAATACTATGGAGAAGTAACTCACCCAGCTTGTCATAATTATGCATGAGAGGAACAAAGAAAAATTTCCTAGCCAACCTGAGCCAAATCCTAGACATCAGGCTCTTATTCAACAAGGTACCCAAGCTCCTCAGCTCAATGTTGCACAGGGCCAACAACATCAAGGGCCCTCCGATCAGATTAATGCAGTGTATGCTTTACAGAGTAACCGTGAGTATCAATAGATTAGTACCCCTCAGCCTTTACCATCTCATACTCCTATTGACTCTCCCCCTTCTGATGAGGCCGTTGTAGTGCCTTTTGTTCCAAGTTTGTCTGATGAACCTGGAGAAATTCAAGATGATTTGGTTGAGGAAACCAAAGATGATTCTGTTGAAAAAGTGAAAAGGACCACCCTTAAAAGAGTGTATACCCCACCTGGCCCATTCCTAAATAGGTTGGTTAGCAAGAAGTCTCCTTTTGTGAAGAAGATACTTGATGTTTTTAAACAGGTTTAGGTGAACATTCTATTATTGGATGCTATAGCCCAAGTCCCCGCTTATGCTAAAGTCCTCAAAGACTTATGTACCTAAAAGCGGACCACCAATGTGCCCAAAAAGGCATTCATAGCTACTAACATTAGTTCTCTAATCGCACAGTAGGTAGCAACCAAGCATAAGGACCCTGGAAGCCCCACCATATCTTGCACTATAGGCAACACCACTATTGATCATGTCTTACTCGACCTTGGTGCAAGTGTGAACCTGTTGCCTTTCCATGTCTACCAACAGTTGGGATTGGGAGAGCTGAAACCCACTAGAATCACTCTTCAGCTTGCAAATAGGTCGGTACAAGTTCCGAAGGGGATGGTTGAGGATGTCCTGCTTAATGTTAGAGAATTTGTATTCCCTGTGGATTTCATTGTCTTAGATACCCAACCTACTGTAAACTTCAAGGACCAAATCCCAATTATTTTGGGTGGACCCTTCCTTGCTACCAATAATGCTTTAATCAATTGTAGGAATGGTCTCATGAAATTATATTTTGACAATACTTCTGTGGACTTTAATGTGTTTAGGTTAGGCAAGCAGCCTGATATGGATGAAGAGGTGCATATGCTTCAGGGATTCCCCGATGATGTTGAAACTTTCTTTGAGATTGATTTTGATTCGGGATTTCAGGAATGTATGAAGGAATTGGAAGGTATTGATGATACCACCTTATTTGAGCTCTGGAGCATCCAACTACCATTGGAGCCCCTTGGACCCCTATCCAACTCCATTCCTAAATCCTCTATTATTGAGCCCCCCACATTAGAGTTGCAAGCATTGCCCTCCAATCTCAAGTATGCTTTCCTAGGGCAAGATCACACTCTCCCTATAATTATTGCTTCTAATTTGACTTCTATTCAGGAAGAAAAGTTGATCAAGCTTCTAAAAGAACATAAGCAAGCTATATGTTGGACCATGTCATACATCAAGGGTATTAGTCCCTCCATTGTTCAACATCATATTCATCTGATAGAGAGTTCCAAACCTTTTAGGGAACCCCAAAGAAGGGTTAATCCTATGATGAAAGAGGCAATTAAGAAAGAGATCCTAAAGTGCTTGGATCATTACACAATTTATCCTATTTCTGATAGCCAATGGATGAGTCCTGTACAGGTTGTGCCTAAGAAAGCAGGAGTCACTGTAGTTGAGAATGCAAATAATTAACTGATTCCAACCCATATCCAAACAGGATGGAGAGTGTGCATTGACTATAGGAAGTTGAATGCGGCAACTTGGAAGGATCACTTCCCCTTGCCTTTCATTGATTAAATGTTAGAGAAACTAGATGGCTATGAATATTATTGTTTTTTTTATGGATATGCAAGCTATAATCAAATCCCTATTGCTCTAGAGGACCAACACAAAACCACATTTACATGCCCTTATGGAACTTTTGCTTATCGACGTATGCCTTTTGGGCTTGCAATGCCCCTGCTACATTCCAAAGGTGCATGATGAGTATCTTTTCTGATATGGTAGAGCAATTCCTAGAGGTGTTTATGCATTATTTTTCTATTCACGGCTCTACTTCTTCTAATTGCATGCACTATCTTTCCTTGGTTCTCAAGAGATGCATAGAAAAGAACTTGGTCTTGAATTGGGAGAAGTGCCACTTCATGGTGAAGCAAGGCATAGTTCTTGGTCACATTGTGTCCAAAGAAGGGATTCAGGTTGATAGATCTAAGGTGGACCTTATTGTCAATTTATCACCACCTAAGAATGTGAAGGATATTAGATCCTTTCTGGGTCATGCTGGCTTCTATAGAAGATTCATCAAGGACTTTAGCAAGATAGCCAGACCTCTAATTACCCTGTTGGCAAAGGACCGCACCTTTGAGTTCTCCCCTGAGTGTTGTCATAAGAGCTTTGAGCAATTAAAAAGAGAATTGACCTCAGCACCCATTATTCAAGCTCCAAACTGGACAGTGCCATTCGAGCTTATGTGTGATGCCTCTGATTTTGCTATAGGGGCTGTTCTTGGGCAAAGAATCAATAAACTGCCCTATGTTATTTATTATGCAAGTAGGACTCTTGATGATGCACAATTTAATTATACCACGACTGAAAAAGAATTTTTAGCTGTTGTATTTGCATTAGAGAAGTTCAGGCCTTACTTGATAGGCTCACATGTGATTATGTATACTGACCATACGGCTATCAAATATCTTGTGCAGAAGAAAGATGCCAAGGCTCGCCTCATTAGGTGGGTCCTCTTATTGTAGGAATTTGATCTTAAAATTAGGGATAAGAAAGGTAGTGAAAATTTGGTTGCAGACCATCTATCCCGGCTACCAAATTCCTTGACTGATGCTTCTCCAGTCAACGAGAACTTTCCTGATGAGTATCTGATGGCAGTGTCTAGTGAACCTTGGTTTGCTGACATTGTTAATTATCTGGTTATGGGTGTGACACCTGCACATTGGTCCACCCAAGATAAGTATCATTTCTTTTCTCAAGTTAAATATTTTTTTTAGGATGATCTTTATCTTTTTAAGACCTGTCCGGATCAAGTCATCCGGAGGTGTGTTCCTGATCATGAGCAACAATCTATCTTATCTTTTTGCCATGATCAAGCTTGTGGAGGCCATTTTGGGCCCAATAAGACAGCGGCCAAGGTTTTATAGTGTGAATTTTATAGGCCTAATCTTTTTAAAGACGCTTTTACTTATTGCAAGGCTTGTTCTTCATGCCAATCTTTAGGGCATCTCTCCAGGAGGAATATGAGGCCCCTCAACCCAATTTTGGTGATTGAGGTGTTTGATGTATGGGTCTAGATTTCATGGGACTTTTCCCTAATTCTTTTGGTAACCTGTATATATTACTTGCTGTGGACTATGTGTCAAAATGGATTGAGGCAGTTGCTTGTAAGACCAATGACCACAAGGTGGTTGTAAAATTTTTAAAGGAGAACATTTTCTCCCGTTTTGGTACTCCCCGTGCTATCATCAACGATCGGGCCAAGTATTTTTGCAACCGTCCCTTTGAGGCCCTCATGAGAAAGTATGATGTCATTCACATGTTGGTCACACCCTACCATCCCCAGACCAGTGGCTAGGTTGAGGTTTCCAATCGGTAAATAAAGCAAATCCTTGAGAAAACCATCAACCCGAACTGCAAGGATTGGTCTAATCGTTTGGTAGATGCTTTATGGGCCCATAGGCTGCCTTTAAGACCGATCTTGGTCAATCTTCATACTGTCTGGTGTATGGAAAGGTATGTCACTTACCTATTGAGCTAGAGCACAAAGCCTTTTGGGCTATTAAGAAGCTTAACTTTGATTTACCTACTGCGGGTGCCCATAGGAAACTCCAACTATCTGAGTTGGAAGAGCTGAGAAATGAGGCATATAAGAATGCCCAAATTTACAAGGCAAAAACCAAAGCTTTCCATGATAAACATATTTTGAGAAAATCTTTTGAGGTAGGTCAGAAAGTTTTGTTGTACAATTCTTGTTTGCACATCTTTCCAGGTAAGTTGTGCTCTAGATGTGATGGCCCTTATATTGTTAAAACTGTTTACCCTCATGGGGCTATTGATGTTATCAATCCAAGTACATGTGCTACTTTTAAGGTGAATGGCCAACGTTTGAAGCCATACATTGAGATGCCAGTTCCAATTGTGGAAGAGGTCATGGATCTCCATGAGCCTCTTTACCTTAATGGTTGATCTCCTGGTATGGTTGCCCTCCTTTGTCCTTATTCTCTCTTTTCTACATGCATTGAGGACACTGCATGAATTAAGTATGGGGGGGGTATTGGACTTAATTGGTGAATTTTGATTGTGGCAGTAGTTTTGGTTTTGTGCATATATTTCTTTGATTGCAAAGCGAGAGAAAGAGGGAATTAGGTGTCCTAGCATGTGAAATAATAAAAAAATCCCTTTTTAAGGACGGTAATTGGTATGTATCCGGTGAGAGGGATTGAATTGGAAAATATGAGCACTATTTTGTTTGATGGCTAGATTCCTCTATGTGTTTTATGGACCCTTTGATCTTTTGGCTAGTAGTTGAGACCAATTTGTTTGTGGCAAGGCATGAAAGTGAATGAAAGAAAAAAAAAAAAAAAAAAAAAAGAGAAACAAGAAAGGAAAGTGGAATTCCTTGGGACTAGACAAGGCACTGTTGTCTCAGGAAGCAGGGTGACTTGTTCAAAATTCCTTGGAAAGAAACTCAAAAAAAACTATAGCATCAATGTCTTAAAGTCTTTATAGATATATGCAAAAAGTGAAGCTATCAAGTACTTGGGTGTCTGGTGTATGCTCCACCATGTCATTCAGGGAACAGTAGTAGAGTAGAAATAGAGTTAATGTTGAGCAAGAAAAGTTTTTTTACCTTAATGCCTGAAAAGAAAGTATGGTAAAAAATGCTCAAAGCCTAAGTCTTTGATTCCATCGATGCTATGAGTGATTTACCTGAAGGTGAGTATGTTAAGAAGATATGAGGAGATCCTTTAATCTTGATACATGCTTGTTGCTTGAATTGATGTGGGGTAATAAAATTCAAGTGTGGGGGAATCTTTGTCTCCTTGATCTTTAGTTGAGCACTTTTAGGGATTGTGTACACTATCCTATTTATGCCATGATTAAAATTTGCAGCATATTTTTGACTTATTGAATTTTGGGTATACATTCACTGCAAACACCCATGAGACTAAACTCGTCCACTAGGGGTAACCTAGGGATTCAAAGGCTTGTTGCACATGCTAAGTGCAACCATGATTCCTACGAAAGTGAGTTAGGATTTTTGCATTTTAGGTCAATTTCTGTTTTGTTTACTTGAGAACAAGCAAAGTTCAAGTGTGGGGGAGTCTGATGAGCACATTTATGTGTGAAATCTTAGGGTATAAAGGATGCATTTGATCACATTGAACAGAGTTACTCGGGTGCTTTCTTGTACTTTTCAGATTTTCGGCCATTCTGACTATCGGGAGCTGCATCTCCTAATCTACACATAAAGTCACCATATTTCTTTCCATGGCTGTAAAGAGGACTAAATTTTGAAAAATATGGACGTGACGAAATTCAAGTACGCGTTCGTTCAGGCCACCATGCAAGCGATTATTCTTTTCAGACTAAGAAATAATAATTGACTAGAAATGAGTTGGAATGTAAGCCCAAGCCTGTCTCCCACTTCCCAAGGGTATTTTTTACATCAAAGGTGTTTCTAATCAAGGACAAAAATTTACTGCAAGTACAGGACCCTTTCTGCGATTTCCAAATCTTAAAGAGAGAGAAGAGCTGCCATCCACATATGAGGGACCCACATTGTCCATGATTTTTTGGAGCACACCCTACCCCCCTCCACGATTTTTAAAGGGTGCACCAGCCATGATTTTTGAAGAGGGTATAATGGGGTTTAATTTATTCTTGAGTGGAATCCTAGTCATCACTCTCTCTCTCTCCTCCAACTTTCTAAGGGTATTTTAGGAATTTGACTATGGATAGATATCTTTTGGAGAATATTCTCTCATCCTTGGAAGGTTGAAAAGTCAAAGATTGGAGATGCCTTGATCACTTTACTTGGAGAAGATTCCTGCAAGGAAAAGGAAGCACAAGAATTAAATTGGAAAGTCTACTTTTTGGAAAATAGCAGGTCTATTGGACCAAGCTTTGTATCTCTCCTACTTTCCATTTTTTTTTTTTTCCTTGGGATTCAAGTTATTTGTAAAGGAAGGAGAAAGGAATCAATAATTTTGGGGGAGATTCTCTCTAAAGCCTCCACGATTTTAGAAGGAGAGAGCCTCCCAAAACCATGGAGCTCTCTCCTCTCCTCTCCTCTTCTTCTCCTTCTCCTATAAATACCCCAAGTGATGTTGGGTTGTAGAGGTGATTCTAATGCAAGTTCTAGCTCAGTTTTGTATAAAATTTTCTTCTTCTTCTCCTTCTAATTTGTGATTTTCTAGTTTCTAGTTTGATTTTATGAGTTTAATTCAATGGTTGTAATAATTTTATGCAAGCTTTAATTCAATTATTGTCTTCAATATGGTTGTAATCTCTTAATCTCTAGTTCTAGTTCTAGTTTTAAAGCTTTCTAGTCTAAGTTTCTAATTCTTGCGAGAAGATTTAGAGAGTTGGAAGAGGAAGCCATGCAAGGTTTATTCAAGTTGTTCAAGCTTCAGCAACTACATCCATTCAAAGGTTTATTTTTAATTTCTTCTTCTTAACCTCTTAATTCTTCCATTATTTTTACTTTAATCTCACCCTCATCCCCTCTATTCCCTCTATTCTAGTAGGACTTTAATTCTCCACTCTTTTTATTTTTATTCTCATTCTCTATCTCTCTAATTCTTCCATGCTTATGGAATTTTATTTTTTATTTACTATCATCATCATGCATTATGTTAAGCTTTTAATTTAATTAATTTTGTTTTATTTTTCAGATTTAGTAGGAGCATTTCAAGTGTGATAGAGAAAAGCAAGCAATTTCAGTCCGGTTCAAACACCTTCGGGTTTTATTTCTTTAATCTCTTAGATTTATTTTTCCTTTGTTTTTTTTGTGTAGTTGTGGTGTGTGGCTGTGGCAATTTATTCATTCAAAATCGCGTTAGTATTGATAGGTTAGATGGATGTGTGTTAGGACGTCAATTCGATTTGTTAGATGCGTAATTTCGTTAGATGGATGTGTGTTAGGATTCGATTCGATAGATGCTTGTGAGTTAGGATATGTTAGTTTAATTATCGTTAGTTTAATCCAACACCTTAATTAATTTGGTTCACTTTGCATTGCTTTTAAGTGAGTGAGATAGAATGGCATACATCTCCTTGTGTTCGACCGTAGCTATGATTGATCTGTACGCTTGCGGTAATTATTTCTTACAAACACTCTATGAATTCTTGTAAGCCTGATCGGGTTGTAATTATGTATTGAATTTCTATTTAATTGCTGGTTCCAACTTAATATCTTTGGTTTAATTAATTCCATTTTGCTATGTAATTGTGATTGTAGGGTGTTACAGGGTCATGCGCATAAAAGATGCTGAATGAAAGGATTTGATGCAATCTAGGAACCGATCTACCCATGGATCAACTCACAGGTGATCAAGGGCGAGATGGGAAGAAGTTTCACTAAAGACCCAAGGCCATTGAAGAGATTCCTCAAATTAGAAGTATGACCAAGAAATTGGGCAGCAAAGGAAAATCAAGCACAAGAGCATAACCATAATTTTAAAAAATTGGGATATTTTCAGAAAATATACGATATTGGGCTCATATTGTCCATAACATTAATTGGAGCAACTTTAATTCTCGGATTGGATCCATCCGGGGCCAAGATGGAGAGATATTTAAAAAAAAAAGATTTCTGACTCTCCCATCCACTTTCTAATCTTCCTCCACGTGGCTCTCTTTCTCCCATCCCATAATCTCTCTCTTTTCCCTTATTCACATGGAGAGCTCTCTTTCCCTTTTTCTCACTTATCTCTCTCTCCTAAATTCTCTCCTTTTAGAACTCCTCACTAATCACTCTCTCTCTCCCATCTCTTCCCAAAATAAAATATAAAAAAAATCCCAATTTCCTAGAACCTCTCTCTCTTTTTCCACATGTCCCTTGCACTTTCCTTCTCTCTCCCAACTATCTCTATCTCATTGCTCTCACCCCACAGGACTCTATCTAGCCCCAAAATCTCAAGTCCTCTAATCTCTCCATCTCTCTCACGCTCTTTTTTTTTTCTCATGGACAAGACCTCTCCTCTTCTCAATCCCTTTCTTCTTCTTCCGTTTTATCCTGGGAGCCCAAGTGGAGAAGCCTTGCCATCACTGTTTCAGCAGTGTCGTCTTCACCGCATTGCAACCCCATCACGAACCAGCAGCTTCATCCATCATTGTAGCGCTCCAATTCTCCACATGCATTTCATCACCATGGAAGATCACCATTGTTGCCCCTGTCGATTAGCCCCATGAGTCACTAAGTATCTTCTGTCTTTAGGTGTAGATGAAACATTGAATTTTGTTAATTAAATTTATAGATGATACATTTGATTGTTTAATGTTAAGACTTATAATTTTATTTCATTGAATGGATTTTATTGCTAAATCTAGTTTAGGGAATTTGTTTTTGTGATTCATCTTTTCTATTCAAGCAATGGTATTCCTGTGATTGTAATTGAAACTGATGATAGTCTATAACTGACCGAACTAAGCGTGCTAAGCCAAAGGCGAAAGATAATAGTGATCGGCAAGATAGGTTATAATTAGGTCGAATTGTAATTTATCATTTTATGGTGTCATTAGGCTTATAGTTGTAATGAACCATAAGTGTATGCCATAAATTAACTAATGAATCAATGTGGATTCGAAACATGAAGACAGTCTCTCTCTTTCATCTCTCAAATTTATTTTTAGTATCCCTTATAATTAATTAAGTTATTATTTTTTTTTAGTTTAATCAAAACCTGAAATGACTATATTTCAGCCTTAGTATTTTAGCCTTCCAGTTCCCATGGATTCGATCCCTATGTATCACTGTTCTATTAGTTCTAATTAGGGTTTATTGTTGGTCACATAACGACACGATCAAATTTTGGTGCCATTGTCAGAATCAAGCACGGTTGCTAAGATTGATTTAGTTGTTTCTTTTTCTATTTCGTTTTTGTTTTAATTTCAGATTAAAAAAAAAAAAAAAAAAAAACACAATCAAAATTTTTCTTTTTAATTTCTTCTTTAGTTTAATTTTAGTTCAGTCTAAGTTGTTTTTATTTTGTTTTGCAGGCAGCCCAGTTTGCAGAGCAAGGACGAGTGCGCCATATTCAGCCTAACTTGTTGAACTTGTATTCATCCCCCTTACACATTTTTTTCCCATTCTTTTATTTTGTTCTCATCATTGTTAAAGCAGAATTTTATTTTCCCTTCCCCTTAAGATCATATGTGTAATTTTCTTTTTATTGGTTATTCATTCTTGAATGTGGCAAAGTTCAAGTGAGGATCGATCATCATTGGAGCTAGGCGTTTTAGGTGTATACCCTATCTCTTCTATTTGATTTGCTTAGTTTAATTTTTTATGTCTTCCCATCTTGGTTGTGAGTCTTATTGTCATTTTTTTTTTTTTTTTATAGTTTTTAGTTTAGTTGATGCTTGGTCGTCGTTCTTGTCATCCTACATTGACCGATTTAGACCTTGAAATTGAGAGAATTTTGCGTTTAATTCAGAAAAATAAAAGAATAGGAGAGAACAAACCAAACCAACGCCCATTGAGTGAGCACTTCACTCCCTCGACCTATATGTCAACTTCATGCATTAGGGTTCCTGTTGTTCAGGCAGCCCAATATGAGATTAATTCCAGTGTTATTCAGATGCTCCCTTCTTTTTATGGACTTAACAATGAGGAACCCTACAAACATTTGGATGAATTTTTAGAGATATGCTCAACTGTTAAAATCCAGAATTTTCGAAAGATGCTCTGAGGTTGATCTTGTTCCCATTTTCCCCCAAGGATAAAGCCAAACAATGGCTCAATTCCTTGGATGCTGTAGTAATCACTACTTGGGTGCAGATGCAACAAGTGTTTCTGAAAAAATATTTTCCCATAGGTCGGATCAATCAAATTAGGCGAGCCATCACTAGCTTTTCGCAAATTGATGGTGAGCAATTTCATGAGACCTAGGAAAGACTTAAGGACCTGATTAGAAAGTGTCCCCATCATGTTGTACCTAAGTGGCAGTTAGTTCAATGCTTTCATGATGGACTGACTGATAGACATAGAACAGATGGTGGATGCTTCTTGTGGAGGTACATTCATGCATAAGAGCGAGAATGAGGCTTGGCAATTGTTTGAGACCCTTAGTGAGAATTCATTGCATCATGTGTCGGCTTCTAGGATTGAAATTCCCATGACTGGATCCCAAAGAAAAGGTGGCCTCTATGAGATGGGCCAATCTATGGCCAGAAACACCAAAGTGGACATGCTCTCTCAGAAGTTAGATCGTTTGTTATCTATAGGGCAGATTCCTAGGCCAACAAATTCTCCTCAAACCTTTCAGGATGTGTGCACTCTTTGCGCCAATCCTTCTCATTATATGAGTGAGTGTCCCTTAGTTGGGTAATTCCCTTAATATGTTCAAGAACAAGCCCAGGTTGCACAGAGTTTCTCTAAACCGTGTAATGATTCATTCTCTAATACCTATAACCTTGGTTGGAGGAACCACCCAAACTTTAGTTGGAAACAACCTAATGGATTCCAGGTTCCACCCTATAGGCAGAATTTTTCCAATCAACAAAATGCCTATAGAGAGCCGCAACAACCACTTCCTCCACCACCTATGAGTTCATCATTAGAGGTAAAGGTCATGCATGCTTTGAATGGGTTAGACCAGAACACTCAGCTCTTACATTCCCATACTCAATCTCTCACTAAGCTAGAAACTCAATTGGATCAGTTAGCTGATGCCATAAGTAGGAGAGAAGAAGGTCAACTACCAAGTCAAGTGGTAGGAAATCCTAACAGTCAGCCTAGTAACCGAGTTTTCCATGAACAAGCTAAGGTAGTCATGACTTTAAGGAGTGGTCGACTATTGGGAACCCCTAAACAGAGTTCCCCTGCAGAGAATTTTGAGAAAGAGGTGAGTCCAGAACCCAATCCTAAAGCTTCCCAAGCTTCTAAGAACCATGAGATTGAACAAGTTGGGGAGGGAAACATCAAGGTTGTTGCACCCCGTCGTCTTCAACTCTTAGAGTTGGAAGAGATGCGCAATGATGCGTATGAGAGTGCACATATTTATAAGGCTAGGACAAAGGCTTTTCATGATAAACATATTGTTCGTAAGTCTTTTGAGGTTAACCAAAAAGTTTGGCATTTCAATTCTAAATTACGCATCTTTCCTGGTAAGCTTCGTTCTTGATGGGATGGCCCCTTTGTGGTCATTAAAGTGTTGCCCCATGGTTCTATTACTATTTAAAATCCTAAAACAGGGCACTCTTTTCAGGTTATTGGGCAACGCCTTAAACCCTATGTGGACGGTATTACAGATGGGCAGGTCATTGAGTCTATTGACTTGATTGACCCGATTTATGAGTTTTCTTGAGCCCCCACTCTTTGTCTGGCTGAAGACAGTAAACTTAGCACTTGTGGGAGGCAACTCACCATTTTGCTTCGGTTTTTGTTTTTCTTAGTTTTTCAGGTAGACAGTAGATAGCCATGGCAAGTGCAGGTTGATGGTCGTAGTGCTCCACTTCATAAGGTTGTATTGCTCCTTTCCTTTGTTTTTATTTGTTTCCCATAGTTTTATACAGCCATAGTCTTTTGCATGCCATTGGGGACATTATCATTTAAGTTGGGGAGGGCACAACTTTGAACTCTGATCTTTATTGCAAATTCATGCTGAAAATTTTCCAATCTAGAGCACTCAATGTCATTATCAGGAGTTATAGCAGGTGATTCTAGAGTTTGTTGATGTTTTTACCAGTTATTTAAACTTAGAACATTATTTCTCTTCCATTGTTGGTTAAATTTTTGCTTGAGATATGGATTTTCATCTTTAGTGAATGTTTATGATGATTCATGTGTAACTATGCAAGCCTTTGTGGTTGAGAATTTTCCAAAATCATGCATTTATGACTTCCTCCTTAGTAACCGGGCCTCTTTGTCACCAGCATTGAGTTTCACATCAAACAGTTGGAATGTCTATTCGAAAAAAAAAAAGTTCCTACTCAGTAACCGGGTCTCTCTGTCACGAACATTGAGCTTCGCATAAAACAGTTGAAAAGTTGAAAAAAAAAAGTTTGACTCTTTAATCCAGTCTTGACTTGTAGCCTATTTGCGTTGAGTAAGTAAGTTCGAGGGGTGTTTTTACACCTAATTCCTTAAAGCCCTCTGCCTTGAGAGTAATTAACCCAAAGCTCGCTAAATGATCCATCTAGAAAGCTTAAAGGTTCAGGACATTACACGGATTGAAGAAGTTTAAATATATATATAATAAAAAAAATTAAAGCATGATAATGAATAGTGGGCTTGTGTAACACCTGAACATTATGACATAGCTTAAGATAAGTGATTTTGAATGCATGAGTAGGAGATGGCTAACTTTGAAGAGTTTCTTGTTCTTTGTTTAGATTTCTGTTAGATTTTATTGACATGCTTAAGGGTCCTTGATATTGATTCATTGATGTACTTGCTTCTAAGTGGTTAAATTAAGCTAAAGAAGTGATAAGCAGAGTAGTTTTTTTTTTTCTTTCACTCGAGGACGAGCAAAAGTGCAAGTTGGGGAGTGTGATTGAGCTATAATTATGCATTGAATTTCTATTTAATTGTTGGTTCCAATTTAATATTTTTGATTTAATTAATTCCGTTTTGCTATGTAATTGTGATTACAGGGTGTTACAGGGTCATGCGCATAAAAGATGCTGAATGGAAGGATTTGATGGGAGAAAGAGGGCCAAGTGGAAAGAGAGTGGAAGGGATTAGAAAGTGGATGGGAGAGTTAGAAATCCTCTAATCTCTCCATCTCTCTCAAACTCTCTTATTTATTTACTCTTTTTTTTTTTTCTCACGGATGAGACTGGAACTCTCTCAATCCATGATCTAGTATAGCAGCCCTTCCATCTTCCACCATTACTTCTCTTCTAAAACCCTTCCTTCTTCCAACGTTTTCTTCCTGGACAACAACTCGCAGAGATCGCCAAGCACACCTCCATCCAGTGCTTCCATTGAGCACCATCGATCAACATTGCATCAATTCAGCCTCTTGCATTTTGACTCCATGGGTCATCGTCTCCAAAGCATCCTCCTGTCGACTCGCACCATGATCACCTAAGTCTTTTGTCTATCCTTAGGTTTAGATGAAATTTTGGTTTATTATTATTAGATTTCTGATTATAAAGCATACTTGATTGTTTGATGTTAAAGTGTGGATGATTTTTAATAAGTTAAATCAGTTTAGAATATTTGCCTCTGTGATTCACTTATTCTATTCAAACAATGGTTTCTCTGTATGTGATGTTTTTTAGCAAACACCGAAGATAGCCTTTAACCAATCAAACTAAGCGTGCCAAGTGAAAGCGATGGACTATAGTGCTTGACAGGATAGGTTATACTTAGGGTAGCCTGGAATCATATTTCTTTTTTGTGGTTGCATTGGAACTTGTAGTTTTAATGAACCGAAGTATGCACCAGAAATTAGGTAATAATGCCAAAATAGATTCAAAGCCTAAGGATAGTTTCTTTTCATTAATTCACATCTTTGTTAATTAGCTTTTACTTAGTTTTAATTTAGTTTTGAATTTTACAAATTTGATTTTCAAAACAACATTCACATCAATTTTAGTAAATTTAGCCTTTCAGTTCCTCGTGGATTCAATCCCTATTTACCACTATTCTAATTAGTTTAATTAGGGTTTATTTACAACTATTCGATCCCTAGTTGAATTCTTGCAAGCCAGCCAAGGCCCATGTCCACCCCCATTCATCAATAGTCCAAGCGGTGAGCATCCGGCCCAAGCCCATTGCTGGATTCCGTTCCCTAAGCCTTTCTATTAACTAAATGGTGATGCGTCATGGAACACCGATCACAAAAATTGTAGGATCGGCTTGATGATTAACTATCCATAGTGGGCTGTTGGAGACCCTTTCGCTATGCGTGGATTTTATCATAGTCGACTCTAATTGCAAAGACCTAATCTCCTCTCTTCAGGGCCTAAGGCAGTCAGTTACTCTATCAGTGCAGCCAATCATTGCAGATATCCTTCATTTAGCCTCTTAATTTGTTAAATGTTCATTATCCTATGTTACTAAAGAATCCAACTTTGTAGTGGATTCTTTGGCCAAGAAGACCATGACTATCACATGTACAACAGTTTGGCTGAAGTCCGCTCTGTGATTGATGGAGTTTTGTAATGCTACACTCAAACCACGTGTCTTTGAATAGACCTTTATTTACGAAAAAAAAAACTCATCCTAAATAATTAATTTAAGCATGTTAAATGGGTCCTAACGGTTCTGCCCCGAGCGCTATCCTTATTGGGTTGTCGATTGTAGACCCATTGGAAAACTAGTCTCAAAACCATGCCATCCTATTTAACAATCAGTCTTAAAACAAGCACCCAAAAGCGTCCTCTTTTTTTATTATTATTTTCTTGTTTTGTAGTTATCTCCTATCGAGGGTCCATAGACCACTACGAGTTGGCATCTTAACTCAAGGAAGGTAGCGAAGGTGTGGGGGATAACAGGATGTACACATCCAATAGGAGAGTCGAACTTGTAACCTCCCTGGACTTAAGCCAGGGCTCTACTGCACTAGCAACGACCACCACACCAAGAAGCGCTTTCTTGAACCATTCTATTCAATAGGACAAGTCAATTTCAGGCTTTAGCATTCTAGACCCAAATTAATCTGTCCCTTTAGAATCCTGCCTCTCCTCCCCGAAACAAGTTCCTTCTGAACTGAAGAACTGTTAAAAGAAAGAGTAGCAGTAACCTCCTTTACTAGCGTTTATTACAGACCACCACCACCAACTGTTAAAGATTAGAATTTAATTTCTAATCTTTTTTAGACATCATGGGAGAGTTTTATTTCTAATCTCACTTAGACATCAACCGATTAGGATCTTTCTTGTAAACAATTTTAAACTTGAATTGGTGGGGGGTACGCTAGGCCCGTGCAGTAGTGCAACGCATGGGCGACGCTTGAAGACCTCGGCAGCAAGCTACCGTGGTGGGCCTTCCCCCTAAAAAAATTAATTTAATATCATGTGGGTCGATGACCCACGTATCAGATATTGAATTGATAAGAACAGATACTACACTTGATCTTAGCCAAAAGGCCGAGAAAGGCAATGGAGGTCACCAACCTATTGCACTTGGGAAGATGTTAGTGTAGGTCAAACTACGGTCCTGGGATCAAGTCATGGTTCCCCAGGGAAACCAATTATAAACCAATTAGGGCATTGCATGCCCTGGGTTAGCCCATGATCGCCCATGGGCGCCCTGTTTAAATTTTAGGGTTTCCCATGGTCGCCCATGGGAACCCTAGTGCATCCCAATTAGGGTTTGGTCTGACAAACCAATGCCCTGCTTTTCTGTTTTGTATCCCACACAATTATGGAATCCTAAACAGATGGAGAAAAATTCATCTCTAATCCATCACATGGAAAGAGGGATCCATCCCATACCCGAATGCGCAACGAAATAAATCAATTCGGGTATCTTTTGCATCCCATGAATAATCAATAATTAAATCAAGAGGAATTCATGAAGAATTGCTAACCTAGTGAGCTTCAAGTGTTGCTCCTCCAATAGACAATGGTTCTTCCTCCAATGAGCGCTCCAAGTAAACACATCTGAACATCCATTGGTGCTACCAAGGTTCTTCAAGTCAATCCCGGATGCTCTCTAGTTCTTCAAGCACAGATATGGGGTTCTCAAACCCTAACTCTCAATTGTAGTAGAGAGAAAGTAGAAGAAGAAGAAGAGAGATCACAAGCGGGAGAGCGAGAGACCAAAAATGTAGGCTAGAGGGGGCCAGACAGAAAACATGGAGTAGTGCCCCTGTGCATTTTCTGGTCCCCTTATATAATTATAGGGTTTAATTAAAAAAGCCTGATAGGATTAGGATTAATCCCTATGAGAGTCTAACTCTCTCTCTCTTTGTTTGGCAGTTCTGTTTAAACTTAAAGTGCTTCAAAAAGGTGAAGAAGTAGAATCTAATAGGGAAAGTTTAATTAGTTACTTTATTTAAATTTATGGATAATTACAATTAGCATCATATCCATTAATTAAATAAAGAACCAATTAATTTAACAAATTTTAAATAACTCCCTATCTGATAACAAATTATCATGTATAACCCCCACTAATCAACACCATCATTATGGAATCTAGGGCATGTACACTTGTACTGCCAAACCCCATTCCATAGTACAGGTCCATATAAGAGTGTATGTGCATCTGATCGGGTCCCGCAAAACTCGATAAAACACTTTGTTCAAATAATCATATATAATCTATTATTTTATGTAAAATAGATTTTTCCAAAACCATTTCCAAAACGGCACTGGATCCAGATTTCGATCCGACCATACACAAATAGTCTCAATCTTGGTGTTCCCCAATCGGGCAGTGGTGACCATGTTGAGTAACTCCTTCACTCACAAAGTGTTCTCGCATTCCCAGAACACCGACTTTGACTCGCTTGAGTCTCAGTCGTTGATGAACCAAAGAATACAATCACACTTTGCAGCGATAGGGTTCCCTCAGGCAAAGGGTGTCGGTGACACATGTTTATCCCTTCCTACATCTGGCAGTAATACATGAGGGAATCAACAAAGTAGGTTCTTCACCAATACACACATCAAACATGTGAGTACTTGCATTCGTACCCTGACATCACATGTCTAGGCATACCCAATGCGACGACCATATGATAAGGATGCCCAACCTAAACCTTAGTCGTGACTACCATTTTAAGTAAAACTTATGGACACATAATGCTCAAAAAGTTTATATTGCATGTGATAATATTAAACTAAAAGGTATAAAAGTTCAATACAAAGTAACACCAGGTTGAACCGGACCGAACCGGGTTTGATGGACACACACAAGTCCAACAATCTCCCACTTGTACATCAAAGCCAATTCCCCATACATTTTAAACCCATGCCCTCCATGTGTTTCTCAAACACTCCTGGAGACAAACCCTTTGTCATGGCATCAGACACATTTTCAGTTGTGTCCACTTTGGAGATACTCACATCGCCCTGCTGGATAATCTCTTTGATGAGGTGATACTTCAGCTGCACGTGCTTGTTCCTCTGATGAGCCCTAGGCTCCTTAGCTTGCGCAATGGCCCCTCTGTTGTCACATAACAGGGGAATGGGGCCCTTGACAAGGTCAGGGACAACCTCCAAATCTGATAGGAATTTCCTCAGCCAAACACCTTCTTTTGTTGCATCGCAAGCTACAAGGTATTCTACTTTGGTAGTGGAATTGGCTGTAGACTTCTGTTTCACACTCCACCACACAATGACACCTCCACCCATTAGATATACCATCCCGAATGTTGATTTTCTATCATCCTTGTTACTATGGAAATCCGAGTCTGTGTATCC
This sequence comes from Telopea speciosissima, assembly GCF_018873765.1. Lineage (NCBI taxonomy): Eukaryota > Viridiplantae > Streptophyta > Magnoliopsida > Proteales > Proteaceae > Telopea > Telopea speciosissima. The sequence goes on from NC_057925.1 coordinate 38,322,082, forward strand.
TAAGATTGACAACTGATCAGATCCAAAAACCAAGAAATATTCCTTAGTCCTTCTCAGGTACTTAAGGATATTCTTGACACCACTCCAATGCTCGCGTCCAGGGTTAGATTGATAACGACTTACCATACCTACTACATAGTAAATGTCCAGCCTCGTACACAACATAGTGTACATAAGACTCCCTACTGCTGAAGCATAAAGAATCCTCTTCATCTCTTCAATGTCCACCTAAGATTGAGGATATTGAGATCTGGAAAGACTGACTCCATGTCGAAAGGGAACACTTCACCATTTGGAGTTCTCCATGCTAAATCTGGTCAAGACTTTATCTATATAGGTAATCTGTGACAAGCCTAGCATCCTTTTTTGGCGATCTCTTACGAGTTTGATCCCAATGATATAACTAGCTTCACTAAGGTCTTTCATTGAAAACATTGTGGATAACCACTATTTTGCTGATGAAAGAAATCCTACATCGTTACCAATCAGCAATATGTCATCTACGTATAAAACAAAAAAACATACTGCCCTCCCACTGATTTTCTTATCAACGCATGGTTCATCCATGTTTTGATTAAAACCAAATGATTTGATTGATTGATCAAACCTGATGTTCCAGCTCCTGGAAGCCGGCTTCAGTCCATAAATGGACCTCTGCAATTTACACACTTTTTTTTCTTCCTCCAAGGAAGAGAACCCCTCTGGCTGTTCCATGTAGATTTCCTCTTGAAGAAACCCATTTAGAAATGCAATTTGCACATCCATCTGCCAGATCTCAAAATCAAAGTGTGCAGCGATAGCCAATAAAATCCTGATGGATTTCATCATCGCCACTGGTGAAAATATTTCCTCATAGTCTATACCCTCTTTCTAGGTATAGCCCTTTGCCACCAGCTTTGCTTTGAATCTTTCGACTTTTTCGTCTGCGTCCTTCCTCTTGAAGATCCATTTGCATCCAATTGGCTTAACACCAAGTGGTGGATCGACTAGAGTCCAAACCTTGTTGGAATGCATCGAATCAATTTCAGAGCGCATTGCCTCCAGCCACCTAGTGGCATCAACATCCTTAAGAGCCTCAGAGTATGTCATTGGATCATCATTCAATTCAACCGACACCATGTGGAACTCTTTCACTGTTTCCTCTTCGGTTAGAAGAGTAAGCCTGGTGCGTGGTCTAATAGTCCTCCCACTGCATCGAGGTTCTTCAGGTGTTGGTATTTCAGCAGGTATGCTAATTGGTCTCACCTCTGGAAGTGAAGTTTCTGAGCTATCGAATAGCTCTTTAATGACTACAGGTTTGGACCTCTTGGTCAACATTTCTTACTCCAGAAATGTGACATGTTTACTTACAATGACCTTTTGATAAACAGGATCATAGAAATAATATCCTATTGTGCCTTTGGGGTAGCCTAAGAAATAACATCTTGAAGTCATGGATTCCAACTTGTCTGTCTGTTGCTTTCGCACATGTGCTATGCAACCCCATACCCTAAGATGTTGAATACTGGGCTTATGCCCTTTCCACAACTCAAAGGGTGTCTTAGCTATAAACTTGGATGGAACCCTATTCAAGATATAAATTATCGTTTCTAAAGCGTACCCCCAGAAAGAGAGAGGCAGCTCACTATAAGTGAGCATCATCTGGACCATATCCAATAGGGTCCGATTGCGTCGTTCGGATACACCATTTTGTTGTGGTGTGCCTAGATTTGTTAGTTGACTAACTATCCCATATGATATGAGGTATTCTTTAAATTCATCTGATAGATACTCCCCTCCACGATTTGATCGTAAGGACTTGACGCGTTTATCGAGCTATCTTTCGACCTCGACTTGGAATTCTTTGAATTTATCAAAGGCTTCTAATTTTTTATGCATCAAGTATATGTAACCATATCTAGAGTAATCATCGGTGAATATTATAAAATACTCATACTCATACTTTGCTTGTATGTTTATGGGTCCACACACGTTAGTGTGTATTAACTCTAATAGATCTGTAGCTTTAGTACCTTTATTGCTAAAGGGTTTCTTGGTCATTTTGCCCTGAAGGCATGACTCACAGGTGGGGAATAGTTCCACCCTTAGACACTCTAAGGGCTCATCCCTCACCAATCTACTGATTCGGTCCAAATTAATGTGACCTAATCTTAGATGGCACAAATATGTTTAGTTCACTAGTGCTGCTTTCCGTTTCAAATCAACATTCAAAACAACATTCGTTCTAATAGGGAAATCTAGGACGTACAAACCACTTTGCATATATCCGGATGCCATAAAAAAATTATTAAAATGAATAATTAATTTAGAATTAAAGGAGAAACTATATCCGTCCAAAATAAGTTTTAAAACTGAAATAATCTTCCTCTTGAAAGATGGTACATAATAGAAATCCTTTAAAACTAAACAAGCAGAACTAAAATTCAAAGTAAAAGTCCCCACAACCATTGCCATGGTCTCAGCTCCAATGCCCATCCGAAGACGCACCTCATTTCTTTTCAGCTCCAACCATTACCATGGTCTCAGCTCCCTGCAAATCATTGCAAATGTGAACAGTGGAACCACTATTCACCAACCAAGAATTGGTCAGTTCAAAAGATAAATTAGACTCATAAAGAACATGAACATCACATGTACCTTCTTTAGCAGCCTCTGTTTCATCCGACTTCTTATCTTTCAAAGTTACCAGGTATGCACGACAGTTCCTTTTCCAGTAACCCTCCTTCTTGTAACAGAAGCACTTGCCTTTGCCTTTATTGCCAGACTTCCCACCCTTGGGTTTCAGGGGCTTACCCTTACTTCCCTTTTTCTTCTTCTTCCCATTTGAAGAAGGCTTCACATCAGTTGCATTGACCTCAGCCTTGTCCTTTTTCAAGGAAGCTTTCGCCTCTACCAATGTGTTAGCAAGCTCGGTGAGCTCCATCTCCTTATCTGACATCTTGTAGGACATCTTAAAGAGTGCATAGGCAGAAGTGAGTGATGCCAAGATCACATCTGTCTTATATCACAGGCTAAAATCAATCCCCATGGATTCCAATTTTTCAAACAGATTGATCATTTTCATTACGTGATCCATCACTGGAGTCCCATGGGACATCTTGGAGTTATGGATTTGACTCACCACATCAGAATGGGTGTGTGTCAACTCCCTGTTGAACAATTCAGAAAGCTTATCCATTTTATCCCCAGTGGTGCGTATATCCTTGACCAAGTCCAGAACTGACTTTTCCAATAATCCTAAGATATAAAGTGATGCCTTGGAATCCCTCATGAGGAAATCCTGCATCTCTTCATTTGCCTCAAAATCATTTGGGTCGGATTGAGGAGGAACTTGTTCATCTAGAACCGTGTATAGTCCTTCTACAGTCAGGAGTAATTTAATGCCCCGGTACCAATCAACATAGTTTGTACCATTTAATTTGTATTCGCTAATGAGTGTTAACAGGTTGTAATTAACGGCAGCCATTGAATAATAATCTACACATGTACAAGTAAAAACCACATGCATATTAACAATCATTGAAAGAAAAATTAAGCACACACACATCAATGGTCTTTAATGATTTAGGTCTCCCTCATGACCCAAAAGATGAATTAGATACCTACAACCCTTCCATGCATAACTTACCCTATTGGGAGTCATTATACACACTATGATAGTGTGGACTAAGCTGTCCGTCTCATGGGCTTCCAATATTTTTGGCCACTTGGGTGTCATGCTCAGATCCTATCGGCTGACATACACCCAAGTCATGTATTTACCAATTGCATTAGTTAGAATCATGGAATATTATCCATATCCTAATGTATCTAGATAGAGGTAAATATAGATAACCATGTGATAGCGGTCCTGGTAATGTCTTGTCAGCTTATGCGGGGTTATATCACATAATTTCTACATTTATCTTCAATAGGAGGCCATGGACATGTCTACTGACTTAGACTAGTCCATATCATACATATATTATGATCAAAGAGGGAATAATCAACTCTCACATATCATGGATGGAATTAAACAACATAATTAATCAACATTAATTAAAAGTGATTATGGGATGGCGGCATTTTTATCAAAAGCAATTAAAGAACCCTCCCAATAAAAATAAAAAACTAATAACTTGGGTGCATCAATCATGCCATGGATGCCATGCCTCGTTCATCTTCTCCGCCCGATCACGTCTTTAAAGTAGGTGACTTGCATCTCCATAAGCTTTGAGCGCCATATGTGGATCACCATCAACATGCCCTGGGAGTCCTAGCTCCTCTAAAATTACAATGGAAACCTAGAAAAAATATTCTATACATTTTCCTTTTCATAATAAAGAAACCCCATATGGAGAAACCAACCCACCATTTGGGTTGCTCATAGGGTGGAATACATTTGTTTATAAAAAAGATAGGAGAAGAGAGAGAGAAAGAGAGAGAAAGAGAGAGAAACATCACATCCACCCACAATCCCAATGCATCGCATACATCAAATTACCATTTATTTTATTAGAATGTCATTCCCATAATCACATAGACAATGTAACATTATATATGGGGCCCACAATCACATGGATCATTCTAGAAATAAAATATCATATCTCATGTGGAAATATGTACCCAAATTCACAATAGAATCCAATTTATTCCCAAGTGAGTGTAGAGAAGAATCTCTTCACCCATCTTCCTCCATCCCATAAAATAATAAACCAAATAAAAAACTCCTTTTTTTTAATGTTTTGGAGGAAAAAACACTGCCAAACATTGGGCAACGGTTGCACAAGGCACCATGGGTTGCGCCACATGGCTCCACGCACCGTAGGCGTAGCCCACGCACCGTAGGCGGAGCCACGGCACGAGAGGGAATCTAGGGTACAAACAAAAATTTTTTTATTAAATCTGGAATAATGGGTTTTAAACCCTATGATGGAATAAAAATAAAAATATTACAAAAAAAAAAATTCCATCATCTTACATGAACAAGGTTGTTATAACAACCATAACCACCCATGTGCACATGGCAAGGTTGTTACATGAATAACTACCTTGTAACCACCCATGTGCATATGGGAAGGTTGTTACAACCATTACAAGCTATGAGCAAAAACATCCATCCATTTTCTACCGTGAAAAAAAAAATTGCATCCCATATACAATAATTACATCCAATTAATTATATGATATCCATGGATGAGAAAAGTAGCTCTGATACCACACTGTAGGTCAAACTATGGTCCTGGGATCAAGTCATGGTTCCCCAGGGAAATCAATTATAAACCAATTAGGGCATTGTATGCCCTGGGTTAGCCCATAGTCGCCCATGGTCGCCCTGTTTAAATTTTAGGGTTTCCCATGGTCGCCCATGGGAACCCTAGTGCATCCCAATTAGGGTTTAGTCTAACAAACCAATCCCCTGCCTTTCTGTTTTGTGTCCCATGCAATTATGGAATCCTAAACAGATGGAGAAAAATTCATCTCTAATCCATCACATGGAAAGAGGGATCCATCCCATACCAGAATGCGCAACGGAATAAATCGATTCGGGTGTCTTTCGCATCCCATGAATAATCAATAATTAAATCAAGAAGACTTCATGAAGAATTGCTAACCTGGTGAGCTTAAGTGTTGCTCCCCCAATAGACACTGGTTCTTTCTCCAATGAGTGCTCCAAGTAAACAGATCTGAACCTCCAATGGTGCTACCAAGGTTCTTCAAGTCAATCTCGGATGCTCTCTAGTTCTTCAAGCACAGATCTGGGTTTCTCAAACCCTTACTCTCAATTGCAGTGGAGAGAAAGTAGAAGAAGAAGAAGAGAGATCATAAGAGGGAGAGAGAGAGAGAGCAAAAATGTAGGCTAGAGGGGGCCAGATAGAAAACGTGGAGCAATGCCCCCTCTGCATTTTCTGGTCCCCTTATATAATGATAGGGTTTAATTAAAAAAGCCTGATAGGATTAGGATTAATCCCTGTGAGAGTCTAACTCTCTCTCTCTTGTTTGGCAGTTCTATTTAAACTTAAAGTGCTTCAAAAATGTATAGAAGCAGAATCTAATAGGGAAAGTTTTAATTAGTTCATTTATTTAAATTTATGAATAATTACAATTAGCACCATATCCATTAATTAAATAAAGAACCAATTAATTTAGCAAATTCCAAATAACTCCCTACATGATAACAAATTATCATGTATAACCCCCCCACTAATCAACACCATCATTATGGAATCTAGGGCATGTACACTTGTACTGCCAAACCCCATTCTAAAGTACAGGTCCATATAAGAGTGTCTGTTCATCTGATCGGGTCCCGCAAAACTCGATAAAACACTTTGTTCAAATAATCATATATAATCTATTATTTTATGTAAAATAGAATTTTACAAAACCATTTCCAAAATGGCACTGGATCCAGATTCTGATCCGACCATACACAGACAGTCTCAATCTTGGTGTTCCCCAATGGGGCAGTGGTGACCATATTGAGTAACTCCTTCACTCACAAAGTGTTCTCACATTCCCAGAACACCGGCTTTGACTCGCTTAAGTCTCAGTCATTGATGAACCAAAGAATACGATCACACTTTACAGCGACAGGGTTCCCTCAGGCAAAGGGTGTCGGTGATACATGTCTATCCCTTCCCACATCTGGCAGTAATACATGACGGAATCGACAAAGTAGATTCTTCGCCAATACACACATCAAACATGTGAGTACTCGTATTCGTACCCTGACATCACATGTCTAGGCATACCCAATGCGACGACCATATGATAAGGATGCCCAGCCCAAACCCTAGTCGTGACTACCATTTTAAGTAAAACTTACAGACACATAATGCTCAAAAAGTTTATATCGCATGCGATAATATTAAACTAAAATGTTTAAAAGTTCAATACAAAGTAACACCGGGTTGAAACGGACCAAACCAGGGTTGATGAACACACACAAGTCCAACAGTTAGGCGGGCACCCCTCCCAAGTGCAATGGAGGTCACAAACCTATTGCACTTGGGAGGGGTGATACCAACATGTTACCTCCCTCAACCTGCACATATGAACTCTTTTCAGATTCCCTTGCACTGGTATTCGTTCTATCTTTGAGCTGTAATATCATTGATGTGGAACCTAATGGATAGTGATTGAGATAAAGAGATAAAGAGAAAGAGAGAGATAGTTTATCATGTCAAAGTTCAAAGAGAAAAGGGGTGGAGGAAGGGAAACAATCTGGATGGTAAGCTAGTTTTAACATGTAATAGACAGCTTTCTATAGCTTACATTACATGTACACTTGTGAATGAAAGAGGGCTGTCTTCAAACAATTAGGTTCCTCACTGATATGGTTTCAAAAATCAGAACTGGATTAATCGAATTCTTAGACCGATCCCGATTCTGCCCATTCTAGAACGGTCGATTTTAAGGTTTATGAAACCGGATCATTGTGTTTCAGATTTGAATGGCCAATTCTAAGGTTTTTGGGACTGAATGAGACAGTTCAAGGTAAATCATATAGTTTCTTATTGGTTCGGGTTCCAAGGGGCCCCAAAACTAGGATCTGATCCCATTTAGTAACGACGAGATGGTCTGATTTCGATTCCTTAACAGTTATGGTCAATCAAAATCTCAAATACTCAAATATGCCCAAAATATGAAGTTTAAGGTACATCATGTTTCTTTGATAGTATGTTTGAGGTTATTTATTTTTTATAACCCCAATTTTAGCATGTTTCCTTGGCTGATGGAAGTGAATAGGGAAAGAGCACAGAGGAGGACAGAGGGGGAGAGTGGGCAAGAAAGGAGGGGCTGTTGTAGGTTCACTGGGGTAGGGGAGATGGGGGAGGACAGGGAAGCAGAGGCAAGTCGACCAAAGAAGAAGATGAAGGGTTGGGGATGGGGACAGTGAAGGGTTAGTAAGGATGGTTTGAGGTGGAGCTAGCGAGAGGAAGGGATGGAGAGACTGAGTTTTCTAGCAACAGGAGGTAAAGCATTATAGCGACAGACCCCCTCTCCTCCCTTTACAACCAAACCGACCCCAACCCCTGCCACTGCAACTCCTTTCCCCACCATCCATATCCGTCCCCAACACCTTCTGTAACCCCATCATACCCTGTTCCACACCATCCCTTTCCCTATCCCCAGATCCTCTCTACATCCAACCCTGACCCCAACCCCTACCGTTGCAACTCCTTTCCCAACCAACCCTGTTCATCCCCGGCACCTTCTGTGGCCCCATTCCGCCCCTTTCCACACCATCCCTTTCCTTGTCCACCTACAACACCACAACCTTGCATCATCGGAATGCACCCTCAACTCCTCACCTGCGATTGCCACACCCATCTCTACTGTCTCTTTGATTTCCTACTCAATGATGTTGTAGTCCCATTTCAAGATATCCCCAAATCCATCACTCGATGCCCCAAACTTTTGATTTTCCAGTGTTTGTAATCAGTTGAAGCCTACCCTGTATTTCTTACGCAGGCTTGGATTCGTGGGTCCTACACAATCACTTTCTAGATGTCACTCCTCTTGGTTTTTAGCATGGAAGGCACCCTTGTGCCTAATCTCGAGTATTTGCAAAGCTTGGGATTTTCAATAATTTTTCATATATTCACCCTTATGCCTTTCAATTCACTCTTTTTAGGGAAGAAAAAGGAAGCATGGGAAAGTCATAGTGGGGGTGGCAAGTGGAGGAGGAGGACTAGAGCGAGAGTGGAGAGAGTGCCAGTAAGGGAGTTGTGGGAGTTGTAGGAGAGGTTGAGGAGGGTGAGGGGAAGGGAGAGGAAGCAAAGGGTGGGGGAGGAAATAAAGAGAGGGGAGAGAGGGAATTGAACAGCAGGGAGTGTGGGAGGATGGAGGCTAAAAGCAGTGGGTATATTACACCCTTCCTATATAGATAGTGTGCGGTGTGGCTACTCAGTGGTGGTGATGGTAGTTGTAGTGGCAATGGCAGTAATGGTGGCAATTGTAGCGGCAATGGTAGTAGTGGTGATGGTGGGGGCAGTAGTGGAAGTTGGCTGAAGGTGGTGATGGTAGTTGTGGTGGCGACGATGTAAAACTATGATTGAGGGTATAACTGAAAAAAATAAAAATAGATACTTTAAATATAATTTCATAAAAAGATATCTAATGTACAATTTCTCCAAACGTTGGGTACCCCAAGTGTCATTTAACTATATATAGAGGTTGACCCGTGGAAGGAAAGGAATGAAAGATATTAAAGAGGTTGAATGAGAAAATTTAGAAGTCATATTTCTTTCTTAAAATCTAGAATTCCAGCTAACAAAATAATATGATATATTAAAAATATCCTTCTCACTTGGTAGAGCCACTGTAGGCATTAGAGTAGCAGATTTGACAATCATGTTCGTATTATTCAAATGGTCATAAGATGGAGATGTGTGGAGACCATATATGGCAACCTTTCCCTTAGTAACACATGTCAAAATTCATCACGAATGGCAACCAAATCTTTACGGTCACATGTATCGGCTTTCTTAATTGTGCTTGGAAAAGAGTTTCCTCCTGTAACTGTTGAATAAGGTGTGGTAAAACAAGCTTGTCAGGGGGACAATGAGCTCCATGAGTGTCACAAGGATAATGAATAGCAGTAACAATAGAATGCATTCGTAAAATAATCTCACAAGTTATCTAATGTTGATTATTTCCTTTAGTTTCCATCAGAAAAATCATATCTAGGTGCTCCATATGGGAGAGAGTTGTATGAGAAAACGAATTGTCTGAGATCTCCCAATACTCTGATAGTCCCTCCAACTCAGACACTTCATATCTGCCCGTGGAGCTGCAAATCCCTAGCCTCCGTGGGGTTCAACTCTAAAAAATAATCTTGTTGGGTATGACTTGGAGAAGACCCAATGCTAGATGACTTGGTGCGTGCTCGCTTTGGTTCATCCTGTCGACCATTACTTGCTTGTGGTGTCTCTGGTAGCGTAGTCACAACAGCCTCTAAGATGTCCATAGGAACATGGGATGATGGGTGAATCTCTTTGGAATGTAACTGTGTTTTGGTTGTTATGAGTTGATGGAAAGTTTATTGACCGTAATGGCCTCTAGCATCGGTTATGGTATTAGGTGGGCTAGGATTCTGAAGAGAGACAGTCATTAAGTGGGAAATTAAGAAGAATAATAGTTGTGATACCTCATATTGAAATGACTGAGTGGGAGAGTTATGGGTTATGGGTTGGGATTTATGGGGTTTGTAATTCTACGATATTTGAAATAATGGAGGAAGTGAGTGGGTTTAAAGTAGTGTGGTGGTTAGTTGAAATAGACGAGTTCAAAATAGGAGTAACTGATGGAACGGTTGGGGAGTATACATGTGTATAAATGGGAAGAGTAACTGATGGATTAGAAGATGAATGATCTTGTGAACGTATGGGTGGAGTAAATGATGCAATGATGTATGAATGGACGTGAGGATTAATGGGAGAAATATGGATGTGCGGATTAAAGGGACTAACGAATGGAAGTGTAACATGGTTAGGCGAGAAATATTGGACAAGGGAGACCCTTACATGCTGAATTTGATGCGCAACATTATCAGTCGAATATAGCAATACCAGATTTACTTGGCACGCTATATTTGGTTGCCTTTGTATCACCTTCCATTCTTGGAGTTTCCATTATGGTGCGGCGCACAAACGGTAACCCAATCTCTAGTTTGAGTTACCTTATATTTTATGTGTATTGAATAAGAAGTTTCCTTATATTTCATGTATTGTAGATAGCAAGTTTATTGTTGAGAATCCCTATCAAGGATCTCACTCTCACATGTATAAAAACATATAGTGGTCTCATGTAGGGCCAGGCAATTTACATCAATCCAATTCTATTTATAATTTCTATTGGTCTAGTATGGCAACAGAGCCATTATAGCTCCAACGAGCATCTTTTTTCTTCTCTTATTTTTTTTTTCTTTTCTCTCCTTAGCCGAGTAACACAACTGCCTTCACATGGGAGATCCGACCTCCATCGCTGCCGCCAAAACCACAGTTTCTTCCTCCACCAACAGTGCTCCCATTGCCACCATGTCTTTCCCTCTCATGGCCGCCTCCACCTTCCCCTCTTTGGCTAATCCTCTTGCTCGGCTTTCCAATCTTTTGCCTGGCTTTCCTTCTCTACCCACCGTGTCTACCACTTCTACCATACCTAATGTCCATCGTTATTTGTCTTCAAAACTAACTCCAAAGAATTTTTTATATTGGCATACACAGATTGAAGCTTTTCTACAAGGCCAAAACCTTTTTGGCTTTCTTGATGGAACCATCTCTTGTCCAACTGAACCTGTGGCTGCTGTTACTTGACGTCAACAAGATGTAGTTTTGCATAGTCTTCTTATCTCATCTCTCACTGAAGAGGAGTTCTCTCTTATTATTGGCAAGAATACCAGTTAGGCCATCTGGGAAACATTGACAACGGTCTATGCTTCTGCTTCTTCAACTCACGTTCTCTCTCTCCACCTTGCGTTACAAAATCTAGTACGCAAGCCTGATGAATCGGTTGCAATTTTTTTGCAATGTGCAAAGGGAATTTTTGATGAACTCAATGTTGCCGGTTCTCCTCTATCAACTTCAGATTTCAATGCACATATTTTTTGCTCGTTACGGTCTGATTTGGGACACCCAACAACTGTCTCCTATGATGAACTTCACTCTTTGCTCGAGTCATGAATTTCTGCACTCTTCATCAATGAAGAAATTGTCCTTAGTTGAAGCAAGCAGTGGCTCTACACCTACAAACAACATCGCCACTCGTGACACTCCCAACAACGCTCAGCCTGGCCGCATGCCCTCTAATCGTGGGTTCTCTAGAGGGGGTGTGGTTGTGGACATCAAAATTGTGGTGGACGTGTTTCTGGCTATCACCCTCCCCAACAGGGTCGCCTATGGTGCATCTTTTACAACTGTAATACACACAACACCGCCAACTGTTACTCCAAACCTTAAAACCCTACCCCAAAACCCACCCCCTACTATTCCTACTTTCCTACCCGCCACCAACCCTCCAACCTACCCTGGCCAACCCCATAGCCTCTACCCCCCCAACCCTACACGCCTTACCCTGCCCTTCCCCCACCTTCTACCGGCACCTGGTATCCAAACACTAGCGCCACCCATCATGTCACACCGGATTTGCAGTCTCTCTCCTCATATGATGCTTACTCAAGTACTGATCAACTCCATATTGGGAACGGTAAGGGTCTTCCTATTACTCATACTGGTACAACTTCTCTTCCCTCTTACAATGGTTCATTGCGCTTATCTAATGTCCTTTGTGTTCCTGATATGCAAAAATCACTTCTTTCTGTTCAGTGTATTACACAAGATAATAATGTCCCCTCTTCTTTTTTTTTGTGAAGGACATGAAAACCAGCCATACTCTTCTTTCCGGTCCAAGTAGTGGTGGTCTCTACCAGCTTCCTATAGCACCTCATGCGCCTTCTGCCAATATTGTTGAGCATACTTCTTTTAATGGTTGGCATCGACGACTTGGGCATCCCCCATGAACGTGTTTTACATAGCAATATTAGTAGTAATAAATTGCCTATTTTTTCTTCTAAGCTTAATTCCCTTTGTACGGCTTGCCAACTTGGGAAGTCTAGTACACTTAGTTTGCACAATTCGGACTTTGGTAGTTCTTCACCTTTGGATGTAATTTTTACGAAGGTTTGGGGACCTTCTCATTTTATTTCTGTTAATGGTTTTTGCTACTTCTTAATTTTTGTTGATGATCATACTCGTTATATTTGGTATTATCCCTTGGTCAAACATTCGGAAGTGTTTGGTGTTTATAAGCATTTTCAAGTGCTAGTACAATGCCAATTTTGCAAAAAAATTAAGGCAATTCAATCTGATTAAGGTGGTGAGTTTAGATCTCTTTCAAAAAATTTTGCAAACATTGGCATCCAACACCGAGGTTGCCGCCCCCACACCCATGAACAACAGGGCCTGTGGAACGTTGCCAAAGACATATGGTTGAAATAGGGTTAGCTTTACTTGCTCAAGCATCGATTGCCTCAACAATATTGACATTTTGCATTTGAGATGGTGGTTTATCTAATCAACCGTATGCCGTCACGTGTTACTAGAGGTAAATCTCCCTTTGAACTAGTTTTTCATCGCCTTATTGATTATTAATTTTTATGCATTTTTTGTTTTTTATGCTTTACTTTTTTCAGGCCCCACCATTCGCATAAATGGAGTTTTATTCCACGCCCTGAGTGTTTTTGGGATATAGTCCATCTCACTCTAGTAATAATTGTATGGATATTGCTACTAATAAAGTTTATCTTGCCAGGCATGTCCATTTCAATGAGTTTTCCTTTCCCTTTTCATCCACTATGCCTTCTCTCTTAGGGCCTATTCCCCCAACCCGCCACCTTCCGGATTCGGATCTTCTATGGCCCAGGCTATAGCAACTATCGTCCAACATCTGTAATACCAGCGTGACACTTGTAAAGTGGTTGATCCAATGGTAGTTTTTAAAATTTTTTGAATTGAAGAGTTAAAGTGGTTTAGGTATGGCAAACCAAACCCACCCGGACTGGTCTTTGTTTGCCAAGCCGGACCGGTCTACAACTAAATAAAAGTACACGATTCAGATTCCTTCTTCCCATTTCCAAAATCAGAAAACCCTAACATCGTCTTCTTCCTCCTCCTTCAAACCCATCCCCATCGTCTTCCTCCTCTTGCACTCTCTCCTTTGGTCTGGCGAAGGTCGAAGATCTGAATCCTAAAAGCCTTGTCTACCTCTGTGTGAAGAACTTTGGAAGAACCTCGAATTCAAGGATTCAAAAACCCGGAAGAACTTCGACCCCATCGTCTTCCTCCTCTTGCACCATCTTACCTCATATGGACTGGCGAAGGTCGAAGATCTAAATTGCTTTGCCTCGTCTACCACTATGTGAAGAAACCCTGCTTTCAAACAGAAGCTCGAATTCAAGTCATCAAAAACCCAGATCTGTAAGTACTCACCCTGTTCTGTTTGTCGATTGTGGTTCATCTATATTGGAGCCTAACTATAAACTTTCATTTTTCTGTCTCTGAAACCCTGCTGGCAAACCTCTAATTCAAGGATTAAAAAACCTAGATCTGGATTTTGGAAATAAGAAGAAATAGAGGAAACCTTGCTAGCGACCCAGTACGTCTCTGTTGTGTGTGTAGACAACAATGTAAGTCTCTCTTCTCTCTCTTCTCTATCTCTCTATTATTTCTCTCTATCACATACTCGATGTGCCCTGGGTTAATCGCCCAATAACAAGAACTGGGTTAGAAGATCTGGTCTGGGTCGTTTGGTTAATAAAGTGAAGGGAAACTCTTCTCTGTAAGAAGTAAAGTGGGTGAGGAAGGTGGAGGGTTCAAACATGGGGAGCGTACATTGCTTGGGTCTCCACCTCCAATAGAGGTAGCCCTTGTCAGGGCGGCCATGGTTAAGGCAATTCTACCCGTATGATTGATCGTTGTGTTGTGCTGATAAGACCAAATGATTGCCAATTTTTCACTGTGATGACCAATTGCCTGCTCTTTCTCTTCCTCCTGTATATCATACAACATTACAGAAGTCTCCACATAATAGCTATCTTCGCTCATCTTAATTCCCAGCCCCTCAAACTTTTTACAAATCACTGCATATCTAGGGTGTGACTTGTCACCAAACTCATGAATTGAGATTCAGATGTAGAGGAATGAGGGACACAGAATAAAGATCTAGGAGAGATACAGATTGTTTATGTTAATTTTTTTTTCCATTCTTTTCATTGATATCTTGAGTGATTATTGTTTGTTGGTTGTAATTGATATGAATTGCATAGTGAATGGTACACACGATTAAGTATCTTGTTTGAAATTGATATATTGGATATAATCAGGGTACAAGGGACATAGGTGGTTGACTAGGGGAAATGCCTTCTTTTGTTGGTCAGAGTATAAATGCCTTTAAATTCTCTAATGAAAATTTCTTAATATTGTAGGACAATGAACACTTCAAGACGTATGTGTTCATGTGGACAAGGTGAGATGCTTTATGAAGAAAGCATAGACTGAGAAAAATTACGGTCGTTGGTTTTACATATGTCCTGCAAATGAGGATCATCCAAATTCCTTCATGTGGGTGAGCTAGCTACCACAAGCCCGACGAGTCGTCGTCATCCACTACTGTTCGTGATCATGTTCGCGATCCTGTTTGTGACCCTGTTCGATTTTAAGCCCATAGAGACGATTCTCAACACTATGTAGTGTTTGATATTAGAAATATTGTTATCATATGGCGTATTGTTGTATCTATTTCTATTATTCATTTTTTCTTCTGAGATTAAAATGTTGTCCAACATGGAAGTTTGAAATAGGAAGTGTAATCTTTTTTGTATTACTTTTGCTTAACTAGTTGAGCAGATTATAATGTGTGGAATTTTCTTGTTTGAATCCCTTTAAGACTCAAGTAGTGGTAAAAAACTGCATGATAGCATGTGATTTAATTTTCTTAATTTAGTTTCTTGAATATTGTTCTCAGTTACTTCTTGGTTTTCATACCCCCCTGTCTAATCTGGGGATGTTTGTGTATCTTTGGAAAAGCCAAGCTGCTATAGTTTTCAGCTTACTTTTGTTGTTTTCTTTGGTTTTACTGGTAAGTCAAATCTGTACAAACTTTCTTTCTTGTGGAAAAGAGATTACTGGCATTGGCATGTAATGTATACAGGTAAAAGACATATTTCTGATTCACAAGAATATTTTCAATTTCTATTTTCATACATTTAATGGCTGGCTTATCTACCATTCCTTAGTCCTTTCCTCTCTCTCTCTCTCTCTCCCTTATATTTTCCTTGCATCATCTTTCCCTGTCTCTATGGCATGGTAATTAGGCCAACTTAATTCATGGAGTTATCTAATTAATGTTAGAGATATCATTTTCCACCTTTCACAACTTACTCAAGCTCCTTCGATCTGATTACCCATAATCAGATCAAGGGCTTTAATATAATGTTGAGATCATTGGCCTGTAAAGCTGATCTATGGACCACAAGGACACACATAACTATATGGGTAAATTTCACAGACACCCCCTCTAAGTATACAATATATCACAGGCAAGCCAGACTTTGAAAAAATATCACAGAGCACCCTTATTTTATGATTATATTTCAACTTAGTCCACTTGTTTAGTTTGTGTTGTTAGTTTTTTTATAATGGCCAACTTACCCTTAAAAAAGGATAAACTTACCATAATACCCTTAAGGGTAAAACCCCAAATACATCATTCTCTTCATCGTCTTCGATCTGATGGCGGAAGAAGCAAGAACATGGGGCTTCTTATTCTTCTTTCTCCTCTTGCAACCTCTTTCCTGCAACTCCACCCCCACCCTGCTCATTCAACCTTGTATCCCTTTTATAGTCAACCTAACCCAAAACCGAACCAGCAATCATCTTTTCCATACGCCAGTTGCAGATCAAACCCATAACTTAGAGGTAACGACGATACAGAGCTGCAGTGGTGCAGCCTCGATGGAAGTCAGGATCGCGAGAGTCGATTTTTGCAGTCACCAACACAACATGGAGTTGAATCAAAACCAGGGAATCGATTTGCAAATTAGAGACTCTATTGAAGCTCTGAAAAATACTCTAAAGAGTAAACTTTATTTACTTCATCTCCCTTTTCCATGCGTGTCTTACACTTTATAAAAAGCTTATTCTAATATGCCTAATATGCCAATAAAGAGCAGGGGAGAGATTTGCTAAAACTAGTTTAGGGAAGAAGGGGAAGAGTGTAGGTGTTCGGGGAATCATATCTTCAGGGATTTGGGTTGATTTGCTCTTCCCATCTTTCCAAATCAGGTATGAGGGTAGGGCGCTGAGTTGCCTTTCCAAAATAGGAGCTCCCAATCTGGGCGTGGACAGCAAGGGTGATGTGGTCGTGGACAGCAAGGTTGAAGGGGCTGCTCTGTTCCTTCTTGCGTCAATTCTAGCCGACCTCCTCAGGACCTTTGGATGGTCCACTTGGCGCTGGATAAGTTCTTGATGCATGGCTGCATCATGTAGAGCAAGAAGATTACAGAGAAATAAAACAAAAGATTAAATCTAAGAGGAGGAGCGTACAGGTTTTTTTTTATGTCGCTCTTCGAGGAAAAGCTCCAAGAGCTTCCTTACTCCCTCAAGCATCTTAAGTCTGAGTGATGCCCACCCTCATACTGATCCAGTCGACCAGAATCAGCCGGTGACGAAACAACCGACACAAGAACCAATAGCGATCGTTGCGTCGCAGCTCCCTTCCTTCAACGATCAGCATCCAACTGGATCAGATCTCATTCTTGCCGTTGTATCTTCCGGCATGCACAACGTCGCTCTGGAAGACATCGATACAGCTCTGGCGTGGGTTAGGGTTGGAGGAGGGAGTATGAGCTGGTGGAGTTGGGTTGGATTGCAGCAGGTAGGGGTGGGGTGGGAGGGGGGGGAGAGGTGGTGTTGCAGGAAAAAGAAAGAAAAGGAAGAAGAAGAAGGGGCACCTGTATTAATGTCAAAACGTTAGGTACTCTAGGTGTTATTTATCTTTTTTATTTAAATAACTAAGGGGTAAAATGGATATTTCACCTTTAGGTACTAACTGTGCTTAACATCAGGGGAAGGTTGCCATTTTGACCAAGTTTGATTAGTCCGTGACATATTGAAAACTTACCGGGGGTGTCCGTAAAATTTGCCCTAACTATATTGTTACTGATTTATTCTATAATCACTGTTGTAGGAGGTTTCTAAGAACTATCACTAGTTGAATCACAAGTTGGAAACCTGTAATAATTATAAAAGACCATACCATGTTCCTGTGTTTGAACTTGGATATGAAATTCTAAGCACCAGCAAGAGAGATAGATGGTTATCCCATAGACGGTGGGAGTGTAATCCGTTCCTCTTGAGTAAAGTTTTACTTCCTTGACCAAAAAAAAAAAAAAAACTGTAATAATTATAAAAGACTACATGTTCCTGTGTTTTTGTTGGCTCTCAATAGGTACACCCATTCCGATCACCACCATCAATTCGTATATTAGGGTTCAATGATATAAGATTGGTAAACAAATTTCTTATTTTTAATAATTTTTTTCAAGAACTTGACACAAGGGTCCACTCCCATATCACTACAGTGCCCTTCGTGTCCTCTCTTGGAGGGAAGAAAATCTGTAAGGCTGTGAAATGAAAGCTTACCCACTCAATCCTTGGCATTCTCACATGGGAAGGCTAAGGGGATCCACAGCCTGTAGTTTGGCCCTATCTCTTAGAATAACAAAATCTTGAAGGGAAGTGCAAACACTAAGTGAAGCTTTGAGTGCAAATTCAGACCAGCTAGAAGAGTTTCTTGAATGTTTGAACAAAAAAAAGTACGAGCCACATAATGGAAATTGATAAGCTGTTTATTCCAAGACTGCAAAATACCATATTCCTTCGTCTCCAACCATACGCTTAATTGAAAATGATAAGCCATTTTTTGACAAATACTAAAGCTGCTTCACCCTAGAGGAATTACTTAGATTGTACTACTTCCTATTTCATGCTCAAAGAACAAAGGACATAAAGGGAACATCAAACTCGAATCACAACTAGGGAAAAAATCTAAAAGATTACACAGCTTACAAGTCAAACTAAGTAGTTATTGAATTCATTAAAAAAATTAGATTAACAGATTAATATAATTAGATTGAATCCCTGCTAGATTAAATCAAGGCAAACCCTATTCGGTCTAATAAATAATTGATCCATTCAAGCTAATTAATTCAGGCACATTGAAACCTTCTTTTAATTCATTGACAGCTTAAGTCTCAGCTTCCTTGATGAGGGCAAATTAAAGACTAATTGCAATGCCACTTCTATAGATACAGATATATAATAAGTGTGTTAGATGGTCTTTGACCACTTCAGTTACGATCTGTCTTTCCTTTTTGTGTTTACTTCCTGTAATTCTTGAAGCTGTATCAGAATAAATTATCTCGACATCGAATAGTTTTGACACACAGGAGCACCACAACAGCACCTATGAACTTGAAGGAGTATCAGAATAAATTAGTCCTTGATTGAATGATTTGTGTCCATACTAGTAAAAAGGTTCCAATGTCATTAGTATTTAATAATAATAGTTAACAGCACAACTGATAATACTTAGTTTTTCCTTATAGTTTCAACATAACCCTTTTATAAGTGCCATAGCTAGTTTGGGTGTGATCTATCCCTTTAAAATTCCCCATCATTGTGATTTCACTCTACAACAATGGATTGGATATTGGAGTATATTTCAGAAAGTTTAGGGAGATAGCGGGCTTTGTAGTTTCATTGCTTGGTTTTTGTGGATTGCTCAAAACGATCTAACATTTGGCTGCAAAATGTGGAGCCCAGGTTCTGTTATGCAAAGGACCCGAGCTGCTCACTATGAATTCTTGCAAGCCCAAGGCCCATATCCATCCTCATCCATCGATAGTCCAAGCGGTGAGCATCCGGCCCAAGCCCATAGCAGGATTCCAGCTCCTAAGCCTTTCTATGAACTAAATGGTGATGCATCGTGGAACGCCGATCACAAAAATTGCAGGATCGGTTTGATCATTAGCCATCTGTAGTGGGCTGTTGGAGGCCCTTTCTCTGTCCGTGGATTTTATCATGATCGAATCTGATTGCAAAGACCTGATCTCCTCTCTTCAAGGCCCAAGTCAGTCAGTTACTCTATCAGAGCAGCCAATCATTGCAGATATCCTTTATTTAGCCTCTTACTTTGTTAAATGTTCATTCTCCAATGTTATTAAGGAATCCAACTTTGTAACGGATTCTTTAGCCAAGAAGATCTTGTCTATCACGTGTACAACAGTTTGGCTGAAGTCCATTCCGTGATTGATGGAGCTTTGTAATCCAACATCCAAACCACGTGTCTTTGAATAGACCTTTATTTACAGGAAAAAAAAAACACCCTAAATAATGAATTTGAGCTTGTTAAATGGGTCCTAACAGTTCTGGCTCGAACGCTTTCCTTATTGGGCTTTCGATTCTAGACCCATTGGGAAAGTCATCTCAAAACCATGTCATCCTATTTAACATTAATTGGTCTCAAAACTAGCTCCCCAAACCGTCTCTTTTAACAATCTAAACAAGCACCCAAAATCATCCCTTGTTTTTTTATTTTCTTCTTTTTTGGTTCTCTCATGGAGGGTCCATGGGCCACTACGAGTTGGCATCCTAACTCAAGGAAGGGCAGACAAGCCGCAAGGGAAGGGGGGGGGGGGGGTAACAGGATGTACACATCGGTTGAGAGAGTCGAACATCCGAGGACTCTACTGCATTAGCAACGACCACCGCATCTCTTAAACCACACCGACCAACACACCAAGAGGCGCTTTCTTGAACCATTCCATTCAATAGGACAAATCGATTTCATGTTTTAGCGTTCTAGACCCAAATTAATCTGTCCCTAAACTGTTAAAAGAAAGAGTAGCAGTAACCTACTCTACCAGTGTTTATTACAGACCACCACCATATGATTCCCTACCTTTTAAAAGAGTTTTATTTCTAATCTCTCTTAGACATCATTGGAGAGTTTTATTTCGAATTTCTCTTAGATATCATCAGATTAGGATCTTTCTTGTAAACAATTTTAAACTTGAATTGGTGGGGTGCGCCAGGCCCGTGCAATAGTGCAACGCATGAGCGACGCTTGAAGACCCCGGCAGCAAGCTACCGTCGTGGGCCTTCCCCCTTGAAAAATTAATTTAATATCATGTGGGTCGATGACCCACGTATCAGATATTAAACTGATAAGAACAGATACTACACTTGATCTTAGCCAAAAGGCCGAGAAAGGTATGCTTTGTTCTGTGTCTTTGTTTTCATTTTATAAGACTTGTCTTGATATCCCTCTTCCCTCTCTGGCCGATGTGGGATTCGGTCAGTATTCACTTCCCCTGTTTATATGCCTTCTCTGATGCCCAAACCCAAAACATTGTTTGTTCTCTATGTGTCTATGTATCGTTCATTCACTTTTGTCTGAATTCATAAGTTATATTTCCTCACAGAACTGTTGGCGGGTATTGTTAAGTTATTGATGGGGGCTGAGGATTGTTACTTGTCTTCTTGGGGATCATGACTGGGTGGGTCAAAATCGTGCAGTCGGTGGAATGTTATTGATAATCAAGTCCTCTTAATGAATCCAAATGATTAAGTAGCCACTCTTTGAATTACAGAGAGAATACTAGCACTTAAACCATCTATGAAAGACAGAAGAAGATCAATAAAAGCTTTTAACTTTTGGAAATGGTAAGGGCCGCGCGAACGCGTACCCCCTCTGCCACAAATTATGACGTACACTCTTCCACTTGGGAAGATGTTAGGCAGGCACCCCTCCCAAGTGCAATGGAAGTCACCAACCTAGGCCATGGACCTTCTTGATCAACCATTGACCCAGTCCAGGTAAGTATGTTCCCTAGGCACTATTTCTCTTAATTTAAAGTCTGCTCTCCCTTATCTCCTTCTACAGTTGACCACTGTGGGATTAAAAAAAGGCACACCAACATGTTACCTCCCTCAGCCTGCACATATTAACTCTTTTCAGATTCTCTTGCACTGTTATTTGTTCTATCTTTGAGCTGTAATATCATTGATGTGGAACCTAATGGATAGTGATTGAGATAAAGAGATAAAGATAGAGAGAGAGAGAGTTTATCATATCAAAGTTCAAAGAGAAAAGAGGTGGAGGAAGGGAAACAATTTGGATGGTAAGCTAGTTTTAACATGTAATAGACAGTTTAGACATGTTTTGGATGATAATTGAGCTCTGTTTACAAGGAGAAAGAGAGAAAGAAAAAAAAAAAAACCGATTTGGAAGTATGCTTCCCACTTAGCAGAAAATGAGTTGCTCCATTCTTTGCTTTGGACAGATTAGTGGGAACTTCAAATTAAATTGCAGATGTTGCACTTGCTATTAACCTGTTTTTTCAGCCTACCAGCTTTTTATAGCTTACATTACATGTACACCTGTGAATGAAAGAGGACTGTCCTTAAACAATTAGGCTCCTCACCGACATGGTTTCAAAAATCAGAACTGGGTTGATCAAATTCCATGACCCATACTGATTTTGCCCATTGTAGGGCAATCGATTTTAGGGTTTTTGAAACCAGATTACTGTGTTTCAGATTTGAGTAGCCAATTTTAAGGTTTTTGGAATCGATTCTAAAGTGTCAAATGAGACAGTTCGAGGTAAATCATGTTAGTTTCTTACTGGTTCGGGTTCCAAGGGATCCCAAAGCTAGGATCTGATCCCATGTAATAACGACGAGATGGTCCGATTTCGATTCCTTAACAGTTATGGTCAATCAAAATCTCAAAAACTCAAATATGCCCAAAATATGAAGTTTGAGGTACATCATGTTTCTTTGATAGTATGTTTGAGGTTATTTATTTATAATCCCAAGTTTACCATGCTTCCTTCGATGATGGAAGTGAATAGGGAAAGAGCATAGGGGAGGGAGGGGGAGAGTGAGCAAAAAAGGAGGGCTGGGGAGAGGAGGGGCTGTTGTAGGTTCACTGGGGTGGGGGAAAATGGGGGAGGACAGGAAGTAGAGGTGGGCCCACCCAAGAAGAAGACGAAGGGTTGGGGTGGGGACAGTGAAGGGGAGCAAGGACAGTTTGAGGTGGAGCTAGCAAGAGGAAGGGGTGGAGAGACTGAGTTTTCTAGCAACAGGAGGTAAAGCATTGTAGCGGCAAACCCCCCCCCCCCCCTTTACAACCAACCCGACCCCAATCCCTGCTATTGCAACTCCTTTCCCCATCATCCATATCCGTCCCCAACACCTTCTGCAACCCCATCATACCCCTTTCCACACCATCCCTTTTGCTGTCCCCAAACCCCCCTCTACAACCAAACCTGATCCCAACCCCTACAACTGCAACTCCTTTCCCCACCATCCCTGTTCATTCCCAGCACCTTCTGTGGCCCCATTCCACCCCTTTCCTTGTCCCCATGCCCCCTCCTCTTCTTGTGGCCACCTCCGCCTCCACCTACAACACCACAACCTCGCATCTTCGAAATGCACCCTCAGCTCCTCACCTATGATCCCACTCCCATCTCTACTGTCTCTTTGATTTCCTACTCAATGATGTTGTAGTCCCATTTCAAGATATCCCCAGATCCATCACTCGATGTGTTGGATTTTTTATTTGATTAAAGATTCAAAATATTTCGAGGATTATGTCGTTTCCTAATAGGCACCAATAGACACCTAAATGATCAATAGGTGTGACTGTTGGACGACTAGTTTGAATGGTCAACAAAGAAGTATTTTGGAAAAAGACATGATGGTAGGGCATGTTTCTTGGAGATACCCTTAGTGGTGTCTCTTCCTATCCTATATATAGAGAGGGGGTGTTGCCTAGTTCTCTAAGAATTTTTTGAGTGGAGACAATGGTTTTCCGATTGCATTAAAATCGTTTTCCAAACTATCTAATGAGTCTAGCCTTGCTCTCCTTTATAACCGAAGTCTTTGTGCATAAGACCAAGGTTTGGTGGTTGATTTATCTTGGAGGTAAAACGTAAGGAACCCCGGTTGTCTTGATAGGAGGCATTTCGGACCTTAAGGAGAGTGCCTTCATTGATACGACTCAACCAAAATTGCGCTTTTACTTGTCTTTACTTTTCAGTCTCTTTATTTTTACAATGGTGTAACTCAAGGAATTTTGCCTTTGGCACCCTTATGCTTTGCACTGTAGATTGTTCATTCCGAATAGTTTATAGCAAACTCTCTTTTCACTATTCTCAATTTGCTTTTGCTTCCTATGAAGTCCTCTGATTACAGGGACGAGAGTAGAACCTAAGATCGCCATAGTGGAGCCGCGTATATTCCCATTCGGCTTAGAGGTTGAAGAAATTCGAGGGAAACAGTTGCACATATGAGCTTTGGTCATCTTCTCTTACACTGCTTCTTTGTTCTATCTTGGGTGGTGATATCATTGACGTGGGAACCTAACGGATGGTGATTGAGATAAAGAGTTTATCATTTCAAAGTTTATTGCCCGGTAATCTAGTTTAACATGACAAAATAAAAGAGAAGGATCGGTTGGTAAAGATAAAGAGTTTAACATGATAAAGATCATTTCAATGCAATGTTTCAAAAATCGGAGTTCGGAATCGAATTGGTCATTGTCAATTTCAATTTGAATCGCCAAAATTGATCAGGAATTATCCACAATTGACCAGTAAAAGAGAAGGATCGGTTGAATCGGTCATGGCCATCGATTCACCCATACAATTCACAATTAATTCTTAAAACCTTTATTGAATGATAATTGAGCTTTGTTTTCAGGGAAAAGGAAGCAGTCAAATTACAAGGAGAAAAAGAAAAACCCAATTTTGAAGTGTGCTTCCCACTTAACAGAAAATGAGTTGCTCCACTCTTTGCTTTGGAAGGATTAGTTTGAGCTTCAAATTGCAGGTGGTATTGCACTTCTCAACCTTTTTTCAACCTACAAGGTTTCTATTACCTTACATTACATTCATGTAACCCTGTGAATGTAAGAGGACCATTTTAAACAACTAGGTTCCTCTCCGACATGGTTTTAAAATCAAAATGGGATTGGTCGAATCAACCGATTTAGATTGAAATTGGTCATGATCGATTCCGATTCTATTCATTCTGGATTGCCCGATTCTAGAGTTTTGGGGATTAGATCATTGTGTTTCAGATATGAGGGGCCAGTTATAGGATTTTGGGGACTGAGTCCGAATCCGATCTAGATCCTGATCTAGGCGTGTCAAATAAGACAGTTCTAGGTAATTGGGACAGCTACTAGTTCCAATCCCAAGGGGGCCCTTCCAAGACCATCCTATTTACTCAACAGTCCCAAAACTAGGATCTAGTTCCATTTAATAACTGGATGGTCTGGTTTTAGTTCCTTAATGGTTATGGGCAATCAATGTCTCAAACACTCAAATATGTCCTAAATTCTTAAGCATAGAAAGACTCAAATATGTGACAATCTCATTAGTATTTAGTAATAAATGCTAACAACATAACTGATGATCCTTAGTTTTTCCTTATAGTTTCAACATAACCCTTTTATAAGTCATAACTAGCTTGGGTGCAATCTATCCCTTAAAATTCCCCATGATGGTGATTTCACTCAACAACAATGGATTAGAGATTGGAGTATATTTCAGAAAGTTTAGGGAGATAGCGGGCTTTACAATTTCATTGCTTGGTTTTTATGGATTGCTCAAAACGATCTAACATTTGGCTGCATAATGTGGAGCCCAGGTGATGTTATGCCAAGGGCCTAAGTTGCTCACTGATGAGCACATTTATGTGTGAAATATTAGGGTATAAAGCATGCAGTTTACCACATTGAACAGAGTTACTTGGGTGCTTTCTTGTACTTTTTAGGTTTTTGGCCATTCTGGGCTATCGGGAGTTGCATCTCCTCATCTAAACATAAAGTCTCCATATTTCTTTCCATGGCTGTAAAGAGGACTAAATTTTGAGCAAGATGGACGTGATGGAATTCAAGTACGCGTTCGTTTAGGCCACTATGCAAGAGAGAAAGAATAAGGGGCTAGAAATGAGTTGGAATGCAAGCCCAAGCCTGTCTACCACTTCCCAAGGGTATTTTTGACATAAAAGAAGGTGTTTTTAATCAAGGACTGAGATTTACTACAAGTACTTCTGTGATTTCCAAATCTTGAAGAGAGAGAAGAGCTGCCATCCACACATGAGGGACCCACATTGTCCACGATTTTTTGGAGCACACCCTACCACCCTCCACGATTTTTAAAGGGTGCACCAGCCACAATTTTTTAAGAGGGTATTATGGGGTTTAATTTATTCTTGAGTGGAATCCTAGTCATCACTCTCTCTCTCTCCTACAACTTTCCCAGGGTATTTTAGAAATTTGACTATAGATAGATATCTTTTGGAGAATATTCTCTCATCCTTGGAAGGTTGAAAAGTCAAAGATTGGAGATGCATTGATCACTTTACTTGGAGAAGATTCCTGCAAGGAAAAGGAAACCCAAGAATTAAATTGGAGAGTCTACTTTTTGAAAAATAGCAGGTATATTAGTCCAAGCTTTGTATCTCTCCTACTTTCCATTTTTTTTATTTTCCTTGAGATTCAAGTTATTTGTAAAGGAAGGAGAAGGGAATCAATATTTTTGGGGGAGATTCTCTCCAAAGCCTCCACGGTTTTAGAAGGAGAGACCCTCCCAAAACTGTGGAGCTCTCTCCTCTCCTCTCCTCTTCTCCTCCTTCTCTTATAAATACCCCAAGTGATGTTGGGTTGTAGAGGTGATTCTAATGCATGTTCTAGTTCAATTTTTTTAAGAACTTTTCTTCTTCTTCTCCTTCTAATTTGTGATTTTCTAGTTTCTAGTTTGATTTTATGAGTTTAATTCAATGGTTGTAATAATTTTATGCAAGCTTTAATTCAATTATTGTCTTCAATATGGTTGTAATCTCTTAATCTCTAGTTCTAGTTTTAAGGCTTTTTGGTCTAAGTTTCTAATTCTTGTAAGAAGATTTAGAGAGTTGGAAGAGGAAGCCATGCAAGGTTTATTCAAGTTGTTCAAGCTTCATCAACTACATCCATTCAAAGCCTAATCAATTCATGCACTTACAAGTTTGGTAGAAGGGAGTATTGGTTCAGTTCTTATTTTTATTTTTATTTTCTTCTTCTTAACCTCTTAATTCTTCCATTATTTTTATTTTAATCTCACTCTCATTCCCTCTATTCCCTCCATTCTAGTAGGACTTTAATTCTCCACTCTTTTTATTTTTATTCTCATTCTCTATCTCTCTAATTCTTTCATGCTTATGAAATTTTATTTTTTATTTACTATCATCATCATGCATTATGTTAAGCTTTTAATTTATTTTATTTTATTTTATTTTTCAGATTTGGTAGGAGCATTTCAAGTGTGATAGAGAAAAGCATGCAATTTCAGTCCGGTTCAAGCACCTTCGGGTTTTACTTCTTTAATCTCTTAGATTTATTTTTCCTTTATTTTTTTTTGTGTAGTTGTGGTGTGTGGCGGTGGCGATTTATTCCTTCAAATCCGCGTTAGTATTGATAGGTTAGATGGATGTGTGTTAGGACATCAATTCAATTCGTTAGATGCGTAATTTTGTTAGATGGATGTGTGTTAGGATTCGATTCGATAGATGCTTGTGAGTTAGGATACGTTAGTTTAATTATCGTTAATTTAATCCAACACTTTAATTAATTTGGTTCACTTTGCATTGCTTTTAAGTGAGTAAGAAAGAGTGGCATACATCTCCTTGTGTTCGACCCGTAGCTACGATTGATCCGTACGCTTGCGGTAATTATTTCTTGCAAACAAGTTTTTGGCGCCGTTGCTGGGGATATATTTGTCCACTTTATTTTTTTGATTTTTAAGTAATTTAGAGTGCTTTATTTTCTTTTTTCTTTTTTTCCTTTTAAAAAAAAAAAAAAAAAAAAAAAAAAAAAAAAAAAAAAAGAAAAAGAAAACCTCATCTTATTTCTCTTCTATTTCAAAGACTATACGCTCAATCTAAAGTTTTTCATATGCCCAAACCCAGTCAATCTTGGTGCCCCTTGATTCGTTTGGGTGGTTTGGATTGGCATGTGACTTATCTTTGGAGGTGACCAACTTTGACAATAGGAAAGCAACATAGTGAGTGCTTTTGTTAGGAAACAACAACGTAAAGAAGTCCTCCACTCTACATCAGAATCCATTTGGAGTCGCCCGTAGGTGGCTATTGAAGACTATACGGGTTTCCTTGCTGTCAACCTATATGGCAACCTTACAGCTTTGGAACCATTGTTTCGATCCTTGAGGGCAATACACCAACTGATTATTAATTCCCTCGTGTTTTTAGTGATTTTGTTTTAGTCCTTTATTTTTCTTTAATTTATTTTTTTTCCAAAAAAAAAAAAAAAAAAAAGAAAAAAAAGAGAAGAAAAAAAAAAAAGAAAAAAAGGGAGACTTCTTATCTGTTTAAGTGGCTCAAGTGTGGATCCGTGACTCATCCAATCGTCTTATTAGAATACCACCTTCTCCACTACCTACCACCATGGGTGACCAACAACCCAAGACTCTTAAGGATAGATTTTATCCTATCAGGGCTACCTAGCCTTCCTGCATCAGTCTGCCAATTGCTACAGGAAAAAATTATGAACTCCATTAGTATGCTGCCCCATTTCCATGGGATGGCTAATGAAGATGCCTATCTCTTCTTTAGGGAATTTGAGGAGGTCTGTGTTCTAATTAAGGTCCAAAATTTATCTGATGATACAGTTAGGCTTCGGTTTATAACCTTTGCCCTGAAGGACCATGCCAAGAAGTGGCTTTATGAACTGCCGACTAATTCCATTACTACATGGGATCAGTTCACAATTGTCTTCTTGAGAAAATTTTTTCCTCTTCATAAGACCAATAAACTCAAGAGTGACATACTCCAATTTAGACAGAAACCACATGAGTCCTTCTCTAGGTTCATGGAAATATTCAAGACCTCCTGTTAGAATGCCCTTACCACGGTATTCACTTGTGGCAACTCCGCCAGATCATTTATGAGGGCATTGACTTGCAGACCACGCAACTTTTAGAGTTTATGTGTCCTACAGGCTTTACCTCTTTTACTGATGAGAATGAGGCCTGGACATTCTTAACCAACTTGGCTGAAAAGACTAGGGAATGGGAATCCACCCAAGAAGCTGAAAGGACCACTAAGGGTTATCTCATTGAGGGTGTTCCAGCCAAAAGAGGCCAAACTTGACAGCCTCATTAAAAGGTTGGAGTCCATAGTTCCTAAAGAGCCTATTCCGGTTAACCAAGTCAGCCATGTTTCCTTATGCAGTTGGTGTCATACACCTGGACATCTTATGGAGGAATGCCCAAACACCTTTGTGGTTAATTCTAACATTGAGAATGTAAGTGCTCTCCACCAAAATAATCCATATAGCGACACTTATAATCCAGGATGGAGAAATCACCCTAATTTCTCCTAGAATCAAGGGAACCAAGCAGACCCATCCAACTTTCACCATCAAGGCTAGCTTGGTCTCCAAAGGCCCAACTATGCACCACAAAACCCAGGAATGTCTCCTCATCCTCTTCCCCCTCGTCCTCATTTAGGACCCCCTATGAATTTTGTTAGGCCACCTCTCGTTGCACCTTATCAGCGACTCCCAAGGTTTACCAATATAGGAGAAGCGACAAGAATAAGTGAGCTAGAGAACATGATGGCCCTTCTCATGACAACTATGCACCACAAAACCCAGGAATGTCTCCTCATCCTCTTCCCCCTCGTCCTCATTTAGGACCCCCTATGAATTTTGTTAGGCCACCTCTCGTTGCACCTTATCAGCGACTCCCAAGGTTTACCAATATAGGAGAAGCGACAAGAATAAGTGAGCTAGAGAACATGATGGCCTTTCTCATGACAAGCCACAATAATATGGAGAAGTAACTCACCCAGCTTGTCATAATTATGCATGAGAGGAACAAAGGAAAATTTCCTAGCCAACCTGAGCCAAATCCTAGACATCAGGCTCTTATTCAACAAGGTACCCAAGCTCCTCAGCTCAATGTTGCACAGGGCCAACAACATCAAGGGCCCTCCGATCAAATTAATGCAGTGTATGCTTTACAGAGTAACCGTGAGTATCAATAGATTAGTACCCCTCAGCCTTTACCATCTCATACTCCTATTGACTCTCCCCCTTCTAATGAGGCCATTGTAGTGCCTTTTGTTCCAAGTTTGTCTGATGAACCTGGAGAAATTCAAGATGATTTGGTTGAGGAAACCAAAGATGATTCTGTTGAAAAAGTGAAAAGGACCACCCTTAAAAGAGTGTATACCCCACCTGCCCCATTCCTAAATAGGTTGGTTAGCAAGAAGTCTCCTTTTGTGAAGAAGATACTTGATGTTTTTAAACAGGTTTAGGTGAACATTCTATTATTGGATGCTATAGCCCAAGTCCCCGCTTATGCTAAAGTCCTCAAAGACTTATGTACCTAAAAGCGGACCACCAATGTGCCCAAAAAGGCATTCATGGCTACTAACATTAGTTCTCTCATCGCACAGCAGGTAGCAGCCAAGCATAAGGACCCTGGAAGCCCCACCATATCTTGCACTATAGACAACACCACTATTGATCATGTCTTACTCGACCTTAGTGCAAGAGTGAACCTATTGCCTTTCCATGTCTACCAACAGTTGGGATTGGGAGAGCTAAAACCCACTAGAATCACTCTTCAGCTTGCAAATAGGTCGGTACAAGTTCCGAAGGGGATGGTTGAGGATGTCCTGCTTAATGTTAGAGAATTTGTATTCCCTGTGGATGTCATTGTCTTAGATACCCAACCTACTGTAAACTTCAAGGACCAAATCCCAATTATTTTGGGTGGACCCTTCCTTGCTACCAATAATGCTTTAATCAATTGTAGGAATGGTCTCATGAAATTATCTTTTGACAATACTTCTGTGGACTTTAATGTGTTTAGGTTAGGCAAGCAGCCTGATATGGATGAAGAGGTGCATATGCTTCAGGGATTCCCCGATGATGTTGAAACTTTCTTTGAGATTGATTTTGATTCGGGATTTCAGGAATGTATGAAGGAATTGGAAGGTATTGATGATACCACCTTATTTGAGGTCTGGAGCATCCAACCACCATTGGAGCCCCTTGGACCCCTATCCACCTCCATTCCTAAACCCTCTATTATTGAGCCCCCCACATTAGAGTTGCAAGCATTGCCCTCCAATCTCAAGTATGCTTTCCTAGGGCAAGATCACACTCTCCCTATAATTATTGCTTCTAATTTGACTTCTATTCAGGAAGAAAAGTTGATCAAGCTTCTAAAAGAACATAAGCAAGCCATATGTTGGACCATGTCATACATCAAGGGTATTAGTCCCTCCATTGTTCAACATCATATTCATCTGATAGAGAGTTCCAAACCTTTTAGGGAACCCCAAAGAAGGGTTAATCCTATGATGAAAGAGGCAATTAAGAAAGAGATCCTAAAGTGCTTGGATCATTGCATAATTTATCCTATTTATGATAGCCAATGGATGAGTCCTGTAGAGGTTATGCCTAAGAAAGCAGGAGTCACTGTAGTTGAGAATGCAAATAATTAACTGATTCCAACCCATATCCAAACAGGATGGAGAGTGTGCATTGACTATAGGAAGTTGAATGCGGCAACTTGGAAGGATCACTTCCCCTTGCCTTTCATTGATTAAATGTTAGAGAAACTAGATGGCTATGAATATTATTATTTTTTTGATGGATATG
Organism: Telopea speciosissima; assembly: GCF_018873765.1. Classification (NCBI taxonomy): domain Eukaryota; kingdom Viridiplantae; phylum Streptophyta; class Magnoliopsida; order Proteales; family Proteaceae; genus Telopea; species Telopea speciosissima. Next base: position 38,353,363 of record NC_057925.1, read on the forward strand.
CAAGCTATAACCAAATCCCTATTGCTCTAGAGGACCAACACAAAACCACATTTACATGCCCTTATGGAACTTTTGCTTATCGACGTATGCCTTTTGGGCTTGCAATGCCCCTACTACATTCCAAAGGTGCATGATGAGTATCTTTTTTGATATGGTAGAGTAATTCCTAGAGGTGTTTATGCATGATTTTTCTATTCACGGCTCTACTTCTTCTAATTGCATGCACTATCTTTCCTTGGTTCTCAAGAGATGCATAGAAAAGAACTTGGTCTTGAATTGGGAGAAGTGCCACTTCATGGTGAAGCAAGGCATAGTTCTTGGTCACATTGTGTTCAAAGAAGGGATTCAGGTTGATAGATCTAAGGTGGACCTTATTGTCAATTTATCACCACCTAAGACTGTGAAGGATATTAGATCTTTTCTGGGTCATGCTGGCTTCTATAGAAGATTCATCAAGGACTTTAGCAAGATAGCCAGACCTCTAATTACCCTGTTGGCAAAGGACCGCACCTTTGAGTTCTCCCCTGAGTGTTGTCATAAGAGCTTTGAGCAATTAAAAAGAGAATTGACCTCAGCACCCATTATTCAAGCTCCAAACTGGACAGTGCCATTCGAGCTTATGTGTGATGCCTCTCATTTTGCTATAGGGGCTGTTCTTGGGTAAAGAATCAATAAACTGCCCTATGTTATTTATTATGCAAGTAGGACTCTTGATGATGCACAATTTAATTATACCACGACTGAAAAAGAATTTTTAACTGTTGTATTTGTATTAGAGAAGTTCAGGCCCTACTTGATAGGCTCACATGTGATTATGTATACTGACCATACGGCTATCAAATATCTTGTGCAGAAGAAAGATGCCAAGGCTCGCCTCATTAGGTGGGTCCTCTTATTGTAGGAATTTGATCTTAAAATTAGGGATAAGAAAGGTAGTGAAAATTTGGTTGCAGACCATCTATCCCGGCTACCAAATTCCTTGACTGATGCTTCTCCAGTCAACGAGAACTTTCCTGATGAGTATCTGACGGCAGTGTCTAGTGAACCTTGGTTTGCTGACATTGTTAATTATCTAGTTATGGGTGTGACACCTGCACATTGGTCCACCCAAGATAAGTATCATTTCTTTTCTCAAGTTAAATATTTTTTTTAGGATGATCTTTATCTTTTTAAGACCTGTCCGGATCAAGTCATCCGGAGGTGTGTTCCTGATCATGAGCAACAATCTATCTTATCTTTTTGCCATGATCAAGCTTGTGGAGGCCATTTTGGGCCCAATAAGACAGCGGCCAAGGTTTTATAGTGTGAATTTTATAGGCCTAATCTTTTTAAAGACGCTTTTACTTATTGCAAGGCTTGTTCTTCATGCCAATCTTTAGGGCATCTCTCCAGGAGGAATATGAGGCCCCTCAACCCAATTTTGGTGATTGAGGTGTTTGATGTATGGGTCTAGATTTCATGGGACTTTTCCCTAATTCTTTTGGTAACCTGTATATATTACTTGCTGTGGACTATGTGTCAAAATGGATTGAGGCAGTTGCTTGTAAGACCAATGACCACAAGGTGGTTGTAAAATTTTTAAAGGAGAACATTTTCTCCCGTTTTGGTACTCCCCGTGCTATCATCAACGATCGGGCCAAGTATTTTTGCAACCGTCCCTTTGAGGACCTCATGAGAAAGTATGATGTCATTCACAAGTTGGTCACACCCTACCATCCCCAGACCAGTGGCTAGGTTGAGGTTTCCAATCGGTAAATAAAGCAAATCCTTGAGAAAACCATCAACCCGAACTGCAAGGATTGGTCTAATCGTTTGGTAGATGCTTTGTGGGCCCATAGGCTGCCTTTAAGACCGATCTTGGTCAATCTTCATACTGTCTGGTGTATGGAAAGGTATGTCACTTACCTATTGAGCTAGAACACAAAGCCTTTTGGGCTATTAAGAAGCTTAACTTTGATTTACCTACTGCGGGTGCCCATAGGAAACTCCAACTATCTGAGTTGGAAGAGCTGAGAAATGAGGCATATAAGAATGCCCAAATTTACAAGGCAAAAACCAAAGCTTTCCATGATAGACATATTTTGAGAAAATCTTTTGAGGTAGGTCAGAAAGTTTTGTTGTACAATTCTTGTTTGCACATCTTTCCAGGTAAGTTGTGCTCTAGATGTGATGGCCCTTATATTGTTAAAACTGTTTACCCTCATGGGGCTATTGATATTATCAATCCAAGTATATGTGCTACTTTTAAGGTGAATGGCCAACGTTTGAAGCCATACGTAGAGATGCCCGTTCCAATTGTGGAAGAGGTCATGGATCTCCATGAGCCTCTTTACCTTAATGGTTGATCTCCTGGTATGGTTGCCCTCCTTTGTCCTTATTCTCTCTTTTCTACATGCATTGAGGACACTGCATGAATTAAGTATGGGGGGGTATTGGACTTAATTGGTGAATTTTGATTGTGGTAGTAGTTTTGGTTTTGTGCATACATTTCTTTGATTGCAAAGCGAGAGAAAGAGGGAATTAGGTGTCCTAGCATGTGAAATAATAAAAAAATCCCTTTTTAAGGACGGTAATTGGTATGTATCCGGTGAGAGGGATTGAATTGGAAAATATGAGCACTATTTTGTTTGATGGCTAGATTCCTCTATGTGTTTTATGGACCCTTTGATCTTTTGGCTAGTAGTTGAGACCAATTTGTTTGTGGCAAGGCATGAAAGTGAATGAAAGAAAAAAAAAAAAAAAAAAGAGAAACAAGAAAGGAAAGTGGAATTCCTTGGGACTAGACAAGGCATCGTTGTCTCGGAAGCGGGGTGACTTGTTCGAAATTCCTTGGAAAGAAACTCAAAAAAAACTATAGCATCAATGTCTTAAAGTCTTTATAGATATATGCAAAAAGTGAAGCTATCAAGTACTTGGGTGTCTGGCGTATGCTCCACCATGTCATTCAGGGAACAGTAGTAGAGTAGAAATAGAGTTTACTGTTGAGAAAGAAAAGTTTTTTTACCTTAATGCCTGAAAAGAAAGTATGGTCAAAAATGCTCAAAGCCTAAGTTTTTGGTTCCATCGATGCTATGAGTGATTTACCTGAAGGTGAGTATGTTAAGAAGATATGAGGAGATCCTTTAATCTTGATACATGCTTATTGCTTGAATTGATGTGGGGTAATAAAATTCAAGTGTGGAGGAATCTTTGTCTCCTTGATCTTTAGTTGAGCACTTTTAGGGATTGTGTACACTATCCTATTTATGCCATGATTAAAATTTGCAGCATATTTTTGACTTATTGAATTTTGGGTATACATTCACTGCAAACACCCATGAGACTAAACTCGTCCACTAGGGGTAACCTAGGGATTCAAAGGCTTGTTGCACATGCTAAGTGCAACCATGATTCCTACGAAAGTGAGTTAGGATTTTTGCATTTTAGGTCAATTTCTGTTTTGTTTACTTGAGAACAAGCAAAGTTCAAGTGTGGGGGAGTCTGATGAGCACATTTATGTGTGGAATCTTAGGGTATAAAGGATGCATTTGACCACATTGAACAGAGTTACTCGGGTGCTTTCTTGTACTTTTCAGATTTTCGGCCATTCTGGCTATCGGGAGCTGCATCTCCTAATCTACACATAAAGTCACCATATTTCTTTCCATGGCTGTAAAGAGGACTAAATTTTGAAAAATATGGACGTGACGAAATTCAAGTACGCGTTCGTTCAGGCCACCATGCAAGCGATTATTCTTTTCAGACTAAGAAATAATAATTGACTAGAAATGAGTTGGAATGTAAGCCCAAGCCTGTCTGCCACTTCCCAAGGGTATTTTTTACATCAAAGGTGTTTCTAATCAAGGACAAAAATTTACTGCAAGTACAGGACCCTTTCTACGATTTCCAAATCTTAAAGAGAGAGAAGAGCTGCCATCCACATATGATGGACCCACATTGTCCATGATTTTTTGGAGCACACCCTACCACCCTCCATAATTTTTAAAGGGTGCACCAGCCATGATTTTTGAAGAGGGTATAATGGGGTTTAATTTATTCTTGAGTGGAATCCTAGTCATTACTCTCTCTCTCTCCTCCAACTTTCTAAGGGTATTTTAGGAATTTGACTATGGATAGATATCTTTTGGAGAATATTCTCTCATCCTTGGAAGGTTGAAAAGTCAAAGATTGGAGATGCCTTGATCACTTTACTTGGAGAAGATTCCTGCAAGGAAAAGGAAGCACAAGAATTAAATTGGAAAGTCTACTTTTTGGAAAATAGCAGGTCTATTGGACCAAGCTTTGTATCTCTCCTACTTTCCATTTTTTTTTTTTTTCCTTGGGATTCAAGTTATTTGTAAAGGAAGGAGAAAGGAATCAATAATTTTGGGGGAGATTCTCTCTAAAGCCTCCACGATTTTAGAAGGAGAGAGCCTCCCAAAACCATGGAGCTCTCTCCTCTCCTCTCCTCTTCTTCTCCTTCTCCTATAAATACCCCAAGTGATGTTGGGTTGTAGAGGTGATTCTAATGCAAGTTCTAGTTCAGTTTTGTATAAAATTTTCTTCTTCTTCTCCTTCTAATTTGTGATTTTCTAGTTTCTAGTTTGATTTTATGAGTTTAATTCAATGGTTGTAATAATTTTATGCGAGCTTTAATTCAATTATTGTCTTCAATATGGTTGTAATCTCTTAATCTCTAGTTCTAGTTCTAGTTTTAAAGCTTTCTAGTCTAAGTTTCTAATTCTTGCGAGAAGATTTAGAGAGTTGGAAGAGGAAGCCATGCAAGGTTTATTCAAGTTGTTCAAGCTTCATCAACTACATCCATTCAAAGCCTAATCAATTCATGCACTTACAAGTTTGGTAGAAGGGAGTATTGGTTCAAGTTCTTATTTTTATTTTTATTTTCTTCTTCTTAACCTCTTAATTCTTCCATTATTTTTACTTTAATCTCACCCTCATCCCCTCTATTCCCTCTATTCTAGTAGGACTTTAATTCTCCACTCTTTTTATTTTTATTCTCATTCTCTATCTCTCTAATTCTTCTATGCTTATGGAATTTTATTTTTTATTTACTATCATCATCATGCATTATGTTAAGCTTTTAATTTAATTAATTTTGTTTTATTTTTCAGATTTAGTAGGAGCATTTCAAGTGTGATAGAGAAAAGCAAGCAATTTCAGTCCGGTTCAAACACCTTCGGGTTTTATTTCTTTAATCTCTTAGATTTATTTTTCCTTTGTTTTTTTTGTGTAGTTGTGGTGTGTGGCTGTGGCAATTTATTCATTCAAAATCGCATTAGTATTGATAGGTTAGATGGATGTGTGTTAGGACGTCAATTCGATTTGTTAGATGCGTAATTTCGTTAGATGGATGTGTGTTAGGATTCGATTCGATAGATGCTTGTGAGTTAGGATATGTTAGTTTAATTATCGTTAGTTTAATCCAACACCTTAATTAATTTGGTTCACTTTGCATTGCTTTTAAGTGAGTGAGATAGAATGGCATACATCTCCTTGTGTTCGACCGTAGCTACGATTGATCCGTACGCTTGCGGTAATTATTTCTTACAAACACTCTATGAATTCTTGTAAGCCTGATCGGGTTGTAATTATGTATTGAATTTCTATTTAATTGCTGGTTCCAACTTAATATCTTTGGTTTAATTAATTCCATTTTGCTATGTAATTGTGATTGTAGGGTGTTACAGGGTCATGCGCATAAAAGATGCTGAATGAAAGGATTTGATGCAATCTAGGAACCGATCTACCCATGGATCAACTCACAGGTGATCAAGGGCGAGATGGGAAGAAGTTTTACTAAAGACCCAAGGCCATTGAAGAGATTCCTCAAATTAGAAGTATGACCGAGAAATTGGGCAGCAAAGGAAAATCAAGCACAAGAGCATAACCGTAATTTTAAAAAATTGGGATATTTTCAGAAAATATACGATATTGGGCTCATATTGTCTAGAACATTAATTGGAGCAACTTTAATTCTCGGATTGGATCCATCCGGGGCCAAGATGGAGAGATATTTAAAAAAAAAAGATTTCTGACTCTCCCATCCACTTTCTAATCTTCCTCCACGTGGCTCTCTTTCTCCCATCCCATAATCTCTCTCTTTTCCCTTATTCACGTGGAGAGCTCTCTTTCCCTTTTTCTCACTTATCTCTCTCTCCTAAATTCTCTCCTTTTAGAACTCCTCACTAATCACTCTCTCTCTCCCATCTCTTCCCAAAATAAAATATAAAAAAAATCCCAATTTCCTAGAACCTCTCTCTCTTTTTCCACATGTCCCTTGCACTTTCCTTCTCTCTCCCAACTATCTCTATCTCATTTCTCTCACCCCACAGGACTCTATCTAGCCCCAAAATCTCAAGTCCTCTAATCTCTCCATCTCTCTCACGCTCTTTTTTTTTTCTCATGGACAAGACCTCTCCTCTTCTCAATCCCTTTCTTCTTCTTCCGTTTTATCCTGGGAGCCCAAGTGGAGAAGCCTTGCCATCACTGTTTCAGCAGTGTCATCTTCACCGCATTGCAACCCCATCACGAACCAGCAGCTTCATCCATCATTGTAGCGCTCCAATTCTCCACATGCATTTCATCACCATGGAAGATCACCATTGTTGCCCATGTCGATTAGCCCCATGAGTCACTAAGTATCTTCTGTCTTTAGGTGTAGATGAAACATTGAATTTTGTTAATTAAATTTATAGATGATACATTTGATTGTTTAATGTTAAGACTTATAATTTTATTTCATTGAATGGATTTTATTGCTAAATCTAGTTTAGGGAATTTGTTTTTGTGATTCATCTTTTCTATTCAAGCAATGGTATTCCTGTGATTGTAATTGAAACTGATGATAGTCTATAACTGACCGAACTAAGCGTGCTAAGCCAAAGATGAAAGATAATAGTGATCGGCAAGATAGGTTATAATTAGGTCGAATTGTAATTTATCATTTTATGGTGTCATTAGGCTTATAGCTGTAATGAACCGTAAGTGTATGCCATAAATTAACTAATGAATCAATGTGAATTCGAAACATGAAGACAGTCTCTCTCTTTCATCTCTCAAATTTATTTTTAGTATCCCTTATAATTAATTAAGTTATTATTTTTTTTTAGTTTAATCAAAACCTGAAATGACTATATTTCAGCCTTAGCATTTTAGCCTTCCAGTTCCCATGGATTCGATCCCTATGTATCACTGTTCTATTAGTTCTAATTAGGGTTTATTGTTGGTCACATAACGACACGATCAAATTTTGGTGCCATTGTCGGGAACCGAAGCACGGTTGCTAAGATTGATTTAGTTGTTTCTTTTTCTATTTCGTTTTTGTTTTAATTTCAGATTTAAAAAAAAAAAAAAAACACAATCAAAATTTTTCTTTTTAATTTCTTCTTTAGGTTAATTTTAGTTCAATCTAAGTTGTTTTTATTTTGTTTTGCAGGCAGCCCAGTTTGCAGAGCAAGGACGAGTGCGCCATATTCAGCCTAACTTGTTGAACTTGTATTCATCCCCCTTACACATTTTTTTCCCATTCTTTTATTTTGTTCTCATCATTGTTAAAGCAGAATTTTATTTTCCCTTCCCCTTAAGATCATATGTGTAATTTTCTTTTTATTGGTTATTCATTCTTGAATGTGGCAAAGTTCAAGTGAGGATCGATCATCATTGGAGCTAGGCGTTTTAGGTGTATACCCTATCTCTTCTATTTTATTTGCTTAGTTTAATTTTTTATGTCTTCCCATCTTGGTTGTGAGTCTTATTGTCATTTTTTTTTTTTTTTTTATAGTTTTTAGTTTAGTTGATGCTTGGTCGTCGTTCTTGTCATCCTACATTGACCGATTTAGACCTTGAAATTGAGAGAACTTTGCGTTTAATTCAGAAAAATAAAAGAATAGGAGAGAACAAACCAAACCAACGCCCATTGAGTGAGCACTTCACTCCCTCGACCTATATGTCAACTTCATGCATTAGGGTTCCTGTTGTTCAGGCAGCCCAATATGAGATTAATTCAGTGTTATTGATGCTCCCTTCTTTTTATGGACTTAACAATGAGGAACCCTACAAACATTTGGATGAATTTTTAGAGATATGCTCAACTGTTAAAATCCAGAATTTTCGAAAGATGCTCTCGAGGTTGATCTTGTTCCCATTTTCCCCAAGGATAAAGCCAAACAATGGCTCAATTCCTTGGATGCTGTAGTAATCACTACTTGGGTGCAGATGCAACAAGTGTTTCTGAAAAAATATTTTCCCATAGGTCGGATCAATCAAATTAGGCAAGCCATCACTAGCTTTTCGCAAATTGATGGTGAGCAATTTCATGAGACCTAGGAAAGACTTAAGGACCTGATTAGAAAGTGTCCCCATCATGTTGTACCTAAGTGGCAGTTAGTTCAATGCTTTTATGATGGACCGACTAATAGACATAGAACAGATGGTGGATGCTTCTTGTGGAGGTACATTCATGCATAAGAGCGAGAATGAGGCTTGGCAATTGTTTGAGACCCTTAGTGAGAATTCATTGCATCATGTGTCGGCTTCTAGGATTGAAATTCCCATGACTGGATCCCAAAGAAAAGGTGGCCTCTATGAGATGGGCCAATCTATGGCCAGAAACACCAAAGTGGACATGCTCTCTCAGAAGTTAGATCGTTTGTTATCTATAGGGAAGATTCCTCGGCCAACAAATTCTCCTCAAACCTTTCAGGATGTGTGCACTCTTTCCGCCAATCCTTCTCATTATATGAGTGAGTGTCCCTTAGTTGGGTAATTCCCTTAATATGTTCAAGAACAAGCCCAGGTTGCACAGAGTTTCTCTAAACCGTGTAATGATTCATTCTCTAATACCTATAACCTTGGTTGGAGGAACCACCCAAACTTTAGTTGGAAACAACCTAATGGATTCCAGGTTCCACCCTATAGGCAGAATTTTTCCAATCAACAAAATGCCTATAGAGAACCGCAACAACCACTTCCTCCACCACCTATGAGTTCATCATTAGAGGTAAAGGTCATGCATGCTTTGAATGGGTTAGACCAGAACACTCAGCTCTTACATTCCCATACTCAATCTCTCACTAAGCTAGAAACTCAATTGGATCAGTTAGCTGATGCCATAAGTAGGAGAGAAGAAGGTCAACTGCCAAGTCAAGTGGTAGGAAATCCTAACAGTCAGCCTAGTAACCGAGTTTTCCATGAACAAGCTAAGGTAGTCATGACTTTAAGGAGTGGTCGACTATTGGGAACCCCTAAACAGAGTTCCCCTGCAGAGAATTTTGAGAAAGAGGTGGTCCAGAACCCAATCCTAAAGCTTCCCAAGCTTCCAAGAACCATGAGATTGAACAAGTTGGGGAGGGTAACAACCTTGATGTTTACATGCCAGAGCCCCTTTTCCCTCTTGTTTAAAATCTCCATCTTCTTCTACATTTGGCAAGAAAGGTGTAAGAATGGAAGAGATGATGGAATTATTCAAACAAGTCCAGATCAACCTCCCCCTTCTAGATGCCATCAAGCAAGTTCTAGCTTATGCTAAGTTCTTGAAGGACTTATACACTCAAAAGCGTAAGCTGAAGACCCACATTCCTAAGACTATCCATCTTACTGAATAGGTTAGTGCAATCCTGTCTAATCAACTCCCCCATAAGCTTAAAGATCCAGGAGCCCCTCTTATATCTTGCACCATTAGCAACCTTGGCATTGAGCGAGCGCTTCTTGATCTAGGGGCGAGTGTTAATATTTTACCCAGCTCAATTTATGATCATTTTGGGTTTGGAGAATTGAAGCCTACACAGGTTATTCTTTAACTTCCTGACCATTCCATTAAAGTGCCTAGAAGTTTCATTGAGGATGTATTGGTTAAAGTAGATGAGCTCTATTTTCCTGTGGATTTCCTAGTCCTTGACATGGAAACACAAACTAATAGGAAACCACAATCGATTATCTTATGACGTCCATTCTTGGCTACTGCCAATGCTTGCATCAACTGTAGGTCAAGTACAATGGATATTTCCTTTGGTAATAAAAAGCTCCGATTGAACATCTTTAATGCTTCTTTAGGGCCCCAACGCGAGGAAGAGTGCTTCTCCGTTGATGCTATAAATGAGGTAGTAGCGAGAGGGCACACCGGTGATGTTAGCAGATGACCCATTGCGAGTTCGACCTTCTCTGGAGGTGATGATTTTGATATTGATGTGTATACTGTTGAGGTCAATGCGTTATTAGATGCCCCTACTCCTCTTGATCATCCTTCGTGGACTATCAAGTATGAGTCACTTCCTCCCCTGGCTGAGAAGCCATTATTGAGTTCTAGTGAGTCCCCACCAGTGTTTGAGCTTAAACCATTGTCAGCATCTTTGAAGTACGCTTTCTTGGGATCAAATGAGACATTACCTGTCATCATTGCCTCTAGCTTGACATCTGATCAAGAATGTAAACTATTGGGTGTTCTCAAAGAATATAAGGCTATCATCGGGTGGTCCGTGGCTGATTTGAAGGGTATTAGCCCATCGATTTGTATGCATCGTATCCACTATGATGATGGGGCTAAACCTTTTTGGGATGCCCAAAGGAGAATGAATCCTAACATGCACGAAGTTGTCAAGAAAGATGTGGTAAAATGGTTAGATGCAAGCATTATTTACCCCATCTCTGACAACAAGTGGGTGAGTCCCAGTTAGGTTGTGCCTAAGAAATCGAGCATCATTGTCATTGAGAACGACCAGGGTGACAAGGTCCCTACTCGTACAACAACAGGTTGGCGGGTATGCATTGATTATAGAAAATTGAATGCTGTCACCTGCAAGGATCACTTCCCTCTCCCTTTCATAGACCAAATACTTGAGAAATTGGCAGACCAAAGCCATTAGTGTTTCCTAGATGGCTATTCGGGTTATAATTAGGTGTCTGTGTGCCCAAAGGACCAAGAGAAAACCACTTTCACATTCCCCTAAGGTACATTCGCTTTTAGGTAGATGCCCTTTGGTTTGTGTAATCCACCCGCCACATTCCAGAGATGCAAGATGTCTATCTTTGCTGACATGGTGGGGGAGTTTTATGAAGTCATCATGGATGATTTCTCTGTATTTGGGTCATCCTTTGATGATTGTCACCTAAAATTGACTAAAGTCCTGAAATGTTGTATTGAGATAAATCTGATTTTGAGTTGGGAGAAGAGCCACTTCATGGTTCAACAAGGGATTGTGCTTGATCACATTGTGTCTCAACGTGGGATAGAGGTTGATAGGGCTAAAGTTGATTTGATTAACAACCTCCCACCCTCCACTTCTGTTCGGCAGGTCCGTTCCTTTCTAGCCCATGTTGGCTTTTATAGGCTATTCATTAAAGACTTCAGCCATATATCCAAACCCTTGTGCTATCTGCTAGCCAAGGATGCACATTTTATCTTTGACAATGCCTACCTCCAAGCCTTTAATACCCTTAGAACTTCATTATCTACAACACCCATAATCTAGCCCCCGTATTGGTCGCTGCCGTTTGATATTATGTGTGATGCATCTGACTATGCGGTTGGAGCTGTGATAGGACAGAGAGTTGACAAGAAATCCATTGTCATATATTATGCTAGTAAGACCTTCTCAGAAGCTCAATTGAATTATACCACGACTGGAGAAAGAGTCACTAGCTGTAGTGTTTGCTGTTAATAAATTCCGGTCTTATCTCTTAGGATCCAAGGTTGTGGTGTATTCTGATCGTGTTGCTCTTAGGCATTTACTTGCCAAGAAAGACACCAAACCTATATTGATTAGATGGATTCTTCTGCTGCAAGAGTTTGATTTAGAAACTCGGGACAAGAAAGGTTCTGAAAATGTGGTAGCAGATCATCTGTCTAGGATTTTAATTGAGTCTCCCTCCACCACTGAGTTGGTTAGAGAATCCTTCCCTAATGAGCAATTGTTTATAGTTTCTCATATTCCTTCTCCTTGGTTTGCTCATATAGTGAACTATTTAGCTGTTGGGAAGATTCCTATCGGTTGGTCTATGCAAGAGAAAGACCGCTTCTTCTCCCAACAAAAGTTCTATTATTGGTAGGATCCGGAGTTGTTCAGATATTGTCCTGACCAGGTTGTCCATTGTTGTGTCCTAGAGAGTGAGTTTACTAGTATCCTTACCTTTTGTCACACTCTTGCATGTGGAGGGCATTTTAGTGGCAAGAAAACTGTTGCCAAGGTTTTACATAGTGGTTTCTTTTGGCCTACTATTTTTAGAGATGCCCATGAGTTTTGTCAAAATTGTGTCCAGTGTCAGAAAGTCAAAAATATGTCTCATACAGATATGATGCCCCTTAATCATATTCTAGTTGTTGAGATCTTTGATGTGTGGGGTATAGATTTCATGGGACCTTTTCCTTCGTCTTTCAGCTTTGAGTATATTTTGGTTGCGCTAAACTATGTGTCAAAGGCATTGGCCACTAGAACCAATGATCACAAGGTGGTGGTTAAGTTTGTATAGAGCCATATTTTTAATCGCTTTGGATTTCCACATGCCATTATTAGTGATGGTGGCTCTCATTTTAAGCATTGGAATTTTGGGGCATTGTTGAAGATGTATTCTATTACTCATAAGGTTGCCACGCCTTATCATCCACAGACCAGTGGTCAAGTAGAGGTGTCCAATAGGGAGATCAAGTGCATTCTTAAGAAAACGATTAGGCCGGATAGGAAAGATTGGTCGTTGAGACTCGATGATGCATTGTGGGCCTACCGTACTGCTTACAAGACTCCCATTGGCATGTCCCCATACCGATTGGTATTTGGGAAAGCTTGTCTCTAACCTGTCGAGTTGGAACACCGTGCTTTGTGGGCCATTAAACAGTTTAATTTTGATATGGTAAAAGCTGGTTCCACCCCGTCGTCTTCAACTCTTAGAGTTGGAAGAGATGCGCAATGATGCGTATGAGAGTGCACATATTTATAAGGCTAGGACAAAGGCTTTTCATGATAAACATATTGTTCGTAAGTCTTTTGAGGTTAACCAAAAAGTTTGGCATTTCAATTCTAAATTACGCATCTTTCCTGGTAAGCTTCGTTCTTGATGGGATGGCCCCTTTGTGGTCATTAAAGTGTTGCCCCATGGTTCTATTACTATTTAAAATCCTAAAACAAGGCACTCTTTTCAGGTTATTGGGCAACGCCTTAAACCCTATGTGGACGGTATTACAGATGGGCAGGTCATTGAGTCTATTGACTTGATTGACCCGATTTATGAGTTTTCTTGAGCCCCCACTCTTTGTCTGGCTGAAGATAGTAAACTTAGCACTTGTGGGAGGCAACTCACCATTTTGCTTCGGTTTTTGTTTTTCTTAGTTTTTCAGGTAGACAGTAGATAGCCATGGCAAGTGCAGGTTGATGGTCGTAGTGCTCCACTTCACAAGGTTGTATTGCTCCTTTCCTTTGTTTTTATTTGTTTCCCATAGTTTTATACAGCCATATTCTTTTGCATGCCATTGGGGACATTATCATTTAAGTTGGGGAGGGCACAACTTTGAACTCTGATCTTTATTGCAAATTCATGCTGAAAATTTTCCAATCTAGAGCACTCAATGTCATTATCAGGAGTTATAGCAGGTGATTCTAGAGTTTGTTGATGTTTTTACCAGTTATTTAAACTTAGAACATTATTTCTCTTCCATTGTTGGTTAAATTTTTGCTTGAGATATGGATTTTCATCTTTAGTGAATGTTTATGATGATTCATGTGTAACTATGCAAGCCTTTGTGGTTGAGAATTTTCCAAAATCATGCATTTATGACTTCCTCCTTAGTAACCGGGCCTCTTTGTCACCAGCATTGAGTTTCACATCAAACAGTTGGAATGTCTATTCGAAAAAAAAGAAGTTCCTACTCAGTAACCAGGTCTCTCTGTCACGTACATTGAGCTTCGCATAAAACAGTTGGAAAGTTGAAAAAAAAAAGTTTGACTCTTTAATCCAGTCTTGACTTATAGCCTATTTGCATTGAGTAAGTAAGTTCGAGGGGTGTTTTTACACCTAATTCCTTAAAGCCCTCTGCCTTGAGAGTAATTAACCCAAAGCTCACTAAATGATCCATCTAGAAAGCTTAAAGGGTCAGGACATTACACGGATTGAAGAAGTTTAAATATATATATAATAAAAAAAATTAAAGCATGATAATGAATAGTGGGCTTGTGTAACACCTGAACATTATGACATAGCTTAAGATAAGTGATTTTGAATGCATGAGTAGGAGATGGCTAACTTTGAAGAGTTTCTTGTTCTTTGTTTAGATTTCTGTTAGATTTTATTGACATGCTTAAGGGTCCTTGATATTGATTCATTGATGTACTTGCTTCTAAGTGGTTAAATTAAGCTAAAGAAGTGATAAAGCGAGTAGTTTTTTTTTCTTTCACTCGAGGACGAGCAAAAGTGCAAGTTGGGGAGTGTGATCGAGCTATAATTATGCATTGAATTTCTATTTAATTGTTGGTTCCAATTTAATATTTTTGATTTAATTAATTCCGTTTTGCTATGTAATTGTGATTACAGGGTGTTACAGGGTCATGCGCATAAAAGATGCTGAATGGAAGGATTTGATGGGAGAAAGAAGGCCAAGTGGAAAGAGAGTGGAAGGGATTAGAAAGTGGATGGGAGAGTTAGAAATCCTCTAATCTCTCCATCTCTCTCACACTCTCTTATTTATTTACTCTTTTTTTTTTCTTTCTCACGGATGAGACTGGAACTCTCTCAATCCATGATCTAGTATAGCAGCCCTTCCATCTTCCACCATTACTTCTCTTCTAAAACCCTTCCTTCTTCCAACGTTTTCTTCCTGGACAACAACTCGCAGAGATCGCCAAGCACACCTCCATCCAGTGCTTCCATTGAGCACCATCGATCAACATTGCATCAATTCAGCCTCTTGCATTTTGACTCCATGGGTCATCGTCTCCAAAGCATCCTCCTGTCGACTTGCACCATGATCACCTAAGTCTTTTGTCTATCCTTAGGTTTAGATGAAATTTTGGTTTATTATTATTAGATTTCTGATTATAAAGCATACTTGATTGTTTGATGTTAAAGTGTGGATGATTTTTAATAAGTTAAATCAGTTTAGAATATTTGCCTCTGTGATTCACTTATTCTATTCAAACAATGGTTTCTCTGTATGTGATGTTTTTTAGCAAACACCGAAGATAGCCTTTAACCAATCAAACTAAGCGTGCCAAGTGAAAGCGATGGACTATAGTGCTTGACAAGATAGGTTATACTTAGGGTAGCCTGGAATCATATTTCTTTTTTGTGGTTGCATTGGAACTTGTAGTTTTAATGAACCGAAGTATGCACCAGAAATTAGGTAATAATGCCAAAATAGATTCAAAGCCTAAGGATAGTTTCTTTTCATTAATTCACATCTTTGTTAATTAGCTTTTACTTAGTTTTAATTTAGTTTTGAATTTTACAAATTTGATTTTCAAAACAACATTCACATCAATTTTAGTAAATTTAGCCTTTCAGTTCCTCGTGGATTCAATCCCTATTTACCACTATTCTAATTAGTTTAATTAGGGTTTATTTACAACTATTCGATCCCTAGTTGAATTCTTGCAAGCCAGCCAAGGCCCATGTCCACCCCCATTCATCAATAGTCCAAGCGGTGAGCATCCGGCCCAAGCCCATTGCTGGATTCCGTTCCCTAAGCCTTTCTATTAACTAAATGGTGATGCGTCGTGGAACACCAATCACAAAAATTGCAGGATCGGCTTGATGATTAACTATCCATAGTGGGCTGTTGGAGACCCTTTCGCTATGCGTGGATTTTATCATAGTCGAATCTAATTGCAAAGACCTAATCTCCTCTCTTCAGGGCCTAAGACAGTCAGTTACTCTATCAGTGCAGCCAATCATTGCAGATATCCTTCATTTAGCCTCTTAATTTGTTAAATGTTCATTATCCTATGTTACTAAAGAATCCAACTTTTTAGTGGATTCTTTGGCCAAGAAGACCATGACTATCACATGTACAATAGTTTGGCTGAAGTCCGCTCTGTGATTGATGGAGTTTTGTAATGCTACACTCAAACCACGTGTCTTTGAATAGACCTTTATTTACGAAAAAAAAAAACTCATCCTAAATAATTAATTTAAGCATGTTAAATGGGTCCTAACGGTTCTGCCCCGAGCGCTATCCTTATTGGGTTGTCGATTGTAGACCCATTGGAAAACTAGTCTCAAAACCATGCCATCCTATTTAACAATCAGTCTTAAAACAAGCACCCAAAAGCGTCCTCTTTTTTTATTATTATTTTCTTGTTTTGTAGTTATCTCCTATCGAGGGTCCATAGACCACTACGAGTTGGCATCTTAACTCAAGGAAGGTAGCGAAGGTGTGGGGGATAACAGGATGTACACATCCAATAGGAGAGTCGAACTTGTAACCTCCCTGGACTTAAGCCAGGGCTCTCTGCACTAGCAACGACCACCACACCAAGAAGCGCTTTCTTGAACCATTCTATTCAATAGGACAAGTCAATTTCATGCTTTAGCATTCTAGACCCAAATTAATCTGTCCCTTTAGAATCCTGCCTCTCCTCCCCGAAACAAGTTCCTTCTGAACTGAAGAACTATTAAAAGAAAGAGTAGCAGTAACCTCCTTTACTAGCGTTTATTACAGACCACCACCACCAACTGTTAAAGATTAGAATTTAATTTCTAATCTTTTTTAGACATCATTGGAGAGTTTTATTTCTAATCTCACTTAGACATCAACCGATTAGGATCTTTCTTGTAAACAATTTTAAACTTGAATTGGTGGGGGTACGCTAGGCCCGTGCAGTAGTGCAACGCATGGGCGACGCTTGAAGACCTCGGCAGCAAGCTACCGTGGTGGGCCTTCCCCCTGTTTAAATTTTAGGGTTTTCCATGGTCGCCCATGGGAACCCTAGTGCATCCCAATTAGGGTTTGGTCTGACAAACCAATGCCCTGCTTTTCTATTTTGTATCCCACACAATTATGGAATCCTAAACAGATGGAGAAAAATTCATCTCTAATCCATCACATGGAAAGAGGGATCCATCCCATACCCGAATGCGCAACGAAATAAATCAATTCGAGTATCTTTCGCATCCCATGAATAATCAATAATTAAATCAAGAGGAATTCATGAAGAATTGCTAACCTAGTGAGCTTCAAGTGTTGCTCCTCCAATAGACAATGGTTCTTCCTCCAATGAGCGCTCCAAGTAAACACATCTGAACCTCCATTGGTGCTACCAAGGTTCTTCAAGTCAATCCCGGATGCTCTCTAGTTCTTCAAGCACAGATATGGGGTTCTCAAACCCTAACTCTCAATTGTAGTAGAGAGAAAGTAGAAGAAGAAGAAGAAGAGAGATCACAAGAGGGAGAGAGAGAGACCAAAAATGTAGGCTAGAGGGGGCCAGACAGAAAACATGGAGTAGTGCCCCTGTGCATTTTCTGGTCCCCTTATATAATTATAGGGTTTAATTAAAAAACCCTGATAGGATTAGGATTAATCCCTATGAGAGTCTAACTCTCTCTCTCTTTGTTTGGCAGTTCTGTTTAAACTTAAAGTGCTTCAAAAAGGTGAAGAAGTAGAATCTAATAGGGAAAGTTTAATTAGTTACTTTATTTAAATTTATGGATAATTACAATTAGCATCATATCCATTAATTAAATAAAGAACCAATTAATTTAACAAATTTTAAATAACTCCCTATCTGATAACAAATTATCATGTATAACCCCCACTAATCAACACCATCATTATGGAATCTAGGGCATGTACACTTGTACTGCCAAACCCCATTCCATAGTACAGATCCATATAAGAGTGTCTATGCATCTGATCGGGTCCCGCAAAACTCGATAAAACACTTTGTTCAAATAATCATATATAATCTATTATTTTATGTAAAATAGATTTTTCCAAAACCATTTCCAAAACGGCACTGGATCCAGATTTCGATCCGACCATACACAAATAGTCTCAATCTTGGTGTTCCCCAATCGGGCAGTGGTGACCATGTTGAGTAACTCCTTCACTCACAAAGTGTTCTCGCATTCCCAGAACACCGACTTTGACTCGCTTGAGTCTCAGTCATTGATGAACCAAAGAATACAATCACACTTTGCAGCGACAGGGTTCCCTCAGGCAAAGGGTGTCGGTGACACATGTTTATCCCTTCCTACATTTGGCAGTAATACATGAGGGAATCAACAAAGTAGGTTCTTCACCAATACACACATCAAACATGTGAGTACTTGCATTCGTACCCTGACATCACATGTCTAGGCATACCCAATGCGACGACCATATGATAAGGATGCCCAACCTAAACCTTAGTCGTGACTACCATTTTAAGTAAAACTTATGGACACATAATGCTCAAAAAGTTTATATTGCATGTGATAATATTAAACTAAAAGGTATAAAAGTTCAATACAAAGTAACATCGGGTTGAACCGGACCGAACCGGGTTTGATGGACACACACAAGTCCAACAATCTCCCACTTGTACATCAAAGCCAATTCCCCATACATTTTAAACCCATGCCCTCCATGTGTTTCTCAAACACTCCTGGAGACAAACCTTTTGTCATGGCATCAGACACATTTTCAGTTGTGTCCACTTTGGAGATACTCACATCACCCTGCTGGATAATCTCTTTGATGAAGTGATACTTCAGCTGCACGTGCTTGTTCCTCTGATGAGCCCTAGGCTCCTTAGCTTGCGCAATGGCCCCTCTGTTGTCACATAATAGGGGAATGGGGCCCTTGACAAGGTTAGGGACAACCTCCAAATCTGATAGGAATTTCCTCAGCCAAACACCTTCTTTTGTTGCATCGCAAGCTACAAGGTATTCTACTTTGGTAGTGGAATTGGCTGTAGACTTCTGTTTCGCACTCCACCACACAATGACACCTCCACCCATTAGATATACCATCCTGGACGTGGATTTTCTATCATCCTTGTTACTATGGAAATCCGAGTCTGTGTATCCTAAGATTGACAACTGATCAGATCCAAAAACCAAGAAATATTCCTTAGTCCTTCTCAGGTACTTAAGGATATTCTTGACACCACTCCAATGCTCTCGTCCAGGGTTAGATTGATAACGACTTACCATACCTACTACATAGTAAATGTCCAGCCTCGAACACAACATAGCGTAC
The DNA here is from genome assembly GCF_018873765.1 of Telopea speciosissima. NCBI lineage: Eukaryota > Viridiplantae > Streptophyta > Magnoliopsida > Proteales > Proteaceae > Telopea > Telopea speciosissima. The sequence goes on from NC_057925.1 coordinate 38,372,522, forward strand.
ATAAGACTCCCTACTGCTGAAGCATAAAGAATCCTCTTCATCTCTTCAATGTCCGCCTAAGATTGAGGATATTGAGATCTGGAAAGACTGACTCCATGTCGAAAGGGAACACTTCACCATTTGGAGTTCTCCATGCTAAATCTGGTCAAGACTTTATCTATATAGGTAATCTGTGACAAGCCTAGCATCCTTTTTTGGCGATCTCTTACGAGTTTGATCCCAATGATATAACTAGCTTCACTAAGGTCTTTCATTGAAAACATTGTGGATAACCACTATTTTGCTGATGAAAGAAATCCTACATCGTTACCAATCAGCAATATGTCATCTACGTATAAAACAAAAAAACATACTGCCCTCCCACTGATTTTCTTGTCAATGCATGGTTCATCCATGTTTTGATTAAAACCAAATGATTTGATTGATTGATCAAACCTGATGTTCCAGCTCCTGGAAGCCCGCTTCAGTCCATAAATGGACCTCTGCAATTTACACACTTTTTTTTCTTCCTCCAAGGAAGAGAACCCCTCTGGCTGTTCCATGTAGATTTCCTCTTGAAGAAACCCATTTAGAAATGCAATTTGCACATCCATCTGCCAGATCTCAAAATCAAAGTGTGCAGCGATAGCCAATAAAATCCTGATGGATTTCATCATCGCCACTGGTGAAAATATTTCCTCATAGTCTATACCCTCTTTCTAGGTATAGCCCTTTGCCACCAGCTTTGCTTTGAATCTTTCGACTTTTTCATCTGCGTCCTTTCTCTTGAAGATCCATTTGCATCCAATTGGCTTAACACCAAGTGGTGGATCGACTAGAGTCCAAACCTTGTTGGAATGCATCGAATCGATTTCAGAGCGCATTGCCTCCAGCCACCTAGTGGCATCAACATCCTTAAGAGCCTCAGAGTATGTCATTGGATCATCATTCAATTCAACCGACACCATGTGGAACTCTTTCACTGTTTCCTCTTCGGTTAGAAGAGTAAGCCTGGTGCGTGGTCTAATAGTCCTCCCACTGCATCAAGGTTCTTCAGGTGTTGGTATTTCAGCGGGTATGCTAATTGGTCTCACCTCTGGAAGTGAAGTTTCTGAGCTATCGAATAGCTCTTTAATGACTACAGGTTTGGACCTCTTGGTCAACATTTCTTACTCCAGAAATGTGACATGTTTACTTACAATGACCTTTTGATAAACAGGATCATAGAAATAATATCCTATTGTGCCTTTGGGGTAGCCTAAGAAATAACATCTTGAAGTCATGGATTCCAACTTGTCTGTCTGTTGCTTTCGCACATGTGCTATGCAACCCCATACCCTAAGATGTTGAATACTGGGCTTATGCCCTTTCCACAACTCAAAGGGTGTCTTAGCTATAAACTTGGATGGAACCCTATTCAAGATATAAATTATCGTTTCTAAAGCGTACCCCCAGAAAGAGAGAGGCAGCTCACTATAAGTGAGCATCATCTGGACCATATCCAATAGGGTCCGATTGCATCGTTCGGATACACCATTTTGTTGTGGTGTGCCTAGATTAGTTAGTTGACTAACTATCCCATATGATATGAGGTATTCTTTAAATTCATCTGATAGATACTCCCCTCCACGATTTGATCGTAAGGACTTGACGCGTTTATCGAGCTATCTTTCGACCTCGACTTGGAATTCTTTGAATTTATCAAAGGCTTCTAATTTTTTATGCATCAAGTATATGTAACCATATCTAGAGTAATCATCGGTGAATATTATAAAATACTCATACTCATACTTTGCTTGTATGTTTATGGGTCCACATACGTTAGTGTGTATTAACTCTAATAGATCTGTAGCTTTAGTACCTTTATTGCTAAAGGGTTTCTTGGTCATTTTGCCCTGAAGGCATGACTCACAGGTGGGGAATAGTTCCACCCTTAGACACTCTAAGGGCTCATCCCTCACCAATCTACTGATTTGGTCCAAATTAATGTGACCTAATCTTAGATGGCACAAATATGTTTAGTTCACTAGTGCTGCTTTCCGTTTCAAATCAACATTCAAAACAACATTCATTCTAATAGGGAAATCTAGGAAGTACAAACCACTTTGCATATATCTGGATGCCATAAAAAAATTATTAAAATGAATAATTAATTTAGAATTAAAGGAGAAACTATATCCGTCCAAAATAAGTTTTGAAACTGAAATAATCTTCCTCTTGAAAGATGGTACGTAATAAAAATCCTTTAAAACTAAACAAGCAGAACTAAAATTCAAAGTAAAAGTCCCCACAACCATTGCCATGATCTTAGCTCCAATGCCCATCCGATGACGCACCTCATTTCTTTTCAGCTCCAACCATTACCATGGTCTCAGCTCCCTGCAAATCATTGCAAATGTGAACAGTAGAACCACTATTCACCAACTAAGAATTGGTCAGTTCAAAAGATAAATTAGACTCATAAAGAACATGAACATCACATGTACCTTCTTTAGCAGCCTCTGTTTCATCCGACTTCTTATCTTTCAAAGTTACGGTATGCATGCACGAGTTCCTTTTCAGTAACCCTCCTTCTTGTAATGAAGCACTTGCCTTTGCCTTTATTGCCGGACTTCCCACCCTTGGGTTTGGGGCTTACCCTTACTTCCCTTTTTCTTCTTCTTCCCATTTGAAGAAGGCTTCACATCAGTTGCATTGACCTCAGCCTTGTCCTTTTTCAAGGAAGCTTTCCCCTCTACCAATGTGTTAGCAAGCTCGGTGAGCTCCATCTCCTTATCTGACATCTTGTAGGACATCTTAAAGAGTGCATAGGCAGAAGTGAGTGATGCCAAGATCACATCTGTCTTGTATCACAGGCTGAAATCAATCCCCATGGATTCCAATTTTTCAAACAGATTGATCATTTTCATTACGTGATCCATCACTGGAGTCCCTTGGGACATCTTGGAGTTATGGATTTGACTCACCACATCAGAATGGGTGTGTGTCAACTCCCTGTTGAACAATTCAGAAAGCTTATCCATTTTATCCCCAGTGGTGCGTATATCCTTGACCAAGTCCAGAATTAACTTTTCCAATAATCCTAAGATATAAAGTGATGCCTTGGAATCCCTCATAAGGAAATCCTGCATCTCTTCATTTGCCTCAAAATCATTTGGGTCGGGTTGAGGAGGAACTTGTTCATCTAGAACCGTGTATAGTCCTTCTGCAGTCAGGAGTAATTTAATGCCCCGGTACCAATCAACGTAGTTTGTACCATTTAATTTGTATTCGCTAATGAGTGTTAACAGGTTGTAATTAACGGCAGCCATTGAATAATAATCTACACATGTACAAGTAAAAACCACATGCATATTAACAACCATTGAAAGAAAAATTAAGCACACACACATCAATGGTCTTTAATGATTTAGGTCTCCCTCATGACCCAAAAGATGAATTGGATACCTACAACCCTTCCATGCATAACTTACCCTATCGGGAGTCATTATACACACTATGGTAGTGTGGACTAAGCTGTCCGTCTCATGGGCTTCCAATATTTTTGGCCACTTGGGTGTCATGCTCAGATCCTATCGGCTGACATACACCCAAGTCATGTATTTACCAATTGCATTAGTTAGAATCATGGAATATTATCCATATCCTAATGTATCTAGATAGAGGTAAATATAGATAACCATGTGATAGCGGTCCTGGTAATGTCTTGTCGGCTTATGCGGGGTTATATCACATAATTTCTACATTTATCGTCAATAGGAGGCCATGGACATGTCTACTGACTTAGACTAGTCCATATCATACATATATTATGATCAAAGAGGGAATAATCAACTCTCACATATCATAGATGGAATTAAACAACATAATTAATCAACATTAATTAAAAGTGATTATGGGATGGCGACATTTTTATCAAAAGCAATTAAAGAACCCTCCCAATAAAAATAAAAAACTAATAACTTGGGTGCATCAATCATGCCATGGATGCCACGCCTCGATCATCTTCTCCGCCCGGTCACGTCTTTAAAGTAGGTGACTTGCATCTCCATAAGCTTTGAATGCCATATGTGGATCACCATCAACATGCCCTGGGAGTCCTAGCTCCTCTAAAATTACAATGGAAACCTAGAAAAAATATTCTATACATTTTCCTTTTCATAATAAAGAAACCCCATATGGAGAAACCAACCCACCATTTGAGTTGCCCATAGGGTGGAATACATTTGTTTATAAAAAAGATAGGAGAAGAGAGAGAGAAAGAGAGAGAAACATCACATCCACGCACAATCCCAATGCATCGCATACATCAAATTACCATTTATTTTATTAGAATGTCATTCCCATAATCACATAGACAATGTAACATTATATATGGGGCCCACAATCACATGGATCATTCTAGAAATAAAATATCATATCTCATGTGAAAATATGTACCCAAATTCACAATAGAATCCAATTTATTCCCAAGTGAGTGTAGAGAAGAATCTCTTCACCCATCTTCCTCCATCCCATAAAATAATAAACCAAATAAAAAACTCCTTTTTTTTAATGTTTTGGAGGAAAAAACACTGCCAAACATACTGGGCAACGGTTGCACAAGGCACCATGGGTTGCAGCCACATGGCTCCACTGGCACCGTAGGCAGTAGCCACTGGCACCGTAGGCAGCAGCCACTGGCACAGTAGGGAATCTAGGGTACAAACAAAAAATTTTTTTTTATTAAATCTGGAATAATGGGTTTTAAACCCTATGATGGAATAAAAATAAAAATATTACAAAAAAAAAAATTCCATCATCTTACATGAACAAGGTTGTTATAACAACCATAACCACCCATGTGCACATGGCAAGGTTGTTACATGAATAACTACCTTGTAACCACCCATGTGCATATGGGAAGGTTGTTACAACCATTACAAGCTATGTGCAAAAACATCCATCCATTTTCTACCGTGAAAAAAAAAAATTGCATCTCATGTACAATAATTACATCCAATTAATTATATGATATCCATGGGTGAGAAAGGTAGCTCTGATACCACACTGTAGGTCAAACTATGGTCCTGGGATCAAGTCATGGTTCCCCAGGAAAACCAATTATAAACCAATTAGGGCATTGTATGCCCTGGGTTAGCCCATAGTCGCCCATGGGCGCCCTGTTTAAATTTTAGGGTTTCCCATGGTCGCCCATGGGAATCCTAGTGCATCCCAATTAGGGTTTAGTCTAACAAACCAATGCCCTGCCTTTCTGTTTTGTGTCCCATGCAATTATGGAATCCTAAACAGATGGAGAAAAATTCATCTCTAATCCATCACATGGAAAGAGGGATCCATCCCATACCAGAATGCGCAACGGAATAAATCGATTCGGGTGTCATTCGCATCCCATGAGTAATCAATAATTAAATCAAGAAGACTTCATGAAGAATTGCTAACCTGGTGAGCTTAAGTGTTGCTCCCCCAATAGACAATGGTTCTTTCTCCAATGAGTGCTCCAAGTAAACAGATCTGAACCTCCAATGGTGCTTCCAAGGTTCTTCAAGTCAATCTCGGATGCTCTCTAGTTCTTCAAGCACAGATCTGGGTTTCTCAAACCCTTACTCTCAATTGCAGTAGAGAGAAAGTAGAAGAAGAAGAAGAGAGATCATAAGAGGGACAGAGAGAGAGAGCAAAAACGTAGGCTAGAGGGGGCCAGATAGAAAACGTGGAGCAATGCCCCCTCTGCATTTTCTGGTCCCCTTATATAATGATAGGGTTTAATTAAAAAAGCCTGATAGGATTAGGATTAATCCCTGTGAGAGTCTAACTCTCTCTCTCTTGTTTGGCAGTTCTATTTAAACTTAAAGTGCTTCAAAAAGGTATAGAAGCAGAATCTAATAGGGAAAGTTTTAATTAGTTCCTTTATTTAAATTTATGAATAATTACAATTAGCACCATATCCATTAATTAAATAAAGAACCAATTAATTTAGCAAATTCTAAATAACTCCCTACATGATAACAAAATATCATGTATAACCCCCTCACTAATCAACACCATCATTATGGAATCTAGGGCATGTACACTTGTACTGCCAAACCCCATTCTAAAGTACAGGTCCATATAAGAGTGTCTGTTCATCTGATCGGGTCCCGCAAAACTCGATAAAACACTTTGTTCAAATAATCATATATAATCTATTATTTTATGTAAAATAGAATTTTACAAAACCATTTCCAAAACGGCCTGGATCCAGTTCGATCGACCATACACAGCAGTCTCAATCTTGGTGTTCCCCAATGGGGCAGTGGTGACCATATTGAGTAACTCCTTCACTCACAAAGTGTTCTCACATTCCCAGAACACCGGCTTTGACTCGCTTAAGTCTCAGTCATTGATGAACCAAAGAATACGATCACACTTTGCAGCTACAGGGTTCCCTCAGGCAAAGGGTGTCGGTGATACATGTCTATCCCTTCCTACATCTGGCAGTAATACATGACGGAATCGACAAAGTAGATTCTTCGCCAATACACACATCAAACATGTGAGTACTCGTATTCGTACCCTGACATCACATGTCTAGGCATACCCAATGCGACGACCATATGATAAGGATGCCCAGCCCAAACCCTAGTCGTGACTACCATTTTAAGTAAAACTTACAGACACATAATGCTAAAAAAGTTTATATCGCATGCGATAATATTAAACTAAAATGTTTAAAAGTTCAATACAAAGTAACACCGGGTTGAAACGGACCAAACCGGGGTTGATGAACACACACAAGTCCAACAGTTAGGCGGGCACCCCTCCCAAGTGCAATAGAGGTCACAAACCTATTGCACTTGGGAGGGGTGATACCAACATGTTACCTCCCTCAACCTGCACATATGAACTCTTTTCAGATTCCCTTGCACTGTTATTCGTTCTATCTTTGAGCTGTAATATCATTGATGTGGAACCTAATGGATAGTGATTGAGATAAAGAGATAAAGAGAAAGAGAGAGATAGTTTATCATGTCAAAGTTCAAAGAGAAAAGGGGTGGAGGAAGGGAAACAATCTGGATGGTAAGCTAGTTTTAACATGTAATAGACAGCTTTCTATAGCTTACATTACATGTACACTTGTGAATGAAAGAGGGCTGTCTTCAAACAATTAGGTTCCTCACTGATATGGTTTCAAAAATCAGAACTGGATTAATCGAATTCTTAGACCGATCCCGATTCTGCCCATTCTAGAACGGTCGATTTTAAGGTTTATGAAACCGGATCATTGTGTTTCAGATTTGAATGGCCAATTCTAAGGTTTTTGGGACTGAATGAGATAGTTCAAGGTAAATCATATAGTTTCTTATTGGTTCGGGTTCCAAGGGCCCCCAAAACTAGGATCTGATCCCATTTAGTAACGACGAGATGGTCTGATTTCGATTCCTTAACAGTTATGGTCAATCAAAATCTCAAATACTCAAATATGCCCAAAATATGAAGTTTAAGGTACATCATGTTTCTTTGATAGTATGTTTGAGGTTATTTATTTTTTATAACCCCAATTTTAGCATGTTTCCTTGGCTGATGGAAGTGAATAGGGAAAGAGCACAGAGGAGGACAGAGGGGGAGAGTGGGCAAGAAAGGAGGGGCAGTTGTAGGTTCACTGGGGTAGGGGAGATGGGGGAGGACAGGGAAGCAGAGGCAAGTCGACCAAAGAAGAAGATGAAGGGTTGGGGATGGGGACAGTGAAGGGTTAGTAAGGATGGTCTGAGGTGGAGCTAGCGAGAGGAAGGGATGGAGAGACTGAGTTTTCTAGCAACAGGAGGTAAAGCATTGTAGCGACAGACCCCCTCTCCTCCCTTTACAACCAAACCGACCCCAACCCCTGCCACTGCAACTCCTTTCCCCACCATCCATATCCGTCCCCAACACCTTCTGTAACCCCATCATACCCTGTTCCACACCATCCCTTTCCCTATCCCCAGATCCCCTCTACATCCAACCCCGACCCCAACCCCTACCGTTGCAACTCCTTTCCCAACCAACCCTGTTCATCCCCGGCACCTTCTGTGGCCCCATTCCGCCCCTTTCCACACCATCCCTTTCCTTGTCCACCTACAACACCACAACCTTGCATCATCGGAATGCACCCTCAACTCCTCACCTGCGATTGCCACACCCATCTCTACTGTCTCTTTGATTTCCTACTCAATGATGTTGTAGTCCCATTTCAAGATATCCCCAAATCCATCACTCGATGCCCCAAACTTTTGATTTTCCAGTGTTTATAATCAGTTGAAGCCTACCCTGTATTTCTTACCCAGGCTTGGATTCGTGGGTCCTACACAATCACTTTCTAGATGTCACTCCTCTTGGTTTTTAGCATGGAAGGCACCCTTGTGCCTAATCTCGAGTATCTGCAAAGCTTGGGATTTTCAATAATTTTTCATATATTCACCCTTATGCCTTTCAATTCACTCTTTTTAGGGAAGAAAAAGGAAGCATGGGAAAGTCATAGTGGGGGTGGCAAGTGGAGGAGGAGGACTAGAGCGAGGGTGGAGAGAGTGCCAGTAAGGGAGTTGTGGGAGTTGTAGGAGAGGTTGAGGAGGGTGAGGGGAAGGGAGAGGAAGCAAAGGGTGGGGGAGGAAATAAAGAGAGGGGAGAGAGGGAATTGAACAGCAGGGAGTGTGGGAGGATGGAGGCTAAAAGCAGTGGGTATATTACACCCTTCCTATATAGAAAAGAAATTGTTGGAAGAACAGCTCAGGATGGCTCAAACTCAACCATTCCCATCCAGCCCTTCTCTCTTCCCTGATTCATTCACAACCCCAATTTACCATGAGTATTCCACTCCACATAGTTTTCCCACTGCTATGTTTAAGGAGTTACAGGACCAACAGAGACATCTAGCTTCGCTCAAAGCCAGATCCCAAAGCTGGCGATCCCATACATCTTACCCTATCTCTTCTCAACCTGTTTTCCAACCTACTCCTATTTCCTTGCAAAAACCTATGGTTCAACCTACTTTCCAACCTTTACCTGACCAACATTTGGGACCCCCTAGTTTTGTCCCATGGGTTCCTCCCAGATCAAAACTTGATATCCCTGATTCAGCTTGTCCTGTTATTCCTCTCCCAGAGAGTAACACCCTCAGTACATTCCTCACTCAGTTGACCTTGACTCCACCCAAAACCATACCTGTATTGTCCATAGCCAAAGTTGCCTCTGTTACCTCCTTTTCAGACACAGACTCGTCCACTACCCAGAGTCCCCTACCTGCTTACCAAACCCATCCCCCGGCGCCAGATGCCTCCCAGGCTCCAAATGAACCCATCATCCATAGCAGCGACAGTGAAGTTGATACTGCACCACAGCAGCACCATCCCAGAGCCGCCCCTGCAGCTCCTCATATTCCCCCTCAGGCACCAAATCCCAGTCCCTTTACCAATCAGGACCTGAAACAGCTATTCACTTTTGATGGTCTCCCTTTTCACAAATGGCCTGAGCGAATTTCGGAGTTTCATGCTTGGCTCACTGCAGAAATGTTAGTTGCTGGAGCCACAGACGGTACTGTTATTACCAAATTCTTGGCCCGTACCCATGGAACCCTCATAGAATGGTTCATGGCCCTTGGTGGTTATCGCCAACTCCAGTGGACTCAGATTCCTATTGACGTCTTCATCGCACAATTGTACAATGAGATGATTGGACCCATTGAGAGCAACAGACTCAAAGCCCGAGAAAAATACTTCCAGATGAAGTGTTGCTCTTTTCAGAAGAATGATCTTGCTAAGCACTATACACGGATGTTGGACCGATTTTACATCCTTGGAGGATTGGATGACCCAAATATGAAGCAAGTGTTCCTCAATTCTTTCCCTGAACCCTTGGGCAAAGAAGCCCTAAAATCATTGCACCATTTTGGTCTCCAAATTGATCAAGCTCTTATCGGTCGTCTCTACCAAGAAATCCTTAGTGCTCTGCAGAAGTTATGTGATCAGCAAGTCTTCTTCAAGCAATGGGAGAAGACCACGCATAGACTCACTGATGCGTGTGACACATCTCATCTTAAGATCAAGTGCAAAGACAAAGACTGTTCTTGTTCGTCCAAGAAGAAGTCCCACTTCAAGATCAGTTCTTGCCCAGAAAGGTTTTCCAGGAAAAATGGAATGCACAGATCTCATCGGTTCAAACGCAAGCATCAGCATCAGCATAGGCAGCAGCCCTATAAGTTCTTCAAATGAAAGAAATTTCGGCAGAAGACCTCCACCAAATGTTTTGCGTGTGGAAAAATTGGCCACTTTGCTCGAAATTGCCCTGACAAAACTAAGCAGGCCAAACTAATGCATATGCTTGGCCCCTTTTCCATCAATGATGATCCAGATGCAGATGTTGAATCCCTCTACTCTGTAGATGATGACTTCTCCCCGGACCTACTATTTGTTCTTCAAAATGAAGAAGAAGAAGGAGCCTTGGATACCTCTTCCTCACCCGACTCCGAGTCCGATGGATTTGACCCCATCTACCCGATAGCCTCTCCTTTATCCCCTCCTAACCCTCCTAAGTCACCAGCTTTTGCTATCACCAAGACCCCACTTCCTCAAGCTAGCCTCACCATATCTCCTACCACATGGGACCGTCCTATCAAAGTTATTGGTTACTTTGATACAGGTTGTTCCACAACCATATTAGCTCCCCATATCCTTCCTTCAGGCTGTTGGAAACCTCACAAGCAGTTCTTCACTGCAGCCGATGGTCAAACCTTTTCGGTCAACCTCATCTCTAAACACCCTACCCGTTTCCAAATATTTCCCTCTCTTACCTTATGTCATACAGTCCTAGGATCCTCTCTTCCCGATCGTGATGCTCTTATTGGTTTTGATATCCTTTGTCAGTTACCCCACCTCCGATGGAGTATACATGGTCTCAGCCACAAGAAGCATTTCATCCCTTGGACAACTGTTCCTAATTTGCTACTAATTACTCCTACTGCAGATATTAAAGCACAATTGTTCCTCCGATGTGGTGCTGAGAATCATGCAGACTTCCTTACCAAGTGTGATCATCCCCTCTGGCAGAACCAGAAGTTCTTCATCCGCCTCCCTTTCAAAAAGAATGAGGATGCAAATCCTACCAAAGCCAGTCACTCTGGTATGAAGCCTGAACATCTCACCAGTGCACGACAAGAAGTTGCCCTGCTAGAAGCACAAGGTCTTATTGAGAAGACATCTTCCCCTTGGGCTTGTGAAGCCTTCTATGTGAACAAAAGAGCTGAACAGAAGCGTGGCAAACTCAGGCTTGTGATCAACTATCAGCCCCTCAATGCATTTTTGGCTGACGACAAATTCCCGTTACCTACAAGGCCTGCCCTTCTACTTCAACTCTCTAAGGCAAAGATATTCAGCAAGTTTGATCTCAAAGCAGGATTTTGGCAGCTCGGAATTCATCCAGATGACAGGTCCAAAACCGGATTCTGTATTCCCGGTGGACACTTCCAGTGGACAGTTCTTCCCTTTGGTCTCAAGGTGGCTCCTTCCCTATTCCAACAGGCTATGCTACAGGTCTATGCTCCCATTCAAGAACATGCTTTGATCTATATAGACGACATACTCCTCTTCTCCAGTACAGAAGAAGATCATGCTCTTCTACTTCAGCAATTCTTAGACATCACCATAGCCTATGGTATAATGCTCTCACCCACAAAGATGGAAGTTGCGGTCGACACTATTGACTTTCTTGGTGTTACTATATCCAAAGGACAATTTCAGCTACAGCCACATATTGGCCTCTCCCTCCTCGATTTCTCAGATGGCCCATTCACTCGGCAAGAGTTGCAGCAATTCCTCGGCATCATCAATTATATGACCGAGTTCTTACCACACCAGGTTCGGTTCACGCATCATCTTCACAGACTCCTCAGAAAGGATGCACCATCCTGGTCCTCTGTTCATACCCAGGCAGTCAAAGATCTGAAAGCCCTGGCCCAGTCATTACCAACTCTACAGATCCCATCCACAGGACTTCGTATTCTACAGTCAGATGCCAGTGATACCCAATGGGGTGCAGTTCTACTTGAAGAATCTCCAGATAAGTTACAACGTGTATGCGGATACCGTAGTGGCATGTTCAAACTAGCTGAACAACACTACCACTCCACGTTCAAAGAGATACTTGCAGTTCGTCGTGGAATCGAGAAATTCCAGTTCTTCCTTCTTGGCCATACATTCCAGATTGAGATGGACATGACCGCTTTCCCAAAGATGTTACAGTTCAAGCAGAAACAGCTCCCTGAATCTCAGCTACTTCGATGGGCACAATGGTTCTCACAATGGTCTTTCACGGTTCGTCACATCAAAGGCAAAGATAATGTCCTTGCCGATTTCCTCTCTAAAACCAAGAAGAAGTTACCATTATCTTCTTCCATCCCTGCACTTTGCATGCCCCTTATCCCTAGAGCCTCCTCATCTTCCTCGGCTCCACCACCACGACCCACGACCCACTCCTTGACCTCTTACGAGATCTTCCGGCATCCCTCTTGATAATATTTCCCTTCGTACCCTCGGGACCAATAGCATCTCTACCTACCAGTCCGTTCTTATCTCTATGGTCCATAATAGTGGTCTTGATTTGATTGGGTAGTCTGTCACCCGATTTCCCTTTCCTTACTCCTTTCACCATCAACCGGCCCTCTTCGATAAAGAATGTGTCGTGTTCTTCGGCACCTTCTTCTTGTTCACACGATTGCTCTCACCTTCAACCGTCATACTCTCTATCACTATACGATACGAGTCTCCACCATCTTCTCCAATCCTATTGGCACTATTTACTTTCGTCTCCAACGACCTCAGTGTCTAGCCCGTTTTCTCCGTCTCTTTGCTCCCATACCTCAATGGCTTCTATCACTCTCTGCTCTTGATGACGACCCCTTCGTCACCTATATTTTCCATCGACCACCTGATTTCATCCATCATCACCTGGTCACACCTCCCATCTTGAATCACAATCTTATTGCCTATGATCCGACCTTCTCTCTCAATGGCACGATCTTGAAGATCTCTTTGTTCACAGTGATGATTCGCTCACAAAGAAACGATGGTACACCTTCATGACCACCATGTGCTCCTACAACCATGTTGATCCTACAACCACTGCCCGACTTGCCTTCTCATGACACCGTGCGACTTGGGGCGTCAACAGCGAATTACGGCACCGAGTCATTGGCGAATTATGAGTGACACACGGAGTTCGAAGTGGATAATGCATTGGACATGTTCATCTCTTACACAGCGACACGACTTGACACGGACTAGTGCTTGTCGTGTCTTTTCTTATTTTGTCTGTATTGTATTAGTCAACAGGTTTGGTTTGTAAAGTAACTGTGGTTTGTATTAAAGTCTTAAAGTAACCGTAGTTTGTATTAAAAGTCTTAAAGTAACCGTAGTTTGTATTAAAAGTCTTCAATTAACCTTGGTTAGTAACCTTGGTTTAGTTTGTTTGTATTATTCAGAGTATTCATTAATCTGCGGAACTTGATTACAAACAGAGCAGACGAGCTGCTTAAATAGAAAAACTTCTAAATACAAACAAACTAAACCAAGGTTACTAACCAAGGTTAATTGAAGATTTTTAATACAAACCACAGTTACTTTAAGACTTTTAATACAAACTACGGTTACTTTAAGACTTTAATACAAACCACAGTTACTTTACAAACCAAACCTGTTGACTAATACAATACAGGACAAAATAAGAAAAGACACGACAAGCACTAGTCTGTGTCGAAGTCGGTGTCACTGGTGTAAGGGATGAACATGTCCAATGCATTATCCACTTCGAACTCTAGGTGTTCACTCATAATTCGCTGAATGACTGGGTACTGTAATTCGTTGTTGACGTCCCAAGCTGTACGGGTGCTGCGGAGAAGGCAAGCTGGCAAGGTTGTAGGATCAACATGGTTGTAGGAGCACATGGTAGTCATGAAGGTGTACCATCCTTCTTTGTGAGCTTCGGAATCATCACGGTGAACAAAGAGATCTTCGATACTGGTGCCATGGAGAGAGAAGGTCGGATCATAGGCAATAAGATTGTGATTCAGGATGGGAGGTGTGACCAGGTGATGATGGATGAAATCAGGTGGTCGATGGAAAATATAGGTGACGAAGGGGTCGTCATCAAGAGCAGAGAGTGGCAGAAGCCATTGAGGTATGGGAGCAAAGAGACGGAGAAAATGGGCTAGGCACTGAGGTCGTTGGAGACGAAAGTAAATAGTGCCAATAGGATTGGAGAAGATGGTGGAGACTGTACTCAGATAGTGATAGAGAGTATGACGGTTGAAGGTGAGAGCAACTGTGTGAACAGCAAGAAGGTGCCAGAAGAACACGACACATTCTTTATCGAAGAGGGCCGGGTTGATGGTGAAAGGAGTAAGGAAAGGGAAATCCGGGTGACAGACTACCCAATCAAACTGAAGACCACTATTATGGACCATAGAGATAAGAACGGACTGGTAGGTAGAGATGCTATTGGTCCTGAGGGTACGAAGGGAAATATTACTGAAGAGGGATGCTGGAAGATCTGGTAAGAGGTCAAGGAGTGGGTCAGGTGGGTCAGGTGGTGGTGGAGCTGAAGAAGATGAGGAGGCTCTAGGGATAAGGGGCATGCAAAGTGCAGGGATGGAAGAAGATAATGGTAACTTCTTCTTGGTCCTAGAGAGGAAATCGGCAAGGACATTATCTTTGCCTTTGATGTGACGAACCGTGAAAGACCATTGTGAGAACCATTGTGCCCATCGAAGTAGCTGAGATTCAGGGAGCTGTTTCTGTTTAAACTGTAACATCTTTGGGAAAGCGGTCATGTCCATCTCAATCTGGAATGTATGGCCAAGAAGGAAGAACTGGAATTTCTCGATTCCACGATGAACTGCAAGTATCTCTTTGAACGTGGAGTGGTAGTGTTGTTTAGCTGGTTTGAACATGCCACTATGGTATCCGCATACACGTCGTAACTTGTCTGGAGATTCTTCAAGTAGAACTGCACCCCATTGGGTATCACTGGCATCTGACTGTAGAATACGAAGTCCTGTGGATGGGATCTGTAGAGTTGGTAATGACTGGGCCAGGGCTTTCAGATCTTTGACTGTCTGGGTATGAACAGAGGACCAGGGTGTTGCATCCTTTCTGAGGAGTCTGTGAAGATGATGCGTGAACCGAACCTGGTGTGGTAAGAACTCGGTCATATAATTGATGATGCCGAGGAACTGCTGCAACTCTTGCCGAGTGAATGGGCCATCTGAGAAATCGAGGAGGGAGAGGCCAATATGTGGCTGTAGCTGAAATTGTCCTTTGGATATAGTAACACCAAGAAAGTCAATAGTGTCGACCGCAACTTCCATCTTTGTGGGTGAGAGCATTATACCATAGGCTATGGTGATGTCTAAGAATTGTCAAGTAGAAGAGCATGATCTTCTTCTCATCGAGAAGAGGAGTATGTCGTCTATATAGATCAAAGCATGTTCTTGAATGGGAGCATAGACCTGTAGCATAGCCTGTTGGAATAGGGAAGGAGCCACCTTGAGACCAAAGGGAAGAACGTCCACCGGAAGTGTCCACCGGAATACAGAATCCGGTTTTGGACCGTCATCCTGGATGAATTCGAGCCGCCAAAATCCTGCTTTGAGATCAAACTTGTTGAATATCTTTGCCTTAGAGAGTTGAAGTAGAAGGGCAGGCCTTGTAGGTAACGGGAATTTGTCGTCAGCCAAAAATGCATTGAGGGGCTGATAGTTGATCACAAGCCTGAGTTTGCCACGCTTCTGTTCAGCTCTTTTGTTCACATAGAAGGCTTCACAAGCCCAAGGGGAAGATGTCTTCTCAATAAGACCTTGTGCTTCTAGCAGGGCAACTTCTTGTCGTGCACTGGTGAGATGTTCAGGCTTCATACCAGAGTGACTGGCTTTGGTAGGATTTGCATCCTCATTCTTTTTTAAAGGGAGGCGGATGAAGAACTTCTGGTTCTGCCAGAGGGGATGATCACACTTGGTAAGGAAGTCTGCATGATTCTCAGCACCACATCGGAGGAACAATTGTGCTTTAATATCTGCAATAGGAGTAATTAGTAGCAAATTAGGAACAGTTGTCCAAGGGATGAAATGCTTCTTGTGGCTGAGACCATGTATACTCCATCGGAGGTGGGGTAACTGACAAAGGATATCAAAACCAATAAGAGCATCACGACCGGGAAGAGAGGATCCTAGGACTGTATGACATAAGGTAAGAGAGGGAAATATTTGGAAACGGGTAGGGTGTTTAGAGATGAGGTTGATCGAAAAGGTTTGACCATCGGCTGCAGTGAAGAACTGCTTGTGAGGTTTCCAACAGCCTGAAGGAAGGATATGGGGAGCTAATATGGTTGTGGAACAACCTGTATCAAAGTAACCAATAACTTTGATAGGACGGTCCCATGTGGTAGGAGATATGGTGAGGCTAGCTTGAGGAAGTGGGGTCTTGGTGATAGCAAAAGCTGGTGACTTAGGAGGGTTAGGAGGGGACAAAGGAGAGGCTATTGGGTAGATGGGGTCAAATCCATCGGACTCGGAGTCGGGTGAGGAAGAGGTATCCAAGGCTTCTTCTTCTTCTTCATTTTGAAGAACAAATAGTAGGTCCGGGGAGAAGTCATCATCTACAGAGTAGAGGAATTCAACATCTGCATCTGGATCATCATTGATGGAAAAGGGGGCAAGCATATGCATTAGTTTGGCCTGCTTAGTTTTGTCAAGGCAATTTCAAGCAAAGTGGCCAATTTTTCCACACGCAAAACATTTGGTGGAGGTCTTCTGCCGAAATTTCTTTCGTTTGAAGAACTTATAGGGCTGCTGCCTATGCTGATGCTGATGCTTGCGTTTGAACCGATGAGATCTGTGCATTCCATTTTTCCTGGAAAACCTTTCTGGGTGAGAATTGATCTTGAAGTGGGACTTCTTCTTGGATGGACAAGAACAGTCTTTGTCTTTGCACTTGATCTTAAGATGAGATGTGTCACACGCATCAGTGAGTCTATGCGTGGTCTTCTCCCATTGCTTGAAGAAGACTTGCTGATCACATAACTTCTGCAGAGCACTAAGGATTTCTTGGTAGAGACGGCCGATAGGAGCTTGATCAATTTGGAGACCAAAATGGTGCAATGATTTTAGGGCTTCTTTGCCCAAGGGTTCAGGGAAAGAATTGAGGAACACTTGCTTCATATTTGGGTCATCCAATCCTCCAAGGATGTAAAATCGGTCCAACATCCGTGTATAGTGCTTAGCAAGATCATTCTTCTGAAAAGAGCAACACTTCATCTGGAAGTATTCTTCTCGGGCTTTGAGTCTGTTGTTCTCAATGGGTCCAATCATCTCATTGTACAATTGTGCGATGAAGACATCAATAGGAATCTGAGTCCACTGGAGTTGGCGATAACCACCAAGGGCCATAAACCATTCTCTGAGGGTTCCATGGGTACGGGCCAAGAATTTGGTAATAACAGTACCGTCTGTGGCTCCAGCAACTAACATTTCTGCAGTGAGCCAAGCATGAAACTCCGAAATTCGCTCAGGCCATTTGTGAAAAGGGAGACCATCAAAAGTGAATAGCTGCTTCGGGTCCTGATTGGTAAAGGGATTGGGATTTGGTGCCTGAGGGGGAATATGAGGAGCTGCAGGGGCGGCTCTGGGATGGTGCTGCTGTGGTGCAGTATCAACTTCACTGTCGCTGCTATGGATGATGGGTTCAGTTGGAGCCTGGGAGGCATCTGGCGCCGGGGGATGGGTTTGGTAAGCAGGTAGGGGACTCTGGGTAGTGAACGAGTCTGTGTCTGAAAAGGAGGTAACAGAGGCAACTTTGGCTATGGACAATACAGGTATGGTCTTGGGTGGAGTCAAGGTCAACTGAGTGAGGAATGTACTGAGGGTGTTACTCTCTGGGAGAGGAATAACAGGACAAGCTGAATCAGGGATATCAGGTTTTGATCTGGGAGGAACCCAAGGAACAAAACTAGGGGGTCCCGAATGTTGGTCAGGTAAAGGTTGGAAAGTAGGTTGAACCATAGGTTTTTGCAAGGAAATAGGAGTAGGTTGGAAAACAGGTTGAGAAGAGATAGGGTAAGATGTATGGGATCGCTTCGGTTTCGGGGATCTGGCTTTGAGCGAAGCTAGATGTCTCTGTTGGTCCTGTAACTCCTTAAACATAGCAGTGGGAAAACTATGTGGAGTGGAATACTCATGGTAAACTGGGGTTGTGAATGAATCAGGGAAGAGAGAAGGGCTGGATGGGAATGGTTGAGTTTGAGCCATCCTGAGCTGTTCTTCCAACAATTTCTTTTCTTTTTCTCGGCCAGAGATGAGAAAGGAGGCATAAGAGGAATCTTTCACCGTCATAGCTATAGTCATGAGCTCCTGGTGGAGAGATTCAATCCGTGTTTTGAGGTAACGGATGTCGGATTCATTCTGCCGAAGTGCAAGAGTATGGTGCTCTTGGTAGGAAAGAAGCTTGTTCAGATACTAGTTCTGGACCAAAGCATTTTCTGCCTACCAGTTAAGCTATGCTTCAACTGTGGAATTGGCAGCCATTTGGCCCATGTTGTCAAGGACATTGGGGGGAGTGGCTTTCCATTTGTGGCGGCGACGATCAGCATCTTCATAGTCAGCAGTGGGAGGGAAATTCTTACTGATCCCTTCTGAACTAGAAGCCATAAAACAGGGAATAGGCTGCTGAACTTGAGTCTGCCACAACATCAACGGGGGATCCGTTGGAGGGGAAGGCAGAGCCGGAGGTAACTCTGGTTTACAGTAGGGCGTGACCGGTGGAGGAGATTGAGCTGGTGGCGGAGAACAGCAACCCAAAGAACAGGATTTGTGGTTGCCATAGTCCACTATAAATTGGTATCTGCCACGATCTTCTCCAAGGGGTCCGACATTTGGACAGCCGGCTTGGTAGCGAAGCCATAAAGAATCTGGCTGGCGCTTCTTCTGCTTTGGCTTTGGAGGTGGAGGAGGTGGAGGATCTTCTTCAAGATCATCGACGTCGTCCATCCAAGCTGGGAACACCGTAGGAATCATAGAGCACATGTCCGCAGGCTTTGGATATGTGACAAGTGTGCGGCCATCTTCAAGAGGCTTGTAGACAGGATTTGTAGCCGTCAGAGGTGAAGTAGCAGCTGGGATGTTATGAGTAGACTCGTAAGCCGTGATCCATGACTCAGGAATGAGTTTGAGCAGGGCTGCTCTGTCGATTTGGCGAGGGACATAAGTGATAGTAGGGATTCGATCCTCCCCAATCTGAACGAACAGGGCTACATCATTACTGGAGAATCCAGTATTAAGGTTCATGGCATGATTTTGGAGTCTGTAGCAGACTTGGTAATAAAGAGTGGCTGCTATAGCTATCTCTTTTTGAGGCGCTCCTGTCAACTGTATCAGAAACTGCCAAGCATCAGGCAGATTCGGATCTTGTAGAGAGATGTTGTAGTTGGGATACACCGTGTAGAAAATAGTGCCATCGTTCAGGGTGGTCTGAACGTCCGTGATAGTTGCATGCGGGAAATTCTTGAACCTGGTGTCCAGAAGATTTAGGTGCATGGCTACTGGGAGACCCTTACGCGACCGTGGAAGGTAATGGCTATTTTGACGGCACCAAGATGGAGATGGGTATACCCTAAGCTGGATCCACTGTCGGATCAACTCGAACCGATGTTCGGAAAATCGCTCTTTGCCACTAGCGGTGATCGATTCTCGGGAAAAAGGAGGAGCCTGGACATATTCCTTTAGACCCTGAGTCTTTTTAGGAGATATGATTGTCCGGATCTTCCTGGTGACCGAGGTAGAAGACTGGGGAAAAACATTATAAGGGTTTATGATGGGGAAGTTGGCTGGGTGTATTTGTTGTTCAGCCGGGGTATAATTCAGTTCATATAAGTAGTCTACCTTAGAGGCATGGGAAGATTTAAGTGTCACTGGAGCAAGTAGGAGGTTGTAAACTCATGATAGGAGGTAAAAGGGATGTCTTCCGTCCTTCAGAGATGCACCGGACTCTTATCTGTCATGGGATGGGAATAGTAAGCATAGTGTAAGGCGAATAGTGTCCTTTTCTGACCAGACCGGAGGTAACCCGAGTGTGCCGGGATTTAGAGCGATCTTTGTCTGCAGACCCACACCTTACTCAAGGGACGTTACCAACCTGGTCGGAGAAGACCACCGTACACCACACACACCTGTTTCTGATGCAGAGGATCCGTCGAAGACGGCAACTGCAGAGCATACTTAGGCTGCATAAGGAGAAATCATCATCATCACAGATAAGGGGCAAGGAGCAGAGCTCCGTCGAACAGAAGGCAAAGGAATTACTCACAAGGCTCTGATACCATATTCAGAGTATTCATTAATCTGCGGAACTTGTAATGGTGGCAATTGTAGCGGCAATGGTAGTAGTGGTGATGGTGGGGGGTGAGTGGAAGTTGGTGAAGGTGGTGATGGTAGTTGTGGTGGCGACGATGTAAAACTATGATTGAGGGTATAACTGAAAAAAATAATAATAGATACTTTAAATATAATTTCATAAAAAGATATCTAATGTACAATTTCTCCAAACGTTGGGTACCCCAAGTGTCATTTAACTATATATAGAGGTTGACCCGTTGAAGGAAAGGAATGAAAGATATTAAAGAGGTTGAATGAGAAAATTTAGAAGTCATATTTCTTTCTTAAAATCTAGAATTCCAGCTAACAAAATAATATGATATATTAAAAATATCCTTCTCACTTGGTAGAGCCACTGTAGGCATTAGAGTAGCAGATTTGACAATCATGTTCGTATTATTCAAATGGTCATAAGATGGAGATGTGTGGAGACCATATATGGCAACCTTTCCCTTAGTAACACATGTCAAAATTCATCACGAATGGCAACCAAATCTTTACGGTCACATGTATCGGCTTTCTTAATTGTGCTTGGAAAAGAGTTTCCTCCTGTAACTGTCGAATAAGGTGTGGTAAAACAAGCTTGTCAGGGGGACAATGAGCTCCATGAGTGTCACAAGGATAATGAACAGCAGTAACAATAGAATGCATTCGTAAAATAATCTCACAAGTTATCTAATGTTGATTATTTCCTTTAGTTTCCATCAGAAAAATCATATCTAGGTGCTCCATATGGGAGAGAGTTGTATGAGAAAACGAATTGTCTGAGATCTCCCAATACTCTGATAGTCCCTCCAACTCAGACACTTCATATCTGCCCGTGGAGCTGCAAATCCCTAGCCTCCGTGGGGTTCAACTCTAAAAAATAATCTTGTTGGGTATGACTTGGAGAAGACCCAATGATAGATGACTTGGTGCGTGCTCGCTTTGGTTCATCCTGTCGACCATTACTTGCTTGTGGTGTCTCTAGTAGAGTAGTCACAACAGCCTCTAAGATGTCCATAGGAACATGGGATGATGGGTGAATCTCTTTGGAATGTAACTGTGTTTTGGTTGTTATGAGTTGATGGAAAGTTTATTGACCGTAATGGCCTCTAGCATCGGTTATGGTATTAGGTGGGCTAGGATTCTGAAGAGAGACAGTCATTAAGTGGGAAATTAAGAAGAATAATAGTTGTGATACCTCATATTGAAATGACTGAGTGGGAGAGTTATGGGTTATGGGTTGAGATTTATGGGGTTTGTAATTCTACGATATTTGAAATAATGGAGGAAGTGAGTGGGTTTAAAGTAGTGTGGTGGTTAGTTGAAATAGACGAGTTCAAAATAGGAGTAACTGATGGAACGGTTGGGGAGTATACATGTGTATAAATGGGAAGAGTAACTGATGGATTAGAAGATGAATGATCTTGTGAACGTATGGGTGGAGTAAATGATGCAATGATGTATGAATGGACGTGAGGATTAATGGGAGAAATATGGATGTGCGGATTAAAGGGACTAACGAATGGAAGTGTAACATGGTTAGGCGAGAAATATTGGACAAGGGAGACCCTTACATGCTGAATTTGATGCGCAACATTATCAGTCGAACATAGCAATACCAGATTTACTTGGCACGCTATATTTGGTTGCCTTTGTATCACCTTCCATTCTTGGAGTTTCCATTATGGTGCGGTGCACAAACGGTAACCCAATCTCTAGTTTGAGTTACCTTATATTTTATGTGTATTGAATAAGAAGTTTCCTTATATTTCATGTATTGTAGATAGCAAGTTTATTGTTGAGAATCCCTATCAAGGATCTCACTCTCACATGTATAAAAACATATAGTGGTCTCATGTAGGGCCAGGCAATTTACATCAATCCAATTCTATTTATAATTTCTATTGGTCTAGTATGGCAACAGAGCCATTATAGCTCCAACGAGCATCTTTTTTCTTCTCTTATTTTTTTTTTCTTTTCTCTCCTTAGCCGAGTAACACAACTGCCTTCACATGGGAGATCCGACCTCCATCGCTGCCGCCAAAACCACAGTTTCTTCCTCCACCAACACTGCTCCCATTGCCACCATGTCTTTCCCTCTCATGGCCGCCTCCACCTTCCCCTCTTTGGCTAATCCTCTTGCTCGGCTTTCCAATCTTTTGCCTGGCTTTCCTTCTCTACCCACCGTGTCTACCACTTCTACCATACCTAATGTCCATCGTTATTTGTCTTCAAAACTAACTCCAAAGAATTTTTTATATTGGCATACACAGATTGAAGCTTTTCTACAAGGCCAAAACCTTTTTGGCTTTCTTGATGGAACCATCTCTTGTCCAACTGAACCTGCGGCTGCTGTTACTTGACGTCAACAAGATGTAGTTTTGCATAGTCTTCTTATCTCATCTCTCACTGAAGAGGAGTTCTCTCTTATTATTGGCAAGAATACCAGTTAGGCCATCTGGGAAACATTGACAACGGTCTATGCTTCTGCTTCTTCAACTCACGTTCTCTCTCTCCACCTTGCGTTACAAGATCTAGTACGCAAGCCTGATGAATCGGTTGCAATTTTTTTGCAATGTGCAAAGGGAATTTTTGATGAACTCAATGTTGTCGGTTCTCCTCTATCAACATCAGATTTCAATGCACATATTTTTTGCTCGTTACGGTCTGATTTGGGACACCCAACAACTGTCTCCTATGATGAACTTCACTCTTTGCTCGAGTCATGAATTTCTGCACTCTTCATCAATGAAGAAATTGTCCTTAGTTGAAGCAAGCAGTGGCTCTACACCTACAAACAACATCGCCACTCGTGACACTCCCAACAACGCTCAGCCTGGCCGCCTGCCCTCTAATCGTGGGTTCTCTAGAGGGGGTGTGGTTGTGGACATCAAAATTGTGGTGGACGTGTTTCTGGCTATCACCCTCCCCAACAGGGTCGCCTATGGTGCATCTTTTACAACTGTAATACACACAACACCGCCAACTGTTACTCCAAACCTTAAAACCCTACCCCAAAACCCACCCCCTACTATTCCTACTTTCCTACCCGCCACCAACCCTCCAATCTACCCTGGCCAACCCCATAGCCTCTACCCCCCCAACCCTACATGCCTTACCCTGCCCTTCCCCCACCTTCTACCGGCACCTGGTATCCAAACACTAGCGCCACCCATCATGTCACACCGGATTTGCAGTCTCTCTCCTCATATGATGCTTACTCAGGTACTGATCAACTCCATATTGGGAACGGTAAGGGTCTTCCTATTACTCATACTGGTACAACTTCTCTTCCCTCTTACAATGGTTCATTGCGCTTATCTAATGTCCTTTGTGTTCCTGATATGCAAAAATCACTTCTTTCTGTTCAGTGTATTACACAAGATAATAATGTCCCCTCTTCTTTTTTTTTGTGAAGGACATGAAAACTAGCCATACTCTTCTTTCCGGTCCAAGTAGTGGTGGTCTCTACCAGCTTCCTATAGCACCTCATGCGCCTTCTGCCAATATTGTTGAGCATACTTCCTTTAATGGTTGGCATCGACGACTTGGGCATCCCCCATGAACGTGTTTTACATAGCAATATTAGTAGTAATAAATTGCCTATTTTTTCTTCTAAGCTTAATTCCCTTTGTACGGCTTGCCAACTTGGGAAGTCTAGTACACTTAGTTTGCACAATTCGGACTTTGGTAGTTCTTCACCTTTGGATGTAATTTTTACGAAGGTTTGGGGACCTTCTCATTTTATTTCTGTTAATGGTTTTTGCTACTTCTTAATTTTTGTTGATGATCATACTCGTTATATTTGGTATTATCCCTTGGTCAAACATTCGGAAGTGTTTGGTGTTTATAAGCATTTTCAAGTGCTAGTACAATGCCAATTTTGCAAAAAAATTAAGGCAATTCAATCTGATTAAGGTGGTGAGTTTAGATCTCTTTCAAAAAATTTTGCAAACATTGGCATCCAACACCGAGTTGCCTGCCCCCACACCCATGAACAACAGGGCACTGTGGAACGTTGCCAAAGACATATGGTTGAAATAGGGTTAGCTTTACTTGCTCAAGCATCAGTGCCTCAACAATATTGACATTTTGCATTTGAGATGGTGGTTTATCTAATCAACCGTATGCCGTCACGTGTTACTAGAGGTAAATCTCCCTTTGAACTAGTTTTTCATCGCCTTATTGATTATTAATTTTTATGCATTTTTTGTTTTTTATGCTTTACTTTTTTCAGGCCCCACCATTCGCATAAATGGAGTTTTATTCCACGCCCTGAGTGTTTTTGGGATATAGTCCATCTCACTCTAGTAATAATTGTATGGATATTGCTACTAATAAAGTTTATCTTGCCAGGCATGTCCGTTTCAATGAGTTTTCCTTTCCCTTTTCATCCACTATGCCTTCTCTCTTAGGGCCTATTCCCCACAACCCGCCACCTTCCTGGATTCAGATCTTCTATGGCCCAGGCTATAGCAACCATCGTCCGGCACTGTAATACCAGCGTGACACTTGTAAAGTGGTTGATCCAATGGTAGTTTTTAAAATTTTTTGAATTGAAGAGTTAAAGTGGTTTAGGTATGGCAAACCAAACCCACCCGGACTGGTCTTTGTTTGCCAAGCCGGACCGGTCTACAACAAAATAAAAGTACACGATTCAGATTCCTTCTTCCCATTTCCAAAATCAGAAAACCCTAACATCGTCTTCTTCCTCCTCCTTCAAACCCATCCCCATCGTCTTCCTCCTCTTGCACTCTCTCCTTTGGTCTGGCGAAGGTCGAAGATCTGAATCCTAAAAGCCTTGTCTACCTCTGTGTGAAGAACTTTGGAAGAACCTCGAATTCAAGGATTCAAAAACCCGGAAGAACTTCGACCCCATCGTCTTCCTCCTCTTGCACCATCTTACCTCATATGGACTGGCGAAGGTCGAAGATCTAAATTGCTTTGCCTCGTCTACCACTATGTGAAGAAACCCTGCTGTCAAACAAAAGCTCGAATTCAAGTCATCAAAAACCCAGATCTGTAAGTACTCACCCTGTTCTGTTTGTCGATTCTGGTTCATCTATATTGGAGCCTAACTATAAACTTTCATTTTCATCCTGAAACCTTTGGCAAACCTCTAATTCAAGGATTAAAAACCTAGATCTGGATTTTGGAAAGAAGAAGAAATAGAGGAAACCTTGCTAGCGACCCGCTTCTCTCTGTTGTGTGTGTAGACAACAATGTAAGTCTCTCTTCTCTCTCTTCTCTATCTCTCTATTATTTCTCTCTATCACATACTCGACCGCTCGGGTTAATCGCCCAATAACAAGAACTGGGTTAGAAGATCAGTGCAGGTCGTTTGGTTAATAAAGTGAAGGGAAACTCTTCTCTGTAAGAAGTAAAGTGGGTGAGGAAGGTGGAGGGTTCAAACATGGGGAGCGTACATTGCTTGGGTCTCCACCTCCAATAGAGGTAGCCCTTGTCAGGGCGGCCATGGTTAAGGCAATTCTACCCGTATGATTGATCGTTGTGTTGTCTTGATAAGACCAAATGATTGCCAATTTTTCACTGTGATGACCAATTGCTGCTCTTTCTCTTCCTCCTGTATATCATACAACATTACAGAAGTCTCCACATAATAGCTATCTTCGCTCATCTTAATTCCCAGCCCCTCAAACTTTTTACAAATCACTGCATATCTAGGGTGTGACTTGTCACCAAACTCATGAATTGAGATTCAGATGTAGAGGAATGAGGGACACAGAATAAAGATCTAGGAGAGATACAGATTGTTTATGTTAATTTTTTTTTCCATTCTTTTCATTGATATCTTGAGTGATTATTGTTTGTTGGTTGTAATTGATATGAATTGCATAGTGAATGGTACACACGATTAAGTATCTTGTTTGAAATTGATATATTGGATATAATCAGGTACAAGGGACATAGGTGGTTGACTAGGGGAAATGCCTTCTTTTGTTGGTCAGAGTATAAATGCCTTTAAATTCTCTAATGAAAATTTCTTAATATTGTAGGACAATGAACACTTCAAGACCTATGTGTTCATGTGGACAAGGTGAGATGCTTTATGAAGAAAGCATAGACTGAGAAAAATTACGGTCGTTGGTTTTACATATGTCCTGCAAATGAGGATCATCCAAATTCCTTCATGTGGGTGAGCTAGCTACCACAAGCCCGACCAGTCGTCGTCATCCACTACTGTTCGTGATCATGTTCGCGATCCTGTTTGTGACCCTGTTCGATTTTAAGCCCATAGAGACGATTCTCAACACTATGTAGTGTTTGATATTAGAAATATTGTTATCATATGGTGTATTGTTGTATCTATTTCTATTATTCATTTTTTCTTCTGAGATTAAAATGTTGTCCAACATGGAAGTTTGAAATAGGAAGTGTAATCTTTTTTGTATTACTTTTGCTTAACTAGTTGAGCAGATTATAATGTGTGGAATTTTCTTGTTTGAATCCCTTTAAGACTCAAGTAGTGGTAAAAAACTGCATGATAGCATGTGATTTAATTTTCTTAATTTAGTTTCTTGAATATTGTTCTCAGTTACTTCTTGGTTTTCATACCCCCCTGTCTAATCTGGGGATGTTTGTGTATCTTTGGAAAAGCCAAGCTGCTATAGTTTTCAGCTTACTTTTGTTGTTTTCTTTGGTTTTACTGGTAAGTCAAATCTGTACAAACTTTCTTTCTTGTGGAAAAGAGATTACTGGCATTGGCATGTAATGTATACAGGTAAAAGACATATTTCTGATTCACAAGAATATTTTCAATTTCTATCTTCATACATTTAATGGCTGGCTTATCTACCATTCCTTAGTCCTTTCCTCTCTCTCTCTCTCTCTCTCCCTTATATTTTCCTTGCATCATCTTTCCCGGTCTCCATGGCATGGTTATTAGGCCAACTTAATTCATGGAGTTATCTAATTAATGTTAGAGATATCATTTTCCACCTTTCACAACTTACTCAAGCTCCTTCGATCTGATTACCCATAATCAGATCAAGGGCTTTAATATAATGTTGAGATCATTGGCCTGTAAAGCTGATCTATGGACCACAAGGACACACATAACTATATGGGTAAATTTCAGACACCCCCTCTAAGTATACAATATATCACAGGCAAGCCAGACTTTGAAAAAATATCACAGAGCACCCTTATTTTATGATTATATTTCAACTTAGTCCACTTGTTTAGTTTGTGTTGTTAGTTTTTTTATAATGGCCAACTTACCCTTAAAAAAGGATAAACTTACCATAATACCCTTAAGGGTAAAACCCCAAATACATCATTCTCTTCATCGTCTTCGATCTGATGGCGGAAGAAGCAAGAACATGGGGCTTCTTATTCTTCTTTCTCCTCTTGCAACCTCTTTCCTGCAACTCTACCCCCACCCTGCTCATTCAACCTTGTATCCCTTTTATAGTCAACCTAACCCAAAACCGAACCAGCAATCATCTTTTCCATACGCCAGTTGCAGATCAAACCCATAACTTAGAGGTAACGACGATACAGAGCTGCAGTGGTGCAGCCTCGATGGAAGTCAGGATCGCGAGAGTCGATTTTTGCAGTCACCAACACAACATGGAGTTGAATCAAAACTAGGGAATCGATTTGCAAATTAGAGACTCTATTGGAGCTCTGAAAAATACTCTAAAGAGTAAACTTTATTTACTTCATCTTCCTTTTCCATGCGTGTCTTACACTTTATAAAAAGCTTATTCTAATATGCCTAATATGCCAATAAAGAGCAGGGGAGAGATTTGCTAAAACTAGTTTAGGGAAGAAGGGGAAAGAGTGTAGGTGTTCGGGGAATCATATCTTCAGGGATTTGGGTTGATTTGCTCTTCCCATCTTCTTTCCAAATCAGGTATGAGGGTAGGGCGCTGAGTTGCCTTTCCAAAATAGGAGCTCCCAATCTGGGCGTGGACAGCAAGGGTGATGTGGTCGTGGACAGCAAGGTTGAAGGGGCTGCTCTGTTCCTTCTTGCGTCAATTCTAGCCGACCTCCTCAGGACCTTTGGATGGTCCACTTGGCGCTGGATAAGTTCTTGATGCATGGCTGCATCATGTAGAGCAAGAAGATTACAGAGAAATAAAACAAAAGATTAAATCTAAGAGGAGGAGCGTACAGGTTTTTTTTTATGTCGCTCTTCGAGGAAAAGCTCCAAGAGCTTCCTTACTCCCTCAAGCATCTTAAGTCTGAGTGATGCCCACCCTCATACTGATCCAGTCGACCAGAATCAGCCGGTGACGAAACAACCGACACAAGAACCAATAGCGATCGTTGCGTCGCAGCTCCCTTCCTTCAACGATCAGCATCCAACTGGATCAGATCTCATTCTTGCCGTTGTATCTTCCGGCATGCACAACGTCGCTCTGGAAGACATCGATACAGCTCTGGCGTGGGTTAGGGTTGGAGGAGGGAGTATGAGCTGGTGGAGTTGGGTTGGATTGCAGCAGGTAGGGGTGGGGTGGGGGGGGGGGGAGAGGTGGTGTTGCAGGAAAAAGAAAGAAAAGGAAGAAGAAGAAGGGGCACCTGTATTAATGTCAAAACGTTAGGTACTCTAGGTGTTATTTATCTTTTTTATTTAAATAACTAAGGGGTAAAATGGATATTTCACCTTTAGGTACTAACTGTGCTTAACATCAGGGGAAGGTTGCCATTTTGACCAAGTTTGATTAGTCCGTGACATATTGAAAACTTACCGGGGGTGTCCGTAAAATTTGCCCTAACTATATTGTTACTGATTTATTCTATAATCACTGTTGTAGGAGGTTTCTAAGAACTATCACTAGTTGAATCACAAGTTGGAAACCTGTAATAATTATAAAAGACCATACCATGTTCCTGTGTTTGAACTTGGATATGAAATTCTAAGCACCAGCAAGAGAGATAGATGGTTATCCCATAGACGGTGGGAGTGTAATCCGTTCCTCTTGAGTAAAGTTTTACTTCCTTGACCAAAAAAAAAAAAAAACTGTAATAATTATAAAAGACTACATGTTCCTGTGTTTTTGTTGGCTCTCAATAGGTACACCCATTCCGATCACCACCATCAATTCGTATATTAGGGTTCAATGATATAAGATTGGTAAACAAATTTCTTATTTTTAATAATTTTTTTCAAGAACTTGACACAAGGGTCCACTCCCATATCACTACAGTGCCCTTCGTGTCCTCTCTTGGAGGGAAGAAAATCTGTAAGGCTGTGAAATGAAAGCTTACCCACTCAATCCTTGGCATTCTCACATGGGAAGGCTAAGGGGATCCACAGCCTGTAGTTTGGCCCTATCTCTTAGAATAACAAAATCTTGAAGGGAAGTGCAAACACTAAGTGAAGCTTTGAGTGCAAATTCAGACCAGCTAGAAGAGTTTCTTGAATGTTTGAACAAAAAAAAGTACGAGCCACATAATGGAAATTGATAAGCTGTTTATTCCAAGACTGCAAAATACCATATTCCTTCGTCTCCAACCATACGCTTAATTGAAAATGATAAGCCATTTTTTGACAAATACTAAAGCTGCTTCACCCTAGAGGAATTACTTAGATTGTACTACTTCCTATTTCATGCTCAAAGAACAAAGGACATAAAGGGAACATCAAACTCGAATCACAACTAGGGAAAAAATCTAAAAGATTACACAGCTTACAAGTCAAACTAAGTAGTTATTGAATTCATTAAAAAAATTAGATTAACAGATTAATATAATTAGATTGAATCCCTGCTAGATTAAATCAAGGCAAACCCTATTCGGTCTAATAAATAATTGATCCATTCAAGCTAATTAATTCAGGTACATTGAAACCTTCTTTTAATTCGTTGACAGCTTAAGTCTCAGCTTCCTTGATGAGGGCAAATTAAAGACTAATTGCAATGCCACTTCTATAGATACAGATATATAATAAGTGTGTTAGATGGTCTTTGACCACTTCAGTTACGATCTGTCTTTCCTTTTTGTGTTTACTTCCTGTAATTCTTGAAGCTGTATCAGAATAAATTATCTCGACATCGAATAGTTTTGACACACAGGAGCACCACAACAGCACCTATGAACTTGAAGGAGTATCAGAATAAATTAGTCCTTGATTGAATGATTTGTGTCCATACTAGTAAAAAGGTTCCAATGTCATTAGTATTTAATAATAATAGTTAACAGCACAACTGATAATACTTAGTTTTTCCTTATAGTTTCAACATAACCCTTTTATAAGTGCCATAGCTAGTTTGGGTGTGATCTATCCCTTTAAAATTCCCCATCATTGTGATTTCACTCTACAACAATGGATTGGATATTGGAGTATATTTCAGAAAGTTTAGGGAGATAGCGGGCTTTGTAGTTTCATTGCTTGGTTTTTGTGGATTGCTCAAAACGATCTAACATTTGGCTGCAAAATGTGGAGCCCAGGTTCTGTTATGCAAAGGACCCGAGCTGCTCACTATGAATTCTTGCAAGCCCAAGGCCCATATCCATCCTCATCCATCGATAGTCCAAGCGGTGAGCATCCGGCCCAAGCCCATAGCAGGATTCCAGCTCCTAAGCCTTTCTATGAACTAAATGGTGATGCATCGTGGAACGCCGATCACAAAAATTGCAGGATCGGTTTGATCATTAGCCATCTGTAGTGGGCTGTTGGAGGCCCTTTCTCTGTCCGTGGATTTTATCATGATCGAATCTGATTGCAAAGACCTGATCTCCTCTCTTCAAGGCCCAAGTCAGTCAGTTACTCTATCAGAGCAGCCAATCATTGCAGATATCCTTTATTTAGCCTCTTACTTTTGTTAAATGTTCATTCTCCAATGTTATTAAGGAATCCAACTTTGTAACGGATTCTTTAGCCAAGAAGATCTTGTCTATCACGTGTACAACAGTTTGGCTGAAGTCCATTCCGTGATTGATGGAGCTTTGTAATCCAACATCCAAACCACGTGTCTTTGAATAGACCTTTATTTACAGGAAAAAAAAAACACCCTAAATAATGAATTTGAGCTTGTTAAATGGGTCCTAACAGTTCTGGGTCGAACGCTTTCCTTATTGGGCTTTCGATTCTAGACCCATTGGGAAAGTCATCTCAAAACCATGTCATCCTATTTAACATTAATTGGTCTCAAAACTAGCTCCCCAAACCGTCTCTTTTAACAATCTAAACAAGCACCCAAAATCATCCCTTGTTTTTTTATTTTCTTCTTTTTTGGTTCTCTCATGGAGGGTCCATGGGCCACTACGAGTTGGCATCCTAACTCAAGGAAGGGCAGACAAGCCGCAAGGGAAGGGGGGGTGGGGGGTAACAGGATGTACACATCGGTTGAGAGAGTCGAACATCCGAGGACTCTACTGCATTAGCAACGACCACCGCATCTCTTAAACCACACAGACCAACACACCAAGAGGCGCTTTCTTGAACCATTCCATTCAATAGGACAAATCGATTTCATGTTTTAGCGTTCTAGACCCAAATTAATCTGTCCCTAAACTGTTAAAAGAAAGAGTAGCAGTAACCTACTCTACCAGTGTTTATTACAGACCACCACCATATGATTCCCTACCTTTTAAAAGAGTTTTATTTCTAATCTCTCTTAGACATCATTGGAGAGTTTTATTTCGAATTTCTCTTAGATATCATCTGATTAGGATCTTTCTTGTAAACAATTTTAAACTTGAATTGGTGGGGTGCGCCAGGCCCGTGCAATAGTGCAACGCATGAGCGACGCTTGAAGACCCCGGCAGCAAGCTACCGTGGTGGGCCTTCCCCCTTGAAAAATTAATTTAATATCATGTGGGTCGATGACCCACGTATCAGATATTAAACTGATAAGAACAGATACTACACTTGATCTTAGCCAAAAGGCCGAGAAAGGTATGCTTTGTTCTGTGTCTTTGTTTTCATTTTATAAGACTTGTCTTGATATCCCTCTTCCCTCTCTGGCCGATGTGGGATTCGGTCAGTATTCACTTCCCCTGTTTATATGCCTTCTCTGATGCCCAAACCCAAAACATTGTTTGTTCTCTATGTGTCTATGTATCGTTCATTCACTTTTGTCTGAATTCATAAGTTATATTTCCTCACAGAACTGTTGGCGGGTATTGTTAAGTTATTGATGGGGGCTGAGGATTGTTACTTGTCTTCTTGGGGATCATGACTGGGTGGGTCAAAATCGTGCAGTCGGTGGAATGTTATTGATAATCAAGTCCTCTTAATGAATCCAAATGATTAAGTAGCCACTCTTTGAATTACAGAGAGAATACTAGCACTTAAACCATCTATGAAAGACAGAAGAAGATCAATAAAAGCTTTTAACTTTTGGAAATGGTAAGGGCCGCGCGAACGCGTACCCCCTCTGCCACAAATTATGACGTACACTCTTCCACTTGGGAAGATGTTAGGCAGGCACCCCTCCCAAGTGCAATGGAAGTCACCAACCTAGGCCATGGACCTTCTTGATCAACCATTGACCCATTCCAGGTAAGTATGTTCCCTAGGCACTACTTCTCTTAATTTAAAGTCTGCTCTCCCTTATCTCCTTCTACAGTTGACCACTGTGGGATTAAAAAAAGGCACACCAACATGTTACCTCCCTCAGCCTGCACATATTAACTCTTTTCAGATTCTCTTGCACTGTTATTTGTTCTATCTTTGAGCTGTAATATCATTGATGTGGAACCTAATGGATAGTGATTGAGATAAAGAGATAAAGATAGAGAGAGAGAGAGTTTATCATATCAAAGTTCAAAGAGAAAAGAGGTGGAGGAAGGGAAACAATTTGGATGGTAAGCTAGTTTTAACATGTAATAGACAGTTTAGACATGTTTTGGATGATAATTGAGCTCTGTTTACAAGGAGAAAGAGAGAAAGAAAAAAAAAAAAAACCGATTTGGAAGTATGCTTCCCACTTAGCAGAAAATGAGTTGCTCCATTCTTTGCTTTGGACAGATTAGTGGGAACTTCAAATTAAATTGCAGATGTTGCACTTGCTATTAACCTGTTTTTTCAGCCTACCAGCTTTTTATAGCTTACATTACATGTACACCTGTGAATGAAAGAGGACTGTCCTTAAACAATTAGGCTCCTCACCGACATGGTTTCAAAAATCAGAACTGGGTTGATCAAATTCCATGACCCATACTGATTTTGCCCATTGTAGAGCAATCGATTTTAGGGTTTTTGAAACCAGATTACTGTGTTTCAGATTTGAGTAGCCAATTTTAAGGTTTTTGGAATCGATTCTAAAGTGTCAAATGAGACAGTTCGAGGTAAATCATGTTAGTTTCTTACTGGTTCGGGTTCCAAGGGATCCCAAAGCTAGGATCTGATCCCATGTAATAACGACGAGATGGTCCGATTTCGATTCCTTAACAGTTATGGTCAATCAAAATCTCAAAAACTCAAATATGCCCAAAATATGAAGTTTGAGGTACATCATGTTTCTTTGATAGTATGTTTGAGGTTATTTATTTATAATCCCAAGTTTACCATGCTTCCTTCGATGATGGAAGTGAATAGGGAAAGAGCATAGGGGAGGGAGGGGGAGAGTGAGCAAAAAAGGAGGGCTGGGGAGAGGAGGGGCTGTTGTAGGTTCACTGGGGTGGGGGAAAATGGGGGAGGACAGGAAGTAGAGGTGGGCCCACCCAAGAAGAAGACGAAGGGTTGGGGTGGGGACAGTGAAGGGGAGCAAGGACAGTTTGAGGTGGAGCTAGCAAGAGGAAGGGGTGGAGAGACTGAGTTTTCTAGCAACAGGAGGTAAAGCATTGTAGCGGCAAACCCCCCCCCCCCCTTTACAACCAACCCGACCCCAATCCCTGCTATTGCAACTCCTTTCCCCATCATCCATATCCGTCCCCAACACCTTCTGCAACCCCATCATACCCCTTTCCACACCATCCCTTTTGCTGTCCCCAAACCCCCCTCTACAACCAAACCTGATCCCAACCCCTACAACTGCAACTCCTTTCCCCACCATCCCTGTTCATTCCCAGCACCTTCTGTGGCCCCATTCCACCCCTTTCCTTGTCCCCATGCCCCCTTCTCTTCTTGTGGCCACCTCCGCCTCCACCTACAACACCACAACCTCGCATCTTCGAAATGCACCCTCAGCTCCTCACCTATGATCCCACTCCCATCTCTACTGTCTCTTTGATTTCCTACTCAATGATGTTGTAGTCCCATTTCAAGATATCCCCAGATCCATCACTCGATGTGTTGGATTTTTCATTTGATTAAAGATTCAAAATATTTCGAGGATTATGTCGTTTCCTAATAGGCACCAATAGACACCTAAATGATCAATAGGTGTGACTGTTGGACGACTAGTTTGAATGGTCAACAAAGAAGTATTTTGGAAAAAGACATGATGGTAGGGCATGTTTCTTGGAGATACCCTTAGTGGTGTCTCTTCCTATCCTATATATAGAGAGGGGGTGTTGCCTAGTTCTCTAAGAATTTTTTGAGTGGAGACAATGGTTTTCCGATTGCATTAAAATCGTTTTCCAAACTATCTAATGAGTCTAGCCTTGCTCTCCTTTATAACCGAAGTCTTTGTGCATAAGACCAAGGTTTGGTGGTTGATTTATCTTGGAGGTAAAACGTAAGGAACCCGGTTGTACTGGTACAGGAGGCATTTCAGACCTTAAGGAGAGTGCCTTCATTGATACGACTCAACCAAAATTGCGCTTTTACTTGTCTTTACTTTTCAGTCTCTTTATTTTTACAATGGTGTAACTCAAGGAATTTTGCCTTTGGCACCCTTATGCTTTGCACTGTAGATTGTTCATTCCGAATAGTTTATAGCAAACTCTCTTTTCACTATTCTCAATTTGCTTTTGCTTCCTATGAAGTCCTCTAATTACAGGGACGAGAGTAGAACCTAAGATCGCCATAGTGGAGCCGCGTATATTCCCATTCGGCTTAGAGGTTGAAGAAATTCGAGGGAAACAGTTGCACATATGAGCTTTGGTCATCTTCTCTTACACTGCTTCTTTGTTCTATCTTGGGTGGTGATATCATTGACGTGGGAACCTAACGGATGGTGATTGAGATAAAGAGTTTATCATTTCAAAGTTTATTGCCCGGTAATCTAGTTTAACATGACAAAATAAAAGAGAAGGATCGGTTGGTAAAGATAAAGAGTTTAACATGATAAAGATCATTTCAATGCAATGTTTCAAAAATCGGAGTTCGGAATCGAATTGGTCATTGTCAATTTCAATTTGAATCGCCAAAATTGATCAGGAATTATCCACAATTGACCAGTAAAAGAGAAGGATCGGTTGAATCGGTCATGGCCATCGATTCACCCATACAATTCACAATTAATTCTTAAAACCTTTATTGAATGATAATTGAGCTTTGTTTTCAGGGAAAAGGAAGCAGTCAAATTACAAGGAGAAAAAGAAAAACCCAATTTTGAAGTGTGCTTCCCACTTAAGAAAATGAGTTGCTCCACTCTTTGCTTTGGAAGGATTAGTTTGAGCTTCAAATTGCGGGTGGTATTGCACTTCTCAACCTTTTTCAACCTACAAGGTTTCTATTACCTTACATTACATTCATGTAACCCTGTGAATGTAAGAGGACCATTTTAAACAACTAGGTTCCTCTCCGACATGGTTTTCAAAATGGGATTGGTCGAATCAACCGATTTAGATTGAAATTGGTCATGATCGATTCCGATTCTATTCATTCTGGATTGCCCGATTCTAGAGTTTTGGGGATTAGATCATTGTGTTTCAGATATGAGGGGCCAGTTATAGGATTTTGGGGACTGAGTCCGAATCCGATCCAGATCCTGATCTAGGCGTGTCAAATAAGACAGTTCTAGGTAATTGGGACAGCTACTAGTTCCAATCCCAAGGGGGCCCTTCCAAGACCATCCTATTTACTCAACAGTCCCAAAACTAGGATCTAGTTCCATTTAATAACTGGATGGTCTGGTTTTAGTTCCTTAATGGTTATGGGCAATCAATGTCTCAAACACTCAAATATGTCCTAAATTCTTAAGCATAGAAAGACTCAAATATGTGACAATCTCATTAGTATTTAGTAATAAATGTTAACAACATAACTGATGATCCTTAGTTTTTCCTTATAGTTTCAGCATAACCCTTTTATAAGTCATAACTAGCTTGGGTGTAATCTATCCCTTAAAATTCCCCATGATGGTGATTTCACTCAACAACAATGGATTAGAGATTGGAGTATATTTCAGAAAGTTTAGGGAGATAGCGGGCTTTACAATTTCATTGCTTGGTTTTTATGGATTGCTCAAAACGATCTAACATTTGGCTGCATAATGTGGAGCCCAGGTGATGTTATGCCAAGGGCCTAAGTTGCTCACTGATGAGCACATTTATGTGTGAAATATTAGGGTATAAAGCATGCAGTTTACCACATTGAACAGAGTTACTTGGGTGCTTTCTTATACTTTTTAGGTTTTTGGCCATTCTGGGCTATCGGGAGTTGCATCTCCTCATCTAAACATAAAGTCTCCATATTTCTTTCCATGGCTGTAAAGAGGACTAAATTTTGAGCAAGATGGACGTGATGGAATTCAAGTACGCGTTCGTTTAGGCCACTATGCAAGAGAGAAAGAATAAGGGGCTAGAAATGAGTTGGAATGCAAGCCCAAGCCTGTCTACCACTTCCCAAGGGTATTTTTGACATAAAAGAAGGTGTTTTTAATCAAGGACTGAGATTTACTACAAGTACTTCTGTGATTTCCAAATCTTGAAGAGAGAGAAGAGCTGCCATCCACACATGAGGGACCCACATTGTCCACGATTTTTTGGAGCACACCCTACCACCCTCCACGATTTTTAAAGGGTGCACCAGCCACAATTTTTGAAGAGGGTATTATGGGGTTTAATTTATTCTTGAGTGGAATCCTAGTCATCACTCTCTCTCTCTCCTACAACTTTCCAAGGGTATTTTAGAAATTTGACTATAGATAGATATCTTTTGGAGAATATTCTCTCATCCTTGGAAGGTTGAAAAGTCAAAGATTGGAGATGCATTGATCACTTTACTTGGAGAAGACTCCTGCAAGGAAAAGGAAACCCAAGAATTAAATTGGAGAGTCTACTTTTTGAAAAATAGCAGGTATATTAGTCCAAGCTTTGTATCTCTCCTACTTTCCATTTTTTTTATTTTCCTTGAGATTCAAGTTATTTGTAAAGGAAGGAGAAGGGAATCAATATTTTTGGGGGAGATTCTCTCCAAAGCCTCCACGGTTTTAGAAGGAGAGACCCTCCCAAAACTGTGGAGCTCTCTCCTCTCCTCTCCTCTTCTCCTCCTTCTCTTATAAATACCCCAAGTGATGTTGGGTTGTAGAGGTGATTCTAATGCATGTTCTAGTTCAATTTTTTTAAGAACTTTTCTTCTTCTTCTCCTTCTAATTTGTGATTTTCTAGTTTCTAGTTTGATTTTATGAGTTTAATTCAATGGTTGTAATAATTTTATGCAAGCTTTAATTCAATTATTGTCTTCAATATGGTTGTAATCTCTTAATCTCTAGTTCTAGTTTTAAGGCTTTTTGGTCTAAGTTTCTAATTCTTGTAAGAAGATTTAGAGAGTTGGAAGAGGAAGCCATGCAAGGTTTATTCAAGTTGTTCAAGCTTCATCAACTACATCCATTCAAAGCCTAATCAATTCATGCACTTACAAGTTTGGTAGAAGGGAGTATTGGTTCAGTTCTTATTTTTATTTTTATTTTCTTCTTCTTAACCTCTTAATTCTTCCATTATTTTTATTTTAATCTCACTCTCATTCCCTCTATTCCCTCCATTCTAGTAGGACTTTAATTCTCCACTCTTTTTATTTTTATTCTCATTCTCTATCTCTCTAATTCTTTCATGCTTATGAAATTTTATTTTTTATTTACTATCATCATCATGCATTATGTTAAGCTTTTAATTTATTTTATTTTATTTTATTTTTCAGATTTGGTAGGAGCATTTCAAGTGTGATAGAGAAAAGCATGCAATTTCAGTTCGGTTCAAGCACCTTCGGGTTTTACTTCTTTAATCTCTTAGATTTATTTTTCCTTTATTTTTTTTTGTGTGGTTGTGGTGTGTGGCGGTGGCGATTTATTCCTTCAAATCCGCGTTAGTATTGATAGGTTAGATGGATGTGTGTTAGGACATCAATTCAATTCGTTAGATGCGTAATTTTGTTAGATGGATGTGTGTTAGGATTCGATTCGATAGATGCTTGTGAGTTAGGATACGTTAGTTTAATTATCGTTAATTTAATCCAACACTTTAATTAATTTGGTTCACTTTGCATTGCTTTTAAGTGAGTAAGAAAGAGTGGCATACTAATTAATTTGGTTCACTTTGCATTGCTTTTAAGTGAGTAAGAAAGAGTGGCATACATCTCCTTGTGTTCGACCCGTAGCTACGATTGATCCGTACGCTTGCGGTAATTATTTCTTGCAAACAAGTTTTTGGCGCCATTGCTGGGGATATATTTGTCCACTTTATTTTTTTGATTTTTAAGTAATTTAGAGTGCTTTATTTTCTTTTTTCTTTTTTTCCTTTTCAAAAAAAAAAAAAAAAAAAAAAGAAAAAGAAAACCTCATCTTATTTCTCTTCTGTTTCAAAGACTATACGCTCAATCTAAAGTTTTTCATATGCCCAAACCCAGTCAATCTTGGTGCCCCTTGATTCGTTTGGGTGGTTTGGATTGGCATGTGACTTATCTTTGGAGGTGACCAACTTTGACAATAGGAAAGCAACATAGTGAGTGCTTTTGTTAGGAAACAAAAACGTAAAGAAGTCCTCCACTCTACATCAGAATCCACTTGGAGTCGCCCGTAGGTGGCTATTGAAGACTATACGGGTTTCCTTGCTGTCAACCTATATGGCAACCTTACAGCTTTGGAACCATTGTTTCGATCCTTGAGGGCAATACACCAACTGATTATTAATTCCCTCGTGTTTTTAGTGATTTTGTTTTAGTCCTTTTATTTTTCTTTAATTTATTTTTTTTCCAAAAAAAAAAAAAAAAAAAAGAAAAAAAGGGAGACTTCTTATCTGTTTAAGTGGCTCAAGTGTGGATCCGTGACTCATCCAATCGTCTTATTAGAATACCACCTTCTCCACCACCTACCACCATGGGTGACCAACAACCCAAGACTCTTAAGGATAGATTTTATCCTACCAGGGCTACCTAGCCTTCCTGCATCAGTCGCCAATTGCTACGGGAAAAATTATGAACTCCATTAGTATCTTGCCCCATTTCCATGGGATGGCTAATGAAGATGCCTATCTCTTCTTTAGGGAATTTGAGGAGGTCTGTGTTCTAATTAAGGTCCAAAATTTATCTGATGATACAGTTAGGCTTCGGTTTATAACCTTTGCCCTGAAGGACCATGCCAAGAAGTGGCTTTATGAACTGCCGACTAATTCCATTACTACATGGGATCAGTTCACAATTGTCTTCTTGAGAAAATTTTTTCCTCTTCATAAGACCAATAAACTCAAGAGTGACATACTCCAATTTAGACAGAAACCACATGAGTCCTTCTCTAGGTTCATGGAAATATTCAAGACCTCCTGTTAGAATGCCCTTACCACGGTATTGACTTGTGGCAACTCCGCCAGATCATTTATGAGGGCATTGACTTTCAGACCACGCAACTTTTAGAGTTTATGTGTCCTACAGGCTTTACCTCTTTTACTGATGAGAATGAGGCCTGGACATTCTTAACCAACTTGGCTGAAAAGACTAGGGAATGGGAATCCACCCAAGAAGCTGAAAGGACCACTAAGGGTTATCTCATTGAGGGTGTTCCAGCCAAAAGAGGCCAAACTTGACAGCCTCATTAAAAGGTTGGAGTCCATAGTTCCTAAAGAGCCTATTCCGGTTAACCAAGTCAGCCATGTTTCCTTATGTAGTTGGTGTCATACACCTGGACATCTTATGGAGGAATGCCC
Source organism: Telopea speciosissima (assembly GCF_018873765.1). Taxonomy (NCBI): domain Eukaryota; kingdom Viridiplantae; phylum Streptophyta; class Magnoliopsida; order Proteales; family Proteaceae; genus Telopea; species Telopea speciosissima. The sequence continues at coordinate 38,412,846 of NC_057925.1, forward strand.
AAACACCTTTGTGGGTAATTCTAACATTGAGAATGTAAGTGCTCTCCACCAAAATAATCCATATAGCGACACTTACAATCTAGGATGGAGAAATCACCCTAATTTCTCCTAGAATCAAGGGAACCAAGCAGACCCATCCAACTTTCACCATCAAGGCCAGCTTGGTCTCCAAAGGCCCAACTATGCACCACAAAACCCAGGAATGTCTCCTCATCCTCTTCCCCCTCGTCCTCATTTAGGACCCCCTATGAATTTTGTTAGGCCACCTCTCGTTGCACCTTATCAGCGACTCCCAAGGTTTACCAATATAGGAGAAGCGACAAGAATAAGTGAGCTAGAGAACATGATGGCCCTTCTCATGATAAGCCACAATAATATGGAGAAGTAACTCACCCAGCTTGTCATAATTATGCATGAGAGGAACAAAGGAAAATTTCCTAGCCAACCTGAGCCAAATCCTAGACATCAGGCTCTTATTCAACAAGGTACCCAAGCTCCTCAGCTCAATGTTGTACAGGGCCAACAACATCAAGGGCTCTCCGATCAAATTAATGCAGTGTATGCTTTACAGAGTAACCGTGAGTATCAATAGATTAGTACCCCTCAGCCTTTACCATCTTATACTCCTATTGACTCTCCCCCTTCTGATGAGGCCGTTGTAGTGCCTTTTGTTCCAAGTTTGTCTGATGAACCTGGAGAAATTCAAGATGATTTGGTTGAGGAAACCAAAGATGATTCTGTTGAAAAAGTGAAAAGGACCACCCTTAAAAGAGTGTATACCCCACCTGCCCCATTCCTAAATAGGTTGGTTAGCAAGAAGTCTCCTTTTGTGAAGAAGATACTTGATGTTTTTAAACAGGTTTAGGTGAACATTCTATTATTGGATGCTATAGCCCAAGTCCCCGCTTATGCTAAAGTCCTCAAAGACTTATGTACCTAAAAGCGGACCACCAATGTGCTCAAAAAGGCATTCATGGCTACTAACATTAGTTCTCTCATCGCACAGCAGGTAGCAGCCAAGCATAAGGACCCTGGAAGCCCCACCATATCTTGCACTATAGACAACACCACTATTGATCATGTCTTACTTGACCTTAGTGCAAGAGTGAACCTGTTGCCTTTCCATGTCTACCAACAGTTGGGATTGGGAGAGCTAAAACCCACTAGAATCACTCTTCAGCTTGCAAATAGGTCGGTACAAGTTCCGAAGGGGATGGTTGAGGATGTCCTGCTTAATGTTAGAGAATTTGTATTCCCTGTGGATGTCATTGTCTTAGATACCCAACCTACTGTAAACTTCAAGGACCAAATCCCAATTATTTTGGGTGGACCCTTTCTTGCTACCAATAATGCTTTAATCAATTGTAGGAATGGTCTCATGAAATTATCTTTTGACAATACTTCTGTGGACTTTAATGTGTTTAGGTTAGGCAAGCAGCCTGATATGGATGAAGAGGTGCATATGCTTCAGGGATTTCCCGATGTTGTTGAAACTTTCTTTGAGATTGATTTTGATTCGGGATTTCAGGAATGTATGAAGGAATTGGAAGGTATTGATGATACCACCTTATTTGAGGTCTGGAGCATCCAACCACCATTGGAGCCCCTTGGACCCCTATCCACCTCCATTCCTAAACCCTCTATTATTGAGCCCCCCACATTAGAGTTGCAAGCATTGCCCTCCAATCTCAAGTATGCTTTCCTAGGGCAAGATCACACTCTCCCTATAATTATTGCTTCTAATTTGACTTCTATTCAGGAAGAAAAGTTGATCAAGCTTCTAAAAGAACATAAGCAAGCCATATGTTGGACCATGTCATACATCAAGGGTATTAGTCCCTCCATTGTTCAACATCATATTCATCTGATAGAGAGTTCCAAACCTTTTAGGGAACCCCAAAGAAGGGTTAATCCTATGATGAAAGAGGCAATTAAGAAAGAGATCCTAAAGTGCTTGGATCATTGCATAATTTATCCTATTTCTGATAGCCAATGGATGAGTCCTATACAGGTTATGCCTAAGAAAGCAGGAGTCACTGTAGTTGAGAATGCAAATAATTAACTGATTCCAACCCATATCCAAACAGGATGGAGAGTGTGCATTGACTATAGGAAGTTGAATGCGGCAACTTGGAAGGATCACTTCCCCTTGCCTTTCATTGATTAAATGTTAGAGAAACTAGATGGCTATGAATATTATGCAAGCTATAACCAAATCCCTATTGCTCTAGAGGACCAACACAAAACCACATTTACATGCCCTTATGGAACTTTTGCTTATCGACGTATGCCTTTTGGGCTTGCAATGCCCCTACTACATTCCAAAGGTGCATGATGAGTATCTTTTCTGATATGGTAGAGCAATTCCTAGAGGTGTTTATGCATGATTTTTCTATTCACGGCTCTACTTCTTCTAATTGCATGCACTATCTTTCCTTGGTTCTCAAGAGATGCATAGAAAAGAACTTGGTCTTGAATTAGGAGAAGTGCCACTTCATGGTGAACCAAGGCATAGTTCTTGGTCACATTGTGTCCAAAGAAGGGATTCAGGTTGATAGATCTAAGGTGGACCTTATTGTCAATTTATCACCACCTAAGACTGTGAAGGATATTAGATCTTTTCTGGGTCATGCTGGCTTCTATAGAAGATTCATCAAGGACTTTAGCAAGATAGCCAGACCTCTAATTACCCTGTTGGCAAAGGACCGCACCTTTGAGTTCTCCCCTGAGTGTTGTCATAAGAGCTTTGAGCAATTAAAAAGAGAATTGACCTCAACACCCATTATTCAAGCTCCAAACTGGACAGTGCCATTCGAGCTTATGTGTGATGCCTCTGATTTTGCTATAGGGGCTGTTCTTGGGCAAAGAATCAATAAACTGCCCTATGTTATTTATTATGCAAGTAGGACTCTTGATGATGCACAATTTAATTATACCACGACTGAAAAAGAATTTTTAACTGTTGTATTTGCATTAGAGAAGTTCAGACCCTACTTGATAGGCTCACATGTGATTATGTATACTGACCATACGGCTATCAAATATCTTGTGCAGAAGAAAGATGCCAAGGCTCGCCTCATTAGGTGGGTCCTCTTATTGTAGGAATTTGATCTTAAAATTAGGGATAAGAAAGGTAGTGAAAATTTGGTTGCAGACCATCTATCCTGGCTACCAAATTCCTTGACTGATGCTTCTCCAGTCAACGAGAACTTTCCTGATGAGTATCTGACGGCAGTGTCTAGTGAACCTTGGTTTGCTGACATTGTTAATTATCTGGTTATGGGTGTGACACCTGCACATTGGTCCACCCAAGATAAGTATCATTTCTTTTCTCAAGTTAAATATTTTTTTTAGGATGATCTTTATCTTTTTAAGACCTGTCCGGATCAAGTCATCCGGAGGTGTGTTCCTGATCATGAGCAATAATCTATCTTATCTTTTCGCCATGATCAAGCTTGTGGAGGCCATTTTGGGCCCAATAAGATAGCGGCCAAGGTTTTATAGTGTGAATTTTATAGGCCTAATCTTTTTAAAGACACTTTTACTTATTGCAAGGCTTGTTCTTCATGCCAATCTTTAGGGCATCTCTCCAGGAGGAATATGAGGCCCCTCAACCCAATTCTGGTGATTGAGGTGTTTGATGTATGGGTCTAGATTTCATGGGACTTTTCCCTAATTCTTTTGGTAACCTGTATATATTACTTGCTGTGGACTATGTGTCAAAATGGATTGAGGCAGTTGCTTGTAAGACCAATGACCACAAGGTGGTTGTAAAATTTTTAAAGGAGAACATTTTCTCCCGTTTTGGTACTCCCCGTGCTATCATCAACGATCGGGCCAAGTATTTTTGCAACCGTCCCCAGACCAGTGGCTAGGTTGAGGTTTCCAATCGGTAAATAAAGCAAATCCTTGAGAAAACCATCAACCCGAACTGCAAGGATTGGTCTAATCGTTTGGTAGATGCTTTGTGGGCCCATAGGCTGCCTTTAAGACCGATCTTGGTCAATCTTCATACTGTCTGGTGTATGGAAAGGTATGTCACTTACCTATTGAGCTAGAGCACAAAGCCTTTTGGGCTATTAAGAAGCTTAACTTTGATTTACCTATTGCGGGTGCCGATAGGAAACTCCAACTATCTGAGTTGGAAGAGCTGAGAAATGAGGCATATAAGAATGCCCAAATTTACAAGGCAAAAACCAAAGCTTTCCATGATAGACATATTTTGAGAAAATCTTTTGAGGTAGGTCAGAAAGTTTTGTTGTACAATTCTTGTTTGCACATCTTTCCAGGTAAGTTGTGCTCTAGATGTGATGGCCCTTATATTGTTAAAACTGTTTACCCTCATGGGGCTATTGATATTATCAATCCAAGTACATGTGCTACTTTTAAGGTGAATGGCCAACGTTTGAAGCCATACATTGAGATGCCCGTTCCAATTGTGGAAGAGGTCATGGATCTCCATGAGCCTCTTTACCTTAATGGTTGATCTCCTGGTATGGTTGCCCTCCTTTGTCCTTATTCTCTCTTTTCTATATGCATTGAGGACACTGCATGAATTAAGTATGGGGGGGTATTGGACTTAATTGGTGAATTTTGATTGTGGTAGTAGTTTGGGTTTTGTGCATACATTTCTTTGATTGCAAAGCGAGAGAAAGAGGGAATTAGGTGTCCTAGCATGTGAAATAATAAAAAAATCCCTTTTTAAGGACGGTAATTGGTATGTATCCGGTGAGAGGGATTGAATTGGAAAATATGAGCACTATTTTGTTTGATGGCTAGATTCCTCTATGTGTTTTATGGACCATTTGATCTTTTGGCTAGTAGTTGAGACCAATTTGTTTGTGGCAAGGCATGAAAGTGAATGAAAGAAAAAAAAAAAAAAAAAGAGAAACAAGAAAGGAAAGTGGAATTCCTTGGGACTAGACAAGGCACTGTTGTCTCAGGAAGCAGGGTGACTTGTTCGAAATTCCTTGGAAAGAAACTCAAAAAAAACTATAGCATCAATGTCTTAAAGTCTTTATAGATATATCCAAAAAGTGAAGCTATCAAGTACTTGGGTGTCTGGCGTATGCTCCACCATGTCATTCAGGGAACAGTAGTAGAGTAGAAATAGAGTTTACTGTTGAGAAAGAAAAGTTTTTTTACCTTAATGCCTGAAAAGAAAGTATGGTCAAAAATGCTCAAAGCCTAAGTCTTTGGTTCCATCGATGCTATGAGTGATTTACCTGAAGGTGAGTATGTTAAGAAGATATGAGGAGATCCTTTAATCTTGATACATGCTTGTTGCTTGAATTGATGTGGGGTAATAAAATTCAAGTGTGGGGGAATCTTTGTCTCCTTGATCTTTAGTTGAGCACTTTTAGGGATTGTGTACACTATCCTATTTATGCCATGATTAAAATTTGCAGCATATTTTTGACTTATTGAATTTTGGGTATACATTCACTGCAAACACCCATGAGACTAAACTCGTCCACTAGGGGTAACCTAGGGATTCAAAGGCTTGTTGCACATGCTAAGTGCAACCATGATTCCTACGAAAGTGAGTTAGGATTTTTGCATTTTAGGTCAATTTCTGTTTTGTTTACTTGAGAACAAGCAAAGTTCAAGTGTGGGGGAGTCTGATGAGCACATTTATGTGTGAAATCTTAGGGTATAAAGGATGCATTTGACCACATTGAACAGAGTTACTCGGGTGCTTTCTTGTACTTTTCAGATTTTCGGCCATTCTATCTATCGAGAGCTGCATCTCCTAATCTACACATAAAGTCACCATATTTCTTTCCATGGCTGTAAAGAGGACTAAATTTTGAAAAATATGGACGTGACGAAATTCAAGTACGCGTTCGTTTAGGCCACCATGCAAGCGATTATTCTTTTCAGACTAAGAAATAATAATTGACTAGAAATGAGTTGGAATGTAAGCCCAAGCCTGTCTGCCACTTCCCAAGGGTATTTTTTACATCAAAGGTGTTTCTAATCAAGGACAAAAATTTACTGCAAGTACAGGACCCTTTCTACGATTTCCAAATCTTAAAGAGAGAGAAGAGCTGCCATCCACATATGAGGGACCCACATTGTCCATGATTTTTTGGAGCACACCCTACCACCCTCCACAATTTTTAAAGGGTGCACCAGCCATGATTTTTGAAGAGGGTATAATGGGGTTTAATTTATTCTTGAGTGGAATCCTAGTCATCACTCTCTCTCTCTCCTCCAACTTTCTAAGGGTATTTTAGGAATTTGATTATGGATAGATATCTTTTGGAGAATATTCTCTCATCCTTGGAAGGCTGAAAAGTCAAAGATTGGAGATGCCTTGATCACTTTACTTGGAGAAGATTCCTGCAAGGAAAAGGAAGCACAAGAATTAAATTGGAAAGTCTACTTTTTGGAAAATAGCAGGTCTATTGGACCAAGCTTTGTATCTCTCCTACTTTCCATTTTTTTTTTTTTTTCCTTGGGATTCAAGTTATTTGTAAAGGAAGGAGAAAGGAATCAATAATTTTGGGGGAGATTCTCTCTAAAGCCTCCACGATTTTAGAAGGAGAGAGCCTCCCAAAACCATGGAGCTCTCTCCTCTCCTCTCCTCTTCTTCTCCTTCTCCTATAAATACCCCAAGTGATGTTGGGTTGTAGAGGTGATTCTAATGCAAGTTCTAGTTCAGTTTTGTATAAAATTTTCTTCTTCTTCTCCTTCTAATTTGTGATTTTCTAGTTTCTAGTTTGATTTTATGAGTTTAATTCAATGGTTGTAATAATTTTATGCAAGCTTTAATTCAATTATTGTCTTCAATATGGTTGTAATCTCTTAATCTCTAGTTCTAGTTCTAGTTTTAAAGCTTTCTAGTCTAAGTTTCTAATTCTTGCGAGAAGATTTAGAGAGTTGGAAGAGGAAGCCATGCAAGGTTTATTCAAGTTGTTCAAGCTTCATCAACTACATCCATTCAAAGCCTAATCAATTCATGCACTTACAAGTTTGGTAGAAGGGAGTATTGGTTCAAGTTCTTATTTTTATTTTTATTTTCTTCTTCTTAACCTCTTAATTCTTCCATTATTTTTACTTTAATCTCACCCTCATCCCCTCTATTCCCTCTATTCTAGTAGGACTTTAATTCTCCACTCTTTTTATTTTTATTCTCATTCTCTATCTCTCTAATTCTTCCATGCTTATGGAATTTTATTTTTTATTTACTATCATCATCATGCATTATGTTAAGCTTTTAATTTAATTAATTTTGTTTTATTTTTCAGATTTAGTAGGAGCATTTCAAGTGTGATAGAGAAAAGCAAGCAATTTCAGTCCGGTTCAAACACCTTCGGGTTTTATTTCTTTAATCTCTTAGATTTATTTTTCCTTTGTTTTTTTTGTGTAGTTGTGGTGTGGGGCTGTGGCAATTTATTCATTCAAAATCGCGTTAGTATTGATAGGTTAGATGGATGTGTATTAGGACGTCAATTCGATTTGTTAGATGCGTAATTTCGTTAGATGGATGTGTGTTAGGATTCGATTCGATAGATGCTTGTGAGTTAGGATATGTTAGTTTAATTATCGTTAGTTTAATCCAACACCTTAATTAATTTGGTTCACTTTGCATTGCTTTTAAGTGAGTGAGATAGAATGGCATACATCTCCTTGTGTTCGACCGTAGCTACGATTGATCCGTACGCTTGCGGTAATTATTTCTTACAAACACTCTATGAATTCTTGTAAGCCTGATCGGGTTGTAATTATGTATTGAATTTCTATTTAATTGCTGGTTCCAACTTAATATCTTTGGTTTAATTAATTCCATTTTGCTATGTAATTGTGATTGTAGGGTGTTACAGGGTCATGCGCATAAAAGATGCTGAATGAAAGGATTTGATGCAATCTAGGAACCGATCTACCCATGGATCAACTCACAGGTGATCAAGGGCGAGATGGGAAGAAGTTTTACTAAAGACCCAAGGCCATTGAAGAGATTCCTCAAATTAGAAGTATGACCAAGAAATTGGGCAGCAAAGGAAAATCAAGCACAAGAGCATAACCGTAATTTTAAAAAATTGGGATATTTTCAGAAAATATACGATATTGGGCTCATATTGTCCAGAACATTAATTGGAGCAACTTTAATTCTCGGATTGGATCCATCCGGGGCCAAGATGGAGAGATATTTAAAAAAAAAAGATTTCTGACTCTCCCATCCACTTTCTAATCTTCCTCCACGTAGCTCTCTTTCTCCCATCCCATAATCTCTCTCTTTTCCCTTATTCACGTGGAGAGCTCTCTTTCCCTTTTTCTCACTTATCTCTCTCTCCTAAATTCTCTCCTTTTAGAACTCCTCACTAATCACTCTCTCTCTTCCATCTCTTCCCAAAATAAAATATAAAAAAAATCCCAATTTCCTAGAACCTCTCTCTCTTTTTCCACATGTCCCTTGCACTTTCCTTCTCTCTCCCAACTATCTCTATCTCATTTCTCTCACCCCACAGGACTCTATCTAGCCCCAAAATCTCAAGTCCTCTAATCTCTCCATCTCTCTCACGCTCTTTTTTTTTCTCATGGACAAGACCTCTCCTCTTCTCAATCCCTTTCTTCTTCTTCCGTTTTATCCTGGGAGCCCAAGTGGAGAAGCCTTGCCATCACTATTTCAGCAGTGTCGTCTTCACCGCATTGCAACCCCATCACGAACCAGCAGCTTCATCCATCATTGTAGCGCTCCAATTCTCCACATGCATTTCATCACCATGGAAGATGACCATTGTTGCCCATGTCGATTAGCCCCATGAGTCACTAAGTATCTTCTGTCTTTAGGTGTAGATGAAACATTGAATTTTGTTAATTAAATTTATAGATGATACATTTGATTGTTTAATGTTAAGACTTATAATTTTATTTCATTGAATGGATTTTATTGCTAAATCTAGTTTAGGGAATTTATTTTTGTGATTCATCTTTTCTATTCAAGCAATGGTATTCCTGTGATTGTAATTGAAACTGATGATAGTCTATAACTGACCGAATTAAGCGTGCTAAGCCAAAGGTGAAAGATAATAGTGATCGGCAAGATAGGTTATAATTAGGTCGAATTGTAATTTATCATTTTATGGTGTCATTAGGCTTATAGCTGTAATGAACCGTAAGTGTATGCCATAAATTAACTAATGAATCAATGTGGATTCGAAACATGAAGACAGTCTCTCTCTTTCATCTCTCAAATTTATTTTTAGTATCCCTTATAATTAATTAAGTTATTATTTTTTTTTAGTTTAATCAAAACCTGAAATGACTATATTTCAGCCTTAGCATTTTAGCCTTCCAGTTCCCATAGATTCGATCCCTATGTATCACTGTTCTATTAGTTCTAATTAGGGTTTATTGTTGGTCACATAACGACACGATCAAATTTTGGTGCCATTGTCGGGAACCGAAGCACGGTTGCTAAGATTGATTTAGTTGTTTCTTTTTCTATTTCGTTTTTGTTTTAATTTCAGATTTAAAAAAAAAAAAAAAACACAATCAAAATTTTTCTTTAGTTTAATTTTAGTTCAGTCTAAGTTGTTTTTATTTTGTTTTGCAGGCAGCCCAGTTTGCAGAGCAAGGACGAGTGCGCCATATTCAGCCTAACTTGTTGAACTTATATTCATCCCCCTTACACATTTTTTTCCCATTCTTTTATTTTGTTCTCATCATTGTTAAAGCAGAATTTTATTTTCCCTTCCCCTTAAGATCATATGTGTAATTTTCTTTTTATTGGTTATTCATTCTTGAATGTGGCAAAGTTCAAGTGAGGATCGATCATCATTGGAGCTAGGCGTTTTAGGTGTATACCCTATCTCTTCTATTTGATTTGCTTAGCTTAATTTTTTATGTCTTCCCATCTTGGTTGTGAGTCTTATTGTCATTTTTTTTTTTTTTTTATAGTTTTTAGTTTAGTTGATGCTTGGTCGTCGTTCTTGTCATCCTACATTGATCGATTTAGACCTTGAAATTGAGAGAACTTTGCGTTTAATTCAGAAAAATAAAAGAATAGGAGAGAACAAACCAAACCAACGCCCATTGAGTGAGCACTTCACTCCCTCGACCTATATGTCAACTTCATGCATTAGGGTTCCTGTTGTTCAGGCAGCCCAATATGAGATTAATTCCAGTGTTATTCAGATGCTCCCTTCTTTTTATGGACTTAACAATGAGGAACCCTACAAACATTTGGATGAATTTTTAGAGATATGCTCAACTGTTAAAATCCAGAATTTTCGAAAGATGCTCTGAGGTTGATCTTGTTCCCATTTTCCCCCAAGGATAAAGCCAAACAATGGCTCAATTCCTTGGATGCTATAGTAATCACTACTTGGGTGCAGATGCAACAAGTGTTTCTGAAAAAATATTTTCCCATATGTCGGATCAATCAAATTAGGCGAGCCATCACTAGCTTTTCGCAAATTGATGGTGAGCAATTTCATGAGACCTAGGAAAGACTTAAGGACCTGATTAGAAAGTGTCCCCATCATGTTGTACCTAAGTGGCAGTTAGTTCAATGCTTTTATGATGGACTGACTAATAGACATAGAACAGATGGTGGATGCTTCTTGTGGAGGTACATTCATGCATAAGAGCGAGAATGAGGCTTGGCAATTGTTTGAGACCCTTAGTGAGAATTCATTGCATCATGTGTCGGCTTCTAGGATTGAAATTCCCATGACTGGATCCCAAAGAAAAGGTGGCCTCTATGAGATGGGCCAATCTATGGCCAGAAACACCAAAGTGGACATGCTCTCTCAGAAGTTAGATCGTTTGTTATCTATAGGGCAGATTCCTCGGCCAACAAATTCTCCTCAAACCTTTCAGGATGTGTGCACTCTTTGCGCCAATCCTTCTCATTATATGAGTGAGTGTCCCTTAGTTGGGTAATTCCCTTAATATGTTCAAGAACAAGCCCAGGTTGCACAGAGTTTCTCTAAACCGTGTAATGATTCATTCTCTAATACCTATAACCTTGGTTGGAGGAACCACCCAAACTTTAGTTGGAAACAACCTAATGGATTCCAGGTTCCACCCTATAGGCAGAATTTTTCCAATCAACAAAATGCCTATAGAGAGCCGCAACAACCACTTCCTCCACCACCTATGAGTTCATCATTAGAGGTAAAGGTCATGCATGCTTTGAATGGGTTAGACCAGAACACTCAGCTCTTACATTCCCATACTCAATCTCTCACTAAGCTAGAAACTCAATTGGATCAGTTAGCTGATGCCATAAGTAGGAGAGAAGAAGGTCAACTGCCAAGTCAAGTGGTAGGAAATCCTAACAGTCAGCCTAGTAACCGAGTTTTTCATGAACAAGCTAAGGTAGTCATGACTTTAAGGAGTGGTCGACTATTGGGAACCCCTAAACAGAGTTCCCCTGCAGAGAATTTTGAGAAAGAGGTGGTCCAGAACCCAATCCTAAAGCTTCCCAAGCTTCCAAGAACCATGAGATTGAACAAGTTGGGGAGGGTAACAACCTTGATGTTTACATGCCAGAGCCCCTTTTCCCTCTTGTTTAAAATCTCCATCTTCTTCTACATTTGGCAAGAAAGGTGTAAGAATGGAAGAGATGATGGAATTATTCAAACAAGTCCAGATCAACCTCCCCCTTCTAGATGCCATCAAGCAAGTTCTAGCTTATGCTAAGTTCTTGAAGGACTTATACACTCAAAAGCGTAAGCTGAAGACCCACATTCCTAAGACTATCCATCTTACTGAATAGGTTAGTGCAATCCTGTCCAATCAACTCCCCCATAAGCTTAAAGATCCAGGAGCCCCTCTTATATCTTGCACCATTAGCAACCTTGGCATTGAGCGAGCGCTTCTTGATCTAGGGGCGAGTGTTAATATTTTACCCAGCTCAATTTATGATCATTTTGGGTTTGGAGAATTGAAGCCTACACAGGTTATTCTTTAACTTCCTGACCATTCCATTAAAGTGCCTAGAAGTTTCATTGAGGATGTATTGGTTAAAGTAGATGAGCTCTATTTTCCTGTGGATTTCCTAGTCCTTGACATGGAAACACAAACTAATAGGAAACCACAATCGATTATCTTATGACGTCCATTCTTGGCTACTGCCAATGCTTGCATCAACTGTAGATCAAGTACAATGGATATTTCCTTTGGTAATAAAAAGCTCCGATTGAACATCTTTAATGCTTCTTTAGGGCCCCAACGCGAGGAAGAGTGCTTCTCCGTTGATGCTATAAATGAGGTAGTAGCAGAGGGCACACCGGTGATGTTAGCAGATGACCCATTGCAGTAGTGTCTGACCTTCTCTGGAGGTGATGATTTTGATATTGATGTGTATACTGCTGAGGTCAATGCGTTATTAGATGCCCCTACTCCTCTTGATCATCCTTCGTGGACTATCAAGTATGAGTCACTTCCTCCCCTGGCTGAGAAGCCATTATTGAGTTCTAGTGAGTCCCCACCAGTGTTTGAGCTTAAACCATTGTCAGCATCTTTGAAGTACGCTTTCTTGGGATCAAATGAGACATTACCTGTCATCATTGCCTCTAGCTTGACATCTGATCAAGAATGTAAACTATTGGGTGTTCTCAAAGAATATAAGGCTATCATCGGGTGGTCCGTGGCTGATTTGAAGGGTATTAGCCCATCGATTTGTATGCATCATATCCACTGTGATGATGGGGCTAAACCTTTTTGGGATGCCCAAAGGAGAATGAATCCTAACATGCACGAAGTTGTCAAGAAAGATGTGGTAAAATGGTTAGATGCAAGCATTATTTACCCCATCTCTGACAACAAGTGGGTGAGTCCCAGTTAGGTTGTGCCTAAGAAATCGAGCATCATTGTCGTTGAGAACGACCAGGGTGACAAGGTCCCTACTCGTACAACAACAGGTTGGCGGGTATGCATTGATTATAGAAAATTGAATGCTGTCACCTGCAAGGATCAATTCCCTCTCCCTTTCATAGACCAAATACTTGAGAAATTGGCAGACCAAAGCCATTAGTGTTTCCTAGATGGCTATTCGGGTTATAATCAGGTGTCTGTGTGCCCAAAGGACCAAGAGAAAACCACTTTCACATTCCCCTATGGTACATTCACTTTTAGGTAGATGCCCTTTGGTTTGTGTAATCCACCCGCCACATTCCAGAGATGCAAGATGTCTATCTTTGCTGACATGGTGGGGGAGTTTTATGAAGTCATCATGGATGATTTCTCTGTATTTGGGTCATCCTTTGATGATTGTCACCTAAAATTGACTAAAGTCCTGAAATGTTGTATTGAGATAAATCTGATTTTGAGTTGGGAGAAGAGCCACTTCATGGTTCAACAAGGGATTGTGCTTGATCACATTGTGTCTCAACGTGGGATAGAGGTTGATAGGGCTAAAGTTGATTTGATTAACAACCTCCCACCCTCCACTTCTGTTCGGCAGGTCCGTTCCTTTCTAGGCCATGTTGGCTTTTATAGGCTATTCATTAAAGACTTCAGCCATATATCCAAACCCTTGTGCTATCTGCTAGCCAAGGATGCACATTTTATCTTTGACAATGCCTGCCTCCAAGCCTTTAATACCCTTAGAACTTCATTATCTACAACACCCATAATCTAGCCCCCGTATTGGTCGCTGCCGTTTGATATTATGTGTGATGCATCTGACTATGCGGTTGGAACTGTGATAGGACAGAGAGTTGACAAGAAATCCATTGTCATATATTATGCTAGTAAGACCTTCTCAGAAGCTCAATTGAATTATACCACGACTGGAGAAAGAGTCACTAGCTGTAGTGTTTGCTGTTAATAAATTCTGGTCTTATCTCTTAGGATCCAAGGTTGTGGTGTATTCTGATCGTGTTGCTCTTAGGCATTTACTTGCCAAGAAAGACCCCAAACCTATATTGATTAGATGGATTCTTCTGCTGCAAGAGTTTGATTTAGAAACTCGGGACAAGAAAGGTTCTAAAAATGTGGTAGCAGATCATCTGTCTAGGATTTTAATTGAGTCTCCCTCCACCACTGAGTTGGTTAGAGAATCCTTCCCTAATGAGCAATTGTTTATAGTTTCTCATATTCCTTCTCCTTGGTTTGCTCATATAGTGAACTATTTAGCTGTTGGGAAGATTCCTATCGGTTGGTCTATGCAAGAGAAAGACCGCTTCTTCTCCCAACAAAAGTTCTATTATTGGTAGGATCCGGAGTTGTTCAGATATTGTCCTGACCAGGTTGTCCATTGTTGTGTCCTAGAGAGTGAGTTTACTAGTATCCTTACCTTTTGTCACACTCTTGCATGTGGAGGGCATTTTAGTGGCAAGAAAACTGTTGCCAAGGTTTTACATAGTGGTTTCTTTTGGCCTACTATTTTTAGAGATGCCCATGAGTTTTGTCGAAATTGTGTCCAGTGTCAGAAAGTCAAAAATATGTCTCATACAGATATGATGCCCCTTAATCATATTCTAGTTGTTGAGATCTTTGATGTGTGGGGTATAGATTTCATGGGACCTTTTCCTTCGTCTTTCAGCTTTGAGTATATTTTGGTTGCGCTAAACTATGTGTCAAAGGCATTGGCCACTAGAACCAATGATCACAAGGTGGTGGTTAAGTTTGTATAGAGCCATATTTTTAATCGCTTTGGATTTCCACATGCCATTATTAGTGATGGTGGCTCTCATTTTAAGCATTGGAATTTTGGGGCATTGTTGAAGATGTATTCTATTACTCATAAGGTTGCCACGCCTTATCATCCACAGACCAGTGGTCAAGTAGAGGTGTCCAATTGGGAGATCAAGTGCATTCTTAAGAAAACGATTAGGCCGGATAGGAAAGATTGGTTGTTGAGACTCGATGATGCATTGTGGGCCTACCGTACTGCTTACAAGACTCCCATTGGCATGTCCCCATACCGATTGGTATTTGGGAAAGCTTGTCTCTAACCTGTCGAGTTGGAACACCGTGCTTTGTGGGCCATTAAACACAGTTTAATTTTGATATGGTAAAAGCTGGTTCCACCCCGTCGTCTTCAACTCTTAGAGTTGGAAGAGATGCGCAATGATGCGTATGAGAGTGCACATATTTATAAGGCTAGGACAAAGGCTTTTCATGATAAACATATTGTTCGTAAGTCTTTTGAGGTTAACCAAAAAGTTTGGCATTTCAATTCTAAATTACGCATCTTTCCTGGTAAGCTTCGTTCTTGATGGGATGGCCCCTTTGTGGTCATTAAAGTGTTGCCCCATGGTTCTATTACTATTTAAAATCCTAAAACAGGGCACTCTTTTCAGGTTATTGGGCAACGCCTTAAACCCTATGTGGACGGTATTACAGATGGGCAGGTCATTGAGTCTATTGACTTGATTGACCCGATTTATGAGTTTTCTTGAGCCCCCACTCTTTGTCTGGCTGAAGATAGTAAACTTAGCACTTGTGGGAGGCAACTCACCATTTTGCTTCGGTTTTTGTTTTTCTTAGTTTTTCAGGTAGACAGTAGATAGCCATGGCAAGTGCAAGTTGATGGTCGTAGTGCTCCACTTCACAAGGTTGTATTGCTCCTTTCCTTTGTTTTTATTTGTTTCCCATAGTTTTATACAGCCATATTCTTTTGCATGCCATTGGGGACATTATCATTTAAGTTGGGGAGGGCACAACTTTGAACTCTGATCTTTATTGCAAATTCATGCTGAAAATTTTCCAATCTAGAGCACTCAATGTCATTATCAGGAGTTATAGCAGGTGATTCTAGAGTTTGTTGATGTTTTTACCAGTTATTTAAACTTAGAACATTATTTCTCTTCCATTGTTGGTTAAATTTTTGCTTGAGATATGGATTTTCATCTTTAGTGAATGTTTATGATGATTCATGTGTAACTATGCAAGCCTTTGTGGTTGAGAATTTTCCAAAATCATGCATTTATGACTTCCTCCTTAGTAACCGGGCCTCTTTGTCACCAGCATTGAGTTTCACATCAAACAGTTGGAATGTCTATTCGAAAAAAAAAAAGTTCCTACTCAGTAACCGGGTCTCTCTGCCACGAACATTGAGCTTCGCATAAAACAGTTGGAAAGTTGAAAAAAAAAAGTTTGACTCTTTAATCCAGTCTTGACTTGTAGCCTATTTGCATTGAGTAAGTAAGTTCGAGGGGTGTTTTTACACCTAATTCCTTAAAGCCCTCTGCCTTGAGAGTAATTAACCCAAAGCTCACTAAATGATCCATCTAGAAAGCTTAAAGGGTCAGGACATTACACGGATTGAAGAAGTTTAAATATATATATAATAAAAAAAATTAAAGCATGATAATGAATAGTGGGCTTGTGTAACACCTGAACATTATGACATAGCTTAAGATAAGTGATTTTGAATGCATGAGTAGGAGATGGCTAACTTTGAAGAGTTTCTTGTTCTTTGTTTAGATTTCTGCTAGATTTTATTGACATGCTTAAGGGTCCTTGATATTGATTCATTGATGTACTTGCTTCTAAGTGGTTAAATTAAGCTAAAGAAGTGATAAGCAGAGTAGTTTTTTTTTTTCTTTCACTCGAGGACGAGCAAAAGTGCAAGTTGGGGAGTGTGATCGAGCTATAATTATGCATTGAATTTCTATTTAATTGTTGGTTCCAATTTAATATTTTTGATTTAATTAATTCCGTTTTGCTATGTAATTGTGATTACAGGGTGTTACAGGGTCATGCGCATAAAAGATGCTGAATGGAAGGATTTGATGGGAGAAAGAAGGCCAAGTGGAAAGAGAGTGGAAGGGATTAGAAAGTGGATGGGAGAGTTAGAAATCCTCTAATCTCTCCATCTCTCTCACACTCTCTTATTTATTTACTCTTTTTTTTTTTTTTTCTCACGGATGAGACTGGAACTCTCTCAATCCATGATCTAGTATAGCAGCCCTTCCATCTTCCACCATTACTTCTCTTCTAAAACCCTTCCTTCTTCCAACGTTTTCTTCCTGGACAACAACTCGCAGAGATCGCCAAGCACACCTCCATCCAGTGCTTCCATTGAGCACCATCGATCAACATTGCATCAATTCAGCCTCTTGCATTTTGACTCCATGGGTCATCGTCTCCAAAGCATCCTCCTGTCGACTTGCACCATGATCACCTAAGTCTTTTGTCTATCCTTAGGTTTAGATGAAATTTTGGTTTATTATTATTAGATTTCTGATTATAAAGCATACTTGATTGTTTGATGTTAAAGTGTGGATGATTTTTAATAAGTTAAATCAGTTTAGAATATTTGCCTCTGTGATTCACTTATTCTATTCAAACAATGGTTTCTCTGTATGTGATGTTTTTTAGCAAACACCGAAGATAGCCTTTAACCAATCAAACTAAGCGTGCCAAGTGAAAGCGATGGACTATAGTGCTTGACAGGATAGGTTATACTTAGGGTAGCCTGGAATCATATTTCTTTTTTGTGGTTGCATTGGAACTTGTAGTTTTAATGAACCGAAGTATGCACCAGAAATTAGGTAATAATGCCAAAATAGATTCAAAGCCTAAGGATAGTTTCTTTTCATTAATTCACATCTTTGTTAATTAGCTTTTACTTAGTTTTAATTTAGTTTTGAATTTTACAAATTTGATTTTCAAAACAACATTCACATCAATTTTAGTAAATTTAGCCTTTCAGTTCCTCGTGGATTCAATCCCTATTTACCACTATTCTAATTAGTTTAATTAGGGTTTATTTACAACTATTCGATCCCTAGTTGAATTCTTGCAAGCCAGCCAAGGCCCATGTCCACCCCCATTCATCAATAGTCCAAGCGGTGAGCATCCGGCCCAAGCCCATTGCTGGATTCCATTCCCTTAGCCTTTCTATTAACTAAATGGTGATGCGTCGTGGAACACCAATCACAAAAATTGCAGGATCGGCTTGATGATTAACTATCCATAGTGGGCTGTTGGAGACCCTTTCGCTATGCGTGGATTTTATCATAGTCGAATCTAATTGCAAAGACCTAATTTCCTCTCTTCAGGGCCTAAGACAGTCAGTTACTCTATCAGTGCAGCCAATCATTGCAGATATCCTTCATTTAGCCTCTTAATTTGTTAAATGTTCATTATCCTATGTTACTAAAGAATCCAACTTTTTAGTGGATTCTTTGGCCAAGAAGACCATGACTATCACATGTACAACAGTTTGGCTGAAGTCCGCTCTGTGATTGATGGAGTTTTGTAATGCTACACTCAAACCACGTGTCTTTGAATAGACCTTTATTTACGAAAAAAAAAACTCATCCTAAATAATTAATTTAAGCATGTTAAATGGGTCCTAACGGTTCTGCCCCGAGCGCTATCCTTATTGGGTTGTCGATTGTAGACCCATTGGAAAACTAGTCTCAAAACCATGCCATCCTATTTAACAATCAGTCTTAAAACAAGCACCCAAAAGCGTCCTCTTTTTTTATTATTATTATTTTCTTGTTTTGTAGTTATCTCCTATCGAGGGTCCATAGACCACTACGAGTTGGCATCTTAACTCAAGGAAGGTAGCGAAGGTGTGGGGGATAACAGGATGTACACATCCAATAGGAGAGTCGAACTTGTAACCTCCCTGGACTTAAGCCAGGGCTCTACTGCACTAGCAACGACCACCACACCAAGAAGCGCTTTCTTGAACCATTCTATTCAATCGGACAAGTCAATTTCATGCTTTAGCATTCTAGACCCAAATTAATCTGTCCCTTTAGAATCCTGCCTCTCCTCCCCGAAACAAGTTCCTTCTGAACTGAAGAACTGTTAAAAGAAAGAGTAGTAGTAACCTCCTTTACTAGCGTTTATTACAGACCACCACCACCAACTGTTAAAGATTAGAATTTAATTTCTAATCTTTTTTAGACATCATTGGAGAGTTTTATTTCTAATCTCACTTAGACATCAACCGATTAGGATCTTTCTTGTAAACAATTTTAAACTTGAATTGGTGGGGGTACGCTAGGCCCGTGCAGTAGTGCAACGCATGGGCGACGCTTGAAGACCTCGGCAGCAAGCTACCGTGGTGGGCCTTCCCCCTAAAAAAATTAATTTAATATCATGTGGGTCGATGACCCACGTATCAGATATTGAACTGATAAGAACAAATACTACACTTGATCTTAGCCAAAAGGCCGAGAAAGGCAATGGAGGTCACCAACCTATTGCACTTGGGAAGATGTTAGTGTAGGTCAAACTACGGTCCTGGGATCAAGTCATGGTTCCCCAGGGAAACCAATTATAAACCAATTAGGGCATTGCATGCCCTGGGTTAGCCCATGATCGCCCATGGGCGCCCTGTTTAAATTTTAGGGTTTCCCATGGTCGCCCATGGGAACCCTAGTGCATCCCAATTAGGGTTTGGTCTGACAAACCAATGCCATGCTTTTCTGTTTTGTATCCCACACAATTATGGAATCCTAAACAGATGGAGAAAAATTCATCTCTAATCCATCACATGGAAAGAGGGATCCATCCCATACCCGAATGCGCAATGAAATAAATCAATTCGAGTATCTTTCGCATCCCATGAATAATCAATAATTAAATCAAGAGGAATTCATGAAGAATTGCTAACCTAGTGAGCTTCAAGTGTTGCTCCTCCAATAGACAATGGTTCTTCCTCCAATGAGCACTCCAAGTAAACACATCTGAACCTCCATTGGTGCTACCAAGGTTCTTCAAGTCAATCCCGGATGCTCTCTAGTTCTTCAAGCACAGATATGGGGTTCTCAAACCCTAACTCTCAATTGTAGTAGAGAGAAAGTAGAAGAAGAAGAAGAAGAGAGATCACAAGAGGGAGAGAGAGAGACCAAAAATGTAGGCTAGAGGGGGCCAGACAGAAAACATGGAGTAGTGCCCCTGTGCATTTTCTGGTCCCCTTATATAATTATAGGGTTTAATTAAAAAACCCTGATAGGATTAGGATTAATCCCTATGAGAGTCTAACTCTCTCTCTCTCTTTGTTTGGCAGTTCTGTTTAAACTTAAAGTGCTTCAAAAAGGTGAAGAAGTAGAATCTAATAGGGAAACTTTAATTAGTTACTTTATTTAAATTTATGGATAATTACAATTAGCATCATATCCATTAATTAAATAAAGAACCAATTAATTTAACAAATTTTAAATAACTCCCTATCTGATAACAAATTATCATGTATAACCCCCACTAATCAACACCATCATTATGGAATCTAGGGCATGTACACTTGTACTGCCAAACCCCATTCCATAGTACAGGTCCATATAAGAGTGTCTGTGCATCTGATCGGGTCCCGCAAAACTCGATAAAACACTTTGTTCAAATAATCATATATAATCTATTATTTTATGTAAAATAGATTTTTCCAAAACCATTTCCAAAACGGCACTGGATCCAGATTTCGATCCGACCATACACAAATAGTCTCAATCTTGGTGTTCCCCAATCGGGCAGTGGTGACCATGTTGAGTAACTCCTTCACTCACAAAGTGTTCTCGCATTCCCAGAACACCGACTTTGACTCGCTTGAGTCTCAGTCATTGATGAACCAAAGAATACAATCACACTTTGCAGCGACAGGGTTCCCTCAGGCAAAGGGTGTCGGTGACACATGTTTATCCCTTCCTACATTTGGCGGTAATACATGAGGGAATCAACAAAGTAGGTTCTTCACCAATACACACATCAAACATGTGAGTACTTGCATTCGTACCCTGACATCACATGTCTAGGCATACCCAATGCGACGACCATATGATAAGGATGCCCAACCTAAACCTTAGTCGTGACTACCATTTTAAGTAAAACTTATGGACACATAATGCTCAAAAAGTTTATATTGCATGTGATAATATTAAACTAAAAGGTATAAAAGTTCAATACAAAGTAACATCGGGTTGAACCGGACCGAACCGGGTTTGATGGACACACACAAGTCCAACAATCTCCCACTTGTACATCAAAGCCAATTCCCCATACATTTTAAACCCATGCCCTCCATGTGTTTCTCAAACACTCCTGGAGACAAACCCTTTGTCATGGCATCAGACACATTTTCAGTTGTGTCCACTTTGGAGATACTCACATTGCCCTGCTGGATAATCTCTTTGATGAAGTGATACTTCAGCTGCACGTGCTTGTTCCTCTGATGAGCCCTAGGCTCCTTAGCTTGCGCAATGGCCCCTCTGTTGTCACATAATAGGGGAATGGGGCCCTTGACAAGGTCAGGGACAACCTCCAAATCTGATAGGAATTTCCTCAGCCAAACACCTTCTTTTGTTGCATCGCAAGCTACAAGGTATTCTACTTTGGTAGTGGAATTGGCTGTAGACTTCTGTTTCGCACTCCACCACACAATGACACCTCCACCCATTAGATATACCATCCCGGACGTGGATTTTCTATCATCCTTGTTACTATGGAAATCCGAGTCTGTGTATCCTAAGATTGACAACTGATCAGATCCAAAAACCAAGAAATATTCCTTAGTCCTTCTCAGGTACTTAAGGATATTCTTAACACCACTCCAATGCTCGCGTCCAGGGTTAGATTGATAACGACTTACCATACCTACTACATAGTAAATGTCCAGCCTCGTACACAACATAGCGTACATAAGACTCCCTACTGCTGAAGCATAAAGAATCCTCTTCATCTCTTCAATGTCCGCCTAAGATTGAGGATATTGAGATCTGGAAAGACTGACTCCATGTCGAAAGGGAACACTTCACCATTTGCAGTTCTCCATGCTAAATCTGGTCAAGACTTTATCTATATAGGTAATCTGTGACAAGCCTAGCATCCTTTTTTGGCGATCTCTTACGAGTTTGATCCCAATGATATAACTAGCTTCACTAAGGTCTTTCATTGACAACATTGTGGATAACCACTATTTTGCTGATGAAAGAAATCCTACATCGTTACCAATCAGCAATATGTCATCTACGTATAAAACAAAAAAACATACTGCCCTCCCACTGATTTTATTGTCAACGCATGGTTTATCCATGTTTTGATTAAAACCAAATGATTTGATTGATTGATCAAACCTGATGTTCCAGCTCCTGGAAGCCCGCTTCAGTCCATAAATGGACCTCTGCAATTTACACACTTTTTTTTCTTCCTCCAAGGAAGAGAACCCCTCTGGCTGTTCCATGTAGATTTCCTCTTGAAGAAACCCATTTAGAAATGCAATTTGCACATGCCAGATCTCAAAATCAAAGTGTGCTGCGATAGCCAATAAAATCCTGATGGATTTCATCATCGCCACTAGTGAAAATATTTCCTCATAGTCTATACCCTCTTTCTAGGTATAGCCCTTTGCCACCAGCTTTGCTTTGAATCTTTCGAATTTTTCATCTGCGTCCTTCCTCTTGAAGATCTATTTGCATCCAATTGGCTTAACACCAAGTGGTGGATCGACTAGAGTCCAAACCTTGTTGGAATGCATCGAATCGATTTCAGAGCGCATTGCCTCCAGCCACCTAGTGGCATCAACATCCTTAAGAGCCTCAGAGTATGTCATTGGATCATCATTCAATTCAACCGACACCATGTGGAACTCTTTCACTGTTTCCTCTTCGGTTAGAAGAGTAAGCCTGGTGCGTGGTCTAATAGTCCTCCCACTGCATCAAGGTTCTTCAGGTGTTGGTATTTCAGCGGGTATACTAATTGGTCTCACCTCTGGAAGTGAAGTTTCTGAGCTATCGAATAGCTCTTTAATGACTACATGTTTGGACCTCTTGGTCAACATTTCTTACTCCAGAAATGTGACATGTTTACTTACAATGACCTTTTGATAAACAGGATCATAGAAATAATATCCTATTGTGCCTTTGGGGTAGCCTAAGAAATAACATCTTGAAGTCATGGATTCCAACTTGTCTGTCTGTTGCTTTCGCACATGTGCTATGCAACCCCATACCCTAAGATGTTGAATACTGGGCTTATGCCCTTTCCACAACTCAAAGGGTGTCTTAGCTATAAACTTGGATGGAACCCTATTCAAGATATAAATTATCGTTTCTAAAGCGTACCCCCAGAAAGAGAGAGGCAGCTCACTATAAGTGAGCATCATCTGGACCATATCCAATAGGGTCCGATTGCGTCGTTCGGATACACCATTTTGTTGTGGTGTGCCTAGATTAGTTAGTTGACTAACTATTCCATATGATATGAGGTATTCTTTAAATTCATCTGATAGATACTCCCCTCCACAATTTGATCGTAAGGACTTGACGCGTTTATCGAGCTATCTTTCGACCTCGACTTGGAATTCTTTGAATTTATCAAAGGCTTCTAATTTTTTATGCATCAAGTATATGTAACCATATCTAGAGTAATCATCGGTGAATATTATAAAATACTCATACTCATACTTTGCTTGTATGTTTATGGGTCCACACACGTTAGTGTGTATTAACTCTAATAGATCTGTAGCTTTAGTACCTTTATTGCTAAAGGGTTTCTTGGTCATTTTGCCCTGAAGGCATGACTCACAGGTGGGGAATAGTTCCACCCTTAGACACTCTAAGGGCTCATCCCTCACCAATCTACTGATTCGGTCCAAATTAATGTGACCTAATCTTAGATGGCACAAATATGTTTAGTTCACTAGTGCTGCTTTCCGTTTCAAATCAACATTCAAAACAACATTCGTTCTAATAGGGAAATCTAGGACGTACAAACCACTTTGCATATATCTGGATGCCATAAAAAAATTATTAAAATGAATAATTAATTTAGAATTAAAGGAGAAACTATATCCGTCCAAAATAAGTTTTGAAACTGAAATAATCTTCCTCTTGAAAGATGGTACGTAATAAAAATCCTTTAAAACTAAACAAGCAGAACTAAAATTCAAAGTAAAAGTCCCCACAACCATTGTCATGATCTTAGCTCCAATGCCCATCCGAAGACGCACCTCATTTCTTTTCAGCTCCAACCATTACCATGGTCTCAGCTCCCTGCAAATCATTGCAAATGTGAACAGTGGAACCACTATTCACCAACTAAGAATTGGTCAGTTCAAAAGATAAATTAGACTCATAAAGAACATGAACATCACATGTACCTTCTTTAGCAGCCTCTGTTTCATCCGACTTCTTATCTTTCAAAGTTACCAGGTATGCACGACAGTTCCTTTTCCAGTAACCCTCCTTCTTGTAACAGAAGCACTTGCCTTTGCCTTTATTGCCAGACTTCCCACCCTTGGGTTTCAGGGGCTTACCCTTACTTCCCTTTTTCTTCTTCTTCCCATTTGAAGAAGGCTTCACATCAGTTGCATTGACCTCAGCCTTGTCCTTTTTCAAGGAAGCTTTCGCCTCTACCAATGTGTTAGCAAGCTCGGTGAGCTCCATCTCCTTATCTGACATCTTGTAGGACATCTTAAAGAGTGCATAGGCAGAAGTGAGTGATGCCAAGATCACATCTGTCTTGTTTCACAGGCTGAAATCAATCCCCATGGATTCCAATTTTTCAAACAGATTGATCATTTTCATTACGTGATCCATCACTGGAGTCCCTTGGGACATCTTGGAGTTATGGATTTGACTCACCACATCAGAATGGGTGTGTGTCAACTCCCTGTTGAACAATTCAGAAAGCTTATCCATTTTATCCCCAGTGGTGCGTATATCCTTGACCAAGTCCAGAATTGACTTTTCCAATAATCCTAAGATATAAAGTGATGCCTTGGAATCCCTCATGAGGAAATCCTGCATCTCTTCATTTGCCTCAAAATCATTTGGGTCGGGTTGAGGAGGAACTTGTTCATCTAGAACCGTGTATAGTCCTTCTGCAGTCAGGAGTAATTTAATGCCCCGGTACCAATCAACATAGTTTGTACCATTTAATTTGTATTCGCTAATGAGTGTTAACAGGTTGTAATTAACGGCAGCCATTGAATAATAATCTACACATGTACAAGTAAAAACCACATGCATATTAACAACCATTGAAAGAAAAATTAAGCACACACACATCAATGGTCTTTAATGATTTAGGTCTCCCTCATGACCCAAAAGATGAATTGGATACCTACAACCCTTCCATGCATAACTTACCCTATCGGGAGTCATTATACACACTATGGTAGTGTGGACTAAGCTGTCCGTCTCATGGGCTTCCAATATTTTTAGCCACTTGGGTGTCATGCTCAGATCCTATCGGCTGACATACACCCAAGTCATGTATTTACCAATTGCATTAGTTAGAATCATGGAATATTATCCATATCCTAATGTATCTAGATAGAGGTAAATATAGATAACCATGTGATAGCGGTCCTGGTAATGTCTTGTCGGCTTATGCGGGGTTATATCACATAATTTCTACATTTATCTTCAATAGGAGGCCATGGACATGTCTACTGACTTAGACTAGGCCATATCATACATATATTATGATCAAAGAGGGAATAATCAACTCTCACATATCATGGATGGAATTAAACAACATAATTAATCAACATTAATTAAAAGTGATTATGGGATGGCGACATTTTTATCAAAAGCAATTAAAGAACCCTCCCAATAAAAATAAAAAACTAATAACTTGGGTGCATCAATCATGCCATGGATGCCACGCCTCGATCATCTTCTCCGCCCGGTCACGTCTTTAAAGTAGGTGACTTGCATCTCCATAAGCTTTGAGCGTCATATGTGGATCACCATCAACATGCCCTGGGAGTCCTAGCTCCTCTAAAATTACAATGGAAACCTAGAAAAAATATTCTATATATTTTCCTTTTCATAATAAAGAAACCCCATATGGAGAAACCAACCCACCATTTGGGTTGCCCATAGGGTGGAATACATTTGTTTATAAAAAAGATAGGAGAAGAGAGAGAGAAAGAGAGAGAAACATCACATCCACCCACAATCCCAATGCATCGCATACATCAAATTACCATTTATTTTATTAGAATGTCATTCCCATAATCACATAGACAATGTAACATTATATATGGGGCCCATAATCACATGGATCATTCTAGAAATAAAATATCATATCTCATGTGAAAATATGTACCCAAATTCACAATAGAATCCAATTTATTCCCAAGTGAGTGTAGAGAAGAATCTCTTCACCCATCTTCCTCCATCCCATAAAATAATAAACCAAATAAAAAACTCCTTTTTTTTAATGTTTTGGAGGAAAAAACACTGCCAAACATACTGGGCAACGGTTGCACAAGGCACCATGGGTTGCAGCCACATGGCTCCACTGGCACCGTAGGCAGTAGCCACTGGCACCGTAGGCAGCAGCCACTGGCATAGTAGGGAATCTAGGGTACAAACAAAATTTCTTTTTTTATTAAATCTGGAATAATGGGTTTTAAACCGTATGATGGAATAAAAATAAAAATATTACAAAAAAAAAAATTCCATCATCTTACATGAACAAGGTTGTTATAACAACCATAACCACCCATGTGCACATGGCAAGGTTGTTACATGAATAACTACCTTGTAACCACCCATGTGCATATGGGAAGGTTGTTACAACCATTACAAGCTATGTGCAAAAACATCCATCCATTTTCTACCATGAAAAAAAAAATTGCATCCCATGTACAATAATTACATCCAATTAATTATATGATATCCATGGGTGAGAAAGGTAGCTCTGATACCACACTGTAGGTCAAACTATGGTCCTGGGATCAAGTCATGGTTCCCCAGGAAAACCAATTATAAACCAATTAGGGCATTGTATGCCCTGGGTTAGCCCATAGTCGCCCATGGGCGCCCTGTTTAAATTTTAGGGTTTCCCATGGTCGCCCATGGGAACCCTAGTGCATCCCAATTAGGGTTTAGTCTAACAAACCAATGCCCTGCCTTTCTGTTTTGTGTCCCATGCAATTATGGAATCCTAAACAGATGGAGAAAAATTCATCTCTAATCCATCACATGGAAAGAGGGATCCATCCCATACCAGAATGCGCAACGAAATAAATCGATTCGGGTGTCTTTCGCATCCCATGAGTAATCAATAATTAAATCAAGAAGACTTCATGAAGAATTGCTAACCTGGTGAGCTTAAGTGTTGCTCCCCCAATAGACAATGGTTCTTTCTCCAATGAGTGCTCCAAGTAAACAGATCTGAACCTCCAATGGTGCTACCAAGGTTCTTCAAGTCAATCTCGGATGCTCTCTAGTTCTTTAAGCACAGATCTGGGTTTCTCAAACCCTTACTCTCAATTGCAGTAGAGAGAAAGTAGAAGAAGAAGAAGAGAGATCATAAGAGGGAGAGAGAGAGAGAGAGCAAAAACGTAGGCTAGAGGGGGCGATAGAAAACGTGGAGCAATGCCCTCTCGCATTTTACGGTCCCCTTATATAATGATAGGGTTTAATTAAAAAAGCCTGATAGGATTAGGATTAATCCCTGTGAGAGTCTAACTCTCTCTCTTGTTTGGCAGTTCTATTTAAACTTAAAGTGCTTCAAAAAGGTATAGAAGCAGAATCTAATAGGGAAAGTTTTAATTAGTTCCTTTATTTAAATTTATGAATAATTACAATTAGCACCATATCCATTAATTAAATAAAGAACCAATTAATTTAGCAAATTCTAAATAACTCCCTACATGATAACAAAATATCATGTATAACCCCCTCACTAATCAACACCATCATTATGGAATCTAGGGCATGTACACTTGTACTGCCAAACCCCATTCTAAAGTACAGGTCCATATAAGAGTGTCTGTTCATCTGATCGGGTCCCGCAAAACTCGATAAAACACTTTGTTCAAATAATCATATATAATCTATTATTTTATGTAAAATAGAATTTTACAAAACCATTTCCAAAACGGCACTGGATCCAGATTCTGATCTGACCATACACAGACAGTCTCAATCTTGGTGTTCCCTAATGGGGCAGTGGTGACCATATTGAGTAACTCCTTCACTCACAAAGTGTTCTCACATTCCCAGAACACTGGCTTTGACTCGCTTAAGTCTCAGTCATTGATGAACCAAAGAATACGATCACACTTTGCAGCGATAGGGTTCCCTCAGGCAAAGGGTGTCGGTGATACATGTCTATCCCTTCCTACATCTGGCAGTAATACATGACGGAATCGACAAAGTAGATTCTTCGCCAATACACACATCAAACATGTGAGTACTCGTATTCGTACCCTGACATCACATGTCTAGGCATACCCAATGCGACGACCATATGATAAGGATGCCCAGCCCAAACCCTAGTCGTGACTACCATTTTAAGTAAAACTTACAGACACATAATGCTCAAAAAGTTTTTATCGCATGCGATAATATTAAACTAAAATGTTTAAAAGTTCAATACAAAGTAACACCGGGTTGAAACGGACCAAACCGGGGTTGATGAACACACACAAGTCCAACAGTTAGGCGGGCACCCCTCCCAAGTGCAATGGAGGTCACAAACCTATTGCACTTGGGAGGGGTGATACCAACATGTTACCTCCCTCAACCTGCACATATGAACTCTTTTCAGATTCCCTTGCACTGTTATTCGTTCTATCTTTGAGCTGTAATATCATTGATGTGGAACCTAATGGATAGTGATTGAGATAAAGAGATAAAGAGAAAGAGAGAGATAGTTTATCATGTCAAAGTTCAAAGAGAAAAGGGGTGGAGGAAGGGAAACAATCTGGATGGTAAGCTAGTTTTAACATGTAATAGACAGCTTTCTATAGCTTACATTACATGTACACTTGTGAATGAAAGAGGGCTGTCTTCAAACAATTAGGTTCCTCACTGATATGGTTTCAAAAATCAGAACTGGATTAATCGAATTCTTAGACCGATCCCGATTCTGCCCATTCTAGAACGGTTGATTTTAAGGTTTATGAAACCGGATCATTGTGTTTCAGATTTGAATGGCCAATTCTAAGGTTTTTGGGACTGAATGAGACAGTTCAAGGTAAATCATATAGTTTCTTATTGGTTCGGGTTCCAAGGGGCCCCAAAACTAGGATCCGATCCCATTTAGTAACGACGAGATGGTCCGATTTCGATTCCTTATGATTATGGTCAATCAAAATCTCAAATACTCAAATATGCCCAAAATATGAAGTTTAAGGTACATCATGTTTCTTTGATAGTATGTTTGAGGTTATTTATTTTTTATAACCCCAATTTTAGCATGTTTCCTTGGCTGATGGAAGTGAATAGGGAAAGAGCACGAGAGAGGAGGACAGAGGGGGAGAGTGGGCAAGAAAGGAGGGGCTGTTGTAGGTTCACCGGGGTAGGGGAGATGGGGGAGGACAGGGAAGCAGAGGCAAGTCGACCAAAGAAGAAGATGAAGGGTTGGGGATGGGGACAGTGAAGGGTTAGTAAGGATGGTCTGAGGTGGAGCTAGCGAGAGGAAGGGATGGAGAGACTGAGTTTTCTAGCAACAGGAGGTAAAGCATTGTAGTGACAGACCCCCTCTCCTCCCTTTACAACCAAACCGACCCCAACCCCTGCCACTGCAACTCCTTTCCCCACCATCCATATCCGTCCCCAACACCTTCTGTAACCCCATCATACCCTATTCCACACCATCCCTTTCCCTATCCCCAGATCCCCTCTACATCCAACCCCGACCCCAACCCCTACCGTTGCAACTCCTTTCCCAACCAACCCTGTTCATCCCCGGCACCTTCTGTGGCCCCATTCCGCCCCTTTCCACACCATCCCTTTCCTTGTCCACCTACAACACCACAACCTTGCATCATCGGAATG
This sequence comes from Telopea speciosissima, assembly GCF_018873765.1. Classification (NCBI taxonomy): domain Eukaryota; kingdom Viridiplantae; phylum Streptophyta; class Magnoliopsida; order Proteales; family Proteaceae; genus Telopea; species Telopea speciosissima. The sequence goes on from NC_057925.1 coordinate 38,442,509, forward strand.
CACCCTCAACTCCTCACCTGCGATTGCCACACCCATCTCTACTGTCTCTTTGATTTCCTACTCAATGGTGTTGTAGTCCCATTTCAAGATATCCCCAAATCCATCACTCGATGCCCCAAACTTTTGATTTTCCAGTGTTTATAATCAGTTGAAGCCTACCCTGTATTTCTTACGCAGGCTTGGATTCGTGGGTCCTACACAATCACTTTCTAGATGTCACTCCTCTTGGTTTTTAGCATGGAAGGCACCCTTGTGCCTAATCTCGAGTATCTGCAAAGCTTGGGATTTTCAATAATTTTTCATATATTCACCCTTATGCCTTTCAATTCACTCTTTTTAGGGAAGAAAAAGGAAGCATGGGAAAGTCATAGTGGGGGTGGCAAGTGGAGGAGGAGGACTAGAGCGAGGGTGGAGAGAGTGCCAGTAAGGGAGTTGTGGGAGTTGTAGGAGAGGTTGAGGAGGGTGAGGGGAAGGGAGAGGAAGCAAAGGGTGGGGGAGGAAATAAAGAGAGGGGAGAGAGGGAATTGAACAGCAGGGAGTGTGGGAGGATGGAGGCTAAAAGCAGTGGGTATATTACACCCTTCCTATATAGAAAAGAAATTGTTGGAAGAACAGCTCAGGATGGCTCAAACTCAACCATTCCCATCCAGCCCTTCTCTCTTCCCTGATTCATTCACAACCCCAGTTTACCATGAGTATTCCACTCCACATAGTTTTCCCACTGCTATGTTTAAGGAGTTACAGGACCAACAGAGACATCTAGCTTCGCTCAAAGCCAGATCCCCGAAACCGAAGCGATCCCATACATCTTACCCTATCTCTTCTCAACCTGTTTTCCAACCTACTCCTATTTCCTTGCAAAAACCTATGGTTCAACCTACTTTCCAACCTTTACCTGACCAACATTCGGGACCCCCTAGTTTTGTCCCTTGGGTTCCTCCCAGATCAAAACCTGATATCCCTGATTCAGCTTGTCCTGTTATTCCTCTCCCAGAGAGTAACACCCTCAGTACATTCCTCACTCAGTTGACCTTGACTCCACCCAAGACCATACCTGTATTGTCCATAGCCAAAGTTGCCTCTGTCACCTCCTTTTCAGACACAGACTCGTCCACTACCCAGAGTCCCCTACCTGCTTACCAAACCCATCCCCCGGCGCCAGATGCCTCCCAGGCTCCAACTGAACCCATCATCCATAGCAGCGACAGTGAAGTTGATACTGCACCACAGCAGCACCATCCCAGAGCCGCCCCTGCAGCTCCTCATATTCCCCCTCAGGCACCAAATCCTAGTCCCTTTACCAATCAGGACCCGAAGCAGCTATTCACTTTTGATGGTCTCCCTTTTCACAAATGGCCTGAGCGAATTTCGGAGTTTCATGCTTGGCTCACTGCAGAAATGTTAGTTGCTGGAGCCACAGACGGTACTGTTATTACCAAATTCTTGGCCCGTACCCATGGAACCCTCAGAGAATGGTTTATGGCCCTTGGTGGTTATCGCCAACTCCAGTGGACTCAGATTCCTATTGACGTCTTCATCGCACAATTGTACAATGAGATGATTGGACCCATTGAGAACAACAGACTCAAAGCCCGAGAAGAATACTTCCAGATGAAGTGTTGCTCTTTTCAGAAGAATGATCTTGCTAAGCACTATACACGGATGTTGGACCGATTTTACATCCTTGGAGGATTGGATGACCCAAATATGAAGCAAGTGTTCCTCAATTCTTTCCCTGAACCCTTGGGCAAAGAAGCCCTAAAATCATTGCACCATTTTGGTCTCCAAATTGATCAAGCTCCTATCGGTCGTCTCTACCAAGAAATCCTTAGTGCTCTGCAGAAGTTATGTGATCAGCAAGTCTTCTTCAAGCAATGGGAGAAGACCACGCATAGACTCACTGATGCGTGTGACACATCTCATCTTAAGATCAAGTGCAAAGACAAAGACTGTTCTTGTCCGTCCAAGAAGAAGTCCCACTTCAAGAACAATTCTCGCCCAGAAAGGTTTTCCAGGAAAAATGGAATGTACAGATCTCATCGGTTCAAACGCAAGCATCAGCATCAGCATAGGCAGCAGCCCTATAAGTTCTTCAAACGAAAGAAATTTCGGGAGAAGACCTCCACCAAATGTTTTGCGTGTGGAAAAATTGGCCACTTTGCTCGAAATTGCCCTGACAAAACTAAGCAGGCCAAACTAATGCATATGCTTGGCCCCTTTTCCATCAATGATGATCCAGATGCAGATGTTGAATCCCTCTACTCTGTAGATGATGACTTCTCCCCGGACATACTATTTGTTCTTCAAAATGAAGAAGAAGAAGGAGCCTTGGATACCTCTTCCTGACCCGACTCCGAGTCTGATGGATTTGACCCCATCTACCCGATAGCCTCTCCTTTGTCCCCTCCTAACCCTCCTAAGTCACCAGCTTTTGCTATCACCAAGACCCCACTTCCTCAAGCTAGCCTCACCATATCTCCTACCACATGGGACCGTCCTATCAAAGTTATTGGTTACTTTGATATAGGTTGTTCCACAACCATATTAGCTCTCCATATCCTTCCTTCAGGCTGTTGGAAACCTCACAAGCAGTTCTTCACTGCAGCCGATGGTCAAACCTTTTCGGTCAACCTCATCTCTAAACACCCTACCCGTTTCCAAATATTTCCCTCTCTTACCTTATGTCATACAGTCCTAGGATCCTCTCTTCCCGGTCGTGATGCTCTTATTGGTTTTGATATCCTTTGTCAGTTACCCCACCTCTGATGGAGTATACATGGTCTCAGCCACAAGAAGCATTTCATCCCTTGGACAACTGTTCCTAATTTGCTACTAATTACTCCTATTGCAGATATTAAAGCACAATTGTTCCTCCGATGTGGTGCTGAGAATCATGCAGACTTCCTTACCAAGTGTGATCATCCCCTCTGGCAGAACCAGAAGTTCTTCATCCGCCTCCCTTTCAAAAAGAATGAGGATGCAAATCCTACCAAAGCCAGTCACTCTGGTATGAAGCCTGAACATCTCACCAGTGCACGACAAGAAGTTGCCCTGCTAGAAGCACAAGGTCTTATTGAGAAGACATCTTCCCCTTGGGCTTGTGAAGCCTTCTATGTGAACAAAAGAGCTGAATAGAAGCGTGGCAAACTCAGGCTTGTGATCAACTATCAGCCCCTCAATGCATTTTTGGCTGACGACAAATTCCCATTACCTACAAGGCCTGCCCTTCTACTTCAACTCTTTAAGGCAAAGATATTCAGCAAGTTTGATCTCAAAGCAGGATTTTGGCAGCTCGGAATTCATCCAGATGACAGGTCCAAAACCGGAATCTGTATTCCCGGTGGACAGTTCTTCCCTTTGGTCTCAAGGTGGCTCCTTCCCTATTCCAACAGGCTATGCTACAGGTCTATGCTCCCATTCAAGAACATGCTTTGATCTATATAGACGACATACTCCTCTTCTCCAGTACAGAAGAAGATCATGCTCTTCTACTTCAGCAATTCTTAGACATCACCATAGCCTATGGTATAATGCTCTCACCCACAAAGATGGAAGTTGCGGTCGACACTATTGACTTTCTTGGTGTTACTATATCCAAAGGACAATTTCAGCTACAGCCACATATTGGCCTCTCCCTCCTCGATTTCTCAGATGGCCCATTCACTTGGCAAGAGTTACAGCAATTCCTCGGCATCATCAATTATATGACCGAGTTCTTACCACACCAGGTTCGGTTCACGCATCATCTTCACAGACTCCTCAGAAAGGATGCACCATCCTGGTCCTCTGTTCATACCCAGGATGTCAAAGATCTGAAAGCCCTGGCCCAGTCATTACCAACTCTACAGATCCCATCCACAGGACTTCGTATTCTACAGTCAGATGCCAGTGATACCCAATGGGGTGCAGTTCTACTTGAAGAATCTCCAGACAAGTTACAACGTGTATGCGGATACCGTAGTGGCATGTTCAAACCAGCTGAACAACACTACCACTCCACGTTCAAAGAGATACTTGCAGTTCGTCGTGGAATCGAGAAATTCCAGTTCTTCCTTCTTGGCCATACATTCCAGTTGAGATGGACATGACCGCTTTCCCAAAGATGTTACGATTCAAGCGAAAACAGCTCACTGAATCTCGGCTACTTCGATGGGCACAATGGTTCTCACAATGGTCTTTCACGGTTCGTCACATCAAAGGCAAAGATAATGTCCTTGCCAATTTCCTCTCTAGGACCAAGAAGAAGTTACCATTATCTTCTTCCATCCACTGCACTTTGCATGCCCCTTATCCCTAGAGCCTCCTCATCTTCCTCAGCTCCACCACCCACGACCCACGACCCACTCCTTGACCTCTTACAGATCTTCGACATCCCTCTTGATAATATTTCCCTTCGTACCCTCGGGACCAATAGCATCTCTACCTACCGTCCGTTCTTATCTTTATGGTCCATAATAGTGGTCTTGATTTGATTGGGTAGTCTGTCACCCGGATTTCCCTTTCCTTACCCCTTTCACCATCAACCCGGCCCTCTTCGATAAAGAATGTGTCGTGTTCTTCTGGCACCTTCTTGCTGTTCACACAGTTGCTCTCACCTTCAACCATCATACTCTCTATCACTATCTGAGTACAGTCTCCACCATCTTCTCCAATCCTATTGGCACTATTTACTTTCATCTCCAACGACCTCAGTGTCTAGCCCGTTTTCTCCGTCTCTTTGCTCCCATACCTCAATGGCTTCTGTCACTCTCTGCTCTTGATGCGACCCCTTCGTCACCTATATTTTCCATCGACCACTGATTTCATCCATCATCACACTGGTCACACCTCCCATCTGAATCACAATCTTATTGCCTATGATCCGACCTTCTCTCTCCATGGCACCGATCGAAGATCTCTTTGTTCACCGTGATGATTCGCGCTCACAAAGAACGATGGTACACCTTCATGACCACCATGTGCTCCTACAACCATGTTGATCCTACAACCACTGCCGACTTGCCTTCTCATGACACCCGTACGGTTTGGGGCGTCAACAACAATTCGGACACCAGTCATTCGGCGAATTATGGTGAACACCTGGAGTTCGAAGTGGATAATGCATTGGACATGTTCATCCCTTACACCAGTGACACCGACTTCGACACAGACTAGTGCTTGTCGTGTCTTTTCTTATTTTATCCTGTATTGTATTAGTCAACAGGTTTGGTTTGTAAAGTAACTGTGGTTTGTATTAAAGTCTTAAAGTAACCGTAGTTTGTATTAAAAGTCTTAAAGTAACCGTAGTTTGTATTAAAAGTCTTCAATTAACCTTGGTTAGTAACCTTGGTTTAGTTTGTTTGTATTATTCAGAGTATTCATTAATCTGCGGAACTTGATTACAAACAGAGCAGACGAGCTGCTTAAATAGAAAAACTTCTAAATACAAACAAACTAAACCAAGGTTACTAACCAAGGTTAATTGAAGACTTTTAATACAAACCACAGTTACTTTAAGACTTTTAATACAAACTACGGTTACTTTAAGACTTTAATACAAACCACAGTTACTTTAAGACTAATACAATACAGGACAAAATAAGAAAAGACACGACAAGCACTAGTCTGTGTCGAAGTCGGTGTCACTGGTGTAAGGGATGAACATGTCCAATGCATTATCCACTTCGAACTCCAGGTGTTCACTCATAATTCGCTGAATGACTGGCATCGTAATTCGTTGTTGACGCCCCAAGTCAGACGGGTGCCGCGAGAAGGCAAGTCGGGCAAGGTTGTAGGATCAACATGGTTGTAGGAGCACATGGTAGTCATGAAGGTGTACCATCCTTCTTTGTGAGCTTCGGAATCATCACGGTGAACAAAGAGATCTTCGGTACTGGTGCCATGGAGAGAGAAGGTCGGATCATAGGCAATAAGATTGTGATTCAGGATGGGAGGTGTGACCAGGTGATGATGGATGAAATCAGGTGGTCGATGGAAAATATAGGTGACGAAGGGGTCGTCATCAAGAGCAGAGAGTGACAGAAGCCATTGAGGTATGGGAGCAAAGAGACGGAGAAAACGGGCTAGACACTGAGGTCGTTGGAGACGAAAGTAAATAGTGCCAATAGGATTGGAGAAGATGGTGGAGACTGTACTCAGATAGTGATAGAGAGTATGACGGTTGAAGGTGAGAGCAACTGTGTGAACAGCAAGAAGGTGCCAGAAGAACACGACACATTCTTTATCGAAGAGGGCCGGGTTGATGGTGAAAGGAGTAAGGAAAGGGAAATCTGGGTGACAGACTACCCAATCAAACTGAAGACCACTATTATGGACCATAGAGATAAGAACGGACTGGTAGGTAGAGATGCTATTGGTCCTGAGGGTACGAAGGGAAATATTACTGAAGAGGGATGCTGGAAGATCTGGTAAGAGGTCAAGGAGTGGGTCGTGGGTCGTGGTGGTGGAGCCGAGGAAGATGAGGAGGCTCTAGGGATAAGGGGCATGCAAAGTGCAGGATGGAAGAAGATAATGGTAACTTCTTCTTGGTCCTAGAGAGGAAATCGGCAAGGACATTATCTTTGCCTTTGATGTGACGAACCGTGAAAGACCATTGTGAGAACCATTGTGCCCATCGAAGTAGCTGAGATTTAGGGAGCTGTTTCTGCTTAAACTGTAACATCTTTGGGAAAGCGGTCATGTCCATCTCAATCTAGAATGTATGGCCAAGAAGGAAGAACTGGAATTTCTCGATTCCACGATGAACTGCAAGTATCTCTTTGAACGTGGAGTGGTAGTGTTGTTTAGCTGGTTTGAACATGCCACTACGGTATCCGCATACACGTCGTAACTTGTCTGAAGATTCTTCAAGTAGAACTGCACCCCATTGGGTATCACTGGCATCTGACTGTAGAATACGAAGTCCTGTGGATGGGATCTGTAGAGTTGGTAATGACTGGGCCAGGGCTTTCAGATCTTTGACTGCCTGGGTATGAACAGAGGACCAGGGTGGTGCATCCTTTCTGAGGAGTCTGTGAAGATGATGCGTGAACCGAACCTGGTGTGGTAAGAACTCGATCATATAATTGATGATGCCGAGGAACTGCTGCAACTCTTGCCGAGTGAATGGGCCATCTGAGAAATCGAGGAGGGAGAGGCCAATATGTGGCTGTAGCTGAAATTGTCCTTTGGATATAGTAACACCAAGAAAGTCAATAGTGTCGACCGCAACTTCCATCTTTGTGGGTGAGAGCATTATACCATAGGCTATGGTGATGTCTAAGAATTGCTGAAGTAGAAGAGCATGATCTTCTTCTATACTGGAGAAGAGGAGTATGTCGTCTATATAGATCAAAGCATGTTCTTGAATGGGAGCATAGACCTGTAGCATAGCCTGTTGGAATAGGGAAGGAGCCACCTTGAGACCAAAGGGAAGAATTGTCCACTGGAAGTGTCCACCGGGAATACAGAATCCGGTTTTGGACCTGTCATCTGGATGAATTCCGAGCTGCCAAAATCCTGCTTTGAGATCAAACTTGCTGAATATCTTTGCCTTAGAGAGTTGAAGTAGAAGGGAAGGCCTTGTAGGTAACGGGAATTTGTCGTCAGCCAAAAATGCATTGAGGGGCTGATAGTTGATCACAAGCCTGAGTTTGCCACGCTTCTGTTCAGCTCTTTTGTTCACATAGAAGGCTTCACAAGCCCAAGGGGAAGATGTCTTCTCAATAAGACCTTGTGCTTCTAGCAGGGCAACTTCTTGTCGTGCACTGGTGAGATGTTCAGGCTTCATACCAGAGTGGCTGGCTTTGGTAGGATTTGCATCCTCATTCTTTTTGAAAGGGAGGCGGATGAAGAACTTCTGGTTCTACCAGAGGGGATGATCACACTTGGTAAGGAAGTCTGCATGATTCTCAGCACCACATCGGAGGAACAATTGTGCTTTAATATCTGCAATAGGAGTAATTAGTAGCAAATTAGGAACAGCTTGTCCAAGGGATGAAATGCTTCTTGTGGCCGAGACCATGTATACTCCATCGGAGGTGGGGTAATCGACAAAGGATGTCAAAACCAATAAGAGCATCACGACCGGGAAGAGAGGATCCTAGGACCGTATGACATAAGGTAAGAGCGGGAAATATTTGGAAACGGATAGGGTGTTTAGAGATGAGGTTGACCGAAAAGGTTTGACCATCGGCTGCAGTGAAGAACTGCTTGTGAGGTTTTCAACAGCCTGACGGAAGGATATGGGGAGCTAATATGGTTGTGGAACAACCTGTATCAAAGTAACCAATAACTTTGATAGGACGGTCCCATGTGGTAGGAGATATGGTGAGGCTAGCTTGAGGAAGTGGGGTCTTGGTGATAGCAAAAGCTGGTGACATAGGAGGGTTAGGAGGGGACAAAGGAGAGGCTATCGGGTAGATGGGGTCAAATCCATCAGACTCGGAGTCGGGTGAGGAAGAGGTATCCAAGGCTTCTTCTTCTTCTTCATTTTGAAGAACAAATAGTAGGTCCGGGAGAAGTCATCATCTACTGAGTAGAGGGATTCAACATCTGCATCCTGGATCATCATTGATGGAAAAGGGGGCAAGCATATGCATTAGTTTGGCCTCGCTTAGTTTTGTCGTAGGGCAATTTCGAGCAAAGTGGCCAATTTTTCCACACGCAAAACATTTGGTGGAGGTCTTTCACGAAATTTCTTTCGCTTGAAGAACTTATAGGGCTGCCGCCTATGCCGATGCGCGATGCTTGCGTTTGAACCGATGAGATCTGTGCATTCCATTTTTCCTGGAAAACCTTTCGGGGTGAGAATTGATCTTGAAGTGGGACTTCTTCTTGGACGGACAAGAACAGTCTTTGTCTTTGCACTTGATCTTAAGATGAGATGTGTCACACGCATCGCTGAGTCTATGCGTGGTCTTCTCCCATTGCTTGAAGAAGACTTGCTGATCACATAACTTCTGCAGAGCACTAAGGATTTCTTGGTAGAGACGACCGATAGGAGCTTGATCAATTTGGAGACCAAAATGGTGCAATGATTTTAGGGCTTCTTTGCCCAAGGGTTCAGGGAAAGAATTGAGGAACACTTGCTTCATATTTGGGTCATCCAATCCTCCAAGGATGTAAAATCGGTCCAACATCCGTGTATAGTGCTTAGCAAGATCATTCTTCCGAAAAGAGCAACACTTCATCCGGAAGTATTCTTCTCGGGCTTTGAGTCCGTTGTTCTCAATGGATCCAATCATCTCATTGTACAATTGTGCGATGAAGACGTCAATAGGAATCGAGTCCACCTGGAGTTGGCGATAACCACCAAGGGCCATAAACCATTCTCTCGAGGGTTCCATGGGTACGGGCCAAGAATTTGGTAATAACAAGATGCTCTCGTGGCTCCAAGAACTAACATTTTGCAGTGAGCCAAGCATGAAACTCCGAAATTCGCCGTGCCATTTGTGAAAAGGGAGACCATCAAAAGTGAATAGTCGCTTCGGGTCCTGATTGGTAAAGGGATTGGGATTTGGTACCGAGGGGGAATATGAGGAGCCGCAGGGGCGGCTCGGGATGGTGTCTGTGGTGCAGATCAACTTCACTGTCGCGCTATGGATGATGGGTTCGCTTGAGCCGGGAGGCATCTCGCGCCGGGGATGGGTTTGGTAAGCAGGTAGGGGACTCTGGGTAGTGGACAAGTCTGTGTCTGAAAAGGAGGTAACAGAGGCAACTTTGGCTATGGACAATACAGGTATGGTCTTGGGTGGAGTCAAGGTCAACTGAGTGAGGAATGTACTGAGGGTGTTACTCTCTGGGAGAGGAATAACAGGACAAGCTGAATCAGGGATATCAGGTTTTGATCTGGGAGGAACCCAAGGAACAAAACTAGGGGGTCCCGAATGTTGGTCAGGTAAAGGTTGGAAAGTAGGTTGAACCATAGGTTTTTGCAAGGAAATAGGAGTAGGTTGGAAAACAGGTTGAGAAGAGATAGGGTAAGATGTATGGGATCGCTTCGGTTTTGGGGATCTGGCTTTGAGCGAAGCTAGATGTCTCTGTTGGTCCTATAACTCCTTAAACATAGCAGTGGGAAAACTATGTGGAGTGGAATACTCATGGTAAACTGGGGTTGTGAATGAATCAGGGAAGAGAGAAGGGCTGGATGGGAATGGTTGAGTTTGAGCCATCCTGAGCTGTTCTTCCAACAATTTCTTTTCTTTTTCTTGGCCAGAGATGAGAAAGGAGGCATAAGAGGAATCTTTCACCGTCATAGCTATAGTCATGAGCTCCTGGTGGAGAGATTCAATCCGTGTTTTGAGGTAACGGATGTCGGATTCATTCTGCCGGAGTGCAAGAGTATGGTGCTCTTGGTAGGAAAGAAGCTTGTTCAGATACTGGTTCTGGACCAAAGCATTTTCTGCTTGCCAGTTAAGCTGTGCTTCAACTGTGGAATTGGCAGCCATTTGGCCCATGTTGTCAAGGACATTGGGGGGAGTGGCTTTCCATTTGTGGCGGCGACGATCAGCATCTTCATAGTCAGTAGTGGGAGGGAAATTCTTACTGATCCCTTCGGAACTAGAAGCCATAAAATAGGGAATAGGCTGCTGAACTTGAGTCTACCACAACATCAACGGGGGATCCGTTGGAGGGGAAGGCAGAGCTGGAGGTAACTCTGGTTTACAGTAGGGCGTGACCGGTGGAGGAGATTGAGCTGGTGGCGGAGAACAGCAACCCAAAGAACAGGATTTGTGGTTGCCATAGTCCACTATAAATTGGTATCTCGCCACGATCTTCTCCAAGGGGTCCAACATTTGGACAGCCGGCTTGGTAGCGAAGCCATAAAGAATCGGCCGGCGCTTCTTCCGCTTTGGCTTTGGAGGTGGAGGAGGTGGAGGATCTTCTTCAAGATCATCGACGTCGTCCATCCAAGCTGGGAACACCGTAGGAATCATAGAGCACATGTCCGCAGGCTTTGGATATGTGACAAGTGTGCGGCCATCTTCAAGAGGCTTGTAGACAGGATTTGTAGCCGTCAGAGGTGAAGTAGCAGCTGGGATGTTATGAGTAGACTCGTAAGCCGTGATCCATGACTCAGGAATGAGTTTGAGCAGGGCTGCTCTGTCGATTTGGCGAGGGACATAAGTGATAGTAGGGATTCGATCCTCCCCAATCTGAACGAACAGGGCTACATCATTACTGGAGAATCCAGTATTAAGGTTCATGGCATGATTTTGGAGTCTGTAGCAGACTTGGTAATAAAGAGTGGCTGCTATAGCTGTCTCTTTCTGAGGCGCTCCTGTCAACTGTATCAGAAACTGCCAAGCATCAGGCAGATTCGGATCTTGCAGAGAGATGTTGTAGTTGGGATACACCGTGTAGAAAATAGTGCCATCGTTCAGGGTGGTCTGAACGTCCGTGATAGTTGCATGCGGGAAATTCTTGAACCTGGTGTCCAGAAGATTTAGGTGCATGGCTACTGGGAGACCCTTACGACCGTGGAAGGTAATGGCTATTTTGACGGCACCAAGATGGAGATGGGTATACCCTAACTGGATCCACTGTCGGATCAACTCAGAACTGATGTTCACAGGGAAATACTGCTCTTTGCCACTAGCAGTGATCTGATTCTGGGAAAAAGGAGGAGCCTGGACATATTCCTTTAGACCCTGAGTCTTTTTAGGAGATATGATTGTCCGGATCTTCCTGGTGACCGAGGTAGAAGACTGGGGAAAAACATCATAAGGGTTTATGATGGGGAAGTTGGCTGGGTGTATTTGTTGTTCAGCCGGGGTATAATTCAGTTCATATAAGTAGTCTACCTTAGAGGCATGGGAAGATTTAAGTGTCACTGGAGCAGTAGGAGGTTGTAAACTCATGATGGGAGGTAAAAGGGATGTCTTCCGTCCTTCAGAGATGCACCGGACTCTTATCTGTCATGGGATGGGAATAGTAAGCATAGTGTAAGGCGAATAGTGTCCTTTTCTGACCAGACCGGAGGTAACCCGAGTGTGCCGGGATTTAGAGCGATCTCTGTCTGCAGACCCACACCTTACTCAAGGGACGTTACCAACCTGGTCGGAGAAGACCACCGTACACCACACACACCTGTTTCTGATGCAGAGGATCCGTCGAAGACGGCAACTGCAGAGCATACTTAGGCTGCATAAGGAGATATCATCATCATCACAGATAAGGAGCCAAGGAGCAGAGCTCCATCGAACAGAAGGCAAAGGAATTACTCACAAGGCTCTGATACCATATTCAGAGTATTCATTAATCTGCGGAACTTGTAATGGTGGCAATTGTAGCGGCAATGGTAGTAGTGGTGATGGTGGGGGCAGTAGTGGAAGTTGGCTGAAGGTGGTGATGGTAGTTGTGGTGGCGACGATGTAAAACTATGATTGAGGGTATAACTGAAAAAAATAAAAATAGATACTTTAAATATAATTTCATAAAAGGATATCTAATGTACAATTTCTCCAAACGTTGGGTACCCCAAGTGTCATTTAACTATATATAGAGGTTGACCCGTTGAAGGAAAGGAATGAAAGATATTAAAGAGGTTGAATGAGAAAATTTAGAAGTCATATTTCTTTCTTAAAATCTAGAATTCCAGCTAACAAAATAATATGATATATTAAAAATATCCTTCTCACTTGGTAGAGCCACTGTAGGCATTAGAGTAGCAGATTTGACAATCATGTTCGTATTATTCAAATGGTCATAAGATGGAGATGTGTGGAGACCATATATGGCAACCTTTCCCTTAGTAACACATGTCAAAATTCATCACGAATGGCAACCAAATCTTTACGGTCACATGTATCGGCTTTCTTAATTGTGCTTGGAAAAGAGTTTCCTCCTGTAACTGTCGAATAAGGTGTGGTAAAACAAGCTTGTCGGGGGGACAATGAGCTCCATGAGTGTCACAAGGATAATGAACAGCATGAATAATAGAATGCATTCGTAAAATAATCTCACAAGTTATCTAATGTTGATTATTTCCTTTAGTTTCCATCAGAAAAATCATATCTAGGTGCTCCATATGGGAGAGAGTTGTATGAGAAAACGAATTGTCTGAGATCTCCCAATACTCTGATAGTCCCTCCAACTCAGACACTTCATATCTGCCCGTGGAGCTGCAAATCCCTAGCCTCCGTGGGGTTCAACTCTAAAAAATAATCTTGTTGGGTATGACTTGGAGAAGACCCAATGATAGATGACTTGGTGCGTGCTCGCTTTGGTTCATCCTGTCGACCATTACTTGCTTGTGGTGTCTCTGGTAGAGTAGTCACAACAGCCTCTAAGATGTCCATAGGAACATGGGATGATGGGTGAATCTCTTTGGAATGTAACTGTGTTTTGGTTGTTATGAGTTGATGGAAAGTTTATTGACCGTAATGGCCTCTAGCATCGGTTATGGTATTAGGTGGGCTAGGATTCTGAAGAGAGACAGTCATTAAGTGGGAAATTAAGAAGAATAATAGTTGTGATACCTCATATTGAAATGACTGAGTGGGAGAGTTATGGGTTATGGGTTGAGATTTATGGGGTTTGTAATTCTACGATATTTGAAATAATGGAGGAAGTGAGTGGGTTTAAAGTAGTGTGGTGGTTAGTTGAAATAGACGAGTTCAAAATAGGAGTAACTGATGGAACGGTTGGGGAGTATACATGTGTATAAATGGGAAGAGTAACTGATGGATTAGAAGATGAATGATCTTGTGAACGTATGGGTGGAGTAAATGATGCAATGATGTATGAATGGACGTGAGGATTAATGGGAGAAATATGGATGTGCGGATTAAAGGGACTAACGAATGGAAGTGTAACATGGTTAGGCGAGAAATATTGGACAAGGGAGACCCTTACATGCTGAATTTGATGCGCAACATTATCAGTCGAACATAGCAATACCAGATTTACTTGGCACGCTATATTTGGTTGCCTTTGTATCACCTTCCATTCTTGGAGTTTCCATTATGGTGCGGTGCACAAACGGTAACCCAATCTCTAGTTTGAGTTACCTTATATTTTATGTGTATTGAATAAGAAGTTTCCTTATATTTCATGTATTGTAGATAGCAAGTTTATTGTTGAGAATCCCTATCAAGGATCTCACTCTCACATGTATAAAAACATATAGTGGTCTCATGTAGGGCCAGGCAATTTACATCAATCCAATTCTATTTATAATTTCTATTGGTCTAGTATGGCAACAGAGCCATTATAGCTCCAACGAGCATCTTTTTTCTTCTCTTATTTTTTTTTCTTTTCTCTCCTTAGCCGAGTAACACAACTGCCTTCACATGGGAGATCCGACCTCCATCGCTGCCGCCAAAACCACGTTTCTTCCTCCACCAACACTGCTCCCATTGCCACCATGTCTTTCCCTCTCATGGCCGCCTCCACCTTCCCCTCTTTGGCTAATCCTCTTGCTCGGCTTTCGAATCTTTTGCCTGGCTTTCCTTCTCTACCCACCGTGTCTACCACTTCTACCATACCTAATGTCCATCGTTATTTGTCTTCAAAACTAACTCCAAAGAATTTTTTATATTGGCATACACAGATTGAAGCTTTTCTACAAGGCCAAAACCTTTTTGGCTTTCTTGATGGAACCATCTCTTGTCCAATCGAACTGCGGCTCTGTTACTTGACGTCAACAAGATGTAGTTTTGCATAGTCTTCTTATCTCATCTCTCACTGAAGAGGAGTTCTCTCTTATTATTGGCAAGAATACCAGTTAGGCCATCTGGGAAACATTGACAACGGTCTATGCTTCTGCTTCTTCAACTCACGTTCTCTCTCTCCACCTTGCGTTACAAGATCTAGTACGCAAGCCTGATGAATCGGTTGCAATTTTTTTGCAATGTGCAAAGGGAATTTTTGATGAACTCAATGTTGCCGGTTCTCCTCTATCAACTTCAGATTTCAATGCACATATTTTTTGCTCGTTACGGTCTGATTTGGGACACCCAACAACTGTCTCCTATGATGAACTTCACTCTTTGCTCGAGTCATGAATTTCTGCCCTCTTCATCAATGAAGAAATTGTCCTTAGTTGAAGCAAGCAGTGGCTCTACACCTACAAACAACATCGCCACTCGTGACACTCCCAACAACGCTCAGCCTGGCCGCATGCCCTCTAATCGTGGGTTCTCTAGAGGGGGTGTGGTTGTGGACATCAAAATTGTGGTGGACGTGTTTCTGGCTATCACCCTCCCCAACAGGGTCGCCTATGGTGCATCTTTTACAACTGTAATACACACAACACCGCCAACTGTTACTCCAAACCTTAAAACCCTACCCCAAAACCCACCCCCTACTATTCCTACTTTCCTACCCGCCACCAACCCTCCAACCTACCCTGGCCAACCCCATAGCCTCTACCCCCCCAACCCTACATGCCTTACCCTGCCCTTCCCCCACCTTCTACCGGCACCTGGTATCCAAACACTAGCGCCACCCATCATGTCACACCGGATTTGCAGTCTCTCTCCTCATATGATGCTTCCTCAGGTACTGATCAACTCCATATTGGGAACGGTAAGGGTCTTCCTATTACTCATTCTGGTACAACTTCTCTTCCCTCTTACAATGGTTCATTGCGCTTATCTAATGTCCTTTGTGTTCCTGATATGCAAAAATCACTTCTTTCTGTTCAGTGTATTACACAAGATAATAATGTCCCCTCTTCTTTTTTTTTGTGAAGGACATGAAAACTAACCATACTCTTCTTTCCGGTCCAAGTAGTGGTGGTCTCTACCAGCTTCCTATAGCACCTCATGCGCCTTCTGCCAATATTGTTGAGCATACTTCCTTTAATGGTTGGCATCGACGACTTGGGCATCCCCCATGAACGTGTTTTACATAGCAATATTAGTAGTAATAAATTGCCTATTTTTTCTTCTAAGCTTAATTCCCTTTGTACGGCTTGCCAACTTGGGAAGTCTAGTACACTTAGTTTGCACAATTCGGACTTTGGTAGTTCTTCACCTTTGGATGTAATTTTTACGAAGGTTTGGGGACCTTCTCATTTTATTTCTGTTAATGGTTTTTGCTACTTCTTAATTTTTGTTGATGATCATACTCGTTATATTTGGTATTATCCCTTGGTCAAACATTCGGAAGTGTTTGGTGTTTATAAGCATTTTCAAGTGCTAGTACAATGCCAATTTTGCAAAAAAATTAAGGCAATTCAATCTGATTAAGGTGGTGAGTTTAGATCTCTTTCAAAAAATTTTGCAAACATTGGCATCCAACACCGAGTTGCCTGCCCCCACACCCATGAACAACAGGGCACTGTGGAACGTTGCCAAAGACATATGGTTGAAATAGGGTTAGCTTTACTTGCTCAAGCATCAGTGCCTCAACAATATTGACATTTTGCATTTGAGATGGTGGTTTATCTAATCAACCGTATGCCGTCACGTGTTACTAGAGGTAAATCTCCCTTTGAACTAGTTTTTCATCGCCTTATTGATTATTAATTTTTATGCATTTTTTGTTTTTTATGCTTTACTTTTTTCAGGCCCCACCATTCGCATAAATGGAGTTTTATTCCACGCCCTGAGTGTTTTTGGGATATAGTCCATCTCACTCTAGTAATAATTGTATGGATATTGCTACTAATAAAGTTTATCTTGCCAGGCATGTCCGTTTCAATGAGTTTTCCTTTCCCTTTTCATCCACTATGCCTTCTCTCTTAGGGCCTATTCCCCCCAACCCGCCACCTTCCTGGATTCAGATCTTCTATGGCCCAGGCTATAGCAACCATCGTCCGGCACTGTAATACCAGCGTGACACTTGTAAAGTGGTTGATCCAATGGTAGTTTTTAAAATTTTTTGAATTGAAGAGTTAAAGTGGTTTAGGTATGGCAAACCAAACCCACCCGGACTGGTCTTTGTTTGCCAAGCCGGACCGGTCTACAACTAAATAAAAGTACACGATTCAGATTCCTTCTTCCCATTTCCAAAATCAGAAAACCCTAACATCGTCTTCTTCCTCCTCCTTCAAACCCATCCCCATCGTCTTCCTCCTCTTGCACTCTCTCCTTTGGT
The DNA here is from genome assembly GCF_018873765.1 of Telopea speciosissima. Lineage (NCBI taxonomy): Eukaryota > Viridiplantae > Streptophyta > Magnoliopsida > Proteales > Proteaceae > Telopea > Telopea speciosissima. The sequence goes on from NC_057925.1 coordinate 38,459,534, forward strand.
CTGGCGAAGGTCGAAGATCTGAATCCTAAAAGCCTTGTCTACCTCTGTGTGAAGAACTTTGGAAGAACCTCGAATTCAAGGATTCAAAAACCCGGAAGAACTTCGACCCCATCGTCTTCCTCCTCTTGCACCATCTTACCTCATATGGACTGGCGAAGGTCGAAGATCTAAATTGCTTTGCCTCGTCTACCACTATGTGAAGAAACCCTGCTGTCAAACAGAAGCTCGAATTCAAGTCATCAAAAACCCAGATCTGTAAGTACTCACCCTGTTCTGTTTGTCGATTCTGGTTCATCTATATTGGAGCCTAACTATAAACTTTCATTTTTCTGTCCCTGAAACCCTGCTGGCAAACCTCTAATTCAAGGATTAAAAAACCTAGATCTGGATTTTGGAAAGAAGAAGAAATAGAGGAAACCTTGCTAGCGACCCAGCTTCGCTCTCTGTTGTGTGTGTAGACAACAATGTAAGTCTCTCTTCTCTCTCTTCTCTATCTCTCTATTATTTCTCTCTATCACATACTCGATCTGCCCTGGGTTAATCGCCCAATAACAAGAACTGGGTTAGAAGATCTGGTCTGGGTCGTTTGGTTAATAAAGTGAAGGGAAACTCTTCTCTGTAAGAAGTAAAGTGGGTGAGGAAGGTGGAGGGTTCAAACATGGGGAGCGTACATTGCTTGGGTCTCCACCTCCAATAGAGGTAGCCCTTGTCAGGGCGGCCATGGTTAAGGCAATTCTACCCGTATGATTGATCGTTGTGTTGTGCTGATAAGACCAAATGATTGCCAATTTTTCACTGTGATGACCAATTGCCTGCTCTTTCTCTTCCTCCGGTATATCATACAACATTTCAGAAGTCTCCACATAATAGCTATCTTCGCTCATCTTAATTCCCAGCCCCTCAAACTTTTTACAAATCACTGCATATCTAGGGTGTGACTTGTCACCAAACTCATGAATTGAGATTCAGATGTAGAGGAATGAGGGACACAGAATAAAGATCTAGGAGAGATACAGATTGTTTATGTTAATTTTTTTTTCCATTCTTTTCATTGATATCTTGAGTGATTATTGTTTGTTGGTTGTAATTGATATGAATTGCATAGTGAATGGTACACACGATTAAGTATCTTGTTTGAAATTGATATATTGGATATAATCAGGTACAAGGGACATAGGTGGTTGACTAGGGGAAATGCCTTCTTTTGTTGGTCAGAGTATAAATGCCTTTAAATTCCCTAATGAAAATTTCTTAATATTGTAGGACAATGAACACTTCAAGACCTATGTGTTCATGTGGACAAGGTGAGATGCTTTATGAAGAAAGCATAGACTGAGAAAAATTACGGTCGTTGGTTTTACATATGTCCTGCAAATGAGGATCATCCAAATTCCTTCATGTGGGTGAGCTAGCTACCACAAGCCCGACCAGTCGTCGTCATCCACTACTGTTCGTGATCATGTTCGCGATCCTGTTTGTGACCCTGTTCGATTTTAAGCCCATAGAGACGATTCTCAACACTATGTAGTATTTGATATTAGAAATATTGTTATCATATGGCGTATTGTTGTATCTATTTCTATTATTCATTTTTTCTTCTGAGATTAAAATGTTGTCCAACATGGAAGTGGAAGTTTGAAATAGGAAGTGTAATCTTTTTTGTATTACTTTTGCTTAACTAGTTGAGCAGATTATAATGTGTGGAATTTTCTTGTTTGAATCCCTTTAAGACTCAAGTAGTGGTAAAAAACTGCATGATAGCATGTGATTTAATTTTCTTAATTTAGTTTCTTGAATATTGTTCTCAGTTACTTCTTGGTTTTCCCCTGTCTAATCTGGGGATGTTTGTGTATCTTTGGAAAAGCCAAGCTGCTATAGTTTTCAGCTTAATTTTGTTGTTTTCTTTGGTTTTACTGGTAAGTCAAATCTGTACAAACTTTCTTTCTTGTGGAAAAGAGATTACTGGCATTGGCATGTAATGTATACAGGTAAAAGACATATTTCTGATTCACAAGAATATTTTCAATTTCTATCTTCATACATTTAATGGCTGGCTTATCTACCATTCCTTAGTCCTTTCCTCTCTCTCTCTCTCTCTCTCCCTTATATTTTCCTTGCATCATCTTTCCCTGTCTCCATGGCATGGTTATTAGGCCAACTTAATTCATGGAGTTATCTAATTAATGTTAGAGATATCATTTTCCACCTTTCACAACTTACTCAAGCTCCTTCGATCTGATTACCCATAATCAGATCAAGGGCTTTAATATAATGTTGAGATCATTGGCCTGTAAAGCTGATCTATGGACCACAAGGACACACATAACTATATGGGTAAATTTCAGACACCCCCTCTAAGTATACAATATATCACAGGCAAGCCAGACTTTGAAAAAATATCACAGAGCACCCTTATTTTATGATTATATTTCAACTTAGTCCACTTGTTTAGTTTGTGTTGTTAGTTTTTTTATAATGGCCAACTTACCCTTAAAAAAGGATAAACTTACCATAATACCCTTAAGGGTAAAACCCCAAATACATCATTCTCTTCATCGTCTTCGATCTGATGGCGGAAGAAGCAAGAACATGGGGCTTCTTATTCTTCTTTCTCCTCTTGCAACCTCTTTCCTGCAACTCCACCCCCACCCTGCTCATTCAACCTTGTATCCCTTTTATAGTCAACCTAACCCAAAACCGAACCAGCACCCATAGTGGTGTCTCTTCCTCTCCTATATCTAGAGAGGGGGTGTTGCCTATTTTTCTAAGATTTTTTGAGTGGAGACAATGGTTTTCCGGTTACATTAAAATCGTTTTCCAAACCATCTAGTGAGTCTAGCCTTGCTCTCCCTTATAATCGAAGTCTTTGTGCATAAGATCAAGGTTCGATGGTTGATTTATCTTGGAGGTAAAACGTAAGGAACCCCGGTTGTACTGGTATAAGGGGCGTTTCAGACCTTAAAGAAAGTGTCTTCATTGATGCGACACAACCACAATTGCTAGTTTGTGATTGGTTCATGACTATCAACAACAGTGAGTTTGTTTCTATCAACAACATCTAAGTCTTATCTTCTCAAACAGAATACTTTTTTACTACAATCTTAAGGTCTGAAATCTAGAGAGTATATGACTGTAGATTTGCATGATTTCTTTGAGAGCCTGTTAAATTATTTCTATCCATGGGGTGGCCTATCCGTATAAGTGGATTGAAATGGCTCTTGTGTCGGTTAGAATTAGTATTGTACTATTTCAGTGCATGAAATTGATAAAGTGGGATTTGGAGGTATATGATTGATCTCTCATGACACCTCTTGAAATGATAAGAGAGATAATAGGGTATTTGTGTATGCCCAAGGGTTGCCACCATCACAGTGCCCACCTCTGTTCACATCTCTCTGTCGTTTCTCAATTTTAAGGATTTTCTCTTCCAAAAGGCATGTGTCATTTTGATAAATTCTTGTTTTCAATTGAAATTGGTTCACTTTCTCCTAAGAGTTGCAATGATCAATAGGGGTGTACATAACTTTTAATGTTTCTATTTGGCTCTTTAATCATTACATGCATTTAAGAGATGGATTCGAGTTCATAAATGTGGATAGAGGTGTGATGGTGAGTAATCACTACAAGTAGTCAATCCCATTTTGGATGTGAACCGGCACACATCTAGTCTACAAAGTATCTCTCCTATACTCCACTCCTTAAGCATGTCATCATTGAACTAGTTCAATAGGGAATGAACAGAGATGTACTCATATAGATGGAGTTTCTATTGATTGAATTATAGTACTACCTACAAGATGCCTTCCATGATCCTGAATCTGATTTATGAATCTGGATCTGAGGCATATGTATCTTCGATGTTTATTCTGAGCTTATGGCATAATAGATGGTTCTCTTTATTTGAGAAGAAGGATCTGGTTTTGTACCTTGATCCGGGTTGAGATATTCTAATGGGTAGTTACATCTCAGAGCAGTTCTTGGTATTCAATCCGGCTTGACAATAAGTCATTTCGCCTAATGGTGGAGCAAGAAATGGTCTTGGGAGTACCAAGTTGCGATAATGAGTATAAAAAAACAGATTATCTTGAACCAAGTGCCCAATTGCTAAAGATATGGGTCTTGGGGCTGCAAATGATTATTTGCAGAAGCCATGCCATTGACGGTGAAGCAAGGAAAAAAGGGTCATTATGATATTACAGATTCAATAGGTCGGTCAAGCTCGGAGTGTGGGACACATCCGTTGGAGTTTGTTAACTTCTAATCGATTCAATAGATCGATAATATTTGAGGCATTACAAAGGCTTGAATTGGTCTACTCGGCTGGATTAGACTGATTAATTTTCTAATTAATTCTGATTATTAATATCTTGGTCTTCACTGTTTTGTTTTTATGTCACTGATGTGTCATGGATGGTTCGTTTAAGAATATAAGGACTATTATTGTAATATAAATAATGTTCTTTATTCATCATGTGGAACAGTGTTGAATACAGTGTTTGATGATAGTTGGTTATTCGGTGACTATTGAAGTAGGTTGACTTGTTTTCAACTTTACCATGTTTTAAGTTCATTGTTATGATATTTATTTAGCATATACATTTTTAACTTGTTTTTATAAGTCAATTTTTGGAATTGGTTCTCTGTGCATGACATGTATCTCGGGGTGATCAAATTAAATATTTTGGTAGATGGCCACTATGAGTTATTTGGGATTATTTGAGTTTTAAGTAATCCGACTAAGGTTGAGACTAGTTTGGACCTTGTGACAATTTGAGTTATGTAATAACATATTGTTTGTTGGACAGTCTTACTAACTGATCAATATATAAGACTACATATACTCTGCTATCCAATGATATATCTATGATTACATGACTAAGTTGAATGCTTGGATGACCATGTTTATAAAGTGTTACTATCTTACTGGATATAATAAATCCAAGTATTGGCTAATAAATCTATGTGACCATATTAGGTGACTTAGTTGATTTTGTCCATTGAGATAAATAGCATTATATAATGCATATTGGTAGGATACATATTTCTTTGATGTGGTTTTATATGCTTGTAATTGTGTATATATAAATATACAGGACGTATGAATATTTATTGGGTGACATGTTGTTTTTGATTTGCAAGTATTGTTGCATGAATAGATTAGTATGGAACTGTATTTTCTCACAAAGACATTCTCATATTATTTTGGCTTATTTCTTTGAATGTGATAAACCCAAAATATGGGAGCTATTATGAGAATGTGTATATTTACATGTTGAGTCTCTTCTTAAGAGATAAATAAAGCCAAGTAAAGTGATTAATTTTTACTTGAAAATTGAATCTACTAGATATGTTTGGATTCGGTTATGTAAATATTTGGAACATTAACTTGGTTCAAAGGTAGCATGTACAAACATGTGTTGGTGGGGTGATTTATAGAATCAATAATATAAACCTAGGTTATAGGTGCCACCATAATTTTACAAGTTTATGGCTTTGTAAGGAGGCCGGATGGGGAACACTAGGCTAATGATCTAAATAACAGATATATGATGATGACCGAAGTCAAATCAATGTAAGCCCTTATCCGGAAGGCAAATGGCATGGTCGGTAGAAAGATAAAGACATCTATGTAGTGGTTACATATATCTAATGAGGCTAAGGAAGATAGTACTATAGACTCAGTATAGTTAAGACAAAATTGTATAATATACTTACGTATATATTGCCTTTGACCACTATTGTGGTATACATCTAAAGGAATAAGCCCTTAAGACATGTGTCATAGGTCATGTGATAGACACCCAACCTATGTGAAGAGGAATATTCCTGAATTAGGTTCAAAGGGTACAAATGAAATCACTATGAGACCTGCTTAATACTACTAAGTGTTTGCTCATTCTGATTAGATGAAAAAGTAGTACCACCACAATGAGAGGATGATGAATTTTAGACTCTTAATTAGCCGTATCCTATGAAATGTGGGGGGTGTGTTAACTGTATTGCACATTGGTTGACCTAAGTGGATGTAGGAGGTATGGCCGCCTACCGATGAGGGTTTTATGAGCAAACTCTCTAAACATCCATGAGTCCAGGATAAGGGACAAGGCCGGTTTCCTTTTTTTTTTTTAAATGTCTATATTTAAAAGGGATTGATTGCTAAGGTCGACCGGTAGGATATGGCTGGTAAGATAGCTACGCCTATGAGGAAAGGTTCAAGAAATCTGACTTCACTCATACTCTGTAGCTTAGTTCATCAGACCTAATGTAGGTTCAAGTCATGAAAACACCTGAAACGATATATCCTATTGTGTTTAATTCGCTCACTAGATTTATTCATGTTTTATTGATATTTCAAATCTTGTGGAGGATTGTTGGATTTTTTATTTTATTAAAGATTCAAAATATTTAGAGGATTATGTTGTTTCCTAATAGGCAACAATAGGCACTTAAATGACCAATAGGTGTGACTGTTGGATGACTTATTTGAATGGTCAACAAACAAGTATTTTGATAAAAGGCATGATGTTAGGACATGTCTCACCCTTAGTGGTGTCTCTTCCTCTCTGATATATAGAGAGGGGGTGTTGTCTATTTCTCTAAGATTTTTTGAGTGGAGACAATGGTTTTCCGGTTGCATTAAAATAGTTTTCCAAACCATCTAGTGAGCCTAGCCTTGCTCTCTCTTATAACCAAAGTCTTTGTGCATTCGGTGGTTGATTAATCTTGGAGGTAAAACGCAAGGAACCCCGGTTGTACTAGTACAGTGGGTATTTCAGACCTTAAGGAGAGTGTCTTCATTGATGCAACTCAACCACAATTGCTAGTTCGTGATTGGTTCGTGACTGTCAACAACAGTGAGTTCGTGGTTATCAATAACATCTAAGTCTTATCTGCTCAAACCGGGTACTTGTTTACTACACGATGCCCTAGCCTTTTGATTTTCCAATGTTTGTGATCAGTTGAAGCCTGCCATGTATTTCTTATGCAGCCTTGGATTCATGGGTCCTACATAATCACTTTCCAGATGACACTCCTCTTGGTTTTTACCATGGAGGACATCCTTGTGCCTAATCTCGAGTAACTGTAGAGCTTGGTATTTTCAATAATGTTTTGTATATGCACCCTTATACCTTTCAATTTACTCCTTTTAGGAAAGAAAAAGAAAACATGGGAAAGTTATAGTGGGGGTGGCAAGTGGAGGAGGAGGACCAGAGCAAGGGTGGCACAGGGGATGGGTAGAGTGGCGGTAAGGGAGCTGTGGGAGTTGTAGGAGAGGTTGAGAGGGTGAAGGGAAGGGAGAGGAAGTAAAGGATGGGGGAGGAAAGAAAGAGAGGGGGAGAGAGGGAATTGAAGAGCAGGGAGTACGGGAGGGTGGAAGCTAAAAGTAGTGGGTATATTACACCCTTCCTATATAGATGGTGTGGGGTGTGGCTACTCAGTGGTGATAATGGTAGTTGTGGTGGCAATGGCAGCAGTGGTGGCAATTGTAGCGACAATGGCAGTAGTGGAAGCTGGCTGAAGGTGATGATGGTAGTTGTGGTGGCGACAATGTAAAATTATGATTGAGGGTATAACTGGAAAAATAAAAATATATACTTTAAATATAATTTCACAAACGTCAGAAATCCAATGTACAATTTCTCTAAACATTAGGTACCCCAAGAGTCATTTAACTATATATAGAGGTTGAATTGGAAGGAAAGGAATGAAAGAGATTAAAGAGGCTGAAGGAGAAAATTTAGAAGTCATATTTCTTTCTTATTTATTTACCTTAATTAAAATTACAATTCCTTATTAATTAATATTGGATTTACTTTACTTAAAATGATTTAATAAAATATTATGATTTTTTCCTAGACTGGAAATTAAATACTATAATTATACATAGAACTCCCTATATTGTGGTGATCTAATTAGAGAAACATGTGAATGAGAGAGATTTAGGGAATGGACACAACCATTAATATCCCTAGAAATGAATATCCTTCTCACTTGGAAGTGCCACTGTAGGCATTGGAGCAAGAGACTTGACAATCATTTTCATCATATTAAAATGGTCATAAGATGGAGATTTGGGGAGATATAGCAATCTTTCCCTTAGTAACGCATGTCAAAATTCATCACAAATGGTAACCAAATCTTTACGGCCGCATGCACCAATTTTCTTAATCGTGCTGGGGAAAAGAGTTTCCTCCTATAACCGTCGAATAAGGTGCCCTAAAACAAGCTTGTGAGGGGGACAATGAGCTCCATGAGTGTCACGCGGACAATGAACAATCGTGACAATAGAATGCATTCGTAAATGACATCACAAGTTATCTATAGGTTGATTGGTTCCTTTAGTTTCCATTAGAAAAATCATATCTGGTCGCTCCATATGGGAGAGTTGTATGAGAAAACAAATTGTCTGAGATCTCCCAATACTCGGACAATCGCTCCAACTCAAACACTTCATATCTGCTGGTGGAGCTGCAAATCCCCAACCTCCATGGGGTTCAACTCTAAAATATGAGTTGGAGAAGACCCAATGCTAGATGACTTGGTGTGTGCTTGCTTTGGTTTATCCTATCGACCAATACTTTCTTGTGGTGTCTCTGGTAGACTAGTCACAACAGCTTCTAAGATGTCCATAGGAACATGGTATGATGGGTGAATCTCTTTGGAATATAATTGTGTTTTGGTTGTTATGAGTTGATGGAGAGTTTATTGACCATAATGGCTTCTGGCATCGGTTATGATATTAGATGGACTAGGACTCTGAAGAGAGACAATCGTTAAGTGGGAAATTAAGGAGAAGAATAGTTGTGATACCTCATATTAAAACGGCTGAGTAGGAGAGTTATGGGTTATGGGTTGAGATTTATGGGTTTGTATCTCTACGATATTTAAAATAATGGAGGAAGTGAGTGGGTTCAAAGTAGTGTGGTGGTTATTTAAAATAGAAGAGTTCAAAATACTAGTTGTTACACCCGCATCCCAGATACATCCCTATACCCTGGGGCAGTTTAGACCTTTGCCTAAGGGGCAATGCCACGGTGGCACTGGCCAACACCTGTAACCTCAGACTTAAAATATTGCTAAAAGTATCCCCTCGAAGACCTGAAAGTGTGGGTCAAAGCCCCATAACTTTCCTTGAAGTTTGGGCCCTGACAGCAGCACCAGAGTCACGAACAGACTCACTCGCACTGAATCCGCTCGAGGATCTGCCCGTGCTGTCATCTGCCTTGTTGGATTATTTTTCTATGGGACCCACACCCCTGTGTTCTAAACACCTTAATTAGACCTTTGGACCACATGGACCCTTACCCTTGCCATTAGATGGTTAGTTGAATCATGAAAATGGGCCCAAAAGGCATAACTTAAATGAATAATGAGCTTTATATACCCTAACCTAAACCAAACAGACCTTAGTGGACAATTAAGTCCTATGGACATAGGGTGCACCCCAAACATGACCTAATGGACCTAATGGTTATGACTAAGGCCAAACAAGCCCTAAGACCTAACTAGAACCCATTTAAAGACCTAAGGGCCACTAAGTGTTTGGGGTACCTAAATCAAACATGGCCTAAGGCCCATTTAACCCTTAAAAGGATAAGAGAATCCATTCTCTTATATCTCCCCCTCCCAAGAAAACCGTGGAGGAGAAGAGACAAGAGAAGAAGGAGAAGTACAAGTAAGAGAGAAATAGGAGGGGAAGGGAAGAAGATGGAAGCCATGCCAAGATGGCTGGCTGCCCCACATCTCCTCCCCAAGCTAGCCAGACCCAAGGGAGAAGAGATGGAGAGGATGGTTGGAAGGAGAATATCACCAAGGTAAGCTCCCCAAACCTAGTTCTTCTCCATTCCCTCCTTGATTTTGATGGTTTCATGAGCTTGAGCTAACCTAGGGTTCCATTTGGGACTCAAGGTGATGCTTGGCCTTAATTTGGGAGTCCTATTTATGCAGACCAAACCCCATTTGAGACCTCTATGTGCTGCATTACAACCATTGTTGGTGAACCCTTGGTCCTAAGCCATGAAACCCAACCCTTGGACCAATTTGAGACCAAAACTTGTAGGATCTTGGATCCTTGAGGTGAGCCTAGGACCTAGTGACCCTAGGAAGGCTTAGACACCTCTCCCTTGTCCCTGAGAGCTTGGGGCACCCCAAGCTCCATGCTGGAGCAAAAGCCCTTTGAAATCTTGGAAGAGACTACCGGCGAATGAATGATCGGATCCACCAATCGTGGTACCATCCGTCAGTTTGCCTGGTATAAGCCCTGTGTGTTGGACTGCCCGGATGAAGGAACGGACTCAAGTCTGTTGCATCCGCCCGAGGCCAGTTGCTCTCGGGTATGTCCCAGGGATTGAACGGATGCAGGGGTGGACCCAAGAAGCACATCCACCCGTTGATCCGCTCCCTTTTAGCGGTGTCTTTGGTATCAAATGGATGCACGATTGGATTCAAGTGAAATGTTCCACTCGTGGGTCCGCTTGCTCTGGTTTACTTTTTAGCCTGAACGGAGTCAGGGACGGACTCACCTCTTCTGAAACCGTCTATGAGTCCGCTCGTGTTGTCTTGGTTGAAACTTGATTTTAACCTTGGGGGCCTAGCATGGGACCCTTCTATGCATGCTTTAATGATTGTTTTTGTATTCCTAGGCTACCCAACTCGATGGATAGCGGGAAGCCCAGGTGAGATTCATGTCAACCACACACGGCGATGCCCGTGTTAGGTGAGTGGGTTCTGGGTGATTTGTTGGGCTTGAATATATATTTAATATGAAATCTTAAGCATGCTATTATATATTATAAGCATTGTGCGCATTGCATTGTTATCCATATGTGATCTGTTATCCATATGTGATAGTATGCTCATCATTGTATCAGGCTATGGTGTCGGGTGTGCCAGTACCGGAATCCCAATTTATTTAAATTATGAAAACTGCTATGTGTCATCCTGATCTATATGTGTCGTGTCGTGCTGGTACCCGGGTACTAGATGGAATGGGATGTTGATGCACCCAGAATACCTCTCGGGACGATAGGACTTGAATATAGTATATCTGCGGCTAGGATGCTTGTTCCCTTATGCTACGACCCTTGCCAATGGGGGTTTACGTGTTGGATAGTCTGAGCACCTGTGGTTTGTGGAGGTGGGAGAGGCCAGGACAAGGGTAGTGATGGCTATCGGGGTCTGCCACTGGGTGGTCATGATGGCTTCTACCGGCATAGGTTCCCTCGTGATAATTGAGGTTTCACTAGGACGATAGGATAAGTGACCCTCAGGGTCTCCCGAGTTATCACAGTAGCATACACTTGACCGATAGAATTGTGTGCTAGGTGGAAAATGAATCTAACATTAGCATGCATCATTTTGATTGATATTGATTATATGATGTATGTGCATTTCCCTTTGCTCCCTCACTAGCTAGTGTAGCTAACCCCATTGCGCAACCCCTTTTTAGTTGTTATGCAGGAGGTACTACTTAGATGAACACCGTCGGATGTGAATCAAGTGGAGCCGGTGATTGTGACTTGGATGTAGATGTACACCCAAGATTAATGTCCTCGTGGCAACTATTTATTATTTAAATTCTGTCTTCATCCCCACATTCATGTATAAACTATGTGTTTAATTATAGGAGAGATTGAATGGTTACATTTATGAATAAGTGTACTATGTGTTATCATTAGAGAACCGATGCTCTATAATTTCACATGATTTAATTAAATTTCGCTTCCGCTAACTCTATATCTGGGACGACTTATTCCATATTAGTACGTTCCCTTCTATTATCAAGATGTGATGATAGGGTGGACTGTGGCTCGGAACACTGTATCTGTGATCCTGGTAGGTAGTGGGATGACACGGGTTATCCCAGTCACCCCCTATGTGGGTGTATATATATTACATCAGGATAGGGTTATGACACTAGTAACTAATGGAATGGTTGGGGAGTGTACATGTGTATAATGGGAAGAGTAACTGATGGATTAGAAGATGAATGAGTTTGTGAACACATGGGTAGAGTAAATGATGTAATGATGTATGAATGGACGTGAGGATTAATGGGGGAAATATGGATGTGCAGATTAAAGGGGCTAACTAATAGAAGTGTAATGTGGTCAAGTGAGAAATATGGGACAAGGTAGACCGTTACATGCTGAATTTGGGGTGCAACATTATCAGCCGAATCTAGCAATGCCAGATTTACTTGGCATGCTATATTTGGTTCCCTTTATGACATCTTCCATTCTTGGTGTTTCCATGATGGTGCGACACAAGAACGGTAACCCAATCTCCAGCTTGAGTTACTTTATACTTTATGTGTGTTGAATAAGTAGTTTTCTTAAATTTCATGTACTGTAGATAGCAAGTTTATTGTTGAGAATCCCTATCAAGGATCTCACTCTCTCACGTATATAAACATATAGTAGTCTCATGTAAGGCAAGGCAATTTACATCAGTACAATTCTATTCACAATTTCTACCGATCTAGCATGGCATCAAAGCCATTTTAGCTCCAATGAGCATCTTTCTTCTTGTCTTTTCTTTTCTCTCCTTAGCCGAGTAACACTACTGCCTTCACATGGGAGATCCGACCTCCACCGTTGCCACCAACACCACGATTGCAGCCTCCACCAACGCTTCTCCCACTGCCACCATCTCTTCCCCTCTCATGGCCTCCTTCACCTTCCCTACTTTGGCCGATCCTCTTGGTCGACCTTCCAATCTTGTGCCTTGCTTTCCTTCTCTACCCACCATGTCTACCACTCCTACCATACCTAATGTCCATCATTATTTGTCTTTGAAACTAACTCCAACGAATTTTTTATATTTGCGTATTGGATTTTAGATTTGATATTATTGCCTTAAGCTTTGGAGATTACAAGAGTGTACATATATATAGGAGAGGTGAGAGGAATCCACAAGATTGGAAACTCAATCACCTTTATCATATAGAGAGATGTGATGGAAAGAATAATGGGATTGAGAGAGATTACATACAATAATAGAAAGATAAATAATGGTAGGATAGGATTGCATAGGATTGCATGTAATGATGATAAGTGTAGGATTGCATGCATGTAATAATGGTAGGTGCAAGAATGGAAGGCTGTTATGACTGATATACCCCCTCAAGATGAAGATTCAAGAGATCTAATCTTCAGCTTATCCCGAAGGAAAGAAAGACGTGTCGTATCGAGCCCCTTAGTCGTAATGTCCGCAATTGGTCTTTTGTGGAAATAAATCAGACCTGGAGTTCCTTTTTGGCAACCTTATCACGCACAATATGGAAGTCAATATCTATGTGCTTGGTACGGGCATGAAACACTGGATTGGTGGAGAGATAAGTGGCCCCGATGTTGTCGCATCATAGCATAGGGGCCTGGGTCGTAGACTGACCAAGCTCGCCAAAAAGAGACTGGAGCCAGGTCAACTCGGCACAGGCATCGGCAAGAGCCTTATACTCTGATTTAGTGGTGGATGATCGAACAACTGTCTTTTGTTTCTTCGAAGCCCAAGAGATCAAATTCGGGCCCATGTAGATTGCATATCCACCTGTAGATTTGTGACCATCACCATCACCCGCCCAATCGGCATTAGTGAACGCCTGAAGATCCTAGGAAGAAGATTTTGTGATATGAAGCCCATACTTAATAGTGTGTTTGAGGTAGCGTAGAATCCATTTTACCATGGACAAATGGTCTTCAGTTGGGTTGTGCATAAACTGGCACACCCGATTCACTGAGAAGGCTACATCAGGACGAGTGAGGGTAATATACTAAAGTGCACCAACGATAGATCTGTACTAAGTTGCATATGAGAGTGTGACACCCCCTGTAGAGGAGGCTTTAATGGTGGTGGCCATTGGTGTGAGAACTGGTTTGCAGTCAGCCATGCTAGCTCGATGTAGGAGATCTTTAATGTAACGGGTTTGAGACAGAATAACCCCATCCTGCTGGTATGTGGCCTCAATACCCAGAAAGAAACTCAAGCGACCAAGATCCTTAATGGAGAACTCCAAAGCAAGCTATTGGAGTAGAGTAGTGATGTGGGCAGGCTAGTTCCCTGTAATCAGTATGTCATCTACATAAACCAAATCATAAGTTACTGTGTGGCCCTGTGTATATATGAACAAAGATGGATCTGTCTGTGATGCCCGAAAATCGGTCCCAAGTAAAAACTGAGAGAGACGGCTGAACCAAGCCCGGGGGGCCTGTTTAAGCCCATATAAAGACTTGTGCAATTTGCAGACATGGTTAGGCTGATTGGAATCCACAAAGCCTTAAGGCTGGGCCATGTATACTTCTTCATTAAGAATGCCATAGAGGAAAGCATTTTGAACATCAAGCTGACTAATGGGCCAACCATTGGATATGGCCATGGTGAGTGATGATCACATTTATGTGTGAAATCTTAGGGCATAAAGCATACATTTTACCACATTCGACAGAGTTACTCGGTGATTTCTTGTGCTTTTCAGGATTTAGGTGAATTCTTGTGAAATGGAGGAGATGATGCTAAAGAAATGTTTTTAAGTTGTTTAGAGGTGTTAGTGGCTTGGATACGTAGCCCATCGAGTTAGCTTTGTAACGGTTCAAACGGCACTTGATTCCGAGTTAAAATGAAGAAGTTACGGTCGTTTCCGTAACGAAGAGCGAAAATGGTCTATAGGAGTTTATTTGTAATTATTGAAGTCGTCCGGAGATAAAGTGAAGCGAAAGTTCAGATTACAGGGGCCTTCACGCAATAACCAGAAGTTATATTTCCTGTACCCGAAAGATTCCATTTGGACGGCTCTGGACAGTCCAACTTCAACTTGAGATATCTTAGGCTCCCGAACTCCAAATTGGATGAAATTTGGATCTATTTTGGGTGATTTTTCATAAGGAACACAATGGTGAGGCCTACATAAGCACCCCATGCTCCACGTTTTTTGAAGGACAGAATGGGTATTTTATTTATTCTTGAAGGAATCCTTGTCATCACCCTTACTCTCTCTCTCCTCCAACTTCTCAAGGGCACTTCTGGAATTCTATTTGGGATAGATTTATTTTGAAAGATATTCTCTCACCTATGGAAGGTTGAAAAGTCAAAGATGCTTTGATTTTATTGCTTGAAGAAGATATCTACAAAGAAAAGGAAGCACTTGTTAGAATTGGAAGTTTACTTTTCTAGAAATAGAAGGTCTATGTTAACAATCTTCTCTTCTTCTTCTTTCTAATTTTTTTTTTTTTTTTTTTAGGATTCAAGGCATTGTAAAAGAGGAAGGAGAAGAGAATATTCTCTTTTCTTAGGGAATATTTCTCCTACACTTTCCTCTTCTCTCTTCTCCTCTCTTCCCCCTATAAATACCCCTTGCCCTTTGGGTTGTAAGAAGTTAGTTTTTTAGTGTAATTTTTATTTCATTCACTTAGTGAAATTTTCTCTTCTTTTCCTATTTTTGGCTTAAGTTCTTAGTTTTGATTTCATAAGTCTAGTTTAATGGTTGTAATAGTTTTAGTTTAAAGCTTCCTAGTCTAAGTTCCTATGTTGATGACAAGACATGGAGATTTAGAAGAGGAAGCCATGGTGAGTTTATTCAAGTATTCAAGCACATCAAGGTATCTCATTCTCTAAACCCTTAATCTCATTCTCCCTCTCCTCTATCTCTCTCTATCTTCTTCTTCTTCTCCCTCTATTTCTTTTATTTTTTTTTTATATGGTTGTGGTTTGTGGATGCCCTTTTATTCCCTTATTCCTTTTTATGTGGTTATTATGTGTGGCTGCATTTTTATTCCTTTTAATTTGCGTTAGTCTGATAGGTTAGATGCTCATGTGTTAGGATGCCAATTTAATCCCTTAATTTTGTTAGATGCTTATGAGTTAGGATGCATTAATTTTTATTAATTTAATTAGTTTAATTTAACACTTTAATTTGGTTCACTTTGCATTACTTTTAAGTTAGTTAAATAGAGTGATGTATATCTCCTCGTGTTCGACCCGTAGCTACGATTGACCCGTACGCTTGCGGTATTATTTTAACTCAAACAGTGAGGATAGTTTGAATTATTGTGGGCTTTATAAATAGGCTAAAAGTTTCATCATAATCGAGGCCTTACTGCTGGTGAAACCCTTTAGCAACAAGGCGGGCCTTATAACGCTCGATCGTGCCATCTGCTTTTTGCTGAATCCTGTACATCCATTTACAACCAACCACATTGACATTAGTTGGAGGTGGTACTAAAGACCAAGTGCTATTCTGCAATAGGGCTGCAAATTCTTCAGGCGTGACCAATCTCCATTCAGGGTCCTTAGCAGCCTGAGTATAACAAGTGGGTTCTGCTGGGTTAGGTGGTGTGGTTTGGGAAGGGGAAGTAAGGGTATGTAAGGCAGTGGAGGGGTCATTATAAAGGTCACTTAAAAGGCAAGTACGGAGTGGGGGGTGGTTGGAGGGCTTGAAGATGGTGTGGGGGACGGGCTAGGTGAGGGAGATGTGGAGTCCATGTTGGATGGGGGGAGTGGTAAGGGGAGGTAGTGGCATGGTGGGTGTGGGTGGGGGTGAGTCTGGAAAAATAGTGAGCATTAGGAAAATCCAAGATGGGGGTGAAGATGGGGAGGGGGGCGGTGTGTTGGCTGCTTCCCGAAAAGGAAAGTGTGATTCATCAAATCTAACATGGAGAGCAATGCAAATTCGCCTAGACTCAAGATGCATACAATGGTAACCATGGTGATGGTAACTATACCCTAGGAATACACAAGGAGCAGACCTTGGATCCATTTTATGATTGTTGTAGGGTCTAAGAAAGGGAAAGCAGAGACACCCAAAACCTTTAAGAAAATTGTAATCAAGTGCATGACTTGTGACTAGTTGAAATGGGGAAACATTGCTAGTGGCAGGAGAGGGCATCCGATTGATAAGGCACACTGCCGTTTCAAAGGCATAATCCCAATAAGCCTATGGGACAGAACCATGGGCCAAGAGAGTGAGCCCAGTTTCAACAATATAGCCATTGCGCCTTTTAACAGTGCCCTGTTGTTCATGAGTATGAGGGCATGATATATGATGATGGATGCCAAGAGTGGCAAAATAAGAGGTGAGGGAGTGGTACTCCCCTCCCCAATCAGTTTGGACATTTTTTATTTTTCTAGAAAATTACCGTTCCATAAGGGCTTGAAATTGCTTGAAAGTGGTAAACACATCAGATTTAACTTTTAATGGATAAAATCAAATAAACCTTGTAAAATCATCCACAAAAATAATAAAATAGCGATGTCCAAGAGAGGAAATAGTAGGGGCTAGTCACCAAGTGTCACTAAATATCAAATCAAGAGGAAAACTGCTATGATTATTGGTTTCACGAAGACTTAAATGGCAAGATTTGCCAATCTGGCAGGTGGAGCACAAGTGAGATGATGAAGGAAGCTTGATATCACGAAGCATGAGTTGAAGAGAACGATCATTGGGATGGCCAAGCTATTGATGCCAACGATCATAAGATGTGAGATGTGCAAGATGAGTTGATGGAGGAGATGGCTGGATCGACGGCAGGTAGGAGAGACCATTATGACTAGGCCCCGTAAACAGAATTTGATTGGACGTCGGATCCTTTACATGGAAATGAGAGGCATGAAATTCAAAAAACACGTTATTGTTAGAAGCAAATTTATTTATAGAAAGCAAAGAAGTAGTGAGAGATGGAACATGCAGAATATTAGAAAGAACTAAAGGACGAAAGGGGGAAGGGAGAGAAGAAGACCCAACATGTGAAATAGGGACATAATTACCATCACCAACCATATGACTGTTCTTTCCATTGTACGGAGCATAAGAGGACAAAGATTGCAGATTAGGCGTTGCATGATGTGTAGCGCCAGTATCAGGAAACCAATGGTGAAGGCCGGATGGTGTTGGTGGCAGTGGGGGTTGGGTGTAATGAGGCTGATTTGATTGAGGGTAATGGGGCTGATTTGATTGGTGAGGGTATTGTTGGAAAACACATTCCTCCATAAACTGATTTTGATGATAACAAACATAAAGATTAATACTAATATTCCAATCTTTAAGCAAGCTTCATAGTCAGACGTTGAAAGCATCAAGCATCCAGGAAAGACTTGATCAACGGAGCTCACAACAGAAGAGTTAAGGAAAAGAAGAAATTTGAAGATTGAGGAACATCTTCTAAAGGAAGCCAAGAATTAATAAGACAAAGACTCTCCAAGAAGATTCAAATGCATTAGAACACATTTCGTTACATGTGCATATCACATTGCACACACATTGCATTCACATGTAAGAGACCCTAGGAGGAACTCATTCCCATGCCCTAGACTCAAGAAACATGGTCATTAAAGTGTTAGACAAAAACCTATGAAGTCCCAAGCAAGCTGGACAAAAATCCCTTGACAGACAATCAAAAATAGGACAAGCGTCATCGTGGTCGACCTACTGGACTGCTGTCGGTCGACCTACAAAATATAAAAAACACACACTGTTTCAGAGCCTGTCGGCTGCAACCGACAGAATTATAGGTCGACCGACACTTGTAGGTCGATCGACAGCCCCAAACTTGGCCTTAACGGCTAGTTTTTTATGGTCAACCGACAACCTTTATAGGTCGACCGACAGTCTAAAACTATGACAGTTTTATATCCGTTGGAGAATAAACAAACTCCAACTTTTGACTTTATAAAACACATCCAAACAAGAAATAAAATACATCTTTTGATAGAAAAAATGTATAGTACATTTGTGAAAGTACAAAAGTGAAAATTTGTCATTGAGCTAAATTATTCAATTCAAGCTCTTCAAAGAGATCTTACCAAGCTCTTAACTCTCCACTCTCTCCAACTCATGCCATCAAGGAGAATCATCTAGGAGACTCAAGGTGCATCACTCTCATTCATATCATTGAGCACCATCACTCAAAGGGTAAAAGTGTCACTACTCTTTGATAGGTATTTATACCAAATTTCTATTGTATTTACTTGTTTATGCTTTTGATTTGATAAAGCATTGTTGTATTAATCTAGACCGTACTTAGATTAGTACAAGGACCCTCTCATCCTTAAGAGATTGAAAGGATACTCTTGTCCTGGAACTAAGATTGTAAGGATCCTCTTATCCTGTTAAAAAGAGTTGTAAATGTGTCATTTCCCCACCCATTGTATTGAAAGGAAAATACTAGTGGAATTCTCTCAAGGTTGAGAGGAGTGGATGTAGGCTAAGTTAGCCGAACCACTATAAATCTTGTGCCTCATTTACTTTTGCTTTCTATATTTAATATAAGTGTGCAATCAATCGAAAAAGAGTCAAAATCCACTAGTGGTAATCTATTCACCCCCCCTCTAGGTTACCCAACAATTGGTATCAAAGCGGGAGCTCAAAACTAAGACCATATTTGTCTTTATATTGTGCTAAAAATGATCCATGGCATCATCATTATCTACACACCAAATTGAGGGGCTCAACACTTCTAGGCCACCATACTTTGATGGTGAAAGATTTACCTACTAGAAGTGTAGGTTCAAAAATTATGTGTGTGCTCATGATATTGATGTATGGACTGTGATTGAAGAAGCTCCCTTCCAAATCACAAAAGAAGTTGGAGGAAAAATTGTACCTAAGGAGAAATCCGAATGGACACCATCAGATAAAACATACATACAACAAAACTACAAAGCTATTGCATTCCTACAATGTGCTCTTAGTGAAAAGGAATTCAATAGAACTAGTATGTGTAACACGGCTAAAGAGATGTTTGATACTCTTGTGGTTACCTATAGAGGAACATCACAACTTAAACAACTCAAAATTGACAAGCTTATTCATGAATATGAATTGTTTAAAATGCTTGATGATGAAAGTGTTTCTAACATGTTTACGAGGTTTACTAACATTGTTAACAAGTTGAAAAGCTTAGGAAAGGAATACACCAAAGCGAAGAATGTAAGGACGATCTTGAGATCACTACCCTCCAAGTGGAGACCAATGGTGACCGCCATCAAATAAGCAAAAGATCTAGAGGTCCTACACATGGATGAATTGATGGGTACTCTACAAACCCATGAAGTTGAACTCCTTGAAGATGATAAAGTCATAGAAGTAAAAGAATCAAGGAGAAAGTCTATCGCACTCAAGACCTCTTGTGAATCCGAAGAAGAAGAAAACGATGAAGAGGATCTAGAGAAAGAAATCTCTCTAATCACAAGGAAGTTTCAAAAATTCCTAAGAAAGAGAGGAGGAGGATTCTACAAAGGACAACCATCAAAAGAAAACAAAGGTAAAACATACACAAAGGAAAAACCTTTCAATACTAACAAGGACATTGTGTGTTATGAATGTAGAAAGCCCGGACACTTCAAAACCGAGTGCCTCAAGCTAAAAGGAAAGGAAAGTAGAAAGAAAAAGGCTTGCACCACCGAGATATCATGGGATTCAAGTGATAGTGAAGAAGAAAATAATGAATCCGATGAAGTGACCGTCAACTTGGCACTAATGGCTCACAACAATGATGATGACGAGGTAAACTCTCTCTATCATAGCTCCTTGTTGATTTGCAATGATGATTTAGAATATGAAGAACTTCAAGAGACCTTTGAAGAACTTTATAATGTAAGTCTCCAAAAGGAAGCTTCTAAAAAGGCCTTAGAAAAAGAAGTAGCCAATCTTCTACACAAAATTGATGAGTTGACTTCACATGCACACAACCTAGAAGAAGAAAATAAGAATCTAACCTCCACATTGCACACCTTTACTAAAGGTCAAAAGACCTTAGATACATTATTAGGAAACCCACAAAAGGGACCTCAAAATAAAGAAGGTCTAGGCTATGATGGTGAAAGATCACATCAAGCCAAAGGAAAGAGAAAGATGAGAACTCCAAGATGGAGAAAATCAAACCAAGGCCAAACCTCACATCCCATTGTATGTGAAAAATATCATTTACCCGGGTATGAAACTTGCATCGGTGCTTATATTGATGGTAAGGTGATATATAAAGAATCGGATACAAAAAGGAAGCATCATGCATTCTACTATACTTCTCAAAAGAGGACCAACAAACCTCAAAGAGAATTTGTGCCCCAACAGCCACAAAGGCAATATCCCAAGCCTAAGCCATTTCAACCATATAGGCAAAATGCTTCATATATGCCATATGCACCCCAAAGACCTCAAAATCACTATAGACCAAACACATACACTAGGCCCTATGATCACCAAAGGGCCTATATCAACAATAAGTCTTACACATCACAAAATTACTATGTTCCATATAGACACTATGAATTTCAAGGGCCAAGAAGAACCCAAAGATCATATGGACATCGAAAACCTACATCTATCACACCTACAACACAAAATCAAAATTCTAGAAGAGCTTGGATACCTAAGGGTATGATCGATCTTAACCTCAATGGACCCATGAGATTATGGGGACCAACATATAATTGATTGCTTTTGTAGGTATGCTTGAAGAGCAAGGAAGCAATTGAATGGTATATCGATAGTGGATCCTCCAAGCATATGACGGCTAACCCCAATCTATTCACCAAGCTAAACAAGTACAATAGAGGAATTGTGACATTTGGAGACAATAGCAAAGGAAAAATCATTGACATCGGTGAAATCACCATTGGAGGTACAATCATATCCAATGTATGCCTAGTTGACAATTTAAGTATAATTTGCTTAGTGTGAGTCAACTATGTAATATAGGATATAGTGTCATTTTCAAAACCTCTCATTGCTTAGTGAAAAATTCAAATGATAAGACTATCTTGAAAGAAACTAGGAAAAATAATATCTATATCTGCTTATTGGATGAAGATAATTCTAGTAATATATGTCTTATGTCAAATGATATTGATCCCTACCTATGGCATAGAAAATTAGGACATGTTAATGTAAAAGTGATTAAGACCATTGCATCTAAGAATTTAGTTAGAAACTTACCCAAACTCAAATTTGAAAAAGACCATGTATGTGATGCTTGTCAAAGAGGAAAACAAATCAAGGTATCTCATAAATCTAAAAATGAAGTGTCTACCACTAGACCCTTAGAACTACTACACTTGGACTTGTTTGGACCTATTACTACACCTAGCCTAGGCGGTTCAAGGCACCTTTGTAATAGTTGATAATTTCTCTCGCTTCACATGGACTTTATTTTTAAAACATAAAGATGAAGCCTTTGATGAATTTGCATCTCTATGTAAGAGAATACAAAACCAAAAGGGATATCTCATAACAACCACTAGAAGTGATCATGGAGGAGAATTTGACAATCTCAATCAATTTGGGAGTTATTGCAATGAACAAGGCATAACCCATAACTTCTCCGCTCCTAGAACACTTCAATCCAATGGGGTGGTTGAAAGAAAGAATAGATCACTCCAAGAGACTGCTAGAACAATGATAAATGAATACTCTCTTCCAAAATATTTTTGGGCCGAAGCGGTCAATACGGCTTGCTATGTGTTAAATCGTGTGTTAATTAGATATATATTACTTAAAACATCCTATGAACTCTATCATAATAAACTACCTAAAGTTGATTACTTTAAAGTGTTTGGGTGTATATGCTATATATTGAATACTAAGGATAACTTAGGAAAATTTGATGCTAAAGCCGATGATGGCATTTTCCTTGGATACTCTTCAAATAGTCGAGCCTATAGAGTCTTCAATAAGAAAAGCTTGATTATTGAAGAATCAATGAATATAAAATTTGATGAATCTCTTCCTAAAGATAGACACAAGCCATTGGTTGATGATGATGATACATTTATTGAGATTAGGGAGAGCATAAAAAATTTCTCTCTAAAAGAACCCGAAAATCAACCAAAGGATCTACCCAAAGAGGTTAGACCTTGGAAAGACCATCCCTTGGATCACGTTATTGGAGACTTAGACAAAGGAATCCAAACTAGATCTAAAACTCAAGACATTTGCAATAATGTTGTTTTCATATCCAAAATTGAACCTAAAAACATAAAAGAAGCATTGGAAGATAGTGATTGGATAGTAGCTATGCAAGAAGAGCTCCATCAATTTGAAAGAAACAATGTTTGGGAGCTTGTCCTAAAACCCAAGAATCATTCTATTATAGGAGCCAAATGGGTGTTTAGAAACAAACTTGATGAAGATGGATCAATCATTAGAAATAAGGCTAGATTAGTTGCAAAAGGATATAATCAACAAGAAGGGATAGATTTTGATGAAACCAATGCACCGGTAGCAAGACTGGAATCTATTAGAATGCTACTTGCTTTTGCATGTCATAAAAATTTTAAGCTGTACCAAATGGATGTCAAAAGTGCTTTTTTAAATGGCTTTATCATGGAGGAAGTATATGTTGCACAACCTCCTGGATTTGAGGATACAAAATATTCGGATCATGTCTTCAAACTTAACAAAACTCTCTATGGACTCAAACAAGCTCCTAGAGCTTGGTATGAGAGATTGAGTGAATTCCTAATCCAAAGTGGATTTCAAATGGATAAGGTTGATACAACTTTGTTTGTGAAACATAAAGGAAAAGACTCTATTATTGTGCAAATATATGTTGATGATATTGTATTTGGATCCACCAATAAAAATCTTTGTGTTGAATTTAGCAAATGCATGAGTGATGAATTTGAAATGAGTTTGATGGGTGAACTTAATTTTTTCTTAGGACTTCAAATTAAACAAACCAAAAATGAAATCTTTATATGTCAAACTAAATACACTAAAGAACTTCTCAAGAAATTTGATTTTGATGGACAAAAGTCATCTAACACCCCATGAGTACCTCTCTAAAGCTATCTAAAGATGAGGAAGGTACTCCCATAGACCCTACACGCTATAGAGGCATGATTGGCAGCCTTCTATATCTCACCGCTAGTAGGCTAGACATCATGTTTAGCGTGTGTGCTTGTGCTAGATTCCAAGCCAACCCAATGCAATCCCACTTTAGTGCCGTTAAAAGGATCTTTAAATATCTTAAAGGTACTACAAATGTAGGATTATGGTACCCAATGAACCAAAATTTTGATTTAATAAGCTTTTCGGATGCCGACTTTGCAGGGTGCCATCTTGATTGCAAGAGTACAAGTGGCACATGTCACTTCTTAGGATCTTGCTTGGTTTCATGGTTTAGCAAGAAACAAAACTCTGTTGCTCTTTCCACTACTGAAGCCAAGTACATTGCGGCCGGTAGGTGTTGTGCCTAAGTCCTTTGGATGAGACAAACTCTCATGGACTATGGGATTCATTTTGGTTCATCTCCAATTAATTATGACAATACAAGTACAATCAATTTAAGCAAAAATCCCATTCTCCATTTAAGAGCCAAACATATTGATATTAGGCATCACTTTCTTAGAGACACAGTTCAAAAAGGGGAAATTGTTCTAAAATACATTGAAACTAAAAAACAACTTGTAGACATCCTCACCAAGCCATTAAGTGAAGAGAGATTCTGCTATTTGAGGAGAGAACTCGGGATCTGCAACCCGTTTGAGTAAAGTGAAATCCTCAAAAAGCCCAAAAAATCAGGCTGTTAGAGAATTCTGGGCTAAAATCCCATAAAATCCCTATTTTTGACCTGTCGGTCGATCGACAGACTCGTGTAGGTCGATCGACACGGAAAAATTTTGTTTTTAAACAAGAATCGAGAGGATTCTTTTCATTTCCCTCTTCTTTTGTTCGAGACCTCTCCTCTCCAAAACCCTTTTTCTCTGAACTCCAAGGCAAAACCCTGCAAAATCCCTTGAGATTTCACCAAATCCAAGCCCCAAATTACTCTTCCTACACAATCTACCCACTTCCAACCCAAAAATCTCTATTTCTCTCAAATCTCTAAAGCCCTAAGTTTCAAATGTTTCCAAAGCAAAGCAAGGGCAAGCAACCAAAGAAGAAAGCCAAAGTTGGAGAGAGCTCTGCAACATATGACAAGTCTCTCTTCATCTCAGAAGAAGCCTTCATTCTCTGGGGAAGATTTGAGAAGAGAAAGGTTGACAAGGAAAGAACTGTAAGAGTTTCTCAATTCCTTGACTATGACATTGAAGAATATTTCAAATATTTGGGTTGGGAAAATACCTTAGTTTATGTTGATTCCTGCTATCCTGACCTTGCTAGACACTTTTACTGTAATCTGAGAACCCAAATAGTGGATGATAGGCTTGCCATCACATCCCTAGTAAAGGGTGTTCCCATCATGTTCACTTATGAAGATCTAGGAGAGATCATGGGAATTCCCACCTTAGGAGATATGAGATATCTTCCTCCCAAAGGGGATGCCAAAACCTTTATGAATGTTGATGAAATTTATGGTGCCATCATGAAAGACTATGTTGGGTTTGAACCAACTGTTAAAGCTATCAAACTTCATGAACTACCCAGGATGATCAGTTTCATTGTAAGCTACAACATCTTGCCCAAAGGAGGCCATAGAGACCAAGTCAATCCCTTTCAAGCCTACATTACTTGGTGTCTTGTCACTGCCAATCCTATCAATCTTCCATATGTGATTATGAAGACCATGGAACACTGTGCAGTACCTCATTATAGGGGAAACCTTCCATATGGCAGACTCATAACTGCCATCCTTAAGTTTCATGAGGTGGATCTCACTGGGGAATTCATTGACCCCAAGATGCTTGACATTGACTCATCTACCATCAAGAAGATGAAGCTGGGTTTAGTTGCGGCTCCTTCTTCACACCAAGCCCGAAGGAAGCGAGCTACCCAACATGTCACAGGTGACGAAGCAGAGTCACAAGAAGAGGACGACAGTGGGGATGAAGACTATGTTGGTGAACCCTCAGGGGACTATGTCACCAGAGGAGAATTTTCAAGTTTTCGCCAACAACTTGACACCCGCCTGAAGGGCTTTGATGATCACTTCACCTCTCTCCACAAAGATCAAGAAGAGATTCTTCGCATCCAAAAGGAGAACCAAGTGATCTTGCAGCATCTCAATCTGCATTTCTTTCCTCCTCCTCCACAGTAGAGATAGTTGACATCACTGACTTTATATTAGAACTCTTGATATGTACTTTTGTGGCATACTTTTAAAACATGGAACTTCTATTTTGAAGCATGTGATGCTTTTAAAATTAATACTTTATTGGGCTTCATATTATTTACTCTCTATTCTTCTAACTATGCAGGAAGTCATTTTCTTAAGGGGAGCCACCCTAAGATTGTTTTTGCTTGTCCTTGGTTACTAGCACTGGCTCAGGGGGAGCTACTCATGCTCTACACCTCCTTTTTGTGTTGACAAAAGGGGGAGAAGTTATTATGATTCAAATATTCATATTATGTGATAATGCATATATGATATGCATATTTATCTTTACCTTGAATTATGATTCAAATAATCATATGATGTATGATAATGTATATTCATCTTGAGTTACATGCCTACATGAGTAATGCATATATTTATCTTGAATTGCATGCATACATGAGTAATGCATATTTTGAATCACATGTTTGTCATCATAAAAAAGGGGGAGATTGTTGGAAAACACATTCCTCCATAAACTGATTTTGATGATAACAAACATAAAGATTAATACTAATATTCTAATATTTAAGCAAGCTTCATAGTCAGACGTTGGAAGCATCAAGCATCCAGGAAAGACTTGATCAACGGAGCTCACAACAGAAGAGTTAAAGAAAAGAAGAAATTTGAAGATTGAAGAACATCTTCTAAAGGAAGCCAAGAATTAACAAGACAAAGACTCTCCAAGAAGATTCAAGTGCATTAGAACACATTT
Source organism: Telopea speciosissima (assembly GCF_018873765.1). Taxonomy (NCBI): domain Eukaryota; kingdom Viridiplantae; phylum Streptophyta; class Magnoliopsida; order Proteales; family Proteaceae; genus Telopea; species Telopea speciosissima. The sequence continues at coordinate 38,486,273 of NC_057925.1, forward strand.
CGTTACATGTGTATATCACATTGCACACACATTGCATTTACATGTAAGAGACCCTAGGAGGAACTCATTCCCATGCCCTAGACTCAAGAAACATGGCCATTAAAGTGTTAGACAAAAACCTATGAAGTCCCAAGCAAGCTGGACCAAAAATCCCCTTGACAGACAATCAAAAATAGGACAATTGTCTGTCGATCGACCTACAGACTCTGTCGGTCGACCTACAGACTCTATCAGTCGACCTACAGAATATAAAAAACACACACCTATTTCTAGTAGCCTATCGGTTGCAACCGACAGAATTATAGGTCGACCGACACTTGTAGGTCGATCCATAGGTCGACCGACAATCGACCGACAGCCCCAAACTTGGCCTTAACAGCTAGTTTTTCAACGGCTAGTTTTTTATGGACGACCGACAGCCTTTATAGGTCGATCGACAGTCTAAAAATATGACAGTTTTATATCCGTTGGAGAACAAACAAACTCCAACTTTTGGCTTTATAAAACACATCCAAACAAGGAACAAAATACATCTTTTGATAGAAAAAGTGCATAGTACATTTGTGAAAGTACAAAAGTGAAAATTTGTCATTGAGCTAAATTATTCAATTCAAGCTCTTCAAAGAGATCTTACCAAGCTCTTAACTCTCCACTCTCTCCAACTCATGCCATCAGGGAGAATCATCTAGGAGACTCAAGGTGCATCACTCTCATTCATATCATTGAGCACCATCACTCAAAGGGTAAAAGTGTCACTCCTCTTTGATAGGTATTTATACCAAACTTCTATTGTATTTACTTATTTATGCTTTTGATTTGATAAAGCATTGTTGTATTAATCTAGACCGTACTTAGATTAGTACAAGGACCCTCTCATCCTTAAGAGATTGAAAAGATACTCTTGTCCTGAAACTAAGATTGTAAGGATCCTCTTATCCTGTTAAAAAGAGTTGTAAAGGTGTCATTTTCCCACCTATTGTATTGAAAGGGAAATACTAGTGGAATTCTCTCAAGGTTGAGAGGAGTGGATGTAGGCTCAGTTAGCCGAACCACTATAAATCTTGTGCCTCATTTACTTTTGCTTTCTATATTTAATATAAGTGTGCAACCAATCGAAAAAGAGTCAAAATCCACTAGTGGTAACCTATTCACCCCCCTCTAGGTTACCCAATAGGTATTGCATGGGTGGATTGGGCAGCAATGGTGGTTGATTCGCATTTAGATAAGCGGAAGGTTATGTATATGATGGATTAGTAGAGGGAAAAGCAGGTTGAGTGGATTGACCAAGTTGTTTATTGCGATAATAGCACGTCGGGGCTTGATGATTGGTCTGACCATAGATTGTACAAGGACTATGGGCTTAAGCATTAGAACGCCCAAATCCACTAGGGCCATTTGGAGCACCACGGCCTCCCCTACCACGACCACGACCACGACCAGTGGAAGAGCCACGGTCGTAAAGGTGAGAGGGAGGGCCACGAGATTGTTGAGTGATGTTGGCAGTAGCATTGGCAGTCGGATCTGGCACGGCTTGGCGAGATGCAATGAGATACTCACGACTGAGGAGCAGCCCATGAAGTCTAGTGTAGGAGATTGGTTCCCTGCGATCCATCACTGTAGAGACCACAGATTCAAACTCAGGACGTAGAGCACGAAAAATGTGGATGTTCAAATCCTCTATGGGGAGGGGTTTGCCTACAGCACTAAGCTTATCAGAAAGGGCCTTGGCCCGATGGAGAAATTGAGTAACATTCTCCTTGGGTTTTTGTATAAGATTCTGGAGGGCCACATTGACGGAGAGGATGTGTTGAACAGGAGTTGGCTTGAAACTTCAAGGTGCGTTACAAAGTCGCTTTTCTTAAGACGAAATTCATCCTTACAGTCTGATGCAAATAGGTTGCAGACGAATTGTCTCCCAGGATACAGTGAAGCCTCAAACAAAGTTGATTATCTTGGCTGCGTATTGCACAAACAAAGCCAAGAACGATTTCAGAAAGCCTTTGAGAAACAAAAAAGCCAGAAACAAAGAAATCTATTTCCTGCACCAAAACAGATTCCCTGCAAGAACAACTTTGAGAATGAGGAGAAGAAGAGAACGTTTTGGGATATCTCCCAAATTTGGAATATCTCTAGATATTAATAAGCCACTTGGCACCTGTTCCCAGCAGATGGATTCTTCCATCTTTGAATCTGGTCCTTTAGATAGTAACTGTACGATCTAAACCATTCAAAATAAAACAGCCATAACTGTTGATCAATTTTGAATCTGGACCTTTAGATTGTAACTATATGATCTAAACCTTCCAAAATAAAACAGTCATAACTGTTGATCAATTTTGAATCTGGACCTTTAGATCGTAACTGTATGATCTAAACCATCCAAAATATCCAGATTCAAATCGGACCACTAGATCAAAAGGAACGGTCCAGATCAAATCTTGCTCGAAGCATGCAAAGTGCTAAGTGCGTGCGCCACTAATGCCTCTACAGTCCACTACCCACGCCGTGTGTGTGCGTGCTCGTACATGCTCGAATGAAAGTCCTCGCACATACACCGTAGCATCCACCTTGTTTATTAACTTAAACAATAGATACAACTTTATTAAATATACCCAAGTATTCACCTTTACGTTTTCGATGTGGGACTATTCCCAACATCATTATGTTGAAAACCTCCAACAATCCTCCACCATTTTCAATATAATGAAAGCCATGATCTTTGACAATCTAAGAAGCCTTATGCATAAATGGTAGGTGTTTCTCAACTTGAACCTCCGCTTCGTGAGAATACATCAAAGCAAATCAGGATAGCATAGTAGATAAAACTTTGAACTAGCACCCTATAATGATTAGCCGGACATATTTCACACGTATGACTCCATCTCAAAATCCTTCCATAAAAGCCGACACGTTAACGGCCATATGTCTATATCCCGGTATCATGAGTGCTTTTAGAGTTAAGCCCAAAACTCACAAGAAGCGGCCCCACTTCTCACTCACTTAGGTAGACTTATCAAAAATGCCCTATAAATAACATCTCAACAAAACCTATTATAAGTCTATTAAGAGAATATAACTCATCCTCCACCATTCATCATTACAAGTACCAAGCACTCCTCATAGGATGGAATCTAAATCCTTTTAGTGCTTGCAGATCACATCATATGAAATACTTTACTCATTGAACTCAAATTTGATATTTTAAGTATTGAGTTGAGGTTCTTTCATTGGTGACCATCAGAAGTGGGCTTGAGACCCATCCCTTTGGATGTTTTATTCACCATTTCCCTTGCAAGGCCTTTTGTTAATGGATCAGCCAGGTTATGACTTGATCTCACGAAATCAATGGTGATTATTCCATCACTTATCAACTATCTCACATAGCTATGTCTCAAACCAACGTGTCTAGACTTTCCATTATAAATATGACTATATGCTTTAGACAGCGTAGCTTCACTATCACAGTGTAGTGAAACTGGTGACATAGGCTTAGGCCACACAGGAATCTCTAACAATAAGTTCCTTAGTCTTTCTGCTTCCTTACTTTCGGAAGCTAACGCCACAAACTCTGCTGCCATTGTAGAATCAGTAATACAAGTTTGTTTCTTAGAGACCCAAGATATAGAACCTCCACCAAGAGTGAATATCCAACCACTCCAACCACTCGTGGATGAGTGATCTTCGCTCTTTGTTATCCAACTAGCATCATTGTATCTTTCTAGGACCACTGGATATCCAGTATAACATATGCCATAATCAATAGTTCTTTTAAGATATCTCAATACCCTAAAAATAGCTTTCCAATATAGATTACTAGGATTACTAGTATACCTACTAAGCTTTCCAACTGCAAAAGCAATATCAGGTCGTGTACCTGTTATGGCATACATCAAACAACCAATTACACTGGCATAATCTAACTGCGACACAGTTCTACCGTCATTCAATTTCAATTTAATGTTGGAATCAAATGGTCTACTCACAGTAGCACAATCAAAGTGATTAAATTTCTTGAGTACTTTCTCTATATAATGTGATTGGGTCAGCATAATACCATCATAAGTTTTAATTATTCTCATGCCCAAAATGACATCAGCAGCACCCATATCTTTTATGCCAAAATTTAACGAAAGATATTTTTTAGTATTTTTTATTTGTTTCATATCAGTGTCAAAAATAAGTATATCATCAACATATAAACAGATGATAACACCTTTTCCATTAGAAAACTTGCTATATACGCATTTATCAGACTCATGTATTCTGAATCCATTTGATAAAATAACTTTATCAAATTTCTCATGTCATTGTTTTGGTGCTTGTTTAAGTCCATATAGTGACTTAATCAATTTGTAAATTTTATTCTCTTGTCCCTTATGACAAAGCCTTTAGGTGGTTCCATATAGATTTCTTCATCTAATTCATTATTTAAAAAGGCTGTCTTAACAACCATTTGGTGAATTTCAAACTTATATATGGATGCCAATGCAATTAGTACCCTGATTGTAGCGATTCTAGCCACCGGAGTATAAGTGTCAAAGTAGTCAATCCCTTCTTTTTGTGTAAAGCCCTTGGCTACTAAACTTACTTTAAATTTATCAATAGTTCCATCAACTTTCATTTTCTTTTTGAAAATACATTTACACCCTACTGTTTTAGAGCCAGGGGGTAAGTTAATCAATTTCCAGATTTTATTTTCCATGATAGAATCCATTTCATCATTTATTGCCTCTTTCCAAAAGGTTGCATCTTGAGACTTCATTGCATCCTCATAAGTTTTAGGATCTGTCTCAATATTTAAAGCAACTAAGATTTGACCACTTTGACATTCTCTTGTACCTTCAACTAGATATATATAGAAATCTGGACCAAAGTCCTTTACTGTTGTCTTCCTCTTGCTCCTTCTAGACTCTTCATTTGGTACCTGAGTCAAATCACTGACTCCTCTTGAAGATCTAGATTCTTTAAATTTAGGAATTGAGGTGTACCTCCGTTCATCAAAAATGGCATCCCTTGATTCAATAACAGTGTTCAATTCTATTGAATCATTAGGCTCAACCACCATGAACCTATATGCCTTACTATGTAAAGCATAACCTAGGAAAATGCATTCAACACCTCTTTTTCCTAGTTTCTTTCTTTTTGGTTTTGCGACTTTGACAATAGCCCTACAGCCCCAAACCTTAAGATATGTCAAATTTGGTTTTCTCTTCTTCCAAAGTTCATACGGTGTTGTAGAGCTCTTTTTAGAAGGAACTCTATTTAAGATATGACAGGCTGTTATTAATGCTTCACCCCAAAAACCACTGCTCAGTCCAGAATTGGATATCATAGCATTAACCATTTTCATTAAAGTCCTATTCTTCCTTTCAACAACTCCGTTTTGTTGTGGGGTATATGGAGCAGAGACTTCATGTATAATCCCTATAGTCTCAAAATATTATGGATCATAAAACTCACCTCCTCTGTCGGATCTAAGACATTTTATTGTAGTCTTACACAAATTCTATACTTCACTTTTATAAGTTTTGAAATATTTTAAAACTTCATCTTTTGTATTCAAAAGATAAACATAACAGAATCTTATATAATCCTCAATAAAGGTAACAAAATATTTCTTTCCTCCTCTTATAGGAGTACCATGGAGATCGCATACATCACTATGTACAAGATCCAGAATACTTGATGTTCTATTAGTTTTAGGAAATGGTACTCTGGTTATTTTAGTAAGCATACAAGTTCTGCACTTGTCTATATCCTTATTAACCCTTAGAATTAAATCCAGATTAACCATGTCATGCATTCTTCAAAAATTAACATGTCCTAATCTACTATGCCATAAAGAAAAGGAGTCAATCATATAAGTAGAAACTTCAATTTTATTCATAATAGTAGCGACAACATTCAACTTAAACATTCCTTCATACAGATATCCCTTTCCCACAAAAGTACCACCCTTAGTCAAAATAAACTTGTCTGACTCAAACACAAGTTTGAACTCAAACTTATTGAGAAGACCACCAGAAACAAGGTTCTTCCTAACTTCTGGAACATGATACACATCCATTAAGGTTAGTGTTTTCCTAGAGGAGAACTCAAGATGAACTTTTCCTTTTCCTTTCACAACAGTAGCTGAAGCATTTCCCATATAGAGAATACTTCCATTATCCTCTGGTGCATAATCAGATAACAGACCTTTGTCTTTGCAGACATGTCTAGTTGCACCAGAGTCTATCCACCATGCAGTATCATCTTCGAGGAGGTTGGCCTCAGAAATCATAGCAACAAACTTCTGCTTGTCAGAATTTTCATTTGACTTCTTTTCATCAGACTTCTTTTTCAGATGTCTACATTCCTTCTTGAAATGTCCCATCTTGCCACAGAAATGATAAGGACCCTTCTTCTTCTTATTTTGGTGGTGCTTGGTGGAGTCAGAATTCGAGTTCCACTTTCTCTTCCCTTTACCCTTTGCAGGTTTCTCATTCTGCTTAGAGTTTTGGCCTTCCTCTAATACCAGAACCTTAGAACCATCCATACCTTCATGGCATCTGTCATCTTCTTCAATTTTTAGATGGCTTTCTAAGTCTGCAAGAGTAATTTTTTCCTTTTTGTGTTTAAGGCTCTTATGTAGTCTTTCCAGGAAGGAGGTAGTTTATCTATAATGGCCGAAACTATAATAGTGTCGTCCATTTTCATGTCATGTTGCTTGAACTGATTAAGAATCTATTTTATCTCATGAAATTGCTCAATGACCTTCCTACTATCAACCATTGTGTAACGAAAGAAATTACCTGCGAAGAATTTCTTACTGGTTGCATCTTCTACCAGATATGTGGTCTCCAGTGCATCCCAAACTTCTTTTGCAGACTGCTTGTCATGATACATGTCGAACAGAGTGTCGGGCCTAGAATTGCAAATATGACCCTTGCAACAATAGTCATCTTGTTCCAATTTCTACCTGGTGCGAGTTTCAGTAAGTGTTTCATCATCACATTCTTCAGGCTTAGGAGTAGTGAGAACATAGACAACACTCAGTTGAGTCAACAGAAAATGCAACTTCTTCTGCCAACGTTTGAAGTTGTTTCCATCAAACCGTTCAAGTTTGGTAATGTCTGCAGCAAGCTCCTTGAGTGACTATGCCATTTAAATAGAAAAATTTTGTCTTAAGATTGTTGAACAGGAGTTGGCTTGAAACTTCAAGGCACGCTACAAAGTCGCTTTCCTTAAGAAGAAATTTGTCCCTACAGTCTGATGCAAATAGGCTGTAGACGAATTGTCTCCCAGGATACATTGAAGCCTCAAACAAAGTTGATTATCTTGGCTGCGTATTACACAAACGAAGCCAAGAACGATTTCAAAAAGCCTTTGAGAAACTAGAAAAGCCAGAAGCAGAGAAATTTGTTTCCTACAGCAAAACAGATTCCTTGCAAGAACAACTTTTAGAATGAGGAGAAGAAGAGAACGTTTTGGGATATCTCCCAAATTTGAAATATCTCTGGATATTAATAAGCCACTTGGCACCTATTCCCAACAGATGGATTCTTCCATCTTTGAATCTGGTCCGTTACATCGTAACTGTACGATCTAAACCATTCAAAATAAAACAGCCATAACTGTTGATCAATTTTGAATCTGGACCTTTAGATTGTAACTGTGTGATCTAAACCTTCCAAAATAAAACAGCCATAACTGTTGATCAATTTTGAATCTGGACCTTTAGATCGTAACTGTATGATCTAAACCGTCCAAAATATTCAGATTCAAATCGGACCACTAGATCAAAAGGAACGGTCCAGATCAAATCTTGCTCAAAGCGTGCAAAGTGCTAAGTGCGTGCGCCACTAATGCCTCTACAGTCCACTGCCCATGCCGCACGTGCGCGCTCTGTCAAAAGTTCTTGCACATACACTATAGCATCCACCTTGTTTATTAACTTAAACAATAGATACAACTTTATTAAATATACCCAAGTATTCACATTTATGTTTCCTATGTGGGACTATTCCCAACATCATTATGTTGAAACCCTCCAACAGGATGTGTGTGGTAGAAGCATAACTGAATGCTGTATGAAGAGCATCCCATATTTCTTTACTTGTTTCACGCCCAACAACGAGAGGCACTGCATCATCGAAGAGGGAGGAGATGATAATACTCATTATGGAGGCATGATAATACTCATTATGGAGGCATACTTTTCGCGCCAAGCATCAACCTTAGTTGCATCAGTAGGGCATGGATTTGAACCATCAACATATCCATAAAGTTTTTGGCCTTTGAGGTAAGGGACTATTTGAGTCTTCCAATAGACATAATTTTTAGGTGTTAGCTTATGAGATAAGATTTGACTAAGGGAGCGAGTATGAGATGGAGAAGAGGGAGGAGAGGCCATGGCCAAAATTCGTTGGGGAGGGAGGGATGGTCAATTTTTGCTCTTTGGAGCTTAATGGCCCATGATACCATATTGGATTGTATATTTGATATTCTTTCCTTAAGCTTTGGAGATTACAAGAGTGTACATATATATAGGAGAGGTGAGAGGAATCCACAAGATTGGAAACTCAATAACCTTTACCATATAGAGAGATGTGATTGAAAGAATAATGGGATTGAGAGAAATTACATACAATAATAAAAAGATAAATAATGGTAGGATAGGAATGCATGGGATTGCATGTAATGATGGTAAGTGTAGGATTGCATGCATGTAATAATGGTAGGTGCAAGAATGGAAGGCTGTTATGACTGATATTGTGTACACAGATTGAAGCTTTTCTACAAGGCCATTACCTTTTTATCTTTTTTGATGGAACCATCTCTTGTCCAACTGAACCTACAGCTGCTGTTACTTAACATCAACAAGATGCGGTTTTGCGTAGTCTTCTTATCTCATCTCTCACTGAAGAGGTGTTCTCTCTCTTATTATTGGCAAGAACACCAGTCAGGCCATCTGGGAAACATTGATAACATCCTATGCTTTCGCTTCTTTAACTCGCGTTCTCTCTCTCCACCTTGCATTACAAGACCTAGTACCCAAGCCTGATGAATCGGTTGCAATTTTTTTGCAACGTACAAAGGGAATTTCTGATGAACTCAATGTTGCCAGCTCTCCTCTATCAACTACAGATTTCAATTTACATATTTTTTGCTCCTTACGGTCTGATTTTAACAAAGTCATTCCCATACTCATGAGACGCCCAACACCTGTCTCCTATGATGAACTTCACTCTTTGCTCTTAAGTCATGAATTTCTGCACTCTTCTTCAATGAAGAAATTTTCCTTAGTTGATGCAAGAAGCAGCTCTACACTTAAGGCCAACGTCGCTACTAGTGATACTCCCAACAATGCTCAGCTTGGTGTCGCCACTTGCACTGAAGGGGGCACTTGTTGCCTTTCCTTGGCAATCTCCCAAAGCTAGGCGGTCATGTTTTGCATAATCAAGCGTGGTTCTTGTTGTGCATCCCTATGCTCTTGTTGCATGGACCGGATCATGTTTCCCAACAATGCGGCAACATCCGCATTATTGGGGACCATAGGTGCTACCGATAAGGCCGTGTTAGAGGCGTCTCTGGCATCATCTCGAGGAGGGGAACGGTTCTGGTTATGGGTATTAACCATACTAGAAACCTATTATGATATATCATCATACATGGTTAGTACAATCAAAGCAAAGAAGAACATCAGAGAATTCTTCACAACGAATGTACATGCATAACATTGTATAACAAGGGAGAGAAAACATGAAAGGAAGGAATAACAAGCATTGAAGAAGAACTAGTTGAAGGAAACCAATCAAAAGCATCTTTCAGTACAAACAGATTTTTGAATGGAGGCATATGTAGTGAGTCCATTCGTGAATCCATTCAAGCCAAAAACTCAAAGTTCTCAGCCATTATACTTAACGGATTTTTGAACGGAGGCCCGATGCCTAGGTCCGTTTGAGAAAACTATAAAATACCCAGTCCGCGAGTTTTCAAAATCACTTTTTACCTTTTATTTTGAACGGAGTTCAAAGCCAAGGTAGAGAAGAGTGCATCCGTTCGAGCATCCACTCCAAATCCTTGCACTTGGAGTTCTCAACTCAATCATTCCCACTGCCAAAACCCCTTCAGGTATGGATTCTCTTCTTGCTTCCCTATTTTCCATGTTCTTAGCTTTTAGGTTTCATTCATTTTCTTCTTTTCTTTTGTTGCATTTTGAGACTTGAATGGAGTGTTCTCAGCATGTTTATATAATCCATTTATGTTGTTTAAACATAAGTATTTCTCCCAATACTAATTTTACAAGGAATTGGATGAACTAAGCCCTAGGCCAAAAATGTCACTATTTTGGGGAAATCAGCATTGTGGCAAGAATGTCTGCATTTTTTTTTTTTGTTTTCTTTACCCATTACATGTACTTGTGAATCAAACATACCTAAGCATATTTTGGGTTGCTTAGATAGTTTCTAGCAAATGTTTGGAAGCAATTCCCTAGCCCTAGATTGGATTTTGTCCAACCCTTCTTAGTTAAGTGTGAATGGCTTTTATGATAGTCTTTAGATGTGTTCTTGTCCCCCATAATATTTTGTTTTGTTCACATCCTAGTATGGTCAAGGGCATTTGCCTAGAATTATCAAGGAAGTAAAACCCCTTTTCTTTTGCACTATATTTAGGAGGTATAACACTTCCTATTGTTGTAATTTTGGGAACAGGGAGCATGATAAGCATTTAGGCTCTTAATTTATCCATGCCAATTTTTTATTTAGTTCCAATGTTGGGGTTTAAGCTTTGTTCTAATATATCATAATTATTTTCTTGTTTGGTTCTCTTGTGTGTAGGTAAGCCATCAGAATGGTTAGAAAACAGAGGAATGCTCCAGTCATCCCACCTTCACCACTAGACTTCGATGCCCTCTGGTTTGCATCAACAGAGGTGGAAGAGCTGTATAATGGCTACTTTCATGATAAACCAGTATTGCTAGGCAGGGATGTGGTTCTGAGATCTTAGGGCCTTTAGAGTGGAGGAGAGGTTCAATATACTGGGGTCGACCTCTATGTTGGCACCCCCACTCTACTGCTATCCCAGGTTGGTGAGGCACTTCTATGCCAACATGGTACTCACATATGAGGGCCCGGTACGTCATCGACGCACAACCTTAGTGAAAGGGGTGCCCATTTCATTCGATGAGTTAGAGTTGGGGAACGTCATTGAAGTTCCCTCAGAAGGAGACATGATATTTATGGCACCAGTAAGGGATCCCAACATCTTGATATCCCCCAGGGCTACCAAGAGCTTTATGAGTCGCTCATGAACAACTGTCATCATATCAGAGTAAAAGAGATTGAGTTTAGCCAGTCTCAGAGGATTTTGAGTTGTCTGGTGCAAACTAACCTGTTGCCTAAGGTGGGGCATAGCACAGAGCCCTCTATTTTTGTGGCTTACCTAGCCAATACTCTCTACATGGGCAAGGAGTTGTGTCTTCCTAACATCATCATCATGACCATGGCTCAGGTCATGACCTCTCCCTGACGTTATGTATCCTTATCTTATGGAAGGCTCCTAACCAAAGTCTTCACTCATTATGGAGTTGACTTCACTGGCGAGGAGCGAGTAACTACTACAGAGGAGGCCTTCAGTTTCACCAGCACTGCAAGGATGGGGCTTGACTCTAAAGCTTATAGCGATGGTGAGCTAGTAGTTCCTAAGGCTGCCCATGAGGAGGAGGAGGAGGTTGGTCAGGACGATGGATTCCAAGGTTACACACAGGAGGTGCTTCTTCCTCAGCTGGCCCCACAAGTGGCATGGGCATGCATGCAGTGATGGATGCCACAGGACAGCTAGGTCTTAACATTGCCCAGGGATTTGCAGGCATATATGGGAAGCTAACCCAACACTGAGCATACTTTGACCTCATAGAGACCAAAGTGCAGGGCTTAGAAGCCAATGTAGCCAGTTTGGATGCTTATGTTCGTAAGAAAATCTATGTGCTTTCTGATGACAAAGACAAAATGGAGTCCTAGACTTGCAATCCATGTTATTTCCTTCTGTTTTCAGCATATTTCTTTTTTTTTTTAAAAGTTGTAATAGTGTTATATTTTATTCAAGAACTTGAATATCAGCTGTACTTTTGTTGTTTTGTCTTGAACTTAAGTATTGATGTACTCACCTCCCAGAGAGGTCTAGAATGTAATAATAGTTGTAATCTTCATAGAACGGATATATATACTTATCTAGTCTTTATTTCTACTGTTGTTCTCTATTATTTGCTATATCATCGTCTTCCACACCTATCAGAGTCCTCTCCTTAAGTTTGCACACAACTAAGTTATTCTCGTAGAAGCTTTTTAATTAGACCCTAATTGTATAGAGTAAATCAGGAGTCTCCACTAGACTGTGGTTGGTGCAGAGCATCACGCTCTAATACCATGCTGCCACGCCCCTATCCCAATAAGGAATATAATAACATAAAGGAGTATGATTAGGCCGACATGTGTCATCCTGTAAGCGATAAGCTTCATCAATCGTCCAACTCCAAACCTTCAAAAGAGATTAAGTTGGACTCTATAGAGGATAACAAACCTAGCGACACATCAGCATCCACTCTCATCTACAAACCATGCCCAGCTCAAGTTTCAGTTATTAAGTCCATCTCAAATTCAGCCAAGAGTGGAGAACACGTTCAGGATAATTCACAATATTTATCTTATATCCCATATAATTTTCCTCATATGTTAACACCATCGATCTCTCATCACACTCTATATAAGAAAGACTCGGTGAAGAACAAAAACAACTAAGAAAAACTGTTGTGTGGATGTAGGTTACCAAAACCGAACCATGTTAAAACCTTGGTGTCTTTTTCTTCTTTCTTCCTCTTCTCTATCTCATACCTTCTAACTTTAACATGGTATCATTCGACCAGGCGACCATGTGATCCACCAGCGACTTACCTAGTCTCATCTCCACCCCTATTTCATCTTTCCTTTTCCCATCTCTCAATCATGTCATAACCATCAAACTCACAGATTTGAACTACCTATTGTGGCATTCACAGTTCATACCCATTCTGCGTAGGTACAATCTCTATGATATGGTCACTGGTACTGCTCAATGCCCAGCTGAATTTCTGGCTCCAGTTGTTGAATCGTCACCCACGAATCCTCTTCCTACTAATCCTGCATTAGGCCTATGGCAACGCCAAGACCAACTCATGATGAGTTGGCTTATTTCAAGTTTAACAGAGCCAGTTCATGCTCAGATCGTGGGATGCACCACCTCCCATGAAGTTTGGCAAACTCTGGAACACTCCTACAACAACGTCTCCAGTGTGCGAGTAATGCAACTCTGCCTACAACTTCAAAATACTAAAAGAGGATCCTCCACGATTCAAGAATACCTCTTGAAAATCAAAACTACCTCTTGAAAATCAAAACTACCATGGACCTCCTTGGTGTTGCCGGTAAGCCTGTTACCGATGAAGATCTCTTTCTCCAAACTCTAGGTGGATTAGGCCCTAAAGATGGGGCCTTTGTTACCTCCATCACAACAAGAACTGATCCGATATCTTACTCGGATCTACGTGGGATGCTCCTCACACAAGAAATACGTTTACAAGATGAAAATCTAGCTTCTGAATCTGTCATTGTTGTGCACAATACCACTACCACTGACATCGTGGCACTCGTGGTAATTCTGGTTCACGTGGTGGTCGTTCCCAATACCATGGTGGAAGAAATAATCGTGGTGGTAGATCTGGTTATGCACGATATCCCTATCTAGGTGCTCCAAATTCACCAATTCAACCTCATTCTCCTACTCCAGTCGTATGCCAGGTTTATAACAGAATTGATCACAAGGCATTAGATTGCCGTTATCGATTCAATCATGCTTTTCAGTAGACCACAAGCAATCCACCTATGACTGCAAATATGAATGATTATTCTCGTCCAGCACCTACTGAAAATGTTTGGTTCCCTGACTCTGGAGCAACAAATCATGTCACTGCTGATCTTGACAATTTATACCTCTCCACTGATTATAATGGTACTAACTAAGTTCAAGTGGGCAACGGTTTAGGTTTGAAAATTCTTCACACTAGGTCCTCCCATATTTCTTTTCATTCCAAAACTTTCGCTCTTCCTAATATTTTACATGTTCCATCAGTTACTCGAAATTAATTATCTGTTTTACAATTTATAAAAGATAATAATATTTTGTTTGAATTTCACCCTGACCATTTTTATGTAAAGGATCTTTGCACGGGGAGGTGTCTCCTACAGGGAATCACTAAAGATGGACTCTATCAGTTAGTACTCAATAAGGCTGCTCCTTCGGCTCGTAGGTTTTCTCCATGTGTTTTTATTGGTGAACGCACATCTCTCCATCAGTGGCATAATCGTTTAAGGCATCCTTCCCTACATATAGTTCAGGAGATTGCCCAAAATTTTAATTTACCATTGTCTTCCCAGAAGGATTTTAATATTTGTAATGCTTGTCAATAGGGCAAGAGCCATAAGTTACCATTTGTTCCTTCCACCCATCGCTCTTCTAATCCATTAGAACTTGTTTACTCTGATGTGTGGGGACCATCACCTATTTCATCCTCTAATGGGCACCGCTATTATGTTCATTTTATTGATGATTACAGTAAATTTATTTGGCTTTTTCCAATTACTCACAAATCGGATGTTTTATCTGTGTTTGTCAAATTTAAGGTGCTTGTTGAGAACTTATTTAACAAGAAGATAAAGCGGTTACATAGTGATTGGGGTGGTGAATACCGTTCTATTTCCAAGTTTTTGGAGACAAATGGCATTGAACATCGACTCTCTTATCCTCATACTCATAAGCAAAACAGTGTTACAGAGAGACGTCACCGACATATAGTTGAAACAGGTTTGGCCTTGATGGCTCATGCTGGAATTCCAAAATATTATTGGCATTATGCTTTTGAAACAGCCGTATGCTTGATTAACCGGCTGCCTACTCCAATTCTTGGCAATCAATGCCCCCTGTACAAATTATTTGGCAATCAACCTGATTACACCAATTTAAGGGTGTTTGGGGCCGCTTGTTACTCATTGCTACGTCCATACAACAACCACAAGCTTGATTATCGGTCTGAGTTACATACATTTCTTGGCTACAACTCTAAACATCGTGGTTATCGTTGCTTGAATATGCGAAATGAGGCTATCATTATCAATCATCACGTAATTTTTTATGAGGATCATCTCCCATTCACCAATAATGAGGGCACAACACTCTCGACAATGCCTTCCCCACCTTCCATACTTGGGCTTCTACCGATACTACCTTGGTTTCCAAACACCAACTCCCCCTCCACTTCTCAACCACATGCTTCCCCACCACCCACTTTAACCCCACCATCACCACCACCCACTACTACCCTTCCATCCATCTCACCACCTTCTCATGTGTCCGTCCCATCTCTAATACCTCAATCTGTCCCTATTATCTCACCAAACACATTCTCACCTCCCACTCACGCAATACCACCACACCCTAATTCAGTCACCAACGTCCCAATACCTACACCACCACAGCCTAATTCGGTCACCAATGATCCAATACCCACCCCACCACCCCCACCACCCCCACCACCACATCCTCTATCACCTCCACCCAATCCTATTACCCGTCATCCCATGATAACCAGAAATCAAGATGGCACTAGAAGGCCCAAGATCCTCCCTACTACAAGCCACCCTATTCCTATTTCTCTCATCACCGAGTCTGCCACTCCACCTATTGAACCAACATGTTTCAGTTTTGCCTCCAAGCACCCGCAATGGCGTCAAGCTATGGATGCCAAATTTAATGCTCTTATTAGAAATGGCACATGGACACTAGTTCCCCCATAACCCAAGATGAATGTAGTGGGCTGTAAATGGGTATACTGAATCAAACGTTTGGCAGATGGCACTATTGAGCGCTATAAAGCACGTTTGGTGGCCAAGGGGTTTCACCAACAAGAAGGTCTTGACTACACAGAGATATTCGGTCCAATGGTGAAACCGACTACAATTTGGTTGGTGTTATCCTTGGCACTTTCCAAAGGTTGGATTTTAAAGCAGTTTGACGCCCAGAACGCATTCCTCCATGGCATTTTACAGGAGGAAGTGTTTATGACCCAACCACCTGGCTTCACTGATTCCTAATGGCCTCATTATGTCTGTCGTCTTCACAAATCTCTGTATGGCCTTAAACAGGGCCCACAGGCCTGGTTTGATCGTTTGAGCACATTTGTTTTGGCATATGGGTTTCTATGGTCTAAGACAGACACATCCCTATTTCTCTACAACACAGGTGAAATCACGGTATATTTATTGGTCTATGTTGATGACATAGTCCTCACAGGGAACAACACTACGTTCATCTCTCAATTTCTTACCCAACTCGCCTGCACCTCTGCAGTCAAGGACTTGGGTAATCTCCATTATTTTTTGGGGGTTAATGTGACTCAAAATAGCACTGGTATTATGCTCTCTCAACGCTAGTATATATTAGATCTTCTTGATTGGACTAAAATGATAGGTTGCAAACCAATTTTGACTCCCTTGTCACCATCATAGTCCTTAACAAAAATAGCTGGAACAACAATGGAAGATCCTACCCTATATCATAGTGTTGTTGGGGGGCTTCAACAACACCGAACCACGTATCGTAGAGAGAACAAAAACAACTAAGAAAAACTATTGTGTGGATGTAGGTTACCAAAACCGAACCACGTTAAAACCTTGGTGTCTTTCTCTTCTCTCTTCCTCTTCTCTATGTCATATCTTCTAACTTTAACACATCCCAATAAGCTACCAGGATCACAGATACAGTGTCCCAATACACAATCAATAAACTAATATTAAAACATGATAATATCAGAGTGCAGGAAAGGATATGTAACATTTTACATTTGATCAAAAATTACGAAAGCGTTAAATATCAATAGTTACAAGATGTTCACTGGCTAATGATAAATAATACTATAATTACACATTTTCCTATGACCATCAAGTAACTACAAAATGGTATAACAATAATGTTTAAACAAGGGCATTAAGCCCCAAAAGAATAAAAAAGGGAACGGAGTCCCAAGTAATTAGTGTGCTCCATAAGCACAATCATCGCATGGGCATCCATCGTCATGCTCCTCAATCACAGCCTCCGGATTCTCAGCACCAATATCATCATATCCCGAGGGTTCAACCTCGAGTCTAGCAAAGTAGTCACCACTTGTATCATCATCTGAAAAGAGTGTATACATAGTGGTTAGCTCCACCGAGGTAGTGAGGAGATGGGGATGCACATACACATAAAACACAGATAGTCCATGGTTCATGTTGTTATTAACCATTTGCCTCCTAACACACAATACTAAGCCAAGGCATATGCTACTGCAATAACTTGGGAAACATTGTGGGTCCTTCCTTTCTCGACACATGAAAACCTCAGTTATTACCTTAGGGCCCATGCCAACCGTAGCCTCATTCCACCCAGTGGCAGACCCCAATAACCATTACTACCCTTGGCCTGGCCTCTCAAACTCTCCACAGACGGGCAGGTGCTCTGGCTACCCAACACCTAAACCCCTGTTGGTAAGGGTCACAGCATAGGAAACTGATCCTAACCACTTATATACTACATGAGTCCTATCGTATCAAGAGGTATTCCGGGTGTATCAACGTCCCATTCCATCTAACACCTAGGTTATACAGAAAAGAATGACATGCAATTTACAAGTTCACATAATTCTGGGGTTTCGACACTGGTACATCCCGACATCGTAACCCAACACAATCCACATCATCATCTTTATCATCATCATCAAATAAGTAATAAATGCAATTATGCAATCATGTTCATAATGATGCAAGCAATAATATACATGTATGGATATAAATAAGAAAACCCAAACAAATTCCCAAAACCCACTCACCAAAGATTCGCGTATCGTTCGGGGTGTTTAAAAGAAGTTGCATTGGTACATGTTACCCCGTACAAGTTAGACTGCCTAGGGATGTGTGAACAAGGTGTTAAAAGAGTGTAGGTGGGTCCCATAAAGATCCCCTAAGTGCTATCATTCAAAACAACATAAAAGAACTCGAACGGATTCTTGAACAGAGGCACTCCTAGTGGATCCATTGCTGAATCCGTTCTCAGTAATGAAAAACCCGAAAGAAAAGAGATTAAATGGGCTGAACAAATTCTCGAACGGAGGCAGGACCCTGGGTCCATTGGTGAATCCATTCAGGCCAAAATTCAGATTTTAAACCTCACAAGGTTGAACGGATTCTCGAAGGGAGGCCTGATGCCTAGGTCCGTTCGTAAATCCGTTCGAACCAACATAAAAATTCCTTAAGTTATTTGATTTCCAACCCAAATTTTTAAAGGCATTATGTTCTTAGGGCTTGGAGAGGGTCATTACAATGTCCAACATGGTGAAGAGGATCTAGCCCTAGCTTGGTCTTGGGGATTCATGAGTTGGATCCCTCCAAGGCTTCCATTTCTAGGTTTAGGGTTGTTAATGGTTATAAGTTCAATAGGGAAGTCTGAGTAGGCTGTTTGGTTGCCCAAAGATAAGCATCAGGATGGATATTAGCTCACCCATGAGCTAAGGTAGGTGTTCATTAACCAACCTTGGGTTCCAAGTGGAACCCTAGGTTACCACCAGTCCAGGGAGTAGTCATGGTTTCCAAATGAGGAGAGATGAGGGAGATGAAGGGAGTGAGAGTCCTTAACTAAACAAGGTGTGAAGCCAATGGTGGTTCACCGAATGGTAGCCCTCCTCCTCCTCTTCTTCCTTTCCTTCTTTTCTTTTCTTCTCCAAGCTTTCACAATTTTGGTTGGTAGGAGTATTGAATGCCCAATGAATAGAGCCCAAGCCCTATTTATAGTAAGTGGTCCACTAGGGCCTGTTTGGCTGGCTCCTTATAAGTCTATTCCTAATTAAAATAGGTTTTGGGCTTTGTGGGCCCACAGTTAAGGTCCAACAAATGTAAGGAAGGTTAGGAGTGGGGTCCACCATGTCCGAGGACATGGAGATCATGTCCGAAACACTGGGACATGGGTCCCACACAAGGAAACACACAAATAAGCCTAATCAACACAAACGGATTATCGGACAGACTCACTAATAGTGGGTCCGTTCATAAATCCGTTGCGACTAAAAGGGCTGAAACAAAAAGGAAAAGGTATTGGGGCTTAAGCCCGCACTTCTAAGTCATTGAGGATAGTACAACAATCAAGAGGTTAGTGACTTACCCCTCGTCTATCACGGTGTGTCCCACGTGATCCCAAAGAGCTTCCCCATCGTGATGCTAAGTTCATCACAGTGAATTGTCTAAATGGGGTGACATGGGGTGTGCCATCCGATACTTCTCACTCTTAGGACTTGTGCTAGGAGGAAAGTCGAAGAAGTCACCATCGACGAATTTCCCCCACTCTCGGTTGAAGAACCTTTCCTCGACTGGCAAACCTGTGCCAAAGTCAATGATATTGTAGCTGGGTTTGACCATCATCGTGAACAACTCACTGGCATACATGGTAGCATCATCTACATGTCACATAGTTAAGAATAATATATTAGGATCTCATGTGCGGGTATAACACATTTAGCCTTACTCTGATACTGATTGGGCAGGTGACGCCACTGATTACAGATCCATCGAGGGTTTTGCAATTTTATGGGCATTAATCTACTCTCCTGGTCCTCACGCAAGCTACGATCCGTTGCTAGATCTTCTATTGAAGCCGAACACAAGGCTATTGTTGATATTGCAGCCGAATTGACATGGTTGGTAGCTTTACTTACAGAACTAGGTGTCTCCCTCATTCAACCGCCCATACTATGGTGTGACAACATTGGGGTAACATAGGTGTGACAACATTGGGGTAACATACTTATCAACCAACCCGGTATCCATGCTCGTACAGAAAACATAGAAATTGACTATAACTTTGTTGGGGAAAAGGTTGCCCGTCGTGAAATCTTAGTCCAGTTCATCTCCACAGCCGATCAGCTTGCTGATATCTTCACTAAGGGACTATCGTCAAAGCGTTTTCCATTTCTCAGTGACAAGCTCAAGATCCGACCCATCACATCCTAAGCTTGCGGGGGTGTATCAACCGAATATAGCAATGCCAGATTTACTTGGCACGCTATATTCGGTTCCCTTTGTGGTACCTTCCATTCTTGGTGTTTCCATGATAGTGTGGCACAAGAACGGCAACCCAATCTCCAGATTGATTTACCATATATTTTATGTGTGTTGAATAGGAAGTTAATGACCAAAATGCCCTTATGATAATAACCCGCCAAAATTAAAGAATAAAATTACCAAAATGCCCTCATCTTCCCCAAATCGATTAGGGTTGAATCTGAAAAAAATTTCCCCAAATTGATTAGGGTTTGAACCCATCTGGAAAGCAAGAGATCAGAATTGATCAGATAAAAGTATAACTTGCTCATCTGGGTATAAAAACATAACATCTATTTTTTAAAGAGATAAGAGTTTTTTTTTTAGAAAAAAAGTATAAAGGTTTATTTTTCTAGATACAAGCTCTTTTTTTGCTTTGTTTTGCAGCAGTTTGGCAGCACCTCTGGTAGACTCGCTGCCGCTCCTGCTATCGCCATCACAGAGTAAGGTACTGCGAGCTTGAGTAGCAAAACAGGGGATACAATTCCGATGAAAAAGAAAACCAAGCATCACGGCCCACACAGCCGTCTAAAATTATTTCTAGTTGAGCTTGCAACAAATCCACCATCTTCTCTATCTGAAGTATCAGAAATCAATAGCAAAAGAGTTTCTCCTAGCAAAATGCTCACCCAAATCGAGCTTAAAAGCTAAACCCTGAAATCAAACTTAACTTTATTAAAGGAAAAACCATAAGAACTAAGATTGCCCCAAATCTCTGCCCTTGTTCTTGGAAAGGCTCTCCCACTTTGAATATATAAGATGAAAATTTAAGAAAAAAAACTTTGAAAGTCAGTCTTCGCATTGACCTTCTGTTTGATTTACATCTTACAAAGGGAAGGGATGTGGTTCGCCACTTTGCCATGCCTCTATCTATTTCAGGAGTTTTGGCGCACAAAAAAGGAGAAATGGAAAGTTGGGAAATCTTGGCATTCAATGTATAGGGGAGATATCGTTGAGAATAAAGAAGTGTTTTTTTTAAAAAAAAATAAAAAAACAGCAAGCAAAAGAGATAGAGAGAGAATGGAATATCTACCTTATTTAATTAAGGTTTTTTTTTTTAATTGCATTAATTTTATGAGAGAGAATTGGACAGATTTTCTCTCCATAAGTGTTAACCGATTTACTTTTGGTAAATCTAATTTTGTGGAGAGAAATGGAGAGATTTGCTTTAAATAATAATAAATATTATTAATATTAATTAATTTTAAGGGGGCGGTTTTCATGCACAGTCGTGTATAAGAGGAATCTTTTACACTGGATTTTAGTAACTGTCAGATCTAATTGTTTTAATCTGAACCGTTCAAGAATAAATTAATGATATATACTTCTCCTATACGATTACCTTTCGGTTACTCTTTCAAATACGTCTCTACAAGACTTTGTATTTATCAACAAATAAATAAAAAAAGATAACAAGGACGATTAGAGAAAAAAAAGGGAAAACAATTCGATCTCTTTCTCTTCTCTTCGGCCTTCTGTCTTCCCATTATGCGATTTCTACAAATTATCCCCACATCGAAAAATAATAAGAAAGAATCGTTGAAGCTAAAGGAGTTTTGAAGTCTAAATTTTGAAATCGCCTTGCCGGGAAAGACGTAATTTTCTTGCTCCGTAAAAAATGCAAAAACTGAGGCTTCGAGTAGACAATAACAATCCTGAGGAAGAGAGAGACAGAGAGAGGGGGAAAAAAGTGGGGATTTCACTCTTTCAGTTGTCGCGACCTCGCTCTGCAGCTCCAGAGCTCACGCGTGTTGGGTTCGTTTTCTTCTCTCCACTTCTCCCTTCTGAGAACCACTTCCGCCACCGCAAGAGACTGAAAACGTAGCAGCAACAACATAATGCCGTCAGGCAAGCGCCACGGCCGCGGCAACAGGGTCAGTCTCTTCTTCTTCTTGTTCATTTTGGTTACGTTCTCATATTCCCAATTCAATGGCTTCCCGCATAAATCTCATGGCTGCAGCCCTTCCGAAAATAGCAGTGGTCGCCCCCTGATTCAATCAACTTCAGTTCCAAATTCTAATAGCAAGTGCATCTTTCACCTCTGGTGGCAGCAGCCTTTTCGCTGCTAAAATTTTCCTCCGCCTTATTCGCTGTGAGCTTTTTGAAGTCGTCTTGGCACCTGGCCCAAGCCGAGGGATGGAGAAGATAAGGCTTTAACGGGCAGTGGACATGGGAGCATGGAAGCTTGTAGATATAAAATTTTTAACAAAAAATAGAAGTACAGAATGGGCCAATTTCTTAAACCAAGCAGTCTCTATTGCTCATTTGATTTCAAATAGACAAGCATCCAACAATGTACTTCAGTAGTCATGGCCCAACTAATTTGAGATTTTTTCCCTTCTGCAATTGAGATACAAGTAAGCTAATAGACAAGCATCCCTACAAAAAGTTGAGATAAATAGCAGATTCAACTCAAAGCATGTCAAATTGTCAATATTCATCTGTGTTTGAAGGTATCCTTTCAGACAGTCTAGTAAATTTTTTCCTTAGGACTTGACGAATGTTAAGAACCTCTGAAGAGTTTCAATAAAAAGAACTAAAAAGGAGGAGGAAGGAAGAGAAAGCTAAACTGAAAGCTACATTAATGAAAGCCAGAGATGACAATGAATCATCTTCTAGTTCTTCATCTGAATCGAGTGATAGCGAATGCGAAAAGATTGTTGATATGAAACAGCTCAGGAATAGGGCATTGGCAGAACCACAGTCAACCAGTGAATTAGAAACATTAGTAACAACCTCAAACCTTCAAACCAAAGAACAGGGAATTGCAGAGGTGAATGAAGATCACAGTTTGAAGAGTTGCTGTACTGGTGACAGAAGGGTTGGAGGAAGTAGAAAGAGATCGATGAGAAAGAGAAGAGATAGAGATCGAATTGTTTTCTCTTTTTTTTCTCTAATCGTCCTTGTTCCCTTTTTTTAATTTTTTTGTTGATAAATATAAAGTCTTGTAGAGACGTATTTGAAAGAGAACCGAAAAATAATCGTATAGGAGAAGTATATATCATTAGTTTATTCTTGGACGGTTCAGATTAAAACAATTCGATCTGACGGTTACTAAAATCCAGTGTAAACTATTCCTCTTATACACGACCGTGCATGAAACTTTTAGCCTAATTTTAATTACAAACAATAATTAATACTAAGGGTACTTGAGATTAAGAATTTATAAGAAAGAATGACATATAGATTAAGATTTGAAGAATGGAATTTTAGATAAGACTGAAGGGTACAATAGCTAAATGAAAAATTTGCCACTAATTAAAAACAATAATAATTAATACTAAGGGTACCTAAGATTATGAAATTATAAGAAAGAATGACATAAATATTAAGAATTGAAGACTAGAATTTTAGATAAGAATGAAGGGTAGCATAGGTAACTGGAAGATTTGCCACTACGTGTTTTTATATAATAGTATGATAGGATATGATATATATTTCGGATCCTCTGCAGCGCGGGTGTGCTCCAAGATGTCGGACGCACAAACTCAACACATGGCCGAGGTGCCATAGCGATGGTAGGGATGGATGCGCACCACTGAGCTGGGTGCACATACAATGGAGAGAAGGATTTTCAACTAGGTGGTGTGTATCAATGAATTTTTATCCTGTTCGGTTCCCTATCCAGTACGATTGTCCAGTTCCTATCATAGAGAGGCAGAAATGACGACTTGACCCCATTTGGGCAGGGTGTTCAGATAGGGGGTTAGGTCATCATTTTCGGCCCCTTATGAGAGGAACATCTGTTCTGGGCAGGGAACCAGAGAGAATAATGATCTGTGTATCAATCACTGCCGTCAAAATGGTACCTCGGCCACTTGTTGAACTCGGGCTGCACGCCCCGCCCTGCAGATGAGCCCGATCCATATATTCCCCCATGGACCATGATGACGAAAGCCTGTGTTCCAGCTGCTGCTGTCGGCCTCGAGGGTTAAAGTCGTAAATTTCTATACCCCAGAAGGAAATAATTGAAGTGTCTAGTGTCTACTACATTGCGACTCCACTTCAAAATGGAGAGGCTTCAGACTCTCTGAAATTTTCGGTTGCTATCGTACCCCATTCCCAGTTCCCAGTCCCCACTTCCTCGATTGGCTCCTCTCTGTCTCTCTCTCTCTCCTGTTTATTGATCGCCTTCTTTCATATCTGAAGTTTGAAGAGCTCAGCATCGAGAAGGAAAAACGAAGATTTTCGAAGTAGATAATGCAAGAATCTACAGATGAAACTGAGGAAGCAGATGAAGAAATAGAGTTGCATCCTCTCCAATAATTAAATGGACGATTCTAAGCTTACCACAGCTATCACACTCCTCCTCCTTCTACCTACTCTTTGGTCAATTTCAGGTAAATTAGGAAAGAATCCAACAATTCGTTATGGAAAGAAAAATGTTTCCTTTCTCCTCCACTACACTTCCTCTGTACTAACTCTGTTTCCTCTGGATTGATGAAATTGGCTATTCACTTGCAGCAGAAGCGACAGGCATGGTAGCAGAGTTGAAGAAACAGCAAGACTTAGACGACGAGTCTTTTGTGGGAGTGAACATCGGAACCGACGTCTCCAATCTATTGTCTCCGGCAGACCTCGTTTCGTTTCTTCAATTGCAGAAGATAACCCACATCCGCCTCTACGACGCTGACAACGACATCCTCCGAGCCCTCTCCGGCACCAAGATCCGTGTCATTGTTAGTGTTCCGAACAACCAGCTCATCGCCATCGGTTCATCGAACACCACCGCCGCCGATTGGATCGCTCGCAACGTTGCAGCGTTCTATCCTGAAACTCTGATCACCGGCGTCGCCGTCGGCGACGAAGTCTTAACCACCGTCCCCTCTTCGGCTCCGCTTCTCTTGCCGGCAATTCAATCTCTCTACAGTGCTCTGGTTGCCTCCAACCTCCACACCAAGATCAAGATTTCCGCTCCCCATTCTGCATCTATCATACTCGACCCATTTCCTCCATCTCAGGCTTTCTTTAACCAATCCCTGACATGGGTGATGCAACCATTGCTTGAATTCCTTTCGAGAACTGGTTCTCCATTGATGATGAATCTCTATCCGTACTCCGTGTTTATGCAGAACAAAGGGGTAGTGCCCCTGGAGAGTTCCCTTTTCAAACCCTTGACGCCGTCCAAGGAGATGGTCGACCCCAACACCCTGCTTCACTACACCAACGTGCTGGACGCCTTGATCGACGCGGCCTATTTCTCCATGAGGAACCTGAACACCACGGACGTGAAGGTGCTGGTGACAGAGACCGGGTGGCCGTCGAAGGGTAACTCGAAGGATTCGTACGCCACCATCGACGACGCAGACACTTACAATTCGAATTTGATCAAACACGTGTACGACCGCAGCGGAACGCCGCTGCACCCGGAAATGACGTCGAACGTGTTTATATACGAGCTGTTCAACGAGGACCAGAGGGCAACGCCGGCGGCGGAGGCGAATTGGGGACTTTTCTACGGGAACAAGACGGCGGTTTACCTGCTGCAAGTGTCAGGGAACGGGACTTTTTTGGGGAACGATACGACGAATCAAACGTACTGCGTGGCCATGGATGGGGTGGAGACGAAGACGTTGCAGGCGGCGCTGGATTGGGCATGTGGGCCTGGAGAGGCGAATTGCTCGGAGATACAACCTGGGCAGGACTGCTACGAACCCAATAATGTGAAAAGCCACGCTTCCTATGCCTTCGACAGCTACTATCAGAAAGAAGGGA
Source organism: Telopea speciosissima (assembly GCF_018873765.1). Taxonomy (NCBI): domain Eukaryota; kingdom Viridiplantae; phylum Streptophyta; class Magnoliopsida; order Proteales; family Proteaceae; genus Telopea; species Telopea speciosissima. The sequence continues at coordinate 38,512,183 of NC_057925.1, forward strand.
AGGCTGAAGGCTCCTGCGATTTCAAGGGCATCGGCATGATCACCACCTCTGATCCCAGTAAGCAGCAACTCACCTCAATCTCAATCAATGCATCATTTACACAGTTTTTTTTTTGCACTCAAACCAGAAGGGTTCCATGGAATAGAGGAAAAGCAACTTTTCAGTTTGAGTGTGGAACCGGTCCCACCCTTTGTCGGCATGAATGAAACTCCACCGATCTTTAGTCTTCCCTATCCTCTGTTTGAAATTAAAAGAAAAAGATGGAATTCGGGATCCAGGTACTTATATTAGACCTGATTGCCTGCTTTGGTTGGGTTAGAAGCATTAAAAATTTAAAAGTGGTGAAACTGTGAAGTCACTGAATCTCACTGAATCGGACAATAACATGAGGACTTTGTTTATGTGATTGGCAGGTCACGGGAGCTGTATTTTTCCTGGAAGGTGAGCAACGCTACGTCCCTACTCTCTGGTTTCTTCTGATTCTGCCTTTCATTCTCTCTCTCATTCTTTCACACGAATTATTATCTGCTGCGGTAATTAGAGTGTTACTGTGCGTATTGCGCGGTGCAGCAGTGATTATGTGTGCACACATGGTCGTTGCTGCGCCGCACAATAAGCACAACAGTACTCCAATTACAACAACGGATAAAGGTCCCTTTCACACAGAGCCACATACAGACTCTTTCTCTCTCTTTCTTTTCCTTGACTGGGCTGGAATTATGGTAACCTTATAAGGAGGACAGCTTGGCTGATAGGGTTGGCATTTGATTCAGCCACATAAACACACACTCATATTCTCTCTCTCTCTGTCTCTCTGTGAATGGCCTGAACTAGGAGTGATGGTAAGTTGGTAACCTTCTAAGGAGACAGCTTGGGTTGTCATCTTAGAAATTTGGAGCTTTAGTTGATAGGATATTTTGTTGCCATATGACCACGGACAATCATTGTGTCTCTGTCAATTTCTCCTTGGGGAGAATTTTACGGTTGAAATCTTCTTTTAAACATCAGATGGTGAAGTTAACCCCTGAGGCCCTACCCACACCAACGGTCCCACACATCTTCAATTATGATTTACCAAAAAGGTCGTTAATCAGTTCTAACTTCTAATTTTTCAACCTAAATCGATTAGTAATGAATATGGGGTTTATTTGATTTTTTTTTTCAATCTTTTCCAATTATAAAATGTTATTTTTTAGGGAAATTATGAAATACCCCCTAAAAATGGGTCGAAACACAGATCACCCCCTGAAATTTGAAAATACTCAGATCACCCCCTCTACACTAACGGTGTTAGTCTGCTGTTAGTTATTGGTGTAAAAAGACTATTTTACCCTTGTATTAAATCATTAGAATTAAATTTACAGTACTACCCTTTCCTTCATCTTCAACCTAAAATACCCCATTGCCTCTGTTTCGCTCAGGCAGCACCGCCGCTGCCGCCTCTGCTTCCTCACACTTGCAACTCAATCCCGGCAGCCATCGGTCTGAATCAAGAATAGTGAGAAGTAGCTGAGGAATGATACAAGACCTGGGATCGGTTCGGATGTCGAATCGGAGGGTGAAGGTGGAGCACATGCGTATGATGATGAAGAATCTGAGAAAGTGGGAGAGGAAGAAGAAGCAGTCGAACAAGCAAAGGAGGGAGAAGGGGAATTTCCAGTGTGGCTGCAGGGTTCTTTCCAGCAGAAACCCTCTTTCGATTCAATTTATAAAACTCATTACAAATCAGAAATCAAGTTTTATTTCAACTGAAACCTGAAACCTAAGAGATCTATGTGTTACGAATCTACCTAAAAGCTTAGATCGAGTTTTATAAATTGAATCGAAAACGTGAAACCTTTGTAATCGAGTTTTATAAATTTCTCTTAGGGATGGGCAATAACAATATCAGAAATCAAGTTTTATTTCAAGGAAATATGACTAAAACTACTTATAGCGGTAGGTTTAGATTCAGATTTTAAAGTGGTTTTGAAACCCACTATTCCAGCCAGCTTTGGAGCTTAGGTTCAACAGGATGGGTTGCCCAAAGGTAAGGCCTCAACCCCCTAAATCTAAGTAGAAACGGAGGATCAAGGGAGATTGAACCAACTTTGTAGTTGTCGGTGTTACATGGAAAACAAAGTAACAGTGTAGGTTTAATAGAAACAGAAATAAAAAAGAGAAAAGGGAAGAAGAAGAAATAAAGAGAACAGAAGAGAAACGTTACTTGGGATGCGAGAGAGAATATCAGAGAGGAGATAGAGAAGAGGAACGGAGAGTATGCTCCCGCCGGTGCAATCAATCCGGAACGGAGACAAAGAAGATGAAAGGAGCAGGGGTAATATTGAGATTTGGCTGTACAGGATTTTCCCTTCAAGCTGGTTCGTTGAATCTTCACCTTTCTCCACAAGGAACGTCGACAATGGCAGCGGCGGCGGCGGCGGCAGTGCTGCAAACAGAGTTGCAGGAAAAGGGTGGGGTATTTTAGGTTGAAGATGAAGGAAGGGTAGTATTGTAAATTTAATTGTACATGTTAAGTTTTTAGATCTAAGGGTAAAATAGTAATTTACTCTTCTCAAGGGTAGTTTAGGGTTTAAAAAAAATGTAACTAGCTGACTTCATCAATTAACTAACAGTAGGGTCTAATTTGAGTATAGGGCTCTAATGCAGGGGGTGATCTGAGTATTCTCAAATTTCAGGGGGTGATCCGAGTTTCGATCCATTTTCAGGGGGTGTTTCACAAATTTCCCTATTTTTTATCAGTCTTGACTTTTCCGTTTTGATCCAATTTTGATTAAACGATTTCAGTCGAAGCGCCCCTTGTGCGGCCCACACCCTCACAGGGGGGGTGGACTGCACCCGGTAAGGGTGCTTGCACAGTGGGTAGGGCAGTCATTTCACTCCTATCTAAGTGTGGGTCGCTCAAGGGTCGCGAGAGTGTGGCCCTTGCGTCAGTGCAAGGGCCAATGGGAACATGTGAAAGTATTAACAAAGGCGACATTTTTACCTTTCTTGGGGTAGTGCAGTCATTTCCTCTCCGTGTCGGGGTACAACACGCACTCTCTTGAGTTCTTTTTCTACGTAATTTGGTGTACATGATTTTGAACCAACCATTTTTTTAATCCGTTTATAATTCTTAAACGGTTGAATGGATTAAAGATTTATCAGTTATAATTGGTTTGTATCGATATATAAACCCATAGTTAATCAGTTCAAAACTGAATCGAACCGATTATGATTATTCAATTTCACTTGGTTTTTCTAAAACCAAATTCTAATTTAAATGGTTTGATTTGATTTCGATAAACAATTTGAATTCAAAATTCAAACCCTTAGAAGTTCACGAGGGCTTACAATGTTATCCTTAATAGGTAGTGTGATACAGTGGTTGTGGTTGTTCTCTTTTATCAATGTGTGGTGTATATGCATTGTGCAGCGAGAAGGTAAGCAACAAAACAAAAACCTTGAGCAACAGCATGGCCAGCATGGATAAAAGTGGTGCAGAGATGTTGGGATGGAGGAATATTTTCTTCACCATATGGGATGAGGTCTTGCCCATTTCTCTTCTGGGTTTATTTCTTCCATTGTTACTTATCATATTTATAGCTTGAGGTGAGGCAATTAAGTAAAGGCGACAGAGAAAAAAGCTTGGTGATGAAGACGATGGCTGTTTTCTTGTGGATGCAAAATACTCACTCAGTTGCTCGACATCCTCTGCAAATCTTTTTGAGTTGAAAACATCCAATTATATCTCTAGCTATAATTGGGTTTTGTAACTATAAGTGAAACTAATATGAAGTAGATAATGAATTATTTTTTTAGCAATATTTATTAAACTCTTTATTGTAATTTTCATGTTGGATGCTAAAAACTGAAGTATTTTAATTCATATTTAATAATTGATTATCCAAAGAAATAACCTAAAAATTGACATAAACTTATCCCTAAGTATAAACGTTTTTTTTCCCTTCTTTTTGTAAAAATTGACATTGCCAAACACACTCATTTCTTGTATTTTTTTCTTATCAACCCTATTCCAACTTTTGTGCGCATACCCTCAACCCTTTCCATCCCACATTGTAATATAATTTCCCAACCCTAATGAAGTGAGTTTTTTGTTGGGATTGGTGGGGCATGATCAACAATAACCACCTAAGCAATGTTGATATAATCGATACCATAATATGGTGCTTTTAGCTTACTACAATGAGCTAGAGCTGATTTATTTACAACCTCCAATCCTCTTGACCCCTCTTTTTTTTTTTTTTTTTTTTTTTTTTGGGTCAAAGGATAATATTATAAAAAAGAAATCAAAAAAAAAAAATTAAAAAAATCCAAGAACAGAAATAACCGGACCTCGACCTACGGCATTGCCATCAGCAGAGGAACCTAGCTACAACTAGGAAAATCTGTATCTAGGCTTAGACATGGCATCTGCCGCCAACTCATCCAAAATATGAGACGGAAAGGAAATCCCTAAGTCCGAAACTCCAGACTTCGCTGTATGCTTAGCGAGGTAATCCGCAACAGGATTAGCTTCTCTGAAACAGTGAGTTATCTTCCACGAAATAGAATCCAAATGAGGTTGCTGGCAATACCATCTCTATAACACAAACCAAAGAATATTATCATTCCGAACCGAGTCCACAACCACCATAGAATCAGACTCAATCCAAAGTGTTGTAACTCTCATCTCCTTAGCCACCATCAGCCCAATAATTAATGCTTCGAACTCCGCAACAAAAAGGATGGTAACACCCAGGAACTTATTGTAAGCCCCCATTACCTGAGCCTGATAATCTCGAAAAATTCCTCTCGACCCTGCTCGACTTGGATTTCCAATTGAGCTCCCATCAATGTTATGCTTTGTCCATAAGAACTGCGATTTACACCAAAATACCCCAAGGATCTCGCCTCCCTATGACACTTGAACTTGGAAACCCAGCTTACGACAACAAATCAACTCCTCGGGGGTTTTCACTGCATTTATCATGTCAACCTCACAGTCCCAGATTTCCTTTTTGACCATCTCCAAAAGTAGAGATTGATTAAGAGGGGATCCATCATGCCTTCTTCTATTCCGCTCCTCCCAAATGATTGAGACAATAATAATTGCTCCACCCGTCCAAGCTTCTTTGAGATTTGTTAGTTTGGTTTTTCTCTTCCACCATTGTAGCAACCTCTCAAAATTATCATGCATACTCCAAGCAATTCCAAAACCAATTTGTAAACTTCCTCCAAATCGTCTCAGTATAAGTGCAGTTTATAAAAACATGTTCAATCAATTCCAACTCCTTTTTGTACATGTTGCATCTAGAAACCAAATGAACTCCCTTTTTTCTTAATAACATCATCCGTGGGCAGCTTACCATGAACCAGACGCCATCCCAAGGTGGAGTGTCGTGGCTGTAACCGTTCGCACCAGATAATATCTTCCCAAGGAACTTTAGGGTTCCTTTTCCTTATTTCCTCCCAAGTTGAAAGCAAAGAGAAATTACCTGATCTTAAAAGCCCCCAGCAACACTTATCCCGCACCTCTGATTCAGGGATTAAAATATCTCTTATCCGATCAAACACCTCTGTAAGGCATCTAGATGAGACTTTCGGTAAAGCCCACTCTCCATTAATAATGAAGTCTCCAACTTTTGCAGTGTTGTTACTAAATAGATCCTCCCCCAACATAGTCAAGTGTTTAACAGAGTCCACCCCTAACCACCTATCCAACCAGAACTTGATAATTTTCCCATCTCCCAATATCTATCTTTCCTGCTCTTCCACAAATTTCCACATTCTCCTTATGCTAGGCCAAATTGAAGAAGCACTATAGCCCGGTCTAATGTTTCCCCATTTATTAACAAACCGATGCTTGAGAAAAATACAAGACAGAATCCTACGATCTGATTTTCCAAGTAAGCCTGGACAACGTAGCTTTATTAACCTCCCTCAGCCTTCTTATGCCCAATCCTCCTTCATCTCTCGGTTTGCACATTTTGTCCCAACTCACCGTAACAGCTTTTGACGTATCCACATCTCCCATCCAAATAAAATTCCTCATCCATTTCTTGACCACTCTTTTGTGGATTGTCTTTTTTATCCTATCTTATCGGAGAATGATTCTTCTTCTTTACGTCTCCTATGGAGCATGAAATTAAATGGGTTGTCTTTTCCCTTGGACCTTATAAGGCTCTAGGCATTGATGATTTCAGGCCTGTTTTTTTCAAAAATTCTTGGGCATTGTTGGATCTGATGTTTGTCAATTTGTTAATGATTTATTCCATTCCAAGCTGTTAAAAAAGGAAAGATTTTGAGTCAAAATTAGATATTGGACTCAATATTGGATTCCTCTAGCAATAGGAATCTTTCCTTGATTGGAAAGATTTGTGGGCTAAGTGATTGAGTCCTATTAGGAAACTCAATATTGCTTGCCCTTGTGTTCTATTTAATTAGGGATAAGCGAGGGCAATAATATATTAAATAATATGAGATTGCCAAAAACAGAGAAACACTCTCATATCCAAAAACGTGGAGCACTCCCCTCTCCTTGGAAAAATCGTGCTCTCTTCCCTTCCCTCTCTTGGTGTTTGATCTTGGAGATAGTCTAGGGTTTTGAGAACCCTAAAGTGTGGAGGAGTTGGCTTGATCGTGAGGGAACGCAAAGCTATGCATGGTGCGTGGAATGACTGTGAAAGGGCTATCATCGGTTGGAAGTTTTGCATCTGTGAAACTCTAGGTAACAATCGATCCTTCCATTGTTCCTACTTATTGAATGACATCTCCTATCGATATCTATTGATCCTGTTACGCTTCCGCTGGATTGCACACTAATTACCAACAATGGCATCAGAGCCTCACTATCTATGAGAATGTTTTCAATTTTTTCATTATCATATGTGATGCCTATTGTTTTTTATTTTTTCATTATTAAAAAAAAATTGGGGAAGGGATTCACACGAGGAAGGCCACGGGCATGCTGCTGGCTGCGTGGTTTGGGCATGGGCATGAGCACCAGGGGGTGATCTAAGTTTCGTTTGAAAACCAGGGGGGACGTGTAATTTATCCTTTTATTATTATGAATATACAACTTAGATTTTTAATGAGTCTTTCTAATCATTTTAGAATTTACTTTACAATGATAAAAACTATTTATAATTATAATTAAGACGACCGAATTAAAGAGATTTAACACAAGGTCACTGGTCTTTAGCTTCTGATTTTACATTTTTTTTTTTGGGTTATAAAACCGTAAATGAGATATAGTTATTCCATTCTAACTAATGAGTTATTGGATAATCTAAGGATCTTTTCTCCCCCATTAAATAATAGATATTATAACTAGTTTTTAATCTTTGAATTACTTTTTATTTACTATCCTATTGGGTAATTTTTTGGTTAGCACCTCCTTAATTGAAATAAACTTCTATATAGAACGATGTTCGTAAAAACATTCCCGTTAAACTACAATTTCTTAAATGTGACAACTCATTGGAAACATGGATATAATCTAGCACTACACTGGATTTTCCTCTCTCTCTCACACACACACTCTGTATGTATGTGTGTGTGTATATATATATATATAGATATCATACTATTATATAAGTGCATGAATTCATGTTTCATGGTTACTTTTTCACTTGTTATTTTACCCTCCTTATTTAAATACCCTTTATTTTTAATATAATTTTTTCTCATTATTTTCTATTTTTATCAAACCATTGGTACCCTTTAATATTTATATTTACTTTTCTAATCAAATATTTTTCTCTCCCTTGAAATCCGACTACTAACTTCCGTTCTTCCCCCTCCTTCCTCGATCGCTCATTCCCTTTCTTCTTGTAAATCCTATTCTATGCGCAAAACCTCCCTTAAACCGCTATATACTTTTCTTCTTCGGTCGACAAGGAGAATACACAACCGGGAGGACTGCAATTAAAATAATAGAGAACAAACTAACTAAATAAAAACAATACATCAAATAAGATGTAGAAACAAGACTAACTCAATTTTCATCAAATGAATAAGAGCAATACACCGAATATGATGTAGGAACATGACTAAATTTTCATAGAGAGGGGAGGAGGGCAATGATAACGAACCTAATAAATAAGAACAATTCATTGAATAAGATTTAGGAATAAGACTTACACTTAATAGAGACTTCGCTTGTATCTGTCTCCCTAACTTTGTTGGACGATGTCAGTTTGAAAGACTTATAATCTAGAACTGACAGTGTGTGAGAAAGAGAGACAATTCAGAACTAACAAGCAAATCGCTGCAAAACTACCCATGAAAGATTTGAGATAAAGAATAAAGAAAATGAAGTGAGAGAGAGAATAATAGGCAGCTACCACGTCCATACACTTCATGGATCCTCTAGCATAGAGGCCTGATCGACTTGAGCATCGAAAGGAGGGTGAGTCCATTTATTGTGCTCGGCAGCTACCACGTCCGAGTACGCATTCAAGAGAATAGAAGGATCTGCCACGTCCATGTACGAATTCAAGAGAATAAAAGGGAGATCCCATTTGAGGAGATGCCTTGACAAATTCAAGGGATTGCGATTTGAGGCCGATGGTTTTGGCTAGAGAGACGAAGAAATCTGCAGCAGCAGAGTAGTCAAGGTTAGGGTGAGCTGTGTTAATTCGAAGATACTGTTGGAATCTTGAGATTATCATTGATGAATCCTCTGGCAATGAAACAACTACCACTATCGATGTGAATAAGAAGAAGAAGAAGAAGAATATAAGGCAAATCAGAAAACGAGGAACTGAAGAGAGAGAGAGAGAGAGAGAAACCTTCATATTTTTCACGAGAGAGATCAGTTAAGAGTGGCGAAGTGGCACTCAGTCTTTAAAAGCTGAACTCCTTCAAAAGAAAAAGAAGAATCGATTAGCTCTGATAGAGTTCCAAAGTCCAAGCCCAGGAAAAACGACATGAACAGAACAGAGATTCCACCGTTTGATTGGAAGAGGAATCAATCAAATGGGTGGCAACTGGCAACAAATGTATGATGACTGAACAAGGGATTGGTTCGGTTTAAGTGCGAAGATTGCTTCAGAACCAATTTGTGAATCAATGAAAGGTGCATCCAAGTGTTCTGGGGAGTGGAAGCTCTGATCTTGGGGCTCCTTTGTTTTTACTTACGTTGGTATGTAGACCTGTTTCAATTTACATGGAGGAAAAAGAGAGTTCAGCAAAGAAAAATAGAGAGAATGTTTGGGAGAGGAAGAGAGAGAGAGAGATTACAGACAGAGGTAGAGGGTAGAATGTGATGCCTTTGGATGTTGAGTTATCTTTTGATGGATTAATGTATAATAATCTAAATATACACTTACTCAAGGAATAATTCGCTCGCCTATTCTCTCTTCCTTTTACTCATTGTGTTTGCTAGCTCTTATTTTTTGAGTCTTATTAGAGTGTTGTTTTGGTTTTACCTTTCCCCCTCTATTATTTCTTGATACATACTCTCTCTCTCTCTCTCTCTCTCTCTAATAGTCTAATATGATGAGTGTCTGATATCTTCTATTACTATAAACCTTCTGGTTCTCCAGATAGTCATATTGGATTCTTATATCAATTGATAAAGTTTGATCTCCGCTTCATAAAGATTGCTTTTTTTTTTTTTTTTAATTATTATTGATTGATCAGTCGCTACTGCAGGAGATGGGCTATCTGGCTGGTATAAACAGAATAATATGGTTTTGAAGGTTGATATTGTTCAAGTTTTACATACGATATGTTGGGACAGATTGATGTCAAAGACATGGGTGCCATTTCAATTAGAAATCAAATTAAAATTAGGGAGGTTAATTGGTTTTCAAATCAAGTTCATTATTAAATAATACCTTTAGTTTCCAACCCTCTTTCATATTCTCATGTACGTTATTATGATGCTCTCTTTTCTTGAACCCCCCCTTTTTTGATTTCTTTTTTATTCTTATGATTTTCATCCACATGCGAATACAAACACATGATTCTCATTGCCAACCACATCCGATTATCAGTTAAAAAATTCCCCTATGTTTGCTTCATGTAATTGGTCTGTCTGCTGATCAATCAATTCCAACTTCCATTAATCCTTTACTTCTCTTTTTAAATTCCCTAAGTTTTTAATGGACATGAAATATGGGTGAGGAGAGAGAATGTCCGAGGTTTCAAGAAGGTTTTTCCCTTCGCCTTGGCGATGGCCAAGACCCTGATGGGGATGGGTGGAGGATCCAGATCTCTCCTCCATGTCCTGATCTAGGAGTGTTTCTTGGATTTCCTCCATCTTCTTGTTTTGCCCAGTCTGAGGCCGAATGTGGTGCTAATTTTCCTTAGGAAAAACCTTTTATGCTGCCATGGTTGGCCGATCCAGACTTCTAGTCATTGACAAGCTTCTTATGGGGGTGAAAGAAGGAGGTCTGACGAGAATTAAAATCCCACAGGCGGCTTACAGGTCTCAACTTGAAAAACACCAGTTTGAGCTTTTGGGTAAACCCAACTTCAAATTCATCACCATGGAATGGGTTCGTAAAATTATTTTTAATTCCTGGGGTTTATCTGTTAGAGCTGCTCTCCGTTCTCTGGGGAAAGGGTTTATTCTTTTCCGTTTCTCTAACGAAGAGGATATGACGTCTATCTAGAGAAGAGGGCCTATCCGGGTGGATGGACGACTCCTGCGTTTTCAAAGATGGAGGCAGGATTTTAATGTTGATGATCAAGAGATAACCCATCGCCTTACTTGGATTAGGTTCCCCAATCTCCCTCAAGAGTACTTGCATGAAGAGATCCTCTTGTCTATGGCGATTGCTATGGGTAGACCTATATCTATTGATAGGAAAATGCAAGCCTCTCACTTTGGCCACTTTACCAGGGTTTGTGTGGATATCGACGATTCCCAATCCGGGGTGACTGAGTTATTTGTTGAAAGGGAGCAAGAAGGGTTGATGGTTCCCTATGTATTCAAGCAGCAAGTTGTTTATGAAGATCCTCCTATTCGTTGCTCGCTTTGTCGTCAGTTTGGTCATAAAATGCTGGCTTATCCTCATTTCTCAAAGGAGAAGGAGCCTGCGCCTGAGCCGGGTGCAAATGCTGATGATGTGCAGCCATCAGTAAGGCGGGTCTGACAGGAATGGCTTCCTCACAGACGTCCTCTGGCAGAGGTGATTGCTCCCAATATGGTTACTTTTTCAGATAAGGAAGGCGAATCGAGAGATAAGGATGATTCTAATATTTTTGGATTGGAAAAGGAAACTGTCGAGAATAGGGGAGTTTTGGCTGAGGGCCTAATTGGTAACCTACTTCCTACGATTGAGGGAGTCCCTCTTTCTCGACCTTCCTTTCAAGTCTCTGAGTTGGTTGGTTTTTTATCTCCTGTGGATCCAATTGGATCTCAGGATTTTGTGGGTCCCAGTAGTTCGACCCATGAGGCTGATGTGGCATCGGTGCAAGCAATCACGGCTTTAGAGCCGATCTCGCCGGTTTCTATCCACTTTTTGCAAGGATCCTTGGCAGTTGTTCTTCCTATCCCACCTCTAAGGGAGACGACCTCCCCTCCAATTTTGGTCTCATGTAGAGATTCTGGCCGCACTGCCATTGTTCTACATGACAATAACTCTCAGGAAGAGGAGGGAGAGTGTAGTTCTAATCCTTTTGTTCAAGTATAGAGATCAAAAGGTTATTTGGAGCAAAATGAGTGAAAACAAAAAAGAAGAAATTCTGAAATGGCGATTATTGAGGGGCACTTGAAAAATCAAGCCAAGAATGCGGCTGGTAGCCGAACTACCAGAAATTCTAAAAACACTAGTTCTGTAATGAAGTGTGTTTTTTGGAATATTCGTGGTATATCTAATAGTAGGGCTCGTGATCATCTTCTCTCTATGATTTGCGACCAGGATCCTTTTTTCTTATGTATTGTTGAACCTAAGGTGATGCCAAGCAAGTGCCCTTTGCAACTTTTTTCCTCTCTGGGTTTCGGCACGCAATTTATACATAATGATAGGCAGGATAGAGTTCCTAATCTATGGTTTTTTTGGAAGAACTTTATCAACAATCCCACAATTTTAATTTCTTCTGATCAGCATGTCTCACTGGCATTGACTATTAATGGAGTGCGTATGTTTATTTCTATTGTTCATGCTCACTGTTTGAAGGTGAATTGTCATCAATTGTGGTGCGATTTAGCATCAATAACAAGTTCTCCTTGCCCTTGGCTTGTTTTTGGTGATTTTAATTCCTACCTCTTTTCCCATGAAAAGATTGGTCCGGGTAGATTTAATGTGGGAGCTTCCGAGGAATTCACTGCTATGATGGTCTCCTGTTCTTTATTTGCCATCCCATCTTCGATTGTCATTTACATGGTCTAACAATAGGCGAGTGGGTAATGTAAGGGCGGTGCTTGATTGTGGTTTATGCAATGCCTCTTGGCTTGACATGTTTCAAGGTTGTGCGCAGAAGGTTCTCCCACGGTCCTACTCTGATCACTCCCCCATTGTTATCTCCTGTGATGATACTTTCAAGCCTGAGAACACTCCTTTCAGAATGCAACGGTTTTGGTCTGAACAACCGGCCTTTAAAGCTTTTGTTCGCTCATCTTGGGAAGCCCTGTTTTTTGGTGTTCCTATGTTTGTTGTTGCTGCAAAACTCAAACGGCTTAAGGACCCTCTCCGTAATTGGGCTAGGGGTGTTTTCCCTCACATAGATAGGGATGTTTCAAATAATAAAATTCTTCTTGAAGATATTCAGAAAAAATGGAGGTTGAAGGTTTCTTGGCTGAGTTGTTTGATCAAGAGGTCGGTGCAAAAAGGGATTTAGATAAATCTCTCTCTCTTCAAGAAAAAATTTTATGTGAAAAATCCAAGGAAAAAAGGGTGAAGTGTGGTGATAGATGTACCAAATTTTTTCACCTTTCAATGCAGCTTAGAAGGGTTAAAAACTATATTCATGAAATCAAGTCTGATGATGGTGCTACTCATTCTGATATGGTTTCTATTGGTGAGCAGTTAGTCTCTCATTATAAAAACTTTTACAAGAGAGGAGTGACAACTCGCAATGACGATCTTTTAGCCTACATTCCATCCTTGGTTACAGATGCTGATAATGTGATCTTGACAGCCATTCCCACAGACGCTAAGATTAGAGCCGCCATGTTTTATCTGGACCCGAATAACGCCCCTGGCCCTGACGGTGTTCCAGGTACTTTTTACCAAGTCTGCTAGGATATTGTGAGTCATAATGTATGCAATGCTATTAAAATTTTTTTCATTGAGGGAATAATTGCTAAGGGGGTTAATAGCAATTTCATCACCTTAAACCCTAAGGTGATGAATGCTGTTAAGGTTGGGCATTTTCGACCAATTTGTCTTGGGAATTTTTTCTATAAAATTATTCCAAAGATTCTTGCTTCTCGGCTTTCACCCCTATTTTCCAAGCTAATTTCAGAGCAACAAGGTGCTTTCCAGAAAGGAAAAATTATCTTCTCCAACATTGGTGTAGCCTCGAAGCTGACGAATATGATGTTCTCTAAATGTTATGGAGGTTGTATGGGTTTGAAATTGGATGTCCAAAAAGCCTATGACAAGTTAGAGTGGGCTTTTCTTTTTGGCGTGTTGGCGTGTTTTGGGTTTCATCAAAAATGGATTTCCTGGATCCATCAATCTATGATCTCTACTCGGCTGTCGATTTTTGTGAATGGAGGCCCGGTTGATTTCTTTGAGGTGGAGCGTGGTCTCAAACAAGGTGATCCTCTTGCCCCAATGTTATTTATTTTAGTTGAAGAAGTGCTATGCCGCAATTTACAGGATCTTCGGAGCAAGGGCCATATTGAAGGTATCCCCGACCCTAGGAAGGTTTTCACTCCCTCTCATCTACTATATGTTGATGATCTTCTTATTTTTATGAATGCGGAGATTCGGTGTGTAAGGCGGCTCAAAAGTTTAGTTGATGCCTACCAAGGTTGTTCAGGTCAAGTATTTAATCTTGAGAAGAGCAAGGCTTTCCTTGGATCTACCCCCTCTGAGAGAAAGTCTCGTATCATTGATATTCTTGGGATTCAGGAGTGCTCCTTTCTAACTCGCTATTTGGGAGTGGAGTTATTCAAGGGGTGTGTTAAAAAGAACCTTATCCTTCCTCTCATGGATAAGTTTAAAGCCAAATTTGCAGGGTGGAAGGGTCATTTACTCTCGATGGCCGACAGAGTTGAATTGGTCAAATCGGTTATGTGTAGCATTTCGGTCCATAATTTTTCCGTCTATCTTTGGCCTGCTGAATCAATTAAAATTATGGATCGTTGGCATCAAAATTTCATCTAGACTAGTGAGATTACCACCACCAAAGCAATCACAGTTAAATGGAGCTTATGTAAGCCGTGTAATGAAGGTGGTCTAGGAGTTCAAAGGTTATGTGATATTAAAGCTTTATTAGCTAAATTTTGCTGGTTTGTTAAGACTGATCCTTCGGTTTTTGCTAGTTTCCTTCGTGGAAGGTTTGTTGCTTCTGATGGCTCTCTCAAGATGAATTCAAAATCCTTATCCATCCTCTCGGGGCTTCGCAAAGTCTGGGATTTTGTCTACTTGTCTGAAAGCTGGGTGATAGGTGATGGAGTTTCAATTAGTTTCTGGTATGACCGCTGGATTGGAAACAAATGTGTTAGTGATTTTTTATCACATGATTTTGAGATGCTTAAGGGTCTTTCGGCTTCTGTGGCTGACTTCATTGAGGACGGTAGTTGGAAATTCCCTAAAAATCTATCTTTTGAGCTTAAATAAGTCACTGACCAGATTGCCAAGATTCCTCTTCCCACTACTTTGTCCCAAGACACCAGAATCTAGAAAGTTCACGGTTTCATCAGCTTGGGATGCCTTACGGGTCTCTCACATCAGGCCTGCGTGGTGGAGTTTGGTATGGATGAAGGGCCTTCAACCCCTAACAAGTCTTTTTGGATGGCGTTTGGCGCATGGATGTATGCCTACAGACGACAAAGTCCATAGCCATGGTGTGTCTCTGAATTCCCTATGTGAGTTATGTAATATTAAGGAAGAGACTCTCTTACATCTCTTTCTGGATTGTGAATTCTCCTCTCCTGTGTGGTCAAAATTGATGGATTTTTTTAATCATAAATGGTGCGGTTTCCCTTCCATTGAAGAGCTTTTCTCGTGGTGGAAGAGAAGGGCTGTAGGTAGTATTTTATCTAAAGTTTGGCTTTTGCTTGTGATTATTATTCCTGCGAATATATGGGCTGAAAGAAATTGAAGATGGTTTGACAATATCAAACGTTCTCTAGAGCAGGCGAGCAATGGAATTATTACTGTTGTTCAAGATTTTGCCTCTTTGGTTCCAGTTCACATTTCTAATATCCATGAATTAGTTGTCTCCAAAAAGTTGAGGATTTGTTCTGACAGTGCTCCAGCACAAAAAATCATTGAACTAGTTTGGCATCCACCACCTCCAGGATGGTTCAAGCTCAATATTGATAGTAGTTCTTTGAGAAACCCAAGACACTCGGGTTCAGGTGGAATTTTCAGAGATGGCAAGGGGATGGTGGTCAACTACTTTGCTTCCTATAATGGTGTGGGTACAAATTACAAGGCAGAGTTTGCTACTTTCTTTTTGGGTTTTAAAAATGCGATTCATATTGGGGTGGAGAGCCTTTTGATTGAAAGTGATTCATCGACTGTGGTATATGCTATCATCCAAAAGAAAATTCATTGGTACTTTCAGCATGAGTGGTGTGCAATTTACCATTTACCATCTTATGAACAGTATCAACTGGCGCATTACCCATTGTTTTAGGGAAACTAATACGGTTGTGGATCGCCTTGCTAACCATGCAGCCAAGTCTCGATCTTCCCAATACTGGACGTCAGCACCATCTTTTATTGCAAATGGTTTGGATTGGGATGCTTCCGGAAGATCTTTCTTCAGATTTTGTTGAGTGTATCAGTGAGCTCCTTTCCTACTGATGGCTTTGCCGAAGGTGGGAGGAATTTTTCTGTTTTCTTTCTTCTTTGGTTATTGTTGATAGGGGTTTTATTTCTTTCTGCTGATGGTTTCTTTTGCTGAAGGTGGTTAGATTAAGCCTCCTTTTTCTTGGTTCTCTCTCCCTTTTCTAAAGGCTCTTGTACATCATTCTCATATCCTATTTTAATACAATTTGTTGACCCTTTAGCAAAAAAAAAAAATATTTGTATTATAGTATGAAATCTTTAGTAGTTTGAATATGTGGCTGCAGTTCTGATTTTCTATTATAGAGTTTGTTATTCGACATTGAATGACGCTGATCTTTGTCTACTCTGTTTAGGTGCTTGCTGAGATGAATAATGGGGGAGTTAACTGGAGCAACAAGTTTACTAGAAGATTGCTGCCATGATCTCTGTATTTGAATGTATTTATGTTGTATATTCTAACGAGCATCCCTTGAGAGTCCAAAGGGGGAGGACAAAACAATTCCAATTCCTTAAACCAGGCATTTCATAGTCCATTGTTTTGGTAGGGTTTTTGCTTTCATTTGTTTGCAATTATGCTCATGATTATCATTTTTTAACTTGAAACCTCTACCCTTGTGATGGTTAATAGCACCTGAACTTATTTAATGTCACAAGGAATGCACCTCTATACAGATGAATAGGTAGAGGCTTATGAAGATAGTTGTTGTGGTACACACCAGTGTTAAGGGTAGCATGCGAAGGTGGGTTGAATTCTATCCCATTTCTTATTTGAATGATTGTTGCAGTTCAGGTTGTAGTGTTATTTACTACAACAAAGTATGATTAATTTTAGATGAAAGATACACTTTTAGATTGTGATGAAATTGTGTATGCTGATAGCTATTGTGGCTACATTATTTTGAGAAATATTTATCTCATATGTGCCTTATATGGTCGTCAAACTTCCAAGTGAGAAAGTTTAATTCCAATGCACGTGTAAGGGTAGCATGCTTGACAAATGAATTGGTCATATCCCATGACACGTGCCAAATATGCATTTGCACATGCATATTTACTAGACACGTGCATATGGTCATCTAATCTCTCTCTCTCTCTCTCACCCACGTCTTGTTAGAAGTCATGTAATAGGGGTAGTTTAGGAACTAGTCTCATTACTAGTTGCCTTATTATGCAATTCTGTTTTTTCTTCTTTATTTCTCTTGTACCTCCCTAGGGAGGTGGATGTAATTCTCTCCTTTATGTTTGAATTAATATAGGTGTATGGAGAAGTCCCTCCAACACAATCAATTACAACCAAAACTATTCTCTTTTTCTCTTCTCTCTTCTCTTGCCTTCTTCTTCTTCCTCTAACTTCTTCCTCCTCTCCTACTTAATTGCTTAACCTAAAATCTAGCTTAGTATCAGAGACTTAGGGTTTGAGAGTCGAATCTGCTTCTTGTTTCCATTTTTTCCTTCTCTTTGAAATCCTAGGGCACAAAGGGTTTCAAGGAGAAGCTTCCTATGTAAAGAATCTGTGAGAGCACTATGAAATAGGTTCAGAATAACCTATTCCAGTTGTTACTGCTGCTGTTTGAGCTTTGATGTAGCTCATTTGATGATTTGAAGTTCTGCTAGCTTGTGCTAGAGTTACCGCCAGCCTTCCATTGCAGTCCTTGAATCTCCTTCTTTTGGCATGGATTTGACGATTGGAATGGCTCACTAGCATTGCCCAAGAGTGTTGTTTAAGGGCCTTGTGCTTCCTCTTGCTGCTTGAAGACTCAATCTAAGCACAACTCTTTTTCGTGGGAACAAGTTTCTACCTAGATTTCTGCTGTTGCAGGTTGCAGTCCTTGGTTCCTTCTCATTTCGAATGGACTTGGTTGTTGGCGTGGCTCATTAGGATCGTAAAAAGATCCTTCCTCTGCCTCTGGTGTTCGCTATTGATGGATGAACCTTTTTTTAGCACAACTTAGTTTAGTGGTGTTCATTTTCTGCCCAGGTAAACCCGACAATGTTGTTCTTACATTTAGGGTACATTAGACCCCTTGTTTGGTTGAGTGATGAGTATGAATATCTGTATTTGCAATCTTGAAGCTTGTGTAAGCTATTTTACTCCGTAGAGAGTGTTAGGGTGGAGCTTTCTTCCATTCTATAATTTTTGCTTTTTATTGGGAACCTCTATTTGGGTTGAGTTTATACTCCCCACTTGCTGTTTTTTATCTGGTTTATGGTCAAGTACTATTTCCCTTACATGATGGTTGGTACAGAGTCTTCTGAGCTTGGTTCGGTTGATTCACAACCCCCCTCAACAGCTCCTCAGTTGGTTTATGAGAATACTCACCAACAGATTTCCTTTGTGAAGCTCGATGGTACTTATTACTTGGATTGATCACATTCTTTGCGACTTTCCCTTAGAAGTAGGGGAAAACTTGGATATATCACAGGTATTATCAAGGCTCCAGAAGCTGGTTCACCCACTTTTGATAAATGAGAGACTGAAAATTCCACAGTAATGACATGGTTGATTTTCTCCATGAAGTCTGAGATTGGGAGAAGGTTTATAAGGAAAGAAACTACCAAAGCTATCTAGGATAGTGTGTCTGTAGCCTTTGACAGAGTAGGTGACACTGCCAAAGTCTATTAGCTCCATAAAAAAATTCACTCATTGAAGCAAGGTGACAAAACTATTTCTGAGTACTACAGTGCGTTTCTTAGTCTTGTGGAGAAGTATGACCACTACAGGGACCTTCATTTGACCAACCCAGAGGATGAAGCTAAGGTGTATCAGACTCTTGAAAAGGAGCGTGTCTTCTCTTTACTTGGTGGTCTGAATCCTGATTATGAGCCAGTTAGACTCTAACTGTTAAGCCGGTCTCCCCTTCCTTCTCTTAGTGAGGTCTACAGTCACCTATAGAGTGAGGAGACTCGGCGTCTTACTATGGCACCACCACCAGCATCATCTTATGAGGGGTCAGCCCTCAATTCCAGTTCTTTTTGGGACACCCATGGAGGTGGTAGAGGCCTAGGGCCTAACCGTGAGGAAGCCAGTACTATGGAGACAGTTGGCGCCAGTGGAGTTGGGAGAGATAGATTTAAATGTGATCATTGTGGACAAACTGGACACACCAAGGATAGGTGTTGGTCTCTCCATGGTCGTCCTCCTGGTACACGTGATCGTGGTGGCCGTAGAGGGGGAGCTCGAGCTCATTCCGTGACGACTAAGGCTGATGCTTCACAGGAAGACTCCACCTTTATGGATGTAGTGGTTCGTAGGGTTGTGTCACAGTTGAGCACATCTTCTACATCTAGTGTGGCTGGCTCCTCATCATCCTCAGCTTTACAGGTCTCCACCTCAGCTTCTTTTGCCGCCCAGTCTTGGGTCATTGACTCTGGTGCCATAGACCACATAACTGGTATGTCTCATTATTATGATTCCTATACCATTTGCTCTGATAAGGATAAGGTTAGGGTAGTAGATGGCTCCCTTTCCTCCATTTCTGGTAAGGGTAATATCCCTGTGACATCATCTATTTCCCTCACTTCTGTTCTTCATGTCCCTAACCTTACATGGAACCTTTTATATGTGAGTCATCTAATTAAATCTCTCAACTGTTGTGTCACATTTTTTCCTTCTCATTGTCTTTTTCAGGATTTGGTGATGAAGAGGATTATTGGTAGTGGACATGAGGAGCAAGGCCTCTATCTTTTTTACCCCTTTTTGCCCACAGCTCAATCCTATGTGTGTAGCCGTAATGATAGTAGTTCTGTGGATTATATTATGTTATGGCATCATCATCTTGGCCATCCATCTTTTGTTGTAATGAGGAAACAATTGCCACTTCTCATGTTTTTCAATGTGAATCATGTATGTTTGCCAAACATTGTCGGTCTTCATATCCTTATCATGGTAATAGAACTGTTACTCCTTTTCATATTATGCATACTGATGTTTGGGGTCCTTCCCCTACTACTTCTTTATTTGGTTATCGTTACTTTGTGTCATTTGTTGATGATTTTTCACATGCCACATGGACTGTTCTTCTGAAACATAAGAGTGATGTTTGTGATGCCTTTCAGAATTTTTATCAAATGATTCTTACTCAATTTGAGACTCGAATCAAAATTGTCTGATTTGATAAAGGGGGGGAGTACATGTTTGGTGGCCTTCAAACCTTCTTTACTACTCATGGCATTATCCATCAGTTAGCGTGTGTTGACATGCCCTAACAAAATGGGATTGCTGAGAGGAAAAATTGCCATTTACTGGAGGTCACCCGTAGTCTGTTATTTGGCATGCATGTCCCAAAAACCTTCTGGTCCGCCGTTTTTCTCACTGCCTCCTTTCTCATCAATCATATGCCTATCAAGCTTCTTAATTTCAAATCTCCCTTGGACATCTTATCTCCCAAGGTCTCTGCTTTTTCTCTTCCCCCTAGAGTCTTTGGCTGTGTCTGTTATGTGCATATTAACAAATCTGCTTGCACTAAACTTGACCCCAAAGCTCTCAAGTGTCTCTTCCTTGGGTACTCTTCTACTACCAAGGGTTACAAGTGTTATCACCCCTCTTCCTGCCACTGTCTCATTTCCAAGGATGTTACCTTTCTTGAGTCTGTCCCTTTCTTTATCCCTTCTCAGCATCCTCTTCAGGGGGAGAATTGTGGGAGTGAATAGGCTACTGATGATTTCTTCCTTTCTCCTCTACCTACATCTCCTTTTATGCTTGACATTGAAAAACATAGGATTGTAGATGTGGTTGAGATTGATGATCAACTAGGGGGGAATACAGAATTGGTTGTTGAAAGTGGTTCTGGTAAGGAGAAGGATTACCACATTACATACTGAAGGCTTGCATAATATAAGAAAGAAGACCTACCAAGAGTGCTCCTCAGATCCAGATCCAGATCCACATCTTGAGATTCATTCTTCTTAATCAGGTGACGCTCCTTCTCCTCCATCTGATTTGAACCTTCCTATTGTTGTTAGGAAAGGAAAAAGAACTTGTACTAATCTTATATCCCAGTTTGTTTCCTATGATGCACTTTCTCCTATAGGTCTTGCCTTTATTACTACTCTCTCTACTGCTTCTATTCCCAAGAATGTCATTGATGCTATGTCTGACCCAAAGTGGAGACAAGCCATGTCTGAGGAGATGATGGCACTTGAGAATAATGGCACTTGGCAACTTGTGGACCTTCCCAAGGGACGTGTCCCAGTTGGATGCAGATGGGTCTACACAATCAAGTATAAATCTAATGGCAGTATTGAGAGATAAAGCAATGTTGGTGGCCAAGGGGTACAGTAAAGTCTATGGAATTGACTACCAGGAGACATTTGCCCCTGTGGCCAATCATAACTCAATAAGAGTTCTTTTATCTGTGGCTGCCAATAAATATTGGCCTTTATATCAGTTGGATGTGAAGAAGGCCTTCCTTCATGGCGACTTGGAAGAGGAAGTGTACATGCAAACCCCTCTAGGCTTCAAGATGCCTTTAGCTGAAGGGAAAGTGTGCCTCCTTAAGAAGGCTCTATATGGTCTCAAATAGTCACCAAAGGCATGGTTTGAGTGCTTCCGATAAGCTATTCTGAAGAATGGATATTCCCAGAGCCAAGCTGATCACACTCTCTTTACCAAGCGGAGTAATGGTACTATTATAGCTCTCATTGTCTATGTTGATGATATCGTGGTCACAAGAGATGATACTACTGAGATAGGTAATTTGAAGAGCTACTTGGCACAGCAATTTGAGATCAAAGATCTGGGTCCCTTAAAGTACTTCTTAGGAATTGAAGTATCAAGGACCAAGAAAAGAATCAACATATGTCAGAGGAGGTTTATTCTTGATTTGTTGACAGAGACAGGGATGTTAGGCTGCAAACCAGCAAGTTCTCCGATTGAGCAGAATCACAAACTAGGAGAGGACTATGGTCAATCTCTTGTTGATGCAGGGAAATATCAAAGGCTAGTGGGGAAGCTTATCTATCTCTTTATGACTTAGCCAGATATCTCTTTTGCAGTGGGAGTGGTCAGCCAATTCATGCATGCTCCCAAGAGTGGTCATCTGGATGTTGTGTATCACATTCTAAGGTATTTGAAGTCCTCTGCAAGGAAAGGACTGTTGCATGCAAGACACAATCACTTGAGAGTGGAAGGTTTCATAGATGCCGATTGGGCTGGTTCCATTACAGACAAGAGATCTACCTCTGGCTATTGTACTTTTGTGGGAGGTAACTTAGTCACATGGAGGAGTAAGAAACAGCATGTTGTGGCCAGATCTAGTGCGGAGGCAGAATTTAGAGCTATGGCACATGGGGTGTGTGAACTCATTTGGCTAAAAAGACTTGTTCAGGAACTGGGATTTGACACTGAAGGATCCATGAGGTTGTACTATGACAACAAGGCTGCCATCAGTATTACTCACAACCCTGTTCAGCATGACCGAACTAAACACATTGAGGTTGATAGGCATTTCATTAGGAAGAAGATTGACTCTGGCTGTATTTGTACTCCTTTTGTGAAAACTGGTGATCAATTGGTAGATATCTTCACCAAGGCTCTTGGCTCTCCTCAGTTTAGTACTCTCCTAAGCAAGCTGGGATGCATGATATATATTCTCCAGCTTGAGGGGGAGTGTTAGAAGTCATGTAACAGGGGTAGTTTAGGAACTAGTCTCATTACTAGTTGCCTTATTATGTAATTCTATTTTTTCTTCTTTATTTCTCTTGTACCTCCCTAGGGAGGTGGATGTAATTCTCTCCTTTCTATTTGAATTAATATAGGTGTATAGAGAAGTCCCTTCAACACAATCGATTACAACCAAAACTATTCTCTTCTTCTCTTCTGTCTTCTCTTGCCTTCTTCTTCGTCCTCTAACTTCTTTCTCCTTTCCTACTTACTTGCTTAACCTAAAATCTAATTCATCTCTCTTACTATGTTGAATTTTTTTAAGGGGGGGGGGGGGTTGATACCATCCATCAAAATCTATATTCTTATCTCTCTTTCAGATATTGTTGAGGGTGGGGCAGCTAGAAATCAGTGGTTGGTTGAATCCCTACTCTCAGTTAAGAGAACCAAAAAGACAAAAAGAAGACTGTAAATTAAATTGTTGTAGCCCTTTCAGATCTCCTCAAGATCTGAAATTAGCAATTGTTTTAGAACATTATGTTTGGAACCAGAAATAGAATTTTGCTTCCATCAATGGCTATGAATTAGTTGTCCATGCTAATGTTGTGGAGGTAAGTTCAATGTTGATTTGAAACCTGAGAACATAGTGTTAGATTTAAAATATATTTAATATATATTTTATTTTATTTTTTAAGTTTCAAAAGGTTTTGATTGTTTTGTTATGGTGTGGGACCCATGTGATCAAGGAATAATGGTTGAATTCCAAAGGTTGTAACATCCTATGGGTATCCTAAAGTCTATTCATGGTTACTATCATGAGTGGGAAGGTGGGTCAAGGATATTGAATTAGATTAATTTCTCAATTCATGGCCATAGGCATGTCTTTCCCTTTATAGGGTTTTAAGGCCTTTTATGGTCTTTAGTGGAGAATGGCTCTTTATGGGGTTTTAAGGCCTTTTATGATCTTTAGTGGAGAATGAATAGATTTTAAGGCCTTTCATGATCCATAGTGGGAGAATAGCCATGAATTAGGATTTAATTTCCAATTCATGTCCATAAATCTCATTCTTCAATTAAATTGGTCACTAATGGGTGGTTATTCTTGAGAATTCCAAGGGTGTGCAAGGATTGGTTTGGGCCTATATAAACCCAACCAAATGCATTACAAAATGCATCTTGAGATACATTCATGCTCATACTTTGCAATCACATAAAGTTTATTTTTCTTTCCCTCTTTTCTTCTAAGTCTATGTAAGGTTAGAGGGTTGCTGTACTGAAGCTCTTGGCTCCTTCAAGGGACTAGAAGAACTGCTTATCTTCTAGTTGGAGGTTGTTTTATCTTGGGACAGTGGTGCAGAACAATCCTTGGCAGTAGGAGGCATCAATTACCTTAAAGGCAATACCACAAGTGTGACTCAACCTCAAGCTTGTTCAAGTTGTTGCGGGTGTGACTCTACATCAAATTCAAGTTTTGGTCTTCTCATTTCAGGCAAAGGTCAAGCCTAATTTCTACTGCTTAATCTATTGTATTACAATTTATGTTGTTTCAAATTGTTTGTAAGGAATTATAATACAATTACCCAACAAGTTTAAGGTAATTGATTGTTATAAGATCTCATGGCTGATCTTGGAGTTGTAAGCAACGAAGGTGATGCATCAAACAACAATGTCGTTGATGGAGCTACCAACGAAAGAAATCCTTCAAACAACAGTATTGAAGGAGCAATCAACAACCAAGGAGGCGGAGTTCTTGTTAGCCACAATGGTAAGGAGATTCCTCTTTTCCCTATGTCGGTGACGGAGCTTATCCCGGATTTGGGTAAGATGAGGATTGTCTCTGAATTTGACAAGATCAAACAGTTTGGAGGTCAAAACTTTGAACGATGGAGGCAAATGATGTTGTTTGCTTTAGCCCAAATTGAGGTGATGTTTGCCTCGACTGTACCCATGCCGGAAAAAAATAATGATCTTGAAAAGGAGGGCAAAAGGGTGGCTTGGATTCAAGCGGATTACCAGTGCAAGAATCGAATCTTGAACGCATTATCAAATGATCTATACCATGTGTATATTTCTTTGGAATATGCGTGTTCGATTTGGAATGCGTTGGTAAAAAAGTACTCTCTTGAGGATGCTGGTTCAAGGAAGTACTTGGTGGCTAACTTTTTAAACTTTGCTATGAAAGATAGTGACACCGTCTCAAACCAAATTGATCAATTTTAAATTTTGGTTGAAAAACTAGCAAAGGAAAATATGGTCCTACCAGAAGAATTTGTGACCGGTGCCTTGATTGAAAAACTTCCATCTTCTTGGGATGCCTTCAAGGAGTCTATAAAACACAAGAAGACGGAATTGACTTTAGACCAGTTGATTGTAAGGATCAAAATTGAGAAAAAGAACCGATACAAGGACAAGGGTGAAAAAGACCGAACTTCAAGAAAAGGAAGAATCATCAAGACAATGATGAGCATTCTTTCAAGAAGAAAAAACTTACTTATTTTGTGTGTGGTAAGCTATGACACTTCAAGAAAGATTGTCGGTTCAGAAAGAAAAATTCTGAAAAGGTGAACCTAGTTGACAACAACATCTTTATAGCTATGGTCACGAAAGCAAATTTGGTTGAAAATCCAAAGGATTGGATATTGGATACCGGTGCCACAAGACATATTTATGGTGATATGAAGATGTTCTCCTCCTATTCCAGGAGTATAGAGGTTGAAAATGTATTTATGAAAAATTCCCAAAGTGCCCCTGTTATGGGAAAAAGAAAAGTGACTTTGAAACTCACTTTAGGGAAGACTATGGTTCTCACTAATGTTCTCCATGTGTCGGATATTAGGTGTAATTTAGTTTCAGTTTCTTTGCTTAATAACGTAGAAATGAAATTAGCTTTCGAAAGTGATAAGACGGTTATCACTAAAAATAATGTTTTTCTGGGGAAGGGATACCTTAATGAGGGGTTGTTTGAACTAAGTGTTGAAAATATTGTAATTGAGAAAACTAGTACTTCTTCAGCTTACATAGTTGTCTCTTCTAACTTTTTGATTTGTGGCATGGTAGGTTGGGTCATAGTAGTGTGAAATATATCACCAAACTATGCAAGTTAGGCATGACTATCGATAAGGTGGAACCCCCGTGAACAAGTGTATAACTTGTGTAGAGGCAAAGTTAACCAAAAAGCCTCACAAGACTGTGGATAGGAAGAGTGATCTCTTGGAACTAATCCATAGTGACTTAAGTGACTACAAGTCATATGAGTCTAGGGGAGGAAACAACTATATCATAACTTTCATAGATGACCACTCTAGATATACCATGGTATATTTACTCAAATCAAAGGATGAGGCTGGAAAGACGTTTATTTCTTATAAAATGGAAGTTGAAAATCAACTTGGCAAGAAGGTTAAAAGACTTAGAACCAATAGAGGGGCTGAGTACTTTAACCTTGATAAGTTTTATAAGAAAAATAGAATTATCCATGAAACAACCGCTCCATACCAACCAAAATCAAATGGAGTTGCCGAAAAGAAAAATAGGTATTTTAAAGAGATGATGAACTCTATATTATTGAGTTCAAGTGTACCACTTGATATGTGAGGGAAAACTATGCTATCTGCATGTTATCTATCAAATAGAATTCCACATAGCAAGACTGGTATGGTTCCATTTGAGAAATGATTTGATAGAAAACCAAGTCTAAAACATCGACGGGTTTGGGATTGTTTGGCTAAGGTGTTGTTATCGGATTCCAAGAAAAGAAAATTGGGACAAAAAATATATGATTGTGTATTTTGGGGTTATGCTACAAATAGTATGGCATACCGATTCATGGTGATTAAAGCCAAGGATGATGTTATTGAACCAAATAGTAACATAGAATCAAGAGACGTTGAATTTTTTGAAAATGTATTTTCCTTTAAGTCCAACTTACCTACAAGTAAGGATAGTCAATTGACTAATGGGGAAATGAAGTCAAACGAAAGGGTTACCAACCAAAAATTGAGTAATGATGACAAAAGTCAGCCTAGGATGAGCAAACGACTCAAAAGACCCAAATATACAGATGATGAGTGGTTTGTCTATTTAGTAGACAAGGACCCTCTTACATACAAAGAGGCTATTACATCACTGGATGCCGTCTTTTGGAAAGAGGCAATCAAGAGTGAACTAGATTCAATCTTGGCGAATAACACTTGGGAATTAGTGGATTTACCATTCGGATCCAAAACTTTGGAAACCAAGTAGATATTTTGAAAGAAATTAAAAAGTGATGGGTCACTTGATCGTTTCAAAGCCAGACTTGTTGTTAAAGGTTTTAGATAAAAGCCTAATATTGATTGCTTTGACATATTTATCCTGATGTCTAGAATTACCACGATAAGGGTTATGTTGGCAATGACGTCAATATATAACCTGATCATCCATCAAATGAATGTGAAAATGGTATTTCTTAATGGGGACTTAGAGGAGAAAATTTACATAAAGCAACTAGAAGGTTGTGTTGTAATTGGCCAAGAGCGAAAGGTTTACAAACTTCGAAAATCCTTATATGAATTGAAGCAGGCACCGAAGCAATGGCATGAAAAATTGGATAATGCTCTAATTTCAAATGGTTTCATTGTAAACGACGCTGAAAGATGCTTATATAGCAGGTTCTATGGTGATAGGGGCGTATTCATACTACTATATGTAGACGATATGCTCATAATGGGAACAAACTTGGAAATGGTGAATCAAGCTAAGAAACTTTTGATGTCTAGTTTTGACACAAAAGACTTAGGAGAGGCTGATGTGATCCTTGGGATCAAAATCACCAAGCAAGGAAATTATATTTCACTATCCCAAGCCCATTATGTAGAAAACATACTTAAAAAGTATGGCTACCATGAAGTTTCAGCGGTTAAAACACCTTTTTGATATGGGGTGTCATTTGAAAAGGAACTTAGGTGAACTAATGAATCAAAAAAGATATGCTCAAATTATTGATTCGATCACATATTTAATGAATTGTACGCGTCTAGATATTGCCCTTGCGATAGAAAAGTTGAGTCAACATACTCACAATCCAAGTATGGAACATTGGAGCGCGGTTGATAGGTTACTAAGGTACCTAAAAGGCACTATAAACTATAGCTTACACTATAGTGATAAACCAGCAGTTTTGGAAGGGTATTGTGATGTAAATTGGATCTCGGATACAAGTGAGTCCATAGCTACTAGTAGGTATGTATTTACACCAGCAGGCGGTGCAATCTCATGGAAGTCCACAAAACAATCTTGTGGAACGGGCTTTACCATGGAAACTGAGTTCATAGCCCTGGAAAAAGTGGGAACGGAAGTCGAATGGCTTAGAAACTTAATGGCGGATATTCCATTGTGGTAAAAATCGGTGCCATCGGTGTTACTACATTGTGATAACCAAGCAGCTATACATCTAGCCAAGAACCGGATATACAATGGTAAGAGGAGGCACATACGCCTCAGACACAACCTTGTGAGACAGTACATAGATGAAGGAATGATAGCTATCGATTATGTGAAGTCAGAAAGTAACCAAGTTGACATGTTCACAAAGCTTATGTCTATCAAGAACTTGTGTAGTGCATCTACAGGAATGGGGTTAATGCATAATCCATAGGTCATGTGATGGACACCCTACCTATGTGAAGAGGCTAAACGCTTGAATTAGGTTCAAGGGGTACAAACGAAGTCACCAGTTGACCGGTTCTGTACTACTACTTGTATAAATATTCATTCCAAGCTGTAAATGGTGAAAGTAGTACTACCAAACAGAAAGAGGTTGAGCGGTAAAGCTCTTCATTAGTTTAATCCCAAGAAATGTGGGGGTGTGTCAGTTGTGGTGCACACCAAGGACTAACCTAAGTGAATGTAGGGGGTGTGGCCGTCGCCAATGAGAACTTATAGGCAAGTTCTCTAAAACATTCACGAGTTCAAGATAAGGGACATGGCCGGTTCAAAAGTCCAAAGTGATTATATGACGGGTAGCTCAAGAGTCGACCTATGGGATATGGTTGATGAAACGGTCAGCTACACCAATGAGAAAAGGTTCAAGGAGTTTGACTCTACCTCTACTCTGTACTGATGTTCATTAGACCTAGTGTAGGTTCAAGTCTAGAAGACACCTACAACGATGTGTCCTATAGTGTCTAATTCAGTCACAGCATGTGTCTTTCGTGTCGTTTTGAAACTTGTGGGGGATTGTTAGATTTAAAATATATTTCATATATTTTATTTTATTTTTTAAGTTTCAAAAGATTTTGATTGCTTTGTTATGGTGTGGGACCCATGTGATCAAGGAATAATGGTTGAATTCCAAAGGTTGTAACATCTTATGGGTACCTTAAAATCTATTCATGGTCACTATCATGAGTGGGAAGGTGGGTCAAGGATATTGAATTGGATTAATTTATCAATTCATGGCCATAAGCATGTCTTTCCTTTTATGGGGTTTTAAGGCATTTTATGGTCTTTAGTGGAGAATGGTCCTTTATGAGGTTTTAAGGCCTTTTAAGTTCTTTAGTGGAGAATGAATGAATTTTAAGGCCTTTCATGATCCATAGTAGGAGAATGGCCATGAATTAGGATTTAATTTTCAATCCATATCCATAAATCTCATTCTCCAATTAAATTGGTCACTAATGGATGGTTATTCTTGGGAATTTTAAGGGTGTGCAAGGATTGGTTTTGGACCTATATAAACCCAACCAAATGCATTACAAAATACATCTTGAGTTACATTCATGCTCATACTTTGCAATCACATAAAGTTTATTTTTCTTTCCCTCTTTTCTTCTAAGTCTGTGTAAGGTTAGAGGGTTGCTGTACTGAAGCTCTTGGCTACTTCAAGTGACTAGAAGAACTGCTTATCTTCTAGTTGGAAGTTGTTTTATCTTGGGGTAGTGGTGCAGAACAATCATTGGCAGTCGGAGGCATCAATTACCTTAAAGGTAGCACCACAAGTGTGACTCAACCTCAAGCTTATTCAAGTTGTTGCGAGTGTAACTCTACATCAAATTCAAGTTTTGGTCTTTTCATTTCAGCCAAAGGTCAAACCTAATTGCTACTGCTTAATCTATTGTATTACAATTTGTGTTGTTTCAAATTGTTTGTAAGGAATTGTAATACAATTACCCAACACATAGAAGCATATTCAGCATTTGATATCTGTATTCTGGTATGAATTTCCTGCTATAATGAGAATTCTCAATTTGTATCACCATACCCATTCATTTCTCCCTTTTTTCTACTGAAATAACGAGACAAATATGGGCTGACTTTCTTATTTTAAATGTCTAATCGTGCTTTAGATTATTTTTGGACTTGTAACAGCATTAATGGTTAATGATCCAATGGCTTTTCAGATCATCATTGATAGAGAAAGTAATATCATATTGTTAGCTGCAGAACTAGCAAGGTAGCAAACCTGCTGAGGTTGCAAGTGAGTATCGTCTTCAAGGCTTGGATGCATATGAGGCTAGATGTCTTTAAGGTCTTCTAACTAGATTGTGCAGCTGGCTCTTCTTATGATCTTGAAGTTTCTAAGGAATGATCAGCCCATTAAAAAAAAATATTTGCATGCCACTCTAAGTGGTTGAAAGCTAGGTTGTAATGTGAAGGTACTAAGCTTTTTCTTATAGTAGTAATCAGGCCTTATATACTAAGTATGATCTCATTTATAAATGGTCGGTTGAACACCGGTCCTTACTTGGGTTACCAATTATCGGGCTAAACGGGCCTTCACCATCGACTCTTAATATTGAGGGCAAAGTACCAAGAGAATAATGACCAACATTTGTTTGATTTTGAGTTTTATGATTCTCACATGTGCCAAGTTAGCATTCTCAAAAATTACTCGATGGGCGCATGAAATTCTCCACATGATCCATGATCCAATGTAAATGAACTTATTTTAATTATCTCCAATATCTCAAGTTGTAGACAAATCCGCTATTGAACATTATTTTTCCTTTTGTTCTATTTTAACAAACCATATGAGACTTAACCCGGTTGGCTATTTGGGAGGAAAACATGAATTATTGGGAGATTTCCATCATTTTAAACCCAATAAAAATGGAATAGTATTTATGTTCAAGCATGTTTTAATTAATAGTTCTATGTACTTTCTTTGTGGTTTCTATTGGCTGAGGGGGAAAGTCTGAACCGTTATTGAAGAAGGTCCGAGCGAGGGTTGAAGAGAGTGTCGAGGGAGGGAAGAGGGAAGAGGGAAGAGCAAAGAGCATGAGGGATTTTTGAAATGCTATTTCCACGAGTACTCTTCAGTCGTTGGCGGGTAGAGCCTGAACCCGAAACATGAAATGGGTTATTCATTTGAAATTGGGCCAAGTAATCACAATCACACGATCCCTTTAATCCACGTGGCGCTCTCTTAAGGCTGCACCGCAAATGCACTGCCAGATCTTGCACTGCAGAGGATCTTTACCGACCCACCCCTTTCCTCCTCCAACACCCTCTGCAACTTCTGTTTCCATCAGTGTAGCTGATGAAGATTCCACATCCGCATCATCTCCTATCTCCTTAAACTGATATAAAACATGATTCCTAAACTCCGAAGCAGCAAACATAAACTCAGTTTTCAGAATGCAAATTGTAGCGGTAACTGGCATTGTATCCAAATACTTAATCCTCAGCACTGTAATAGGTTCGTTTTCGGCTTTATCAAAAAAAGAATTTCATTTTCGGCCTCACCCTATACATTTTGAATCCTCAAAAATGTAATAAACAAGAATCTTTTAACCGTCATGGTCTTAAAAGACAAAGTATCATCATTAACTCGTCTAATTATTACCAGTTACCACTTCTCGACTCGCCACCACTCACTTCCCTGGTCGCAATTCTCAGAGATTGGCAATTCTTTGTGCAGACCTTCTTAGGTCTACAGTCTATATATTGTCAGTGTCAACACTACCTCCTTCTTCCATCACCCATCACCCCCACCGGCCACCGGCCACCCAACACCTTCTCAACTTTTCTTTCTTCTTTCTGTTAGTATTCTCTGGTCAACCACAATGCTAGGATTATATCAATCTTTGTTTCCTGAGACAGATGATCATTCTTGGCTTCCTAAGACGGAATTCCATACGGTTGCCTTCTCGGGTGGTGTTATCAACACCATGATCACTGGAAATCCTATTGCGGTAAGCCTTTGGATAGATTGGATTCGCATCTCGTATAGGAATCTTGACCAAATTCTTATAGGCTTGGACACTCAGTCGTCTCTAAACAGGGGATTGGAGTTATAAATGATATCACACTTATTGTTCTGTGCTTTGAGTCTTACTGCTTAATGTATAGGGTGAGTTATGTGGAGGAAAAAGACTAGGCACATATTGCGGAAAAGGTGAGAGACATGGGAGACTTGTCGATATTTCTTGGAGACGAAAACCTCATTTTTACTGGCGATGGAATCAGAGGTGATGCTAGAAATATCTTCAATGATCAAGGGTTCGGAGATTATTGGACATTAGAGATCTCGTTCATGATCCATGATCCAATGTAAATGAGCTTATTTTAGTTTTCTCTAGTGTCTCAAGTTGTAGACAAATCCGCTATACAACATTATTTTTCCTTTTGTTCTATTTTAACAAACCATATGAGACTTAAATAGGAGAGCATAACAATAAACAATGTGTGATAACTCTTCACATTATAATTATGCCAATAATGTGATAAAAAAAAATATGAAAGGGACGCTGCTTCAACTCAAATGCCATCTGGTTCGGAATACAAATACTCAATATAACCATTTACGGCTCTAATATTATTTAACTATGAATTTGTTTGAAGGGGGTGAATGTTCACGTACCTGAAATGACTCACAATCATTCAGATGGAATATTCTCACAAAGTGGATTCCATCTGAACGGCTATGAGTCGTACGTGAACATTTCCTGCACTCGTTCACCATGTATGCATGAAGTTTTTTTTCCTTTCTGTGATTTCGTGGAACAAGACTTTAATGTTATGTGCAATAGTCCCACATCGGTCCCATAAAGGATTGGATGTGGGCATATATGATATTGGGTTCCCTCCCTTTGTAGACCAGTTTATGAGGGTGAGTTCTTCCAATTGTAACATTGGTGCTTTCAGTGGCCCGTCCTTTACGGTTGGCTACTTGGGAGGGGCGACCTGGTGCCAGAGTGTAAGCCGCTAGGAAAGGGTCCTGGAGCAAATTGGAGCTGCAATGTTATGTGCAATAGTCCCAAATCAATCTCATAAGGGATTGGATGTGGGCATATATGATATTGGGTTCCCTTCCTTTGTAGACCGGTTTATGAGGGTGAGTTTTTCCAATCGTAACATTGGTGCTTTCATTGACCCGTCCTTTGCGGTTGGCCACTTGGGAGGGGAGGGGCGACCTGATGCCAGAGTGTGAGCCGCTAGGAAAGGGTTACCTGCCGCCGGGAAAAGGTCCTGGAGCAAAGTGGAGCCGCCTAAAAAGGGCTACCTCGGTCCCATAAGGGATTGGATGTGGGCATATATGATATTGGGTGCCCTCCCTTAGTAGACCGGTTTATGAGGGTGAATTCTTCCAATCGTAATATTTCGCTTCCGGCTTCCCTTGTTTTCACAATCTTTTATGAAAGTAGATTTAATTTTAGGGCTCATGTTCTCTGTGCCACAGCGCAGGCTGCGCCTGGTCATTGTGCCCACGCCCCCATCATAGAAAACATTCTCCCTTAATTTTATTAGAAATACTTAACGGCTACATAGAAGTTTGGATAATAGAAAACCAAATACCAAAAAAAAAAACAAAAACATAAAGCAAACAAACCAATTTCTTCACCCAAAAAAAACAAAAAAGCACCATTCTCTTTCACCATGTATGTGTTCAAATGTCGCAAGATATCCATAATGGTTCCTCGAATTGACCCTTGAGCTTGTCAGCATCCTTCACCTTATTACTCTCTAAAGACAAGGAACCCAATTCAATTTCCTCCGTTGATGACGATGATGGGTGGTACCACACAGGTGTACCATTCTCATATCCATTCCACGTCAGCCTCTGCAACTCACTCCCATCCAACCTCACGATGTACATATCCCCGTAAGGTTGAAATTGGTTCGGCAATGAAACCGGCTCCGCCGTTACGCCGCCCATATTCGCCGTGAATAAAAGCCACGACGAATCTGAATTGAAGCACACGTGGTTGATCCTCTCCCTATCCACGTCACTCGATCCCTCTGGTCCTGCCACGTATACTCGCCGAAGGTCTGAACCATCTGGTCGGATCAGGTATATGCTGAAGGCACTAACGTTGTCGGGGTTGTGACGGTTCGATGAGAAGGCTATAAGTTTTCCGTCAGGAGACCAGTTAGGCATTGTGTCTATCCATGGCCCTTCCGTTAATTGACGGATCCCACCGTTAAATTCCCCATCTACGGCGTCGACTATAAAGAGGTTCTTGTGACCGGATCTCCCAGACCTGAAAACCACGAACTTGCCGTCCGGCGAACACGAAGGAAAGGCATTGTTTCCGGTGTCTTCTCTTGTAAGGATCTTCACAGTGGCCGGAATCTTTTCTCCTCCATCATCTGTAAGATCTGTTGGAGCAAAAGTAATCCGTGCAATCTGGACCGTTCTTTTGACTGACTCGAATATAGGTCCGATAGACGTGTAGATAACATTATCTTGTGTTGGGTCCCACGAAGTACAGAAAGCGGTTCTATCTTTCAGAACCACCCATCTCTTCGTGCCGTCGCTTCTCACTATCTTCAACCCAGAATTCATTTCGAAATCGTGGTTGAAAGCTATCAAATCGCCTTTAGGAGAGAACGAAGGGAACGATCCATTGAGCCGAATCATCCTCAGTTCCTTTATGGGAGAAGTTACTGGATCCAGGTGTGGAATCGTTGTCTCTCCTGGAGCTGACTCACCTCGGAATCGGTGGTATCCCAGGAAACCACCTTTAGGGGAGAAAAAAGGATTGTAATGGTGGAAGTTTGGGTTCAGAGACTCTGTGACTCTGTAAAACGATTCTGATTCTAAATCATAGATCTCGATGTGCCGGTATTTACTTTCTCGCCGTCGACTTGCGAAGGCAACGCAATTACGATCTCGTGAGGCTGATGGGGTAAACGCGTGGACTCCTGCTGGGGTTACCCGACGACTGCTGCTGTCACAGGCGTCCAAATGTTGGAAATTTTCAGGGAGATCTACTCGGAAAATGCTCCACCACCCATCATCGGTTTTCCGATGGAAGAAAATAGTGGAATCGCCGAACCACGTTGGCCATCCGCCGCGCTTACAGACGACCGTGCGTCTATTAGGATCTGACGGTGAGAAAACGACGATATCCGTATCGAGTTCCTGAAACTCTCCCTTCCAAGGACGGAACCCGTAAGAAGCTACAGCGATGAACTTCCCAGTCGGCGAAACCGCCGGACTATAATCGACTGCTCCTTTAGGAGTTAACCGGACGATTTTCCGGTCACCAAGCTGGGTCATGTAAACCGCAGACCAGCTAGTGAACGGTTTATCAGCCGGTTCGTGAGCCGACACATAATACAATCGGCCGTTTCGTACAACCGGTCGGTCGTGAAACAGGCTCTCGGACACGGTAGGGAGTTGCTCTGGTTTGGGATTTTCAGGGCGGTTGAGGTAAATTCGAGGTGAGCCGGTCCTCTCGGAGACGTAAACAAGGGTTGGGTCTTCATCGACAAACTGACCATTAAAGTTAATGGAGGTACCGTCTGTGAGACGATGCTCTATCCATTGAGTCAGTGTGTCGAGTTTAGAAGATAAAGCGATGGAGAAAACATCGAAGCCGTAGTACGGCCTGCCTACGGTGGTGAAGACGATGGTTCCTTTGGCTCGCATCATCGTGAATGTGATACAGGTGGAGTTTGAGGTAAGTAAGCTGCTGAGCTGAAATAGGCATGGGTCGGATCGAGTCGAGTTGAGTGGCGAATTTATAGAGATGAATGACCTGAACTGAACCTGGAGGATATCCTTTTTTATTCTTTTATTTATATTTCTCTCGGTTTGTTGCGGATTGCATGACGTAGGGCTGGGCCGGGCTGTATAGAACTTTAGCCCAATCCTAAGTCCCCTTGATTGGGCCCAGCCCCACCCAACCCTGACTTAGGACCAGAAAAATCCAACCCTGACCCGCCCTCAGGGTTGGGCCAGGCTGACCCTGATTGATCCTTATTATGAAGGAGGGAAAAGGAAATGCATGGGCTGGAATGGGCCGGAGAAAAAATTATCAATTTTACGTAAAATAACATTGTAAAAATGTATTATATCACTTATTGTCTTCATATATAATATATTATATAAAAAAATGTGGGTGACGTTTAAAGTTTATAAAATATATACTATATCAATATATACTTTATAGTATAACTTAAAACAGGGTCGGACCGGGTCGGGCTAAGCCAGATTTAGCCCGAGACCTCAACCCTGACCCGACCCGACCGTAACACAGGGCCAAAAATTTTTAGCCCTGACCCACCCTCAGGGTCAAATTTCTCAGCCTAGATCCTGTTCGGGCTCAGGGCAGGTTCAGACCAACAAGGCCAAACTTGCACCCCTAGGCCCTAGCGTGAAGTATGTAAGATAATCAGTTATGAAAGTTCAGGTCAAACCGATTGGACCGATTGAAACCGATCTATTCAGATCGAATTGAATTGGGTTTTATCGAACTTGTATAAATCAAAATTGAACTGCACCAACAAAATGCACACCGATTGAAATAAAAAACGGACCAAAATTGATGAAAAACCGGGACCGGACAAAAAGGTAACCATAACCATAGGACAAAGGAGAGAGAAAACCCCAAGTGGGTTGTTCAGTTGGTAAAGACCAACACCTTGCAAAGAAGAGGTCATGAGTTCAACTTTCCTTGGGGCCCAACTATCAAAAAAAAAGAGAGAAAAAAAAACCTGTGAATTTTCCTATTGATTTCATTACAAATAAAACTGAAATTGGATCGGACTGAACCCGATAGTAATCTAACAAAGTCAGGTTGAATCGAAATTGATTCATCCCGATCAAATCGATTGATCCCTTTGTTTCGATTCATAATCGAAACAGAAACCAGCCATTTAAAACTGAACAACATCCTAATTCCTAAACCATTAGTTTTGATTTGGTTTCCATTTTAGACTAAAAATCATTGGTTTGAATTGAAATCCCTACAATCATGTGTCTTTATTAAAGTGTGTGAAATTATCTACTATGAATTTCTTTTTTGATATTTGTAAAAAAGGTTGAAAGGTATAAAATTTGACATCATGGGTCTATATCTAAATGATTTTATAAGTTTATTTGTTTTCAGTAGATTGTTTCATTGAAATCGAATTTGAACTGAATCACCCTTGATACATCCAAGATTCACCGAACCAATCAGCTGCTGCCACGTGTCACAAAGCGACCCGTTCCAGAACCAAGGAGAACCAATCGGGGGTCCCACCCGGGCGCGGCTAGCACCTAGGTGCAGCCTCACCCAGGCGTGGCCTCACCCAGGCACAGCCTGCACCCAGGCGCGGCCACACCCAGGGGCGGCCTGCACCCAGGTGCGGCCTACACCCAGGCACGGCCTCACCCAGGGGCGGCCTGCACCCAGGTGCGACATTGTGGACGCAGACATGATGTATACGGACACCGAGGCCGCTCGTCTATGACCCAATAGTGTCACTACAGACTTATGCCACCACCAGGATTCTAGGCCACCGCTTAGAAGTCACGTCACCTAGACGGATTCAAGCACCAATGACGTTATCACCACACGCGAGTATCTATCCGCCAAGGATCTTGATACCACCAGGACACTCCCTCCCTCGGGAAGATGGTCAATCAGGATAGAGCCCTGTTACCCAGGGCCTCTATCCACTCAACGACATACTCGCCATCAAACTGGGACTCTCCACACCGCCATATACTACTATAAAAGGCAAGGTACACAATCCCATCAGGGGAGATCAAAACTCATATTGAATAATCACTATTCATCTATTTGCTTAAGAGATCTAACTTTGGCATCGGAGAGCCCTAGGCTGGACCCACACCGGTTCTCTCTGTTGACCCTTTGGTCCACTTGCAGGTGACGGCACTCCGAGGACCGCTCAACGATTTCTTGACGCAACAACCCTAAACCATATAAGAACCGAAGGAAACCGAAACTGATTCATTTCGATTTGATGTCAATTAAAATTATTCGGTTTTGATTCAATTACAATAATTTGTATATATTTTATTCAGGAACAAATTGAAATCGAAACAACTAACTCTTATCCCTATTGGGTGAAATAATTTTTGTTCAAACCATTGATCTCCTCGAACCTTTTTAGTCCATCTAAGGGAAAATTATCACCTCAATTTGCCTGCCCGTCAATTTCCTCAATTCCTACCAATAGAGGGAGGTGGATCCCACTTGGGCAATGTGTTCAGGCAGGGGATAGGATGGTCATTCCACCCCCTACTATAGATGGAATTGAAGAAATTGAGGGACAGATAAATTGAGGAGATAAAGATCCCCATCTAAGAGAACTTTCTCCGAAAGGAAATATTTATCAAATAATTAATGTCTTATTAGCTATCGACACTGCCCTTGGAATCTAATCCAATAGAAAGTCACTCCCACAGGAAATGTTTATTAAATTATCAAGCTATTGTTACCTATCGACAGTTGCCTTGGAGTCCAATCCAATAGAAACTTTCTCCAAAAGAAAATTATTTATTAAATAATCAAGGTCTTGTTACCTATGGTTAGGGATGTAAGTTTGGAATCCGGATCAGCTACCCACATGGGGATGGGTGGGGCTAGATCTAAACCCTCCATTGGGGTGTGGGACAGGGATGGGTGGGGCTAGATCTAAACCTTCCATGGGGGTGTGGGTCCCACACCCCAATGGAGGGTTTAGATCTAGCCCCACCTGTGTGGGACCCACACCTCCATGGAGGGTTTAGATCTATCCCCACCCGTCCCCATGTGGGTAGCAGATTTGAACTCATAAGCTTGACCTGGTCGGCCTGAGCCCGAGCAGAACCCTAGGCTGGATTTTTCAACCCTTAGGGCGTGTTAAGGTTGAAATTTTCAGGTTTGGAGTCAGGGTCGGGTTAAGCCAGGGTTGGAGCCTAGGGCTAAGCCCAGCCTGGCCTGGGCCTTGTGTTAGGTTATGCTTTACAATTTATTGATTATATTTTATAATTTTTGTTTAGTATTTAATTATCTATTGAACACAAATATTTAAAATTTTAAGATTGGACTAAGTTTTTTAACCTAATAAAAGTCTAATAATCAATTAAGTATGAAACAAACCTGACCCAAATAGGGTTAATTAGGGCCGACTTGGGCTAGGCTGGGCTGAGCCTAACAGGGTTGAGCCAGCCTGACTTAAGGTCGAGTGGGATTGAATTGTGCTAAGAGAACTCAGGATTGGACTAAAGTTTTAAAAAACCCAACCCTGTTTCACCCTACTTATGACTATGGACACTACCCTTGGAGTTGCTTGCAAAACAAACTTTCTTCAAAAGGAAGTATTCATTAAATATTCAAGGTCTAACATATGATTATATTAACAAAAAGGGAACCAAAAAAAAGAAGCAAGGTCCAATTTGGTTGGCGAATCATGGATAATCTTATCTCTTTGTTACTTTCCATGTAACTTTCTTCGGTCAGTTTTGTACTTTTGTTAATTGCCATGTGAAAGGGATCTAGTGGTCTAATTATTCGGTCAGTTTTGTATTGTTAATTGCCATGTGAAAGGGATCTTGTGGTCTAATTATCCACCAAATGTCCACTTCATTCAAGGTTTCTTTTTGAAGAAAAAAATGAATTTTACTACTTATGGAAAATTTTATAGCTGGTGTATCCGAA
This sequence comes from Telopea speciosissima, assembly GCF_018873765.1. NCBI lineage: Eukaryota > Viridiplantae > Streptophyta > Magnoliopsida > Proteales > Proteaceae > Telopea > Telopea speciosissima. The sequence continues at coordinate 38,551,548 of NC_057925.1, forward strand.
CTATGAAGGACATTCACTAGGTTTCACCCAAAAACCAAAAGAAAACACATCCACTAGGTTGGACTTTGGAGATGTCACATATTTGTCATGTGATAAAATTGAAAGTACCATTAAAAAGAAGCATTCGTAACTAATTTGAAACCAGATAGTGAAATTGAGTAGATTTCTTTTAATTATGGTATAGAAAATATTTATTTGCTTTGATAAACTTCCCACCACTATTGATGGCAGCTTCCAATAGTTTTCGATATGCTGCTATGCATCATATCGTCTATGGTTGATCTTCTTGGCTGGATTGGCAGGATTGGACAGGACAGTTAGAAGACGCCTATGAACTAATAAAGAGTATGCCAATGTAGCCTCATGCAGGGCTTTGGGGAGCATTGATTTTCTCTCTCTCTCTCTCTCTCTTCCAAAAACTCTCTCCTGAATCCTTTCTTTACCTCCAACATATGGTCACACGTGCGTTTGCACATGCCAAGCAATGGCAATATTCAACATCCTTTTGTACCAGATACTGATATGGTAGTCCTGAGAGTTTTTACTTGGTGTGAAGAAACCTAATTCAAAGTCCCTATCTCCTTCAGGGATTATGGTCTGATTTCTAGAAATAGATTCACCAATAGAGAGGGTGCTTATCAGCCATAACAGCCTTTCATTAATGTGATATTTGTAATCATCATATTCACTGGAAAGACGATCAAAAGATTTTTGTTGTTCTTCAAAGTAAGCAAGAATTTGATCAACTGTTCCATAAGAAGATGATGATCCAGATTCACTTTTCTTTTCTTCTTCTTGTTCTTCTACATTGACTTTCTCTTCTTCTGTTTCTTGAATTCTCACTTCTTTAGTATGTTTCTTCTTATCTTTGCATTTAGAAATAACAGCCTTCCATCTTTATTCTTTCTATTATTGCATGCAATCCCATGCAATCCTACCTTTCCATTATTGTATGCAATCTCTGTGATCTCCCTCAATCTCTATATTCTCTCAATCACATCTCTCTCTATATGGTAATGGTGATTGAGTCTCCAACCTGTGGATTCCTCTCACCTTACTTATATATATACAATCTTGTAATATCTTAAAGTTTAAGGCAATACATTATTTCACAATCCAATTTGGTATCAGAGCTCCTAGCTTCAAAGAGCAAAAACCGATCCCACCTCCCTACCTCAACGAATTTTTAGCCATGGCCTCTCCTCCCTCCTCTCCATCTCATACTCCCACTCTCAATCAAATCCTTTCTGACAAATTAACGTCTAAAAACTATGTTTATTGGAGGAATCAAATCGTCCCTTACCTCAAAGACCAACGACTGTATGGATATGTGTTTGGCTCCAATCATTGCCCTACCGATGCAACCAAAGTTGATGCTTGGCACGAAAAGGATGCCTCAATCATGAGTATTACCAAATCCTCTCTCTCTATATATGGTAATGGTGATTGAGTTTCCAACCTGTGGATTCCTCTCACCTTACCTATATATATATATACAATCTTGTAATATCGTAAAGTTTAAGGCAATACATTATTTCATAATCCAATTAGCCCAAGCCCTCTGACACCATCACATATCTTAGAAAATTTCCCATTCGGGTTGCCACCAAAATATGTCGGAGCGGGACAATCTTTGAAACGGATACAAGAATTCAAGACACACATAACAAGATCGGTCATGGTGATACCAATACCACCACTCTGATTGTAATACCTAAAACCACTCCCCTTTAATCACTTCCCTTTGGTAGGTGAATTGCTGATGATTCTTATGTAAAATCCCTTGTATTGGGAAAATTATAAGAATATGATGAGCCACAAGGTTGTGTAAGACCAAGTTTCTCTTCACCCATGGCAACAGAACATTCATTCATCATGGGGCTCGAGGGTGTTTGGAAGGGACTCGAAGGGCATTTTCGACTCCCTATTGAAGGGGAGTAATTCAGAACCTAGCATGGTGGATGAACCCTCCAACGTGAGTGCAGGAAAACTTCAATAGGATTTTCTATCCACATGAAATTCAATCTTCATTCTGTACACATGAAATTTATAGTACAAATACCATGATATTAAACTTGAGATATCATATGGACAGCTGCTAGCGCTGTTGGAATTGGCTAATGTTGTAGGCACTTATGCCCCTTGTATCCCACTTGTCCCCTCCCCCACCATCCCTTTTGTGACATCAAAAAACTTGAGTAACCATAGAGTTGTATGGATAAATAATTCTAAGAGATTGGAGGAAACCAACATCCAGGTAAGTGAATTTATTGAATGCAAGTTATGATTTAATTATTTTTTGATAAAAAAATATGCTTCAATAAAGAAATGTTTCCAGAGCCCTCGTTTCTATATGTACCCTTGATCACTGTGTAGACAGTAGGGTGGCCTTCTTTTGTTTATCTCAATGTGAATATATCCGTTGAGTTCATCATTCTTTACATGGAATGGTTTTCTACTGTCTAAGATAATGTTTTAAATTGTCTAAAACCAATTGGTATAGGTGGGCAGAAAATGAAAGAAAACATCAATTAATGTAGATAATATAAATCTAACTAAATATAAAAAGCATACAATTAATGAACTGGTTTCCTTTTGAGGTAGAAAAACCAAGAGCTTTCCAACTTAGATGGTACCTCTACTAATGGATTCCATTATGAGGAAGAAAGAGTCTCACCATTAAGATGGGATGCCTCGGCTCTACTGTGTTTACTTTGCTCTCCTGTGTAGGCTACAACACAAGGAGACAATCCGTGGATATTTCTTGATGCAACAGGTCCCCACAAGAATTGGAGGCTAGAAGCTTATTGTAGGGCTGGACGCATCTCTCTCTGTCGCCTTCTCCAACTCATCGACTTGTTGAGGTTTGGATTGCGACGAAGAAGGCGACAGTGAGAGATCTAGAGAGCATGGGCGTGATACGAATGGACCACATGGCTTGGGCGAAGCAGAGGCGGCGACGGCGGTGCTGCCAGCGGAGTTGCAGGAAGAGGGGCGGAGTATTTTAGGTTGAAGATGAAGGAAAGGGTAGTATTATAAATTTAATTCGAATATTTTACTACAAGGGTATAATTGTCCTTTCAAACCAACAGGAGACTAACCCCGTAAACTGGAGGGGGTCTTGGTGTAATTGGGCAAAGTCTAGGGGAGAAATGTTTAATTAGGGCAAAGTAAATGGGAGGGGTCAGTAATTTTCCCTAAAAATATAGATGACTATGGTTCTCCAATCTATTATGCCAACATGTTGAATTATTTTAGTTCTTTATAGCAATTTTACATTAAGGGCACTTGAGAGTTCTTTGCTTTTGTCGATTTGTACAAAACATCCCAAAATTTTTCAAAATTGCTGCTCCATTTTCCGCTCTAATGTTATATTATTTTCATTATATATAGTAAACTACCCATAAAATCCTTAAGGTGTAAATCTTTCAGAAACTCTATAATGGGTAGAGAACTTTGTGTGGTTGAGTTTGAAGTTTTTTTTTTTGGTGAATAGTTGAGTTTGAAGTTGAGATGGGCAAATCCATGGTTTTTACTACTAGTCACCTTGAGAGTCCCTGTCCTGTGCGGCCTAAATGGGATTTGATGTACAGCAAGGAACGTGTAGTAGCTCAGGCAAAAGAGGCACTTAACCTTCTCAAGGATACTCCAAATGTAATACCGGGACTTTCTTATTATAATTAAGGAGAAAAAAAAAAAAAGTAAAGAAAGAGTTGCAGAAATGGATGCTCCCGGTTTTGCCAATTTGGTCACTTATTTGTGTAATATAAATGCATCTTGTACAGCTGAAACTGAACGTTTGTAAATGTTTTCATCCCTAGAATTGAACTTTGTTATTGTGTATAAATGCATATAACTAATCAATATTCATTCTATCCACATGTAATTCAATTTTCATTCTGTACACATGAAATTTATAGAACAAACACCATGATACTAAACTTGAGATATCATGTGGACAGCTGCGCTTTCTATCCACATGAAATTCAATCTTCATTCTGTACACATGAAATTTAAAGTACAAATACCATGATAGTAAACTTGAGATATCATGTGGACAGCTGCTAGCACAGTTGGAATTGGCTAATGCGGTAGGCACTTATGCCTCCTTGTACCCCACTTGTCCCCTCCCCCACCATCCCCTTTGTGACCTCAAAAAACTTGAGAAACCATAGAGTTGTATGGATAAATAATTATAAGAGATTGGAGGAAACCAACATCCAGGTAAGTGAATTTATTGAATACAAGCTATGATTTAATTACTTTTATGATAAAAAAAAACTATGCTTCAATTTGCAATAAGGAAATGTCTCCAAAGCCCTTGTTTTTGTATGTACCCTTGGTCACTGGGTAGACAGTAGGGGTGTCCTTCTATAGTTTATCTCAAGTGAATATATACGTCGAGCTCATCATTTTGTACGTGGAATGGTTTTCTATTGTCTAAGATAATGTTTTAAATTGTCTAAAAGCCAATTGGTATAGGTGGGCAGAAAATGAAAGAAAACATCAATTAATGTAGATAATATAAATCTAACTAAATATAAAAAGCATACAATTAATGAACTGTTCGATATTCAAACTGCCTAATTGGTGGGCTGGTTTCCGTTTTGAGGTAGAAAAACCAAGAGCTTTCCAACTTAGATGGTACTGCTACTAATGGATTCCATTACGAGGAAGAAAGAGTCTCTCCATTAAGATGGGATGCCTTGGCTCTATTGTGTTTACTTTGTTCTCCTGTGCAGGCTACAACACAAGGAGACAATCCATGGATATTTCTTGACGCAATAGGTCCCCACAAGATGTGGAGGCTAGAAGCTTATTAGAGGGCTTGCAACGAGCATATGAGCAAGGTTGGACACAATTAATGGTGTGGATGGATTGTATGCAACTTATTTCATGGTGTATGCAAGGCACATGCTATGGCTGACTGTGGGAGCTATTTACACTTTTGTTAGAGATATTGTAGCTATAGCAGATAAATGGGCGGGGTGGGTTAGGAAGGAGAAGTTAACGAAAACAGTTCTTTTCTTGTAATTTAAATTATTAGCGAAAAAAAAAAAGGATGGAGAAGACATGTAACAGCTTTATCCAATGCAAGTCCTCCCTTACTAACATAATATTAAGTGGAAAAATAATTCATAAATAAATAATCCATAAAAATGGTAACAAAAAAACAGAAGCCATTATAACATTTATAGAGTATGGACCTATAAAGAAGTTGGATATACATTCTTGGAATATCCATGGCAATGTAGCCTCGTTGGAAAATATGGATCGGGAGAGTTAAACACCCGAACAAAAGAAGAAAGATGCAACGTAACTTTCCAGGATTATGGGGATGTACACTTCAAGGTTCTAAAATACTCAATGGAGTAATATTTCATTAATTCATTCTTCACCCTCTCAATGAGCATAGCTCTTACATTTATAAGGAACCAAAATAAAACCTAATTCTAATCTCTAAGCCTACTAAATCCTACGGCTAATATTAATTGCAAATTACACCATAAAATAATTAAATAATTAAATACCAAAGTAAATCCTAAACTCTTTCACTATTAATAGAAACTAAAATTAACAAAAATTAAATTAAGAAAGGGAGCTATAAAAATTGTCCAGCCTTGAGTACTCCATACCAACGATTTTAACTAGCATGCTCTCTCCACAAAATCTTCTAACATTTATTGACTCTTCATAAAAATGTCTCATTCTACTTCTGTTACATCTGTACCCGAACCCTGACCCGAACTCCGAATGTAGGTCCAGAACCCCATGGATCCTAGGCCTTACCCATTAGCAACTTGTGGTGCACTGACCTGGTGCTCATTTTTAAGGGGAATCTCCGGTGATGTCATACGTACCGGTCCGAAGGCAACTACCAGACATGTGTTGCTGTTCCATACACCAGTTGATGGATAACCTAAGGTACAACCCCTGCTTAACAAAAACAGGTTTAAATTTATTTTAAATGTTTAAACAACTGGTTGATGACCATAAATTATACAAGGACAATGCCCTAGGCATGGCATAGGCCTCAGTGGGACCCAAATACAAAAAACAGCAGGGATTTGCCTACTGGTCCATACCTATTGGTCAGTTGGATCGACCAATGCTGCTATACTACACAGAATTCATCTCAGATGTGTGGGACCGAGTGTCACGCATCCCGGATCACCTCCCCGTACCTAGAATGACTTGTGGGGATATTACCCTAACAATGTGATCATGTGGCGCTCACTTTGAAGCCAATTGCATTGTAGAATGAATTTCAAGAATGCACTCTTCATAAAACTGCTTTAGGCAAACATGCCTTAGTGGCTGGGCCTATATAAGCATGCCTTCAGCCCAAAAATCTCCTCTACTCATTTCGTTGGAGAGAAGGAAGAGGAGGAGAAGGAGAAAGAGAAGAGAAGAAGAGGAAGGTGAAGGCTTGGGACCTCCTTGTGCTTGGATCCTTCAAGGTAAACCCAAACCCAGATATCCCTTGCTGTTTTCATAGCCATTACCATGGCTGTAACCATGATTCATTCTCTGTTGTTGGCTGTACAGCCATGCTTTCATGTGCCTATAAAATTAGTCATGTTCTACTAGCCTTTCATGCTTAGATCCTTACATGCAAGTATGAATCTTCTATGTTTGGCCTGTCATCTACCTGTGTCATGATGAATACATGCTATAACTGACATTAACAACTTGCATAATTAATTCTCATGCCCATTGCTAGCCTTGAATGGTCCATAGAGGTGTAGGAGCCTCAACACCTAAATGCATGATGAATCCATGGCCTTGTTTCCTGAAACAGAGCTGATATAGAACTGATAAAGACCACTCCATATGTATAAAAATCTGTTGATCTGGTGTACAAGCCATGCATGCTAGCATAGGTACCCAAACCCCAAGAACCCCATGGATGTTGGATATATCACCACGTTTATGTTGGATGACATGCATGGAACCCTACTGTAACCCCTGATCATCCATGCATGCTACTGATCCAGAGATCCAAGCCAAAACAGTGCTGGCTCTTAAGAATTTTGAGCTGTACTTGTAATGGTCCATTGCTACTGGTCCATTGGATGGACCAGTACCAATCGACCACTACCAGAGACCTGGTCCAATTTCAAGCCTGATCAGCCCTTGGCCTATGAAACACTATGAAAGGCCTTTTGTGTTGGAACCCCAGTCATCCCAGCTCTATACCTTCTGTTTGGAGTCAATCTGATATCCTGAGACATGTATCGGACAACCAAACCTTGTTTAAATGGAACCAAGGCCAAGAACCTATGTTGGTACCACTGGAATAACACCTAGGGACCCCTCATGAGAGACCATAACCATTACCTGGAAGCCCCGACACTTTTAGCAACTTTGACCCTACTGGTCCATTGGATAGACCAGTAACAATCGACCACTACAGGAAACCTAACCCTATGCTGTCTCAGACCTACCCCAAGGTCTAAAACACCTTTCTTAGAGCCATTGGTATAATCCATAATGCAAAACACATCATTCCAGCCCTGTTCTTACACTTTGAGTAATGGGTTGATTGCCATTGGTCCATTGGATAGACTAGTCCAATCGACCACTACTGCTGTCCCATTTGTTTTGAGTCTGGCTTTGGTTTGGGACTTGAACCAAGGATACCCCCAGACTCCATTACTCATTTAACACTCATTGACGTATGCTTTTGAATTAATAAACCTAGGCTTTGATTATTTGCCCGGTGACGCATGTCCGGGCACTTTTGTGGACCGATAGTCTTCAGAACAAGCGGAGTATAGTCAAGGTGAGTGGATATGGATCATCCTTGTAGGTGTGACCTTGTAAACACTTTAAAGATAACAAATTACTTCTCTTTATTGACATCTGATACATATTATTATTTATTTGCTTTTGGATATTGAAATTAAAAATGTGACTGTGGATTGTGATTATGAGCATGTTGATAAAATGATTGATGACTAAAATGCATGCTATGTGAACTGTTAGATTAGATGCCATGATAGACGGCTTGGAAATGCAAGGTATGGTGAGCCGTAGTATGGGCTGCGGGAGCACCGTACATTTCATACTTAAAAATGAGGTTTGTGGTAGCCAATAGAATGGGATACGGTTGACACCACTCAACTCATACTTATCATGTAGATCATTGGGCTAGGTGAACATACCCTTATGCTACAGCCCTTACCAATAGGAGTGCATCTGTTAGGTGATCATGGCCTCCTGAAAGCCGAGTAGTTGTGGAATCTGGGATAGGTTGTCATGGTTATCTTGGGGTCTACCAAGGGAGGGAGTCGGTGCTCTTGATCCCAACGCAGGTTCCACCCACAGTGATTGAGGTGGCAACCGAAGAACGGACGAGAAGCAACTGAGGTTGTCGTCCGGGTCATTGCAAGAAGCATATACCTAGTGACTTAGTTGTGTTGTTAGGTGGACTAGAGTAATAAAATTGAACCAGCATGTAGATTGATGATGATGATGGTTATACCTGCTTGTATGATTTATTATTCATTTGCTGGGCTCGGTGGAGCTCATCTTTCAGAAAATATTTTCTTTTTAGATGATTTTGCAGGTACCGATTCACTTACCAATGGGTGATGAAGCTGTTGATGAAGCTGTAGAACTTTCGTACTTTGCTGCCCCGTGAAGATCTTGTAGTTTTTATTACTTCCATCCTTTTGAAAGCGTAATCTTCTTGTGTACTACTATACTTTTGAACATAAATGGATATGTATATGATATAACATAGGTACTTGGGATTTTACTGTAATTAATATAATCTATATTTTGGGTAGTTTTTTCTATCTTTCGTTGCCTCTGATATACTTTTGTCATATATCTACCATTGTTGTGGTTTTGTGACATGTAAATACTACTTCTGCATCCTGGTGGATTAGGGGATATCGTGGGATATTTGGGTCGCCCGCTCAAACCTCCTAGGGGTGGTTTGGGGTGTGACAACCTCTCTCTTTAAAACCATGAATAGGTGTCCTTCTTTAATGTGCTTCAATATTGACCTCACTCCTTAAAAACAGGGGGAAGAAAGGGAACTGTGGAATTCTTGCCTTGCCTCTAAATCCTCTTGGCAAATCTTCATTAATGTCCTTTGCTATTAAATAGGAAATATCTTCTTAAATTGATTCCCTACAAAATAGGAAAGGAGCAATATCTCCTAAACATTATCTCCTTAATTCGGGTTCTTTTAGAAACCGAATTGTGGGTAATGTGGCAATTCCGAACAGGGCCTGCATCACATGGACTATTACAACCCATATAAATTCACAAGAAAAGAATTAAGGCTAGCAAGGAAGGGAACAAGCAATACTTTTAGGACAACTGCTAACTCCATAGATCCTAGGAGAGAGGATCTAGATTCAACAAATACCACCGCAGCGGGGCATCCCCTCTTTGTAAGAAGAAGAAGTAGGGGGAATATTATTTTAGCAGTTAGTAATACAGCAATAAAATGAGTCTTACCTTACTGAGAAGAAGAGAGTTCAACAAACTTTTCCCGGAATGTGTGTAGTTAAAAAAATTAATTGAAGTAATAAGTCTTTTTTCTATATTCAAAGTAATTAATTTAATTAAAAAATAAATATCCATATAACTAATCAATATTCATTCTATCCACATGACATTCAATTTTCATTCTGTACACATGAAATTTATAGTACAAATACCATGCTATTAAACTTGAGATATCATGTGGACAACTGCTAGCATAGTTGGAATTGGCTAATACGGTAGGCACTTATGCCTCCTTGTATCCCACTTGTTCCCTCCCCCATCATACCTTTGTGACATCCAAAAACTTGAGAAACCATAGAGTTGTATGGATAAATAATTCTAAGAGATTGGAGGAAACCAACATCCAGGTAAGTGAATTTATTGAATACAAGCTATGATTTAATTATTTTTTTGATAAAAATATATACTTCAATTTGCAATAAGGAAATGTCACTAAAGTCTTCGTTTCTAAATGTACCCTTGGTCACTATGTAGAGAGTAGGGGTGACCTTCTTTATTTTATCTGAAGGTGAATATATCCATTGAGCTCCTGATTCTTTACATGGCATGGTTTTCTATTGTCTAAGGGTCTCTTTGGTATGATTTGTATTTGTTTTTATCTAACTAATATCTATTTTTGCAGGTGTTTGATATATTTTATAATGTTTATTTTTATTTATGAAAAATTAGAAAAAATTAAATATCACAAATAGCTCTTGAGCTATTTGTGATTTCTGAGTACAAATCATTTATTCTGATTTTTAAGTTTATCAGAAATTTTAAAATCTCAAACCTAGTCTCTCCCTCGCGTTCGTGAAGGTGAAAGCTCTCACTCTGCTCTCGCTTGCTTGCGAACTGAAGGCTCTCACTTGCTCGTGATCCTAAGTGCAGGTGACTGCTCTTTCTCTCTCACTCATTATCAAATTGATGACTGATGAGGTTGTCATCGGCTCGTCACAACTCGGAGCGAGAGCTACTTCGGATTGAAATCTCACTGTTGGTTGAAACAACTGAATCAAATCGGTAAGACTTTACATGTATGTATTTGAATCTATTCCACCTTCTGTGTTTGGAAATTCTTTGCTTCGCTATGCAAATACTATTGTTAAAAATTCTGAGCTTCATTAAAGCCCTAAAGTAGAATTTCTATGGTTGTTTCAAGCTTCCGAACTTTGTAAAGACCCTAGAAAATTTTCTGTTTTGTAGCTAGTTAATGGATATGAAAACTCTGGGGTTGCCGTTGATAGTATTGAATAAGAACTTAGAAACACTACAATTCCAGAATTCTAAAACGAAACAGTTTTAAGGAGAAAACGAAAATGAATATTGTTCGCCAGAGTGTTTCACTTTTAACTACTGAATGGAAATCCAACTCGAAAGAGAGGTGGTGACATGAGCAAGATAGGGTTTAGTAATGACTAATGAGCAAAGAGAGGGGTTCAAGTTGCAAACTCGTAGCGGTGGAAAATTATCCTCTCAGGTTCCCTGCCTGGTACAGTTCCCTAGTGCCTCTAATAAGAGGGGTTGGACCCCACCCGGGCAGTGTGTTCAGGCAAGGGATAAGGTGGTCATTTCCCCCCCCTATGAGAAGTAACTGATGTGGCTTCTGGCCGCTGGAGAGATTTACCCAAATGTTACTTGGTTTTTGTTGTGAATATTACAGATAGAAGTAAGAGTGACAAGAAAAAGCGAAGAATTAGAAGAAATGGAGTGGGAGAAATTAGCAATTGACCCAAAAGCAAATGCCTTCGTTCTAAGGGAGGTATGTATTGTAGAGGGCTTCCTCATCATCCAAATCGTAATCTTTTGCAAGCTATACGGGGATTTCATGTAGCAACCAATGACAATCTGCTTCAATGTGTTGGCCTTTTACGGCTTGGCGCGCTACACCTTGTTCTTGTGGACGTTCGAAGACATTCATTTTCTAGAGTTCTACTATGAGAGCCGTTCTATGGCCAATTAGAAACAACTGATGAAAAATAAGAAGTTTGACATCAAAAGATTTGACAAGCTCTGCAGAGTCCGTGACAAGTTCCATTCATCCTTTTCATCCTAATCTCCATTAAATCACTCTGAAAAAACTTTCCACCAATTATTTTTTTTAATTGTTATAATTAATATGTGGGTTTCGTGTGTAAATTGTAAAGGTAGGTAGATCCCCTATAATTTTCAAAAACTATTTCAAACCATTTCATAATTACAATAGGGTTAAACTGGATTCAACCCAGACTATTATATATTGTATAATCTCTTTCACCTCTTGGAAGCATTATGGTACACTTATAGGTAATGGTGGAAATAGATTTCATTAGCCAGCTCAAAAAGAATTTGAAGGCGATCAAGATAGATCCACAGAAGCATGGTAGGACCGATTTTATCAATGGAGAATGCTATTAAATTATCTAGAACAACAGGGGAATCGATCGTTGCCTAGAGTTCCACAGATGCAAAACCTCCAACCGATGATAACCCTTTCTCAGTCGTTTTATGCATTACGCAAAGCTTTACATTCCCACACGATCAAGGCAACTCCTCCACACAAGGGTTCTCACAACCTAAGCTTTTTCCAATATCAAACACCAAGAGAGGGAGAGAAAGAGAGAACGGTTCTAGGGAGGGGAGTGCTCCACCGATTTTCCAAGGATGAGAGAGTGCTTTTTGAATTTTGGCAATCTTATGAATATTTGTGATTTGATCTCTCACTCCCAAATTGGTAGCACGCATGGGCAAGGAATATTGAGTTTCCTATTGGACTCAATCACTAATCCATTCAATCTTTCCTACCAAGTAAAGATCCCTATTGCTAGAGGAATCCATTATTGGGTCCAATATCCAATTTTGACCCAACATCTTTCCTTTTCTAACAATCTCCTCCATCCTACTATGAGATCCAATCTTATAAGAGAATCATGAAAAGGAAATCATGATCAACCATGCTGCGTAAACGAATGGAACCGAAAGGAAAGTGGTAGGATCACAATGGGATTCTACTCAGCTTATAAAGTGTCCAATAACCAAAGATGCCGAGCAAAGTGTAACAATCAACACCCAAGGTAAGTAGTTAAGACACGTATTAGTCCCCCACAAAATGATGTTGCATGATTCAATATAAGGCATGTGTTCGAGACTGTCAATCCTTAAGGAACCGATATGCCGATCGAGAGATTCAATTACCTTGATTGGACCGAGAAAAAATATTTCAAACAAAATGTTCAAGAAAATAGATAATGGTTTATAAATATATATCTAAAAACATTTCAAAAAACATTTTGAAAATGCTACCAAATCCTGATTTGTGTCCAATCCTGTATAGAATACTCTCCTCAACATATTCCTAATGTATGGGCTGTGGATTCTATGTTGGGCATCTCTTTCGAATACAATCAAACAATGTGAATCCAGTGCACCGATATATAGTCAGAGAGACATCTTGGTGCACCAAAACACATAACATTTGAATGTAAGGATAAAGACCCCTCAGGTCAAGGGACCAATCGAGAACTACGTAAGAGAATCTCATTTTCTTTATAAACTAACAGTACACTACATGTGAAATTCTCAAGTGATCCAGTCTAATGTACACATCATATGTACACTCACACTTGTGTCTTGGAAAAGTAACCTTCCTAAGCACACACAGTGTGACCACCATGTCGGACAGGATGTCCAGTCCTGTCCCTAGTGGTGAACAGTTTTAGGTATGAGTACCTATGGACAAAAACTGAGCTCAACAACTGATCATGCAAATCAAAAATTAAATTCATTAATTCAAAAAGAATTTGTACATCAGTGCCAATTACCCATAAACTTTATCCCCATATTTCCAATATGTTTCTAAAAAACAAGAGGAGATAATGTTTTAGTCATAGGGTCAGATAAATTATCTACCGTGTCAACCTTAGCTATAGTTATGTCACCATGCTGAATGATCTCAAGAATCAAATGATACTTCCGCTCCACATGCTTATTCCTTTGATGAGCTCTTGGTTCCTTTGCTTGTGCTATAGCTCTCTTATTGTCACATAACAATGGTATAGGTTGCTCCACTAGCTCAGGCACCACCCCTAAGTCGGTCAAGAATTTCTTGAGCCAGATACCTCCCTTGGCTGCTTCACTAGTTACCAAGTACTCAGCTTCTATTGTGGAATCGGCTATTGACTTTTGTTTATCACTCCTCCAAATCACTGCACCACCACCAATCATAAAGACCATCCCAGAGGTGGACTTTCTATCATCCTTGTCAAATTGGAAGTCCGAATCGGTATATCTAACTACCGGTAGCTGATCACAATCGTAAACAAGGAAGTAATCCTTAGTCCTCCTTAGATACTTGAGGATCCCCTTGATAGCTGTCCAATGTTCTTGTCCCGGATTGGATTGATATCGGCTCATAATCCCCACAGCGTGATAAATGTCAAGTCTGGTATACAACATGGCATACATTAGACTTCCTACTATCGAAGCATAGGGAACTCTTTTCATAGCCTCAACATCCTCAGAAATTTGAGGGCATTGTGACTTGGAAAGACCAATTCCATGTTTGAGAGGTACATTACCTCTCTTAGAATCCTGCATGTTGAACCTGTTAAGCACTTTATCAATGTAGGTGGATTGTGGCAATCCCATCATCCTCTTCTTGCGATCTCTCACAAGCTTAATTTCTAGGATGTAACTGGCTTCACCCAGATCTTTCATTGAGAACATTTTGGATAACCACATCTTTACAGATGAAAGTAACTCCACATCATTCCCAATGAGAAGTATATCATCCACATATAGGATAAGGAAAGAGACGGCACCCCCATAAATTTTCTTATACACGCATGGTTCATCAATGTTCTGCTCAAACTTAAATTCCTTGATAGTTTGATCAAAATGGATGTTTCAGCTTCTTGAAACCTGTTTCAATCCATAAATGGACCTCAACAACCTACATACCTTATTTTCCTCCCCTAGGGAAGCATAACCCTCTAGCTGATCCATGTATATGACCTCATCAAGATACCCGTTAAGGAAAGCGGTCTGTACATCCATATGCCAGATCTCATAATCATGGTATGCAACAATCGATAATAGAATCCGGATGGATTTAATCATCGCTACTGGTGAGAAGGTCTCATCATAGTCGATACCCTCCTTCTGAGTGTATCCTTTCGCAATCAATCTCACCTTGAAATGTTCCACCTTTCCATCCATACCTCTCTTCCTCTTGAAGATTCATTTGCAGCCAATGGTTTTCACCCTTGTGGTAGATCCTCAAGAGTCCAAACATGGTTAGAATGCATGGAGTCTATTTCAGAGTGCATTGCTTCCTTCTATTTATCTGAGTCAACATCCTTTAGAGCCCAACATAAGTATAAGGATCAGTATCTGAACAATCAGACACCATATGGAATTCTTCCACACTTTGATCTTCCTCTATGAGAAGATTCAAATGAGTTAGTGGTCGTATAGACCTCCCACTCCGTCTAGGCTCTTGAAGCTGTTGCTCCTGAGTAGGTACGTCGGCTGAAATTTTTGTGGATGTAGAGGCTGGTCATTAGATATCTTCTTTATGACCACTGGATCTGATTTCGGTGAGACCATGTCATCCTCTAGAAATGTAGCATGCTTACTAACTATGACCTTTTGATTCACCGGGTCATAGAAATAGTAGCCTATTGTAGTCTTAGGGTATCCAAGGAAATAGCATCTACCTGTACGAGATTCCAAGTTATCCATCTGTTACTTCCACACATGTGCTATACAACCCCACAATCTGATATGTTGGAGACTAGGCTTGTACCTATACCAAAATTCAAAAGGTGTTTTGTGTATAGATTTTGTGGGTGCCCTGTTTAGTATATAGATGGCAGTTTCTAGTGCAAAACCCTAAAAACTTAACAGTAATTCTAAATAACTCAACATGAATCGAACCATGTCCAACAAGGTTTGATTTTATCTTTCTAAGACTCTGTTCTGTTGAGGTGTCCCTAGGGCTGTTAACTGAGATACTATCCCAGCTTCTTTCAGATAGTCCCTGAACTCATCTGATAAATACTCTCCTCCTCGATCAGATCGAAAGCACTTGATGCAACTATCCAATTGTTTTTCAACTTTCGCTTGGAATTCTTTGAATTTATCAAAAGTTTTCGACTTGTGGTAAATCAAGTATATAAAACCATAACGAGAGTAATCATCAGTGAAGGTTACGAAGTATTCATAATCATACCTCGCTTGAACATTAATGGGTCCATACACATCCGAGTGTACCAATTCTAACACAGCTTGGGCTCTTCTTCCCTTATTTGAGAAGGGTTTCTTGATCATCTTTCCTTGTAGACATGACTCACATGTTAGATGAGGTTCTACCATCAAAGAATCTAAAGGTCCATCCTTTACCAGCCTGCTTATCCTTTCTACTCTAATATGACTTAACCTTAAGTGCCAAATATATGTTGAATTATCTTGGGCTGATTTTCATTTTATAGATGTATTGGAGATTTCATTCACATCAAACACCAGTTTTAAGAGATATAATCCATTATCTAGTAAGCCAGTAGTAACAAAATAATTTTTAAATCGAATAGTCCACTTATCACCAAATAGAAAAGTATAACCATCCATCACTAGCTTACTAACAGAAACAATGTTCTTCCTAAACAGGGGGACATAAAAACAACCTCTCAAAATCAAAGTAACTTTATTTTTTAAATATAAAGTAAAATCTTCAACGGCCTCAGCTCCAGTACCCATTCTCAGACAAACTTCATTCTTACTCAGCTTTCTTGTCAGCTTGAACCCCTGCAACATGTTGTAAATATAGGCGGTAGACCCGGAGTCCACCAACCATGTATTAGTAGGTTCCTCCGACAAATTAGACTCATAAAGGACTAAGGTTTTAGAAATACTTTCTTTTGGCTTCTTTTTCTGAGTAGCCAGGAAAGCTCGACATTCTTTTTTCTAATGCCCGTCCTTCTTGCAATAGAAACAAGCTCCCTTTTTCTTGATCTTCTGAGTTCCCTTTGACTCAAACTTAAGGGTTTTCCCCTTGTCAATCTTCTTCTTCTTCTTCTTACCCTTAGGCTTAGAAGAAAAAGGCTTCTCCTCTGTGGTCAAGACCTCCACTTTCTGCTTTTTGAATGCAACCTCTACCTCTTGCAACATGTTACCCAGCTCAAGAAGTTCGACAGAGAGTTTATTCATTTTATAATTAATAATAAACGATCCTTAGATATCCTAAGGCAAAGAGTAGAAGATAACATTTGTCTTAAAACTCAGCTTAAAAGACGTCCTAAGGTTCTCCAGATCTTGGAACAAGTTTTACATTTTCATCACATGATCTATAACTGGAGTTCCTTGGGCCATCTTCGTGCCATGGATAAGTGTCATTAGTTGATGATGGGCATGTCTTTCTTCTCTCCCATACATCTCTCCCAATGATGATGTGCATTGTTAGAAAATGAAAGATGTTGGGTCAATATTGGATATTGGATCCACTATTGGATTCCTCTAGCAATACGGATCTTTCCTTGGTGGGAAAGATTAGATGGGTTGATGATTGAGTCCCAATAGGAAATTCAATATTCCTTGCCCATGTGTGCTACCAATTTGGGAGTGAGAGGGCAAATCACATATTCATGAGATTGCCAAAATTCAAAGAGCACTCTCTCATCCTTGGAAAATCAGTGGAGCACTCCCCTCCCTAGAACCGTTCTCTCTCCCTCTCCCTCTCCCTCTCTTGGTGTTTGATCTTGGAGAAAGCTTGGGTTTTAAGAATCCTTGTGTGTGAAGGAGTTGGCTTGATTGTGTGGGAACGCAAAACTTTGCATAGTGCGTAGAACGACTAAGAAAGGGCTATCATTGGTTGAAGGTTTTGCATCTGTGGAACTCTAGGTAACGATCGATTCTCCTATTGTTCTTGATAATTCAAAAGCATTCTCCATTGATAGAATCGATCCTACCACGCTTCCACGGATCTATCTTGATCGCCTTCAGACTCCTCCATCATATCCTTTGTCAAATACAAATCCTTGACAGAATCAACAATGGTCTTTTCCACAGAGTTCAATATGAGGAGTTTGGCCTTAGAATTGTTCTGACGCAATAACTCATAGGCCGCTTTAGCAACAAGGTCCTCATTTTATGAGAATTCAGGTTCATGTTACTCAATAAGTGACATCAGACCTTCTGCAGTCAGGAGTAACTTGATGTTTCTCCTCCAGCCAATGTAGTTTAGGCCGGTCAAAATATGATCTTTTATGAGGGTAGCATAGTTGATTTGGGTTGAAATAGTATAAAATCTACTCGATGTACAAAAATAACATTTAACATGATTGACAATCATTGAAAAACAGGGTAAAACAATCAATGGTCAATCACACCCTAAGCTTCCCTCTAGCTTATAGGGCATGAATTGGAACTTATCAACCCTTATGCTCCTGACTTAGCCTATCGGAGTTCATCATTTGCATGTTGGTTGAGTGGATTATTCTGCCCGTCACTTAGACTTCCAATGTGATTTAGCCACCTGAGTGTCATGCCCATTCCTATCGGCTGACATACACTCAAGTCAAGTGTATACCCTTAGTTTTGGAGGGAATTATGGTGTTTATGGGTTAATGCCTACTATCGTAGTACACGTACCACTGACCACATTCTCTACCTATTACATGTGAGATGGGTGTAGACAATTTCATCAACCTATCCAAGTATTATCTTATCGGCATCTACAAGAGTAGATCGATGAAATTTCTATACTTACCAACTAAGGGAGGCCATGGGAATCCCACCAACCTGGGTTTTTCATATTACACTTGTTTTAAAATTGAGGGATTACGGGAACGCATAAAATCACAACCATACATCCAATGTATAAGCACATAAACACATCCATCCAAGAAAAATTAAATACCAATGGTTATGGGATACCATCTTTAATCAACATGAGTTCACATCCAATGTAAACTCACTTTGATTACAAGATGGATGGGAGTAATCATAGCCTCATATGTCACTCCCACACATAACAATAATCATGTGATAATGCAAATATAACTAACCATTATAGGAAAATAAATCCAAAACTATAAACAACTTGGACACTCCAAATGAGCAAGTCCCTCCTCCAATCTTCTCACCAACGAACCGTCAAGATCTTTGATCAATGGTCAAAATCACGATCCCGATCTTATCATGATCATCAAGCGGTTACAATAAATAATATAAACTAATTTTAAATTATTATAACCCTTTAAATGTAAATAAAACTCAGGAAATCAGTCCACCAATTTAAACTGCCAGAAGGAAAATTACATAATCTTTACATGAGAGATGGGGAGAAGAATGGAAAAATAATAATTGCATCCAAAACCACATCCTTGCCATGCCTAGCACACACATCCATCTAATGCATGTAAATTATTAAATCCCATAACCATGGCCCTCATTAAATACATGATGCTCAAAGATTATAGATCCATATTTTATGTGAAAAATGCCAAAAACATATAAAAACACCATTACCATGACTAAACATGTCACAATGGCCATGAGCATCTAATGCCCATCATGATTTAATCAATACTACATACATGCTTATCAAAAACCAATAAAATAAGCCATAATGTAAAATGGGGAAGATGGATAAAAAAAAGGGTGAAGAGAAAAATCCCTTCACCCATCTTCCCCAATGAATCTCCTTTCAAAAAACCCTTGAAACTGATTTTTTTTATTATGCTTGTTGTTCCATCATGGGCTGTCCATGGGAAAAAAGAAAAAGGGACCATCCTCTTTCAAAAAAAACATGAAACCGTTCTTTTTTTTTTTTTTTTTTTTAAATGAATCTAAACTAAGAGCATCATATATAATAATAGATACAAAAAAATAAAACATTCCCATTTGATAGCAAGGCTCTAATACCACTGAAGACGATCAAGATAGATCTGCGGAAGCGTGGTAGGATCGATTCTATCAATGGAGAATGCTATTAAATTATCTAGAATAATAGGGGAATTGATCGTTACCTAGAGTTCCACAGATGAAAAACCTCCAACAGATGATTGCCCTTTCTCAGTTGTTCTAAATACTACGGAAAGCTTTGCGTTCCCACACGATCAAGCCAACTCCTCCACACACAAGGGTTCTCAAAACCCAAGCTTTCTCCAAGATCAAACACCAAGAGAGAGAGAGAGAGAGAGAGAGAGAGAGAGAGAGAGAGAGAGAGAGAGAGAGAGAGAGAGAGAGAGAGAGAGAGAGAGAGAGAGGAAGAGAGAACGGTTCTAGGGAGGGGAGTGCTCCACCGATTTTCCAAGGCTGAGAGAGTGCTCTTTGAATTTTGGCAATCTCATGAATATATGTGATTTGCCCTCTCACTCCCAAATTGGTAGCACACATGGGAAAGGAATATTGAGTTTCTTATTGGGACTCAATCACCAACTCATCCAATCTTTCCCACCAAGGAAAGATCCTTATTGCTAGAAGAATCCAATATTGGGTCCAATATCCAATATTGACCCAACATCTTTTCTTTTCTAACAGAATTGACATCACAAGTAAAAGAAAAAAATGTAATTAGATTTCATGAGTTTGCTCATTTATGAAGTCTTGAGGCACCCACTCTTTATTTTATTTTATTTTTTTTCCTGAGGATTATCTTTCATTTGGTTTTTCAGGGAAACAGAGGAAATCTTAAAGATGCTACCATAACTTGTTTGAGTTGTTTCTCACCTGGAGCTTTTACTCCATTTCATTTAATGGGAATTTGTTTTTGCCATGTCATAGGATCTAATTGTTGCATATAGGCAGCCATCGAACAACACTAATTGCTTACAATTTTCTTTTCCTACTTGGTTTTTCTCTTCTTGTTCTTTAATGAACAGTGTTTGGAATGAATCAGCACAACCAGTGGTTGTTATCTTTTGTGGAGTTAGTAATGTCCTTTGGACAACCAAAATGCTCTTTTCTGGTACGTATAATTATTTATCTATTGTTTGCTACATAACTCAACAAATTTTAAACTTGCAAATGGGGCTTGTTCTCATATGCTCCTATAAAGCTTCCTTTCAAATGATAGATGCTCACCCTTGAATGACCTTTGCTATGATTGAAAGGTTGGTTGTTCCCTACACTTGACAATGTCCATGTAGTTACTTTGGATTCCACACCAATGTATAAATATTTATATTGGTAATGATTATATATTCAATCTAATTAGGATAATGCTCTAAGCCTCTACTTAAGAAAAAAATATATATACATTGCAGAAGAACGTTCATGTGTGGGGCATAATTTATCTACAAATAAGAGCTTTTGGCTTGAGCTACTAATCCAAAGATCCATTATTGATGGATCCGTGAGTGAATAATGTTAAGTAGTGGAGGTTAGAAGTGCAAATTTACATCGCAGCTTTGATGATTGCACACATATATGCTCTGGTATTGTTAAGATTGGAATCAAATTGTGTGAATAGCATATCTATTTTCATTGATATGTGTTTACATTTATACAAGATAGAATAAATCCATATACAAGGTAAGAAAATCAAATCAAAAGAATATGGAAAGAATAATGAATGAAAGAATAAAATTAGGAGTCAATCAAACTAAGCAATAGCTGTATTATCACATGTGGGAAATGTGATTTGCGGGATCCCCAATATCTCCAATACTCCCCCTCAAGTTGGGCTGTGAATGTTGAGAACACCCAACTTGGCCTTCAAAGTGGTGAATAAAGTAGCGCCTAGGGCTTTAGTGAAAATATCCGCAATTTGAGTTGAACTAGTCACATAAGTCGGACGAAGCAGACCGTTGTTGATGTGATCACAAACAACATGGCAGTCAATCTCAGCGTGTTTGGTATGCTCATGAAACACAAGATTGGCTGCAATGTGGAGGGTGACCTGGTTGTCACAGTAGAAAGAAATGGGTTGGGTCCTTACGATGCCCAAGTCCTTGAGGAGAGTAGTCAACCAAATAAGCTTGCAAGTGTTGACAGCCATGGAACGATATTCAGCTTCAGCCGAGGAGCGAGAGACCATCTGCTATTTCTTCGACTTCCAGGAGATCGGGCTGGAACCAAGAAAAATGCAATAGCCACTAGTGGAGCGTCTGGTTACAGGGCAACTAGCCCAGTCGAAATCATAATAAGCGATTAATGTGAGAGCACTAGAAGAGGAGAGTAAGATGCCCTGCCCGGCAGTGCTGTACAAATACCGAAGGAGCCTTGTCGCAGCATCCATGTGGGGTTGGCGGGGCTGATGCATGAATTGGCTGAGAAGTGTAACACTGTGGACAATATCGGGCCTAGTAATGGTGAGATAAATGAGCCGACCAATCAGGTGGCGGTAGGGACCTGCATCAGCTAGTAACTCACCCTCAGAGGGAGATAATTTAAGGTGTTGTTCCACAGGAAAAGTTGTGCTTTGTGCCTCTGTAAAATTCATATCCGAAAGAATGTCCAAGGTGTATTGTCACTGATTTAGAAATATGCTATGCCGAGACCAGGCCACCTCAAGGCCGAGAAAGTACTTAACTGGGCCAAGGTCCTTGAGGCGGAATTACTGATGCAGTGTTTACTTTGAAGTCAGCAATGGCATTGGTGTTTGGACCGGTAATAAGGATGTCGTCGACATACACCAAAATATAAATAGCAGACGCATCCCGACCTTTAAAAAATAAGGAATAATCAGCCTTGGATTGAGTGAAACCAAGACGGATAAGTGCTGTGGAGAGCTTGGCGAACCACTGTCGGGAAGCCCATTTGAGGCCATATAAAGAGCGATTGAGTCGACAAACAGTATTCTCCCCCTATCCCTGGTAACCCTGTGGAAGTTGCATATAAACTTCTTCGTCAAGGTCGCCACGTAAGAAGGCGTTTTGTACATCAAGATGTGAGAGGGGCCATTGGTGAACAACCGCAATAGCCATTAAGGTGCGAACCCTTGGCGACCAAGCGGGCTTTGTAATGCTCGATGGTACCGTCCGCCTTTCTCTTGATCTTGTATACCCATTTGCAACCAATGGGTTTTGCATGAGAGGGTAGAGGGACTAAAGTCCAAGTGTTGTTAAGTTCAAGAGCCTGGATCTCAGCCTACACAGCCTCGTTCCAATCTGGGGATAGAGAAGCCTTTGAAAAACTAGTTGCTCCTTGATGGCAGAGAGACACCTGATAAACTGGAAATGAGAGGGTGAGAGCATATGATAAGAAATGGAAGAGACCTTAGGAGAGAGAGTACCTGCAGCGGAAGGAAACGAAGGGTGGGTAGTGATCGAACAATGGTAGTCCTTGAGACGCAAGGGCTATTGTGGGGTTCGTAGGGAACGTTTGAGAGGGATAATGGGGGATGGGGGGGTTCATTTGGGGGGGGGAACAGGCGGATGTTGTGCGGGATTAGGTTGAGGATCGGGTGCAATGGGTGCAGGCGGGGGGTTGGGAAAGACCTGGGCCGGTGGTGTGAGAGGTGGGTAGTCAGTGGTGGAGTCCATAACTGGTAAGGGAAGGCTGCGGGGGTCTGAATGGGAGGGTATTTTATGGAATGGGAAAATGATTTCATGGAATGTGATCTCACGACTGACAAATACTTTGTGGGTGGCTAGGTTATAGACCTTGTAGCCCTTCTGAGCATATGGGTAACCAATAAAAACGCCTGGAGAGGCACGTGGATCAAATTTATGTTTGATGGAATTGTGGGTATGGTGATAACAAAGGCACCCAAAGGTGTGAAGGTGATGATAAATGGGTGGTTTGTTGGTGAGAACCTGAATGGGTGATTGGTGGTGTAAAACTTTGGTGGGTAAGCGATTAATAAGATGCGTGGCTATAAGGATGCAGTCACCCCAAAATTCTGGTGGGAGGTGAGCTTGAAAAGAGAGAGCTCTAGCAACATTTAGGAGATGGCGATGCTTTCGTTCGACAACCCCATTTTGTTGAGGGGTGTCAACGCAACTATGTTGATGGATAAGTCCATGGGTGTTGAAAAATTGTTGAGAAGCATGGTTAAAAAATTCTTGACCATTGTTGGAACGGATCTATTTTATTTGGCTCCCAAATTGGGTTTGTATCGTTGAGAAAAAATTCTGCAATTGTGGCCAAGCATCAGACTTGTGGTTTAGTAAGTAAACCCAAGTGCACCTAGAGAAATCATCGACAATAGTGTGGAAAAAACGTGCACCACATCGGACGGGAACGACGTAGGATCCCCAAATGTCGCAATGTATTAAGTCAAAGCAATGAATCGTTGAGATCACACTCTTTGGAAAAGGTAAACGGGTTTGCTTAGCTAAAGGGCAAATAGGACAAACATGGTTATTGGATATAGTAATTTTAGTGTCAATTTTATTTAAAGGCTGAAAAACATTAGTGGAGGGGTGCCCAAGGCGATAATGCCAAAGGCTTGGGGTTGGGGAAGTGGTAAAAGCTACAAGGGGTGGAGTATTTGCGTCATCCAATATGTATAGACCTCCATGAGCCTTACCCAGTCTAATCGTCTCCTTCGTTTGTAGGTCCTGGAAAAAACAATGAGTAGGAGTGAATATGGCTGAACAATTAAGTGATTGAACAAGTTGTTTGACAGAGATAAGATTAAAATTAAAAGATGGAACCAAAAAAACATTATGTAATGGCAAGGTAGAAATGAGAACACAGGTCCCAATATGGGTGACCGAAGCACGATGTCCAGTAGGCAATATAATGGGAGAGGAATAAGGTTTAATGGTGTGGGACTGAAAAAGAGAGAAATCAGATGCCATATGATGTGTGGCACCTGAATCGATGATCCAAACATTAGAGTTGGGAATGTTACCTGCGGCATTGGCTAAGGGAGTCATATTACCAGAGTGAAGGAGGGCAAGGAGCTGATTATATTGATCTGTGGTGAAGGTAGGAGTAGGTACAGCAGGGGCGTCTACCACGGAGGCCTGCAGAGACCGAACTGGGTTGGATGGTGCGGCAGGTGTGGCAGCCTTGGAAGAGTTCTTTGGTGGGTACCCAATTTTCTTGAAGCAGCGGGACTCAGAGTGACCATCAAGGCCACAAAAGTCACAGTGGTAATGAGGTTTAGGGAGACCAGATTTAGTGTTGGGACGGCCATGTGCAGCAAGGGCCGATTGAGTTAGAGATGGCTCAGGTGCCGCCAGTATGGAGAGCTGTCGCTCTTCTTGGAGAAGTAGGGAATATGCACGGTTGATGGAAGGCAGCGGATCCATCAAAAGTAGCTGGCTGCGGATGGAAGTGTATGAATCATTAAGACCCATCAAAAATGCAAGAAGCCGATCGCGCTGAAGTAGTTCAGAATGGTGTTGAAGAACACCGCAGGTGCATGCTGGATAAGAATCATAGGACGCAAGCTCGTCCCAAAAACCTTTGAGAAGTGTGTAGTAAGTGGCCAAGGAGGACGTGCCTTGGCGATGATTGGCAATGGCACGACGGATCTCAAAGATGCGTGGGGCATTCTTTTGAGAGAAGCGATCGTGAAGGTCAACCCAAACCTCATGCGCAGAAGAAGCATAGAGGAAACTATGAGCAATGTCGGTGTCCAGAGAATTTGCGATCCATGAAAGAACCATGCTGTTGCAGCACTTCTAGTGGAGAAACTTAGGAGAGGTGACATCGGGTTGAGGAATGGAACCATCAATGAAAACCAGTTTATGTTTGGCCTCAAGATCCATGCGCATGGCGCGGCTCTAGGTGGGGTAATTGTAGCCGTTCAGGGGTTGAGTGACCAGAACAGCACCGGGGTTGTCAGAGTGATGTATAAAAAATGGGGAAGACCCATCCAAATCAGAGACCGGCAAAAAGGCAGCCTGAGCAGCAGCTTGTGCAGCAGCTTGTGCAGCAGCAGCTTCGGCGGCAACCTGGGCAGCAGCATCGGTAGGATCCATGAAGACGATTGGGAGAAGAAGAAGAAGATGGAGAAGATAATATGTGATAGGACCGGATTAGGCTGATACCATGTTAAGATTGGAATCAAATTGTGTGAATAGCATATCTATTTCATTGATATGTGTTTACATATATACAAGATAGAATGAATCCATATACAAGGTAAGAAAATCAAATCAAAAGAATATGGAAAGAATAATGAATGAAAGAATAAAATTAGGAGTCAATCAAACTAAGCAATAGCTGTATTATCACATGTGGGAAATGTGATTTGCGGGATCTCCAATATCTCCAATAGGTATTACTTCCGAACTTCTGAACTATAATTTAACAGATTAAAATTCTCATTTAAGTAGACAAAAAGAAGAGAAAGGAGTTAAAAAAGGGGGCTTACTGTTATAACCCACTTAGCCATTTAGGTTGACTATGATCATGGAAGGAGAAGAAACAGGGGATAAAAAATTGTAGGAGAAACTTGGACATATTCTATCAACCACCACCATTCTGATCATTACTACTGGATTCAATTTCATCTCCTTTCGAAATTGAACTCAACACACCCTGCGTGTACGTAGATGCAACCACCACCTTCTCCTCCATGATAACAATTCTCTGTCGTGGGCTCTCTTGCATTATTCTATCAGTTAGTTCAGTACTGGACCTAGAAGTAGTATCTGTTCTATCAATTGTTAGTCTTAAACCTACGTAGCCAGCCCCAAGTTTCACAATCACAAACTGTTATACCTGGCCCTGTCAGCAATCTGATTAATTCTAAATTCTGATTTTGGGAAATTGGTGTTCAAGAACTGTATCATTCAACCTTTTAAAAATCTTCCTGTGTTACATATCAAACTGTGGAAAATTGTTTTGACTTTATTGTTTTGTTCCATTTTGATGGTTGCAGGATGAGATATTTGATGAGGAGTGGGCTGTCCAAGAGAAAGGTAGCATCCATGGTCTGTAGACTCTCTCCACTACTGGGCTACAACATTGAGGAGGAGGTTTGGAGACCAAACCTTGAATTTCTTGTGAACACCATGGAGAAGCCTGTCAGGGATGTGGTGGAATATCCTAGGTTCTTCAACTACTCCTTGGATAAGAAGATAAAACCCAGGTTTTGGGTGTTCAAAAAGCTAGAATGTAGACTGTAGTTTGAAAGAAATGCTGGGGAAAAATGATGAAGACTTTGAAACGGATTATATGGGAATTGGAAGGATGCGTGTCCCTCCTCCCTCTTCTCAAGAATGATTGTAGGGTGAGAGTGGAAAGGGTAGGGGTGTTTCAATTTATATCTGTGACTGTCAAGTATCTTGTAATAAAATTGTATATCATAAAAGGGTTTAGGTTAAATCTCTTCTTAGGGCTTGTTTCAATTTATTCTGTGGCTGTTATATATCTTTAATGAAATTATGTATTAAAAAGGGGTATTGATGACAAAAAAACCAAGAATGTTCAACCCATTTCAAGTTTTGCTGACATGTAACAAATAAAGATATGGTTTTTCTTTTCCAATTGCGATTTGTATGATTGCTCACACATCCATACAATTTGCCACAAAGTTCTCATGGTACTGACAAAGTTATTTCTCTTTGTACTTCATGATATGTGTTTGTAAAAGGCGCAAGAGAAGTGGGAGTAGGGTCGGGGATGAAGATAACCAAGAATCTTCTATTCAAATATATTATAGATTCTAATAAAAGTTTTAGGATTATATAATAAATGGGAAAGGGTTACCTGAAAGGTAGTGAAACCCCTGTCTTAGTGCGGGGCAAATGGAAGTGCTCGCGGAAGCATCAACGGGGTGGATTTTCACCATTCATGGGGGCGGAATGGTAATTTTACGTCCCTATATATAAGTCTGGGCGCAAGGGCAATGTTGCCCTTCAAAGTTCTTTTTCCCATAATATATTATGCATACACACATACTAGTTCTTTTTCCCATAATATATTATGCACATAGGCATACCAAATCTATTTATAATTTATATAATATATTGTACAAATAGTAACCAAATGATTATAATTTGTAGCCCATAATTTATTGTCACAAATGATTTCTCAAAATTATTATCGAAAAAAAATGATTTCTCAAAAATAGGTAATAAATACAAATACAAATCATACCAAAAAGACCCTAAGATAAAGTTTTAAATTGTCTAAAAAACAATTGGTAAAGTGGGCAGAAAATGGAAAAAAAAACATCAATTAATGTAGTTAATGTAAATCTAATTAAATATAAAAAGCATACCATTAATTAACTTGTTCGATAGTCCAATTGCCTAACTAGTAGGCTCGTTTCCGTTTTGAGGTAGAAAAACAAGTGCTTTCCAACTTAGACGGCACCTCACTACCTCTACTAATAAATTCCATTACGAGGAAGAAAGAGTCTCTCAATTCTAAAAGATTTTATGGTTAAGAATACACAAATCTCAGTAATTAAGGCTAGCAGGGAAGGGAACAAGCAATACTTTTACGGCAACTGCTAACTCCATAGATCCTAGTAGAGAGGATCTAGATTCAAACAAATACCATCGAAACGGGGCATCCCCTCTCTGTAAGAAAGAAGAAGAAGTAGGGGGATTTTTATTTTTGTAGTTAGTAATCCAGACTATAAAATGAGTCTTACCTTACTGAGAAGAAGAGAGTTTAACAAACATAGACAACTTATCGTGCTTGGGCCTTGGGTCGCACCTTTTTGGGACCTGCTCTGCCAAGCACGCAAGAGGATTACGGGATGGTCCTAGGGATGTAAACAAATTGGATTCGACTCGGATACAGATCCGATGTGATCGGATTTGGATATTCCCTGGCTGAATCTGGATACCTGTAAACGGATTCGGATGGATTCGAATGCGGATTGAATTCAGATTTTCAACCAGCTGTTTACATCCCTGCCTTGTGTAACCCGGACCTTCCTCTCCCTAGCGGATACCATTCACAATCAATCCATTTCTCATAGACCATGATTCTCTTTTCCTCATGTTCTGGAACCTATTGAATCTTCAAAAACCCTTAAGAACATTATTTACTTAATTTTTTATTATTAAATATTCAGATTTTTTTTCGGATGGATATTTTTTGGAGTATTAGAGTTTTTTTCTGGATAACGCTAAATGAATACGGATTTCCCTACACGGATACAAATGCAGATCGGATTCGGATTTTTCGATTATCCACTTACCTCCCTAGATGGTCCGTTGGAAAAAGTGGCACCCAAGTTTGACCAAGTCCACTGGAGATGGTCTTCCATTGAACACTTGTGGGAGCATCTCAAGGGTAATCTTGTAAATTAATGGAAACACATGCAACCTTTTCACAAACATATTTCTATGAGCTTTACTCGTACGAGAACCTTTCTCTGGATTTCACTCCCTCGTGGGGATCCCATTCTCGTACGAGAATGTACAAGAATGGGTGTGAGGCGCCCATATGACCCCCACATGGTGAATGCCATATGGGTGGCTCACACCCATTTTCCTATGAAAATAGGAACCTTTCTCCCTCTCTATCCCATTAGCATAGGTTTCCTGGTTTCGTCAAATCCATGTGTGAGCGTAAGGGAGTACTGCATTTAAGAACTATTCTTATACGAGAATGTGATCCAAACTCTTTATGCTCATCAAGTCTGAAAGAGCAAGTCGGGTAGCTTAGACTCTTGAGTTTTGCCTTTATAACATTCACAGCCCTTAGCCAGTTTCACCAATTTCAAGCCTCGATGGTTGGTTTGGGCGCTGCAGAGATGTTGAACTTTTGCTTTAACCATTGCATCAAAATTCAGACTCATTTTCCACGCAGTAAAATCGCCATTGCTTTCCTATCCCAAAAGAACCATGGATGAGGTGGGAGTTCCAACCCCACTTTTCCTCATAACAGAGAATGCACCTATATTGGGAATCTTGGCCTTAGGAGCCAAGGAGGGTTCAACCTGATAGGGAAAAACACCTCTCCGACCAAGGTAAGTTTTATTTATTAATTTTTGTTTTTATGTTTTTGTTTTAAGCTAGCTATGTTGTTTTTTTTTTTTCACTGCACAGGATATAGATGGAGGAAAAGGCTTCAATGCGTGGATGTAGATGAGGAGAAAGCTTGAATATAGAGGAAGTTGAAGGTTATCAAAATAAGTTTAAAGTTGAATTTAAATGCAAGCTCCCTTTCACGTCATGAGGGGATTCTGTTATATCTAAAGCATGGGTGGAAAACCAGTTTTTCTGACTCGACTAGTCTTTTAAAAAACATGGTGACTCGACCTTGTCAAACTCGGTCAAAACGAGTCACGTTTTTAATAATTTAATGCAATTAATATGTATAAAATAGTGAAAAAAAAAATCAGAAAAATATGGGAAGACCAGGAAAAAATAAGAAATTCACAGATCATTGAATTTTGAGTTCATACCATTGAACAAGTGAAGGAAGTTGAGGAGTCGAGGTTTCTTATTGTTTTAGAATATGGATTTATTATTTTACTCAAATCAGTTTCTAAGTGAATCGGCTTTATGGTTTAAAGAAACGACTATACTTGTCGTGTCATGAATCGGGTAAAAATACGAAGTCCTATTTGACTCTCACGATTTATGATCTATTCTCGCCATTTTTTACCTTGACCTAGTTTATACCACTCTTGGCCAGGTTTTCCAAAATTTTGACTCAACTTGGGTGACTCGTCCCAAGCAAAACCAAGTTTTCCAACTATAATATAAAGGAGTGATATATATCTTGTCCACAAGAGTTTAGTTCATAAATGCTTTCTAGTTATGCTGAACTTCCATTCATGAGGATCTGCAATAAGTGTGTTCTTTACTACTCAGAGAATGTAAATGTTTTCAATTGCATAACCTTCTTTCTAAGGCACCTTTAATTAAATCGTTTCAACAATAAATATAAATTTCTTCTCATAGGTTGCAAATCTTCCAGTTGGATTTGACCACTTTATCAACTTTTTCAATTACTTTTGAAAGTTTATATGTACCTTTCTTCTCAACTAACTCTAGTAAACGTATTTTTAACCGACTCTGACTCTGTAGGTACAAGGGGATTTCTCGACACCGCCTCCATCCTGTAGCATGCGTTTCCCTCTTGGCTTCCTCTTCGCTCCATAGATGTGGGGGATGACTGCAACAAGGTGGGAGACGACAATTAGGATATTGTTTACGGTAGCCTGGAATATTCTTTTTATGTAATGGGAGTCGCCACCTTGATAAAGGTCTAGGACCCGTTGATGCAAGCCCGGACCAAGGCCTCTTAGACCACCGAATAATTGTATAAAGATCGACCCCGTATTCAAGCTCAAAAGCTCAAGTGCAGCCCAAGGCCTAGCACTTAGACTTGGCCCATAATGCAAAGCAAGCACATGAATAATATTTCTTAATCCTTATTATGCAATGTAAGGCTTTAATCTCAGCCATATAAACTCAATGGGAATTGAAGGCTGAGATATCGTAGGAGCTTTTAGGGTTTGATATGTGAAAAAACTTCATACTGGAAGATGATGTGGCATCCTCCTTTGGTGATGATTGCAACTACCCTAGTGGAAAGATGATGTGGAAGCAAAGAAATTGATGTGAACTCTTTATATCCTTAGTGTTTGATGATGTGGCAGCCATTCTCCCAAAGATTCTCTTGGTCCAAGCTCCTTCAACTAATTCTCCTAAGAGTCTTCCTTGAAGACTACAAAGAAGGCCACTCCCAAGAGTCTTCCTTGAAGACTGCAAAGCTATAAGCATTTTTCTAGAAAAATCATTTTTCTTGTTTTACAAGCTTATGATTTCAACCCTTGGATTGCAAGGGCTTTATTGTCTTTTTCTATGCTTTGTAAGGCCTATAAATAGTGGCTAATTCTCATGTAATAGATAGTAAAAAAAAATTGAATTTTGATGAATGAAAATCATTATTGCTCTATTGAGTAGACATTTGAACCATGATAAGTTCTTTATGAAACCAAGATGAGTTTCACTTCAATCAAGCTAAATTGAAGTCTTGTTTACATCCTAGAAGAGTTGCAAAACCCTTGGAGCTGCAAACACATCCTAGAAGAGTTGAGTTTCAGCCCACAACAATTCTATCTCTATCATTTTTTCTTTGTTTTAATTTTATTTCCAGAATTCGTGTACTCACTTCTTGAGATATTTCGAGCATGTTACATACTTTTCTGAATATAACTTCTGCATAACAGTTGTATACATTTCTCTTATCTCGAATCTCCAATTTGAATCACCCCAAAATGATTTGTGAGTACTAAGTTATCGCTATTTTACTAACAAGGTGTGAACCGGTCCTGTTTAGCCTTTTTGTAATTGTTTGTTTTATCATTATCCCAATCCTTTGTACACATAGCCTATCAAGAGGTTACATAATTTGGTATTAGAGCTTTGGAGGAGAGGAGACATTGTGATGGCACCCAAGTGTAGAGGTAGTCGTATGGCCTTTTTGAAAAACATCGATGCAGTTAACACATAATTAGCCACCTTGTCTCTTGATGTGCAGCTAGTTGGAAAGTTACTTCGTAAGATTGAGAGATTGCAAGTAGCGTCACACCGTCCATGTCCAATAATTTGTAAGATCAAGAGATTAAAAATTATGTTATGCCATCCACGACCATTAGAGATGGTGACATAGGTATGTGCTTCTTCTTCTTCAATGGAAGATGAGTCGACCATTCATGTTGTCACTAAGAAACTTGAACTATACTCACATCCTAGTTTTGATGACTACCTAGATATAAACATCGATACACATAAATGTATTGAGGAACTTGGATCAGTCCTTGATTTGAGTAAACCACTGGTGTTTAATGAATATCCGGAAGAACTCCATGAACATGGTGACTTCAACTTACTTGAATCAACTTTTGATATGGAAAATGAGGTAAGTCATGAGGTTAGTGGTAATATTCCTCAAGACACATTTGGAGAGGACCCTATTCTCCACATCCCACCCTCATCACTTGAAGTTGCAAAGCATGTTTCCGTACCACCATATCCGGCTGAATTCATCTATGGTGAGATGAGCAATAAGTTTCTCAATTTTTCATGTGCATGGAATGAAGACTACCCATATCATAATTATAACACTTATTATGTGTATAATGATCCGTTCACAACAATGCTTTCAATTTCATCTCGTCCTAAATTGGTCCAAGTCACTAGAGACTCAACAGTAAGCATAGGCGTTGTTGCATTGAAGAAATCAAGGCCAACCCATCAAGAGCTAAAATGGCATGTCACCATTCCTACCAAAGAAGTTACTTTATTGCAGTTGTTCACCTTTTTGCAAATTACATCATGTTTGATGAAAATCTTAAATTTCCATTTGATCCCGTTTGTGCTCAAGTACTTCTTGGGTGGAACAAGAATTCGAGGATGAATTCTTTTAAGGAAGAGGAGAATGATGCAGGCCCGGACCAAGGTCACTTGGACCATCGAATAATTGTAAAAAGATTAGCCCCGTATTCAAGCTCAAAAGCTCATATGCAGCCCAAGGCCAAGCACTTAGAATTGACCCATAATCCAAAGCACGCCCATGACTAATATTTCTTAATCTTTATTATGCAATGTAAGGCTTTAATCTCAGCCATAGAAGCTCAATGAGAATCGATGGTTGAGATATCGTAGGAGCTTTTAGGATTTGATATGTGAAAAAACTTCATAGTGGAAGATGATGTGGCATCCTCCTTTGGTGACGATTGCAACTACCCTAGTGGAAAGATGATGTGGAAGCAAAGAAGATGATATGAACTCTTCACATCCTTAGTGCTTAATGATGTGGCAACCCTTCTCCCAAAGATTCTCTTAGTTCAAGCTCCTTCAACTAATTCTCCCAAGCTTCCTTGAAGATTACAAAGCTAAAAACATCTTTCTAGAAAAATATTTTTTCTTGTTTTACAAACTTATGATTTCAACCCTTAGATTGTAAGGGCATGATTATCTTTTTATATGTTTTGTAAAGCCTATAAATAGTGACTGATTCTCATGTAATAAATAGTAAAAAAAAAAAAAAAAGGTTGAATTTTGATGAATGAAAATCATTGTTGCTCTATTGAGTAGACATTTGAACCATGATGAGTTCTCTATAACACCAAGATGAGTTTCACTTCAATCAAGCTGAATTAAAACCTTCTTTGCATCCTAGAAGAGTTGCAAGCCCCTTGGATCTGCAAACACATCCTAGAAGAGCTGAGTTTCACTCCATAACAATTTTATCTCTATCATTCTTTCTTTGTTTTAATTTTATTTTTCAGAATTCGTGTACTCACTTCATGAGATATTTCAAGAATTTTACATACTTTTTCTGAAGATGACTTCATAAAAGTTGTAGATCTTTCTCTCATCTCGAAGCTCTAATTTGAATCACCCCAAAATGATTTTTCAGTACAAAGTTATCACTATTTTACTGACAGGGTGCTAACCTGTCCTGTTTAGCCTTATGTAATTGTTTGTTTTATCACTCCCCCGATTCTTTGTACAAATAGCCTATCAAGAGGTTACATCACCTGTACATGTTTCTCTCTTTAGAAAGAGAGAATTGATTCACAAAGTCTTCTCAGATTTTTGTTTAAGTTCAAGGTTACGTGTTGGGAAGCTTTTACACACCCAACCCTGCCCAAAGGCTGGTCTCTTTCTCTATGTAGACTAGGGGTGTCAACCAGTCGGGCTCGATCGGTTTCAGTCGAGCCTAACTAGGCTTAACCAAGCTTGAAGCCTGCATTATGACTGCTCGTTTAGATAATCGAGTTGGGTCTGGATGGGCTCGATCGGGCTCAGACTATATTAATTCAAGTATTAGAATCGGGTCTTAACTGGTCTATGGGCCTATTTAAATCTAGATGGTCTTTAATTAGACTTTACAGGGTGCAGCCTCAAGGGTTGTACTAGCCAAAGTCCCAAATTGTATAACTAGCATTAGTTGCAATTGTTATTACCTTTAAAAACAATAGAATTACAAGGCTTCGTATGGCCAAAGAAAAGCCAGAATACAAATACAACATTTGAAATATAAAGTTTATAAAAACTAGATAAAACCTGGAACTTTTCCAAGGACAACAGACGAATATGAAGTCCCAAATTAATATCTGAATAGACCCAGACAAGGGCTGTACCTTCAAATTAGAACCAGTCTTTCTATGAGCAATTCCAACAAATGTTCAGCATAGCGAAGAGATTCCAAATTACATTTCGGTCAAAGCAGAATAGCATGTCTAATTTGAAATGAATGTTGGCCATGGTCACATCTTCTTTGGCGCTTATGGGTCCTTAGTGTATTGAGAATGTGCTGGATAACCTCTTTCAAGCTGGCTTTCTTCCTTCCCTAATGTTTCACAGTTTTGGATCCACATCTCCCACTAGCACTGTGCTCATTTAACTCTAACAATGTCGTGGTCACATCATCTTCTTTGCTTCCAGATCATCTTTCCACTAATGTACTTGAAAGGATATGCAATAGGGACTCTCCACATCATTACCCTCTATGAAGCTTTCCACATGTCAAACCCTAAAAGTTCCTACGATATTTAAGCCGTTGATTCCCATTGAGCTTCTGTGATTGAGATTAAACCTTTACATTACATAATAAAGACTAAGAAATGTTTGTCATGGGCTTGCTTTCATTATGGGCCAAGCCTAAGTACTAGACCTTGTGTTAGACTTGAGCTTTTGAGCTTGAATACGGATCGATCTTTTTACAATTATTCATTCGGTGGTCCAACTGGCCTTGGTTTGGGCCTGCATCACCACTCTTCTTTGAGCTTTTTAAAATTTTCATCTTTGTCATCAACAGTTTCCTACAATTCTCTGCACTTAAGTATCATAATGATAAATATAATACGTTTTGGAATACTAAATCTCTTTTTAGTAGCTATAAGCAGAACTTCAAAGATATGGTCAGTAGGAACAAAACATGGGATCAATATTCATAGATTAGGGAGATTGATTACATACTTTCAGTATTCCATCAACATGAGTTTTTTTAAAAGAATGATAATCTGAATTTTTTATTTTTTCTTGGTAGAAAGAGCATATCTCAGCAGATTTTACCTCCCAGTCTTCAGCTGAGAACTTCTGCGAGCACACTTCTTGAAATGATTCCTCGTTGATCTCCCCCAATTGCTTGATCCCAATTTTGGTGCTTTTATTGAATAATTCTTCAAAATCCTATGTTTAAGAATGTAAAGCGGATATGGGCTTTGGGCCAAGTCCTAGGTGCCCACATGGGTTGGCTGACCCAATCCACGAGCAAGGGGAGAGAGGGCCGGCCACTTAAGTGGCTGACTCTCTCTTCCCCCCCCCCCCCCCTCCTCTCATTTTTCGATTCTTAGTGTGAGTCTAAAAGGGGAAGGGGGGGGGGGGGGGGAAGGGGGGGCGTCTAACCCTAAGGCCATACACTGAAAACAATGACGTGCATTTATAATGTAGAAGTCTTCGAAGTTTATTGCAGGGTAATGGGACTAGTATCTGTTGCCCCCAATACCGAGACCGTTGTAGATCACTCGAATTGGGTATTGGATCTGGTAAAAGTAGCACCACAAAACACAAACATGAAACAAAAACAGAGCAAGATGACAGAGAGATTTAACGTGGTTCATAGACATATAAGATGTGCTATGTTCACGGGCAAAGCTGAGGCAAAGCTGAAGATGTTTCACTATGTAATGGAAGAAAATTACAATGGAGATCTCTCAAGAACACCCATAACGGCGCTGCTGCTCTCTCTTCTCAAAACCCTAACGTGAAATCCCAGAAATCGACCTACTTTACAACAAGATGGGTAAAAAATTTAAATACTCCTCCATCGGGTCAGGTTGAACTGTGCCCCGAGGGCTTCGCTACCATCACAGATCTTAGAAAAAATTTCATTCATGTCCCCACCTAAATATGTCAGAACATGCCAATCTTTGAAACGGCTCAAAATCAAGACACACATAAAAGGATCGGATAGAACACTTTTGCCCCTCAAGATAGTGATACAAGTTTTTTTTTTTTACTATTATACCTTCACCTATTTTGATACCACTGATACAGTATCAGGATCGGTCATGGTGATACCAATACGACAAATCTGATTTTGATAACTAACCCCCCCCCCCCTTTAACCACTTTCCTTCGGTAGGTGAATTGCTCATGATGCTTATATAAAATCCATTGTATTAGAAAAATTATAAGAAAATTATGAGCCATTATAGGACCGAGTTTCTCTTCACCCATGGCGGCAAAACTATCCTTTATTGTGGGGCTTGACGGTGTTCGGAAGGGACTCGAGGGGCATTTTCGACCCTGTATTTTAGGCAGGAGTAATTAAGAACCTAGGATGGTAGGTGAACCCTCCATCACGGGTGGAGGAAAACTTTCCTGGGATTGGGTATAGTGAAAAAAAAATAGATGAAATAATAAGTCTCTTTTCCATATTGACAATAATTAACTTAATAAAAAATTAATATGCATATAACTAATCAATATTCATTTTATCCACATGAAATTCAATCTTCATTCTGTCCACATGAATTTTGTAATACAAATAACATGATATTAAACTTAAGAAATCATGTGGACAGCTGCTAGCGCAGCTGGAATTGGCTAATGCGGTAGGCACTTAGGCCCCCTTGTATCCCACTTGTCCCCTCCCCCCACCGTCCCCTTTGCGACATCAAAAAACTTGAGAAACCATAGATTTCTATGGATATGAATTTAATAATTATAAGAGATTGGAGAAAACCAACATCCAGGTAAGTAAATTTATTGAATACAAGATATGATTAAATTATTTTTTTGATAAAGAACTATGCTTCAATTTGCAATAAGTAAATGTCTCCAAAGCCCTCATTTCTATATGTATCTTTGGTCACTGTGTAGACAGTAAGGGTGGCCTTCTTTAGTGCAATTTGCAATAAGTAAATGTCTCCAAAGCCCTCATTTCTATATGTATCTTTGGTCACTGTGTAGACAGTAAGGGTGGCCTTCTTTAGTGTATGTCAAAGTGAATAAATTCGTTGAGCTCATCAATCTTTACATGGAATGGTTTTCTATTGTCCAAGATAATGTTTTAAATTGTCTAAAAACCAATTGGTACAGGTCGGCCGAAAATGGAAGAAAACATCAATTAATGTAGATAATGTAAATCTAACTAAATATAAAAACATACCATCAATTAACTTGTTCGACAGTCCAACTGCCTAACTGGTGGGCTGGTTTCCGTTTTGATGTAGAAAAATAGAGCTTTCCAACTTAGATGGTACCTCTACTAATGGATTCCATTACGAGGAAGAAAGAGTATCTCAATTCTGAAAGATTTTATGGTTTAGAATACACAAATCTAAGTAAGTAAGGCTAACGGGGAAGGGAACAAGCAATACTTTTACGACAACTGCTAACTCCATAGATACTGGCAGAGAGGATCTAGATTCAAACAAATTCCACCGTAACGGGGTATCCCCTCTTGTAAGAAGAAGAAGTAGGGGAATTATTATTTTAGTGGTTAGTAACACGGGCTATAAAATGAGTCTTACCTTACTGAGAAGAAGAGAGTTTAACAAACTTAAACAACTTATTGTGCTTGGGCCTTGGGTCGAACCTTTTTGGGCCCTGCTCAGCCAAGCACGCATGAGGACTAGGGGATGGTCCGCTGGGAGAAGTGGTCTCTCGGTTTGACCCAGTGCACTGCAAATGGCCGTCCGATGAATTCTTGTCAGAGAATCTGAAGGGTAATCTTGTAAATTAATGGAAACCTTAGAAAAAGTGCTGAGGAAAAAAAAAAAAGAAAAATTTTGGGTTCCTAGTTTTTTATTTTCCTTAAAAAAAACACATGCACCCTTTTCACAGGCTTATTTCTATGAACTTTTCGCGAATCTTGATCACATTCATGTACGAAAACCATTCTTTGGATCACTCCCTCATAGGGATCCCATTCTGATACGAGAATGGGTGTGAGCCGCCCAGATGGCATCCACCATGTGGGATGTGGGGTCCGACATGGTGGATGCCATCTAGGCGGCTCACACCCATTCTCGTAGGAAAATGGGAACGGTCCCACATGGTGGATGCCATCTGGGCGGCTCACACCCATTCTCGTAGGAAAATGGGAACTCTCGATCTATCCCATGGGCATAGGTTTCCTTATTTGGTCAAATCCATGTGTGGGGTATAAGGAAGTAAGGTGTTTAAGATCTTTTCTTGTACGGGAATGTAATCCGAAGTCTTTACCCATCAAGTCTGAAAAGAGCTGGTCGGATAGCTTAGAATTTAACCCAA
Organism: Telopea speciosissima; assembly: GCF_018873765.1. Classification (NCBI taxonomy): domain Eukaryota; kingdom Viridiplantae; phylum Streptophyta; class Magnoliopsida; order Proteales; family Proteaceae; genus Telopea; species Telopea speciosissima. The sequence continues at coordinate 38,590,145 of NC_057925.1, forward strand.
AAAAACAAAGAAAGATAGCTTATAATCTTGAGTTTTGCCTGGGCGATGCAGAGATGTTGTACTTTTGCTTTAACCATTGCATCGAAGGCAACAACTCATTTTCCACTTAGTAAAATCGGCATTGCATGCCCATCCCAAAACAACCATGGATGAGGGCACACAGATCTTCTATGGTGCGCTGCCCTAGTCTGTCTGTGTTGCGTAGATATAGGACTCTGCGCAATGATCGCCTTACCCTCGTAGGGCAAGATGCTCGTACAGAGGTAAGGCAGTCAATGTGGGGCACCTTATGTCTGTGCAGCACGACAAGACGAGCAGCCCACGCCGTAGAAGATCTGGATCCAATGAGGTGGGAGTTCCAACCCCGCTTTTCCTCATAACAGAGAATGCATCTATGTAATCTTGGCGCAAGGAGGGTTCAACTCGATAGGAAAGAAACCCTCTCTCTGACCAAGGTAAGCTAGATTTATTAATTTTTGTTTTGTTTTGTTTTTTATTTTTTATTTTTTCTTTTTTTAAAGCTATCTTTGATGATTTTTTTTTTCACTGCACAGGATGTAGATGGAGGAAAAGGCTTCAATGCACAGGATGTGGATGGGGAGAAGGCTATGTGTAAAGTTAAATGCAAGCTCACTTTCACGTCTTGAGGGGATTCTGTACGTTATGTAAGCATGGTTGGAAAACAGGTTTTTCTGACTCGATTAGTGTTTCATAAAATCTTGGTGACTCGGCTTTGTCAAACTCGGTCAAAAATCATGTTTTTAATAAATTTAATGCAATTAATATGTATAAAATAGTAACAAAAATTAGAAAAATATGGGAAGATCAAGAAAAAAAAAAAGAAGAAATTCATAGATCATTGCATTTTGAGTTCATACCATTGCACAAGAGAAGGGAGTTGAGGAATTGAGGTTTCTTATTGTTTTAGAATATGAATTTATTATTTTGCTCAGCTCAGTTTCTACGTGAATCGGCTTTATGGTTTTAAAGAAAAAATGACTATGCTCGTCGTGTCATGAATCGGGTAAAAATTCTAAGTCTTATTTGACTCAGACGATTTATGACCCAGTCTCACCACTTTTTACCTTGACCTATTTTACACCACTCTTGACTAGGTTTTCCAAAATTTTGACTCAACTTGGGGGACTTACTCCAATCAAAAACCCAATTTTCCAACTATGGTCTAAAAAGTGATATCTTGTGCACAAGAGTTTAATTCAAATGCTTTCTAATTATTGAACTTCCATTCATTAGGACCTGCAATAATTGTGTTCTTCTTTACTACTCTTGAGAAGTAGATATTTTCAATTGCATAACCTTCTTTCTAATGCACCTTTAATTTAATCGTCTCAATAACATATAGAAATTTCTTCTCATAAGTTGCAAATCTTGTAGTGGGATTTGACCACTTTATCAACTATTTCAATTTCTTTTGAAAAGTTTATATGTGCCTTTCTTCTCAATTAACTTTGGTAAACGTATTTTTTTACAGACGCTACTCGATCTGTAGGTACAAGTGGATTTCTCGACACCTCCATCCCGTAGCGTGCATTTCCTTCTCGGTTTCCTCGTCGCTCTATAAATGTGGGGGACGACGATAAAAGGAGTTGCCACCTAGATAAGGGTCAAGGACTCCTACATGTTTCACTCTTTAGAAAGAAAGAATTGACTCATGAAGTCTTCTCAAATTTCTAGGTAGGTTCAAAGTTACCTGTTAGGAAACTTTTACACATCTAACCCCGTCTGGTCAAAGGCTGGTCTCTTTCTATATAGACTAGGGGTATCAATCGGTCGGGCTCGGTCGGTCTCAGTTGGGCCTAAATGGGCTTAACCAAGCTTGAAGCCTGCATCGTAACCGCCTATTTAGATAACTGGGTTGGGCCCAGGCGGGCTCGGTTCGGCTCGAGCTATATTAATTTGGGTATTAGAATCGGACTTTAATCGGGTCTTAACCGGACTATGGAACTGTTTAATCTAGACGGTCTTTAAATGGGCTTCAAATGGTACAACCTAAAGGGTTGTACTAGTCAAAGTCCCAAACTGTATAACTAGCATTAATTAGTTGCAATTTTTATACCTTTAAAAACAACAGAATTACAAGGCTCCGTATGGCCAAAGAAAAGCCAGAATACAAATACAGCATCTGAAATATAACGCTTATGACAATTATCTAGAACTTTTCCAGGGACAGCAGACGAATATGAAGTCCCAAATCAATATCTGAATAGACCAAGACAAAGGTTGTTCCTTCAACTTAGAACCAGTCTTTCTATGAGCAATTCCAACAACGTTCAGCATAGCTAACAGATTCCAAATTACATTTAGGTCAAAGCAGAATAACACCTCCAATTTGAAATGAATGTTGGTCTTGGTCACATCTTCTTTGGCGCTTATGGGTCCTTAGTGGATTGAGAATGTGCTGGATAACCTCTTTCAAGCTGGTTTTCTTCCTTCCCTGAAGTTCCACAGTTCTGGAACCACTTATCTCCCACTAGCATTGTGCTCATTTAACTCTAACAATGTCGTGGTCACAGAATTATATATTTTATCACCCCATTCCTCTTTGAGCATTTTTAATTTTTCATCTTTGTCGTCAATAGTTTTCTGCAATTCTCTGCACTTATGCATCATAATGATAAATAAAATACGTTTTGGAATTCTAAATCTTTTTTCAGTAGCTATAAGCAGAACTTCAAAGATATGGTCAGTAGGAACAAAACATGGAAACAATATTTCAGTGTTCCGTCAACATGAATCTTTTTAAAAGGATGACAATCTGAATTTTTAATTTCTTCTGGGTAGAAAGAGCATATCTCAGCAGAATTGACCTCCCAGTCTTCAGCTGAGAACTTCTGCGAGCACACTTCTTGAAATGGTTCCTACTTCCTCGTTGATCTCCCCCAATCGCTTGATCCCAATTTTGATGCTTTTATTAAATAATTCTTCAAAATCCTGTGGTTAAGAATGTAAAACGGCATGGGCTTTGGGCCCAGTCCTAGCTGCCCACATGGGCTGGCTGACCCATTCCGCGAGCAAGGGGAAAGAGGGCTGACTCTCTCTCTCCCCCCCCCCCCCTTCTTTGTCGATTCCTAGAGAGAGTAAAATGGAGGGGGGGGGGGAGGGGAGGAGGCATTAGGATTTTGGTTATAAATAGAGAACCTCTAACCCTAAGGTCATACACTGGAAACAATGACGAGCATTTACAATGTAGAAGTCTTCGAAGTTTATTACAGGATATATCAAGACCGATGCGGATCGCCCGTATTGGGTATTGGATCTGTTAAAAGAAGCACCATAAAACACAAACATGAAACAAAAACAAAGCAAGATGACAGAGAGATTTAACGTGGTTTATAGACATATACGATGTGCTACGTCCACGGGCAAAGCTGAAGATGTTTCATTATATAATGGAAGAAACTTACAATGGAGATCTCTCAAGAACACCCAAAACGGCGCTGTTGCTCTCTCTTCTCAAAACCCTAACATGAAATCCCCAAAATCGACCTACTTTACAACAAGACGGGTAAAAAATTAAAATACTCCTCCATCGGTTCGGGTTGAACTGTGCCCCATGGGCTCCGCTACCATCACAGATCTCAAAAAAAATCCCATTAAGGTCCCCACCAAAATATGTCAGAGCATGTCAATCTTTGAAACGGGTACAAGTTCAAGATGTACATAACAGGATCGGATCAAACACTTTTGCCCCTCAAGATAGTGATACAAGTGTTTTTTTATTACTATTTTACCTTCCCCTATTTTGATACCACTGATATAGTATCAGGATCGGTCATGGTGATACCAATACGACAAATATGATTCTGATACCTAAACCCACCCCCACCCCCCTTTAACCACTATCCTTTGGTAAGTGAATCGCTCATGATGTTTATATAAAATCCTTTGTATGAGAAAAATTATAAGAAAATGATGAGCCAGCCACTATAGGACCGAGTTTCTCTTCACCCATGGCGACAAATCTATCCTTCATCGTGGGGCTTGAGGGTGTTCAGAAGGGACTTGAGGGGCATTTTCGACCCTGTATTGTAGGGGGAGTAATTAAGAACTTAGGATGGTAGGTGAACCCTCCAACATGGGCGGAGGAAAACTTTCCCAGGATTGGGTATAGTGAAAAAAAAAATTGGATGAAATAACAAGTCTCTTTTCCATATTGACAATAAATAACTTAATCAAAAAACAAAGGGAAAATTTCACGAACACCCCTTGTAAGTATATAATATATCACGGACACCCCAAACATTATCAAAATATCAACCTTCCCCTTGACGTTAAGCACAATTAGCACCCAAAGTTGAAATGCCCATTTTAACCCCATTAGTTATTTAATTAATAACCTCTCATTCCATCTTCTTCCCTGTTCGACCATCACCTGCGCCAACTCCAGCTCCGGTGACAATCAAGTGCGGCAAGTCCATCTCAGGTGACCATCGATCACCTGCTTTGTGGCCTTCTCAGCTGAGTTCCACTTCATTATAAACTCTGCAGGAACCTACTAGAGAAGCCCAAATGACAACATTTGGCTCAATGGCCATACCTTCTAAGCCGAGAGCAACCAAGGAGATCAACCATGCAACCATGGTGCTCAATCTCTGGTTCTATCTTGTATAAATACCTCATCTCATTGAAATGGAATGACACTCTTCAATGTTAGAAATTGATTGTATATTCATTGACCTTAATTGTCTCTACCATAATAGTAGAGTATATATATACAGGAGATTACATTGTGATCTTGTAGGATCTTAGAGAATAGTACATAATAGGAAAATGGATATTACAAGAGATATTATCACATGTGATAACGTTGTGTATGGTAAGTCTTGGTATCCAAGGAAATGCCACATATGATAACACTGTGAATGGTAAGCTAGTCTTCATATCCAAGGAATTGCCACATGTGATGTTGCTGAGAATGGTAGGTGCATGCATGGCAGTTGGAGAGAAAATACGGAGAGAGAAGATCTCTCGGTTGATACACCCCCTCAAGGTGGGGATTTGATCGGTCGAATCCGCAGCTTGTCACGAAGGAAATTGAATTGAGCGGTGCTGGGAGCTTTAGTGAATACATCGGCGACCTGATCATTGGTTGAGATGAATTGGGCCTGAAGTTCTCGAGCAGCGACCTTGTCTCGAACAAAATAAAAGTCTATCTCCACATGCTTTGTGCGAGCATGAAAGACTGGGTTTATTGATAAGTAGGTGACCCCAATATTGTCGCACCAAAGTATAGGAGATGTTGTGACAGGGATTCCAAGTTCACCAAAAAAGCAACGCAACCAGGTTAGCTCGGCACACGCATCAGCTATGACCTTATACTCAAACTCGGTTGAGGACCGAGCCATAGTCTTTTGTTTCTTCGAGGTCCAAGAGATCAAATTGGGACCCATATAGATAGCATAATCACTGGTGGACTTTCTATCAGAGCTGTCACCGGCCCAGTCTGCATCAGAGAATGCCTGTAACTGGGTGCTGTTGGCTTTGGTAAAAAGGAGCCCATGTTCATGAGTGCCTTTAAGATACCGTAGGATACATTTCACCATAGTCCAGTGATCCTCGGTAGGGGCGTGCATATACTGGCAAACCCGATTGACAGAGAACGAGACATCCGGGCACGTCAGTGTGATATACTGTAGAGCACCAACAATTGATCGATACAGAGTGGGGTCGGTCATAGGAGCACCCCCTGAAGTTGATGCTCGTGGCGTGGTGGCTATGGGAGTGGAAACGGGTTTACAAGCTATCATGACAGCACGCTGTAAGAGATCAGATATGTACCGGGATTGCGACAACAAAACTCCACCCGGTTGATAAATAGTCTCGACACCAAGAAAGAAGGTGAGAGGGCCGAGATCCTTGATCAAGAATTCCTTGGCCAGCTTGGAGAGTAAACCTATGATATGGGTTCCCTGGTTACCTGTAACCAAAATATCATCAACATAAACCAGGACATCAGTAGTGATGGGCCCATGCTTATAAATGAATAGAGATGTGTCAGTTTGGGATGACCGAAAACCAGAGGAGACCAAGAACTTCGATAATCTATGGAACCAAGCCCGTGGGGACTGTTTAAGCCCATAAAGGGATTTGTGAAGGCGACACACATGATTGGGTAGATTGACATCAGTGAACCCCTGTGGTTGAGTCATGTAAACCAGCTCATCAAGTACGCCATGTAAAAAGGCATTTTGAACATCCAACTGGTGGACCGACCATCCATTAGAAACCGTTAGGGATAGAACGATTTGAATGGTGGTAGGTTTGATCACAGGGCTGAATGTTTCATTGTAATCCAGTCCAGGTTGTTGGTGGAAGCCCTTTGCCACAAGGCGGGCTTTATGTCGCTCAATGGAGCCATTAGCCTTGCGTTTAACCCTGTAGATCCACTTGCAGCCAACTAGATTCATTGACTCCTGATAGGGCACAAGTGACCATGTGCCATTCCGTAATAAGGCATTAAACTCATCAGCCATCGCCTGGCGACAGTAGGGGAATTTATTAGCCTGTGAGAAGCAGGTGGGTTCAAAGGTCAGGTCAAGTGTGGTAGGGATAGTGTGGTGGGCGTTGGGTTGGGGTAATGTATTAGGGTCGACATAGAGGTTAAGTAGAGATCGGGTTTTTAGTGGACGGTTGGAGGGGGATGCCAAGGGAACTGTAGGGGGGGAGAGGTGGCAGTGGGGGGGTGGTAGGGTTAGGTGAGGGGGGATTGGGTGATGGCGGTGTTTGGTGAGGGAAGGGAAGGTTGAGATGGGGTGGTGGGGTCGTGTGAAGGGGGGGGCACAACATTGGGAGCCATGGTCCAAGGGGTATTGGGCGTTGGAGGGCAGGGGGAGGGATTGGTGCCTATTGAGAAAAAGGAAGTACATCCTCATTAAACCAAACATGGCGGGAAATATAAATGCGATGGTTGAGATGATCCATACAACGGTAACCTACATGTGATGGACTGTATCCTAGAAAAACACAAGGAGAAGATCTAGGGTCCATCTTATGGGCATGGTAAGGCCTAAGCCAAGGAAAACATAGGCAACCAAAGGCACGAAGAAAAGAATAGTCAGGGTCCTGTTGGGTCACCAGCTGATGGGGGGAAATGTTCCCAGTAATAGAAGATGGCATACGGTTGATTAAATAAACCGCAGTCTCAAAAGCATAATCCCAGTAAATGGATGGAACTGATGCATGAGAAAGTGGGTAGGACTTGTTTCAGCAATGTGCCGATGATGTCTTTCAACAGAGCCCTGTTGTTCATGAGTGTGCGGGTAGGAGACACGGTGTTGGATGCCATGGGTGGCAAAAAAGGAGGAGGGGGAACGAAATTCACCACCCCAATCAGTCTGAATGGCCTTGATAGGACGTGAAAATTGTTTTTCTACCAAAGCTTTAAATTTAATGAAACAAGGAAATACATCAGATTTTAATTTTAAGGGATAAAACCAAATGTACTTGGTAAAATCATCAACGAAAATTAAAAAATAATGATTGCCTTCAGAAGAGGCAGTTGGATGAGATCCCCATACATCACTAAAAATCAAATCTAAAGGAAAAGAACTACGAGAAACAGTTTCAGTCAAAGACATACGATGGGCCTTGCCCATTTGATAAGCGAAGCAAAGAAGAGAAGTTCATGAGAGACGCTAATCTGGAACCATGAGAGGAAGAACATGATCATGTGGGTGTCCCAAACGATGGTGCCAACAGTCATAGGAGGAAGCAGAAGCCAAGTTTGCAGAAGGAGGGGAGGCAGTGGACAAGGTATAGAAGCCATCTTTATTGGGTTCGGAAAAGAGAATCGCCTTGGTGACTAGATCCTTCACAAGAAAAAAGGAAGAGTGAAACTCAAAAAATACATGATTATCACGACAAAATTTTTTAACAGAAATTAAAGAGTTAGTGAGGGAGGGAAATGAAGAACATCAGAAAGTAAAAAAGAACGATTAGAATAGGGAAGAGATACTGAACCAATGTTTACGATGGGTAGACCATTACCATTACCTACTTGAAGCTGATTGGTACCTGCGTATGGATCATAAGTGGTGAAAGATTAGATATCAGGGGTGGCATGGTGAGTGGCACCTGTATCAGGGATCCAATGGGTGGGGACGTGGGGCTGTTGTGGAGGGACGATGGAGGGGGGAGGGTTATGGATGGAGGGTTGAGGGTTATTGGTGGAGGGTTGAGGGTTGTGGGTGTAGTAGGTGGTGGGCTGGTTTGTTGGTTGAGGGTAAGGAGAGGGTGATGGGGTAGGGAGAAGGGGTGGTTTTTGGTTGTTGTTGGAGGATTGCTGGCGATAGTAGCATGAAGGAGCCTGATGGTTGGTGCGGCCACAGATGGTGCATGGGCTATGTGCATAAGCATTGAAGCGTCCAAAACCACGTCCACGACCCCGGCCTCTAGGGGTGCCACGGCCAGAGGTTGTAGAGCCAGAGCCGCGGCCTTGCTGGGTGAGATTAGCTGAAGTGGCGGCAGATGGATCAATTGTTGCACATCTTGAGGTGATGAGGGACTCATGACTCATGAGGAGCCCATGCAAATCAGAGTAAGAAAGTGGCGCCTGGCGATACATCATGGTAGGAACGATGGATTGGTACTCTTTGCGTAAAGATCTGAAGATATGAATGTTGAAGTCCTCTGTAGAGAGTGGCTTGCTTCCAGCTGCCAGTTCATCAGAGAGTTCCTTTGCCCGATGAAGGAACTGAGAAATAGTTTCATCATGCTTGTGTACCAAGTTTTGAAGGGCAAAGTTGAGAGCAAGTATGCGTGGAGTGTTGGGATTACTGAAGGCTGCCGTAAGGGCATCCCAAATCTCTTTGCTGCATCTTAAACACGCCATTTTGCCGCTTTCTCAAGGTCATCGGGGCATGGTTTGTCACCGGTAACATAGTCATAAAGTCATTGTCCAATCAGATAGGGGACAACCTGTGTCTTCCATGCCAGTAGATGTAGTTTGTAGAGTTTAGCTTAATTGAGAGGAAGTGATGAGCACCCGAGCCAGGTGTGGGGGGTGCAATGGAGGATGGGGGAGGGGAGGTGGAACTAACAATAGAGCTGCCTTAGTCGGCCATGGAGTCCAAAACGTGGGAGGGGAGAAAAGAAACTTAGTTGGGGAAGGGGAGCACGTTTGAGCATCTAGCTCTGAATACCATGTTAGAAATTGATTGTATATTCATTGACCTTAATTGTCTCTACCATAATAGTAGAGTATATATACAGGAGATTACATTGTGATCTTGTAGGATCTTAGAGAATAGTACATAATAGGAAGATGGATATTACAAGAGATATTATCACATGTGATAACGCTGTGTATGGTAAGTCTTGGTATCCAAGGAAATGCCACATATGATAACACTGTGAATGGTAAGTCTTCATATCCAAGGAATTGCCACATGTGATATTGCTGAGAATGGTAGGTGCATGCATGGCAGTTGGAGAGAAAATATGGAGAGAGAAGATCTCTTGGTTGATATTCAATAAGGCCCGAGTTGCAAAAGTACTAAAGACCCCCAACATATGTGATCCCGTTTGGCCTTATTCCTTCTTCACACATTAATGAGAAATTAGCAAGAGCAGTAGTTCCATCTCCATGCATTGCAAGCCTGAAAATCATAGTTGTCCAAGCTACCACATCCTTCTTGTGCATTCAATTCAAGCAACCATATGAAACCTCAGCCTTGACATTCCCTATAGCCATTGCCATGAGAAGCACTGCTTCCCAATACTTAGACAGAGAGAATTATTTTAACGAAGGGATAAATACAGTCAACCTGCAATTGAAATAGAAAAGAATAGGAGTTGAATACATGAGCCATCAATTATATACTGCAATACATCTTTTGTCAGGAAGATCTACTGGTATTTACCCAAAAGATTAGGCAACGATAGAGAACCAGCAACCTGAAACTGCACTTGATGGTAACTTGCAGAATTAGTAGGGAATCCTGATTCGTTATCACAGCAGGGAAATGATTTAGTTCCCAAAATTTGAAACCGATAGGATCAGAAACCAGAGAGTTCCTGTGAAATCTTCAAGTCTCAATATACCGTCACCAACCAGGGGAACAAAGAAAACAACAGCAGACTAAAAGAGACAAGGGAGAAGAGAATTGACGAGCACATTTATATATGAAATCTTAGGGCATAAAGCATACATTTTACCACATTGGACAGAGTTACTTTGGTGTTTTCTTATGCTTTTCAGGTTTTAGGTGAATTCTTGTGAAAATCGAGCAAAAGATGGTAAAAATAGCCGGAAGCGCCCAGGAGTCAAGAAAATAAAGTTTGGATTGAGCACTGAAAGAATCACACCAATCAATCTAATTTGAATGTGATTACAGTGGGCCCCTTAGCATAATTTTGAGGTGTTAATAGTATAGATGCATAGCCCGTCGAGTCAGCTTCGCAACGGTTCAAATGACACTTGATTCCGAGTTGAAACGAAGAAGTTACGGCCGTTTCCGTGGATAGGGGTTTATTTGTAATTATTGATAGTTAGTTAGGGATAAAGTAAAATAGAAGTTCGGATTCTAGGGGCCTTAACATAATTATCAGAAGTTATCTTTTTGTCAGCCGAAAGATTTCATTTGGAAGGCTCTGGAGCAGTCCAACTTCAACTTGAGATATCTTGGGCTCCCGAACTCCAAATTGGACAAAATTTGGGTCTATTTTGGGTGATTTTTCGTAAGGAATACAACAGTAAGGTCTATATAAGCATCCCATACTCCACATTTTTTAAAGGACAGGTTTGACATTTCATTAATTGTGAGTGGAATCCTAGTCATCACCCTTGCTCTCTCTCTCTCCTCCAACTTTTCAAGGGCACTTTTGAAATTCTACTTGGGATAGATTTCTTTTGAAAAATATTCTCTCATCTATGGAAGGTTGAAAAGTCAAAGATGCCTTGATCTCATTGCTTGGAGAAGACACCTACAAAGAAAAGGAAGCACAAGTTAGAATTAGAAAGTTACTTTTTAATAAATAGAAGGTTTATGTATCTAGGATTCTTTTCTCTCCCTCTTTCTATTTTTTTTTTCTTTCTTGGGATTCAAGGCAATGTAAAGGTGGAAGGAGAAGAGAATATTTTTTTTTCTTAGGGAATATTTCTCCTACCACTTCCCTCTTCTCTCTTCTCCCTTCCCCCTGTAAATACCCCTTGCCCTTTGGGTCGTAACAAGTTAGTTCTAGTTTAGTTTTTAAGTTAGTTTTAGTTTAGTTTTAATTCAGTTTTTAGTTCAATTAATTAGTGAAAGTTCTTCTTCTCTTCTTCTAGTTTTTGGCTTTCTAAGTTCTAGTTTGATTTCATGCTTTCAATTCCATGGTTGTAATGCTTTTGATTTATGCTTTAATTTTATGTCTTCAATATGATTGTAATAATTCTAGTTTAGTTTCAAGCTTTTTAGTCTAAATTCCTAAGTTGATGACAAGACTTGGAGATTTAGAAGAGGAAGTCATGCAAGGTTTGTTCAAGTATCCAGGTTTCTACTCTCTAAACTCTTAAACTCATTCTCCCTCTCTTCTATCTCATTCTCTCTTCTTCCATCTCATTCTTCTTCTTCTTCTCCCTCTATTTCTTTTATTTTTTTTATGTGGTTGTGGTGTGTGGCTGCAATTTGTTAGTTTAATTAGTTTAATTTAACACTTTAATTTGGTTCACTTTGCATTACTTTAAAGTGAGTAAAATAGGGTGACGTATATCTCCTCGTGTTTGACCCGTAGCTACAATTGATCCGTACGCTTGCGGTATTATTTTAACTCAAACAAGTTTTTGGCGCCGTTGCCGGGGAGATTATTGTCCACTTTATTTTTTTGATTTTTAAGTAATTCGAAGTGCTTTATTTTATTTTACCTTTTCTTCTAAAAAAAATCAATTTTTGAAAACCTCATCTTGTTTCTCTTCTGTTTCAAAGACTGTGCGCCCAATCTAAAGTCCTTCTTATGCTTAAACCCAACCTCTTTTGGTGTCCCTCATAGGATTAAGTTGCCTATGACGCTGCACCTTGACTTGATTGGGTGGAATGGCAAATGACTTATCTTTGGAGGTGACCAACTTTGATAACAGGAAAACGACATAGTGAGTGCCTTGGAAACAAAAATGTATAGTAGTCCTCCACTCTACACCAATTGGAGTTGCCCGTAGGTGGCTCTTGAAGACTATACGGGTTCCCTTGCTGTCAACCTATATGGCAACCTTACAGCTTTGGAACCATTGTTTCAATTTTTGAGGGCAATGCTCCAACTGTCTATTTATTCCCTCATGTTTTTAGTGAATTTTTTCTAGTCTTTTATTTTTCTTTAATTTTTCTAAGGGAGACCTCAATTTGGGATAGGTGGTTAGTTTAGAATAATGGGAGATACACTTCCACCTATGACTTTGGGGGAAAGGTGGAACTATGCTAAGGCAACCATAACTTTGGGAAAAATGTTTAAACAGACTAGGGCGGCCAAAAATAGAGAGTTAGAGAACAACTTTGCACCACCCCAGTACAATTTTGTTCCCCAACCCAACTATGGGCTTTCAGAAAATTTTGACTGGTCTCATCCCCAGGCTATCCATGTTATGGATGGATGCCCTAATCTTTATGGGGACAGCTATGGTGATGAGCATGTGAGTCCTCTATTTCAATATAATTCTTTTGGCACTTACAATCAGGGGTGGAGTGATCATCTCAATTTCTCGTGGGATCAATGGAATAACCAAGCTGAACCACCCAATTTCCAATACCATGGTTAGTTTGGTCCTCCAATACCCAATCCTCCACTAAATCTCAATGAGACACCTCTCCTTGAACCATATCACCAACCCCCTAAGTTTCAAAGCATGGGTGAGGAGGCCAGACTGAGTGAGCTTGAGAAACACATAGCCCTTCTCACGGCAAGCCAAAATACCATGGAGAAGCAACTCTCTCAACTGATAACCATGGTGCAAGAGGAGGAAATGGGTACATTACCTAGTCAGCCTGAACTGCCCCATCCCCAGTTTAATGATGTTGAAAGTCCACCACCCCAGTTTGAAAGTCCACCACCCCAGTTTGAGGTTAATGAGAGTCACTCCCAACACAATGATTTTCAAGATGATTTATTTGTTGAGATTGAGTCTCCTGAAGATGTTAGTAAAGCGAGGTTTGATGAGCTACCTAGGGGCATCCAACTTTTACCTGAAATTTTTGATTTTAGTACACCTAGTGTTTCTACTAATTTAGAATCAGATTTTCATGATAGCATAGAAACCCTGGAAATTCGATCTCCCTCTCTCTCTTTGGAAAACCCAGTTGACTGTCATACTAAGGATTGTTTTGTTCCACATATTGATTTGTCCAAACCTCATAGGTTTGATGATTTTATTGAGAAGGACAATGTTAGTCCTGATACTCTTCAAGCATTTTATCGCGATCCTTATTTGGAAAACCAAGTTATGCAAAGGACGGATAGTTGTATTGCTAGGATTGATTTGAGTAAACCTCCTATTTTTTATGATTATTTTGATGAGGTTATTCTTAATCCTTTTTATACTTACTGTGATCCATTTTTTATTGGTTTTTCTAAACATGACATGTGTTCTACATTGCAAACAGGAGAGAAGGGGAGGATTTATGACATGAGTTTTAATGCCTTCATTTTCTACTGTCCCATGAGGATAAATTCTTCTATTGGATATTTCTCAGTTGTGCTTAACTTCTATATTATTTCTCGCTTTACTAAAATTCATGGTCGAGTGTTTCTTAGTTCTGAAGCTATTTCTCCATTTACTGGCCATGGATTGAGATTTCTATTGCTGCTCCTAGCACTTTTTGTAGAGCTCACAACTCTTCATGATCCTCTTTTTGATTATATCTGGTAAGCCTCTTCATCTCCTCCCTTGTCCTTATTCTTTCTTTTATGCATGCATTGAGGACATTGCATGAATTAAGTGTGGGGGGGGGGGGGTGTGAGCTTGTTTATTTGGTAAATTTTGATTGTGACGGTACTTTGGTTTTGTGCATACATTTCTTTGATTGCGAAGCGAGAGAAAGAGGGAATTAGGTACCCTAGCAAGCGAAATAATAAAAAACCCTTTTTCAAGGACGGTAGTTGGTTTGTATCCGGTGAGAGGGATTGAGTTTGAAAATATGAGCATTATTTCATTTGATGGCTAGATTTCTCTATGTGTTTTATGGACCCTTTGATTTTTTAACTAGTAGTTAAGACCAATTTGTTTGTGGCAAGGCAAGGCATGAAACTAAAAAAAAAATGAAAAAAAAAAAAACAAGGAACAAAAAAGAATGTGGAATTCCTTGGGACTAGACCGGGCACTGTGCCTCATGAAGCAGGGTGACTTGATCGAAATTCCTTGGAAGGAAACTCAAAAAAAACTCTTGCATCAATGTCTTAATGTTTTTATGGATATATGCAAAAAGCTAAGCTACCAAGTATTTGGGTGTCTGGTGTATGCTCCACCATGTCATTCAGAGAACAATAGTGGAGTAGAAATAGAGTTTGTGGTTGAGAAAGAAAAAAAAAGCTTTTGCCTTACTGCCTGAAAAAAAAAGTATGGTAAAAAATACTCAAAGCCTAAGTCTTTGGTTCCATTGATATTATGAGTGGTTTACTTGAAGGTGAGTAGTGTTCAGAAAATATGAGGAGATCCCTTGACCTTGATGCATGCTTATTACTTGAATTGATGCGGGGTGATAAAATTCAAGTGTGGGGGAACCCTTGGCTCCTTGATCTTTAGGTGAGCACTTTTTGGGATTATGTGCACTGTCCTACTTATGCCATGATTAAAATTTGCAGCATTTATTTACAATTGAATTTTGGGTGTACATTCATTGCGAACACCCACGAGACAAAACTCGTCCACTAGGGGTAACCTAGGGGTTTAAAGGCTTGTTGCACTTGCTAAGTGCAACCGTGATTCCTACGAAAGTGAGTTAGGATTTTTTGCAATCTAGATTAGTTTTTCTTTTGCTTTACTTGAGGACAAGTAACGTTCAAGTGTGGGGGAATCTGATGAGCACATTTATGTGTGAAATCTTAGGGCATAAATCATATATTTTACCACATTGGACAGAGTTACTTTGATGTTTTCTTGTGCTTTTCAGGTTTTAGGTGAATTCTTGTGAAAATGGAGCAAAAGATGCTAAGAATAGCCGGAAGCGCCCAGGAGTCGAGAAAATCAAGTTTGGGTTGAGCACTGAAAGAATCACACCAATCAATCTAATTTGAATGTGATTACAGTGGGCCCCTTAGCATAATTTTGAGGTGTTAATAGTATGAATGTGTAGCTCGTCGAGTTAGCTTCGCAACGGTTCAAACGACACTTGATTCCGAGTTAAAACAAAGAAGTACCACCGTTTCCACGGATAGGGGTTTATTTGTAATTATTGATAGTTAGCGGGAGACAAAATAAAATAGAAGTTCGGATTCCAGGGGCCTTAGCACAATTATCAAAAGTTATCTTTCTGTCAGCCGAAAGATTCCATTTGGAAGGCTCTGAAGCAGTCCAACTTCAACTTGAGATATCTTGGGCTCCCTAACTCCAGATTGGACGAAATTTGGGTCTATTTTGGGTGATTTTTTGTAAGGAATACAATAGTGAGGCCCATATAAGCATCCAATGCTCCACGTTTTTTGAAGGACAGATTTGACATTTCATTAATTGTGAGTGGAATCCTAGTCATCACCCTTGCTCTCTCTCTCCTCCAACTTTTCAAGGGCACTTTTGGAATTCTACTTGGGATAGATTTCTTTTGAAAAATATTCTCTCATCTATGGAAGGTTGAAAAGTCAAAGATGCCTTGATCTCATTGCTTGGAGAAGACACCTACAAAGAAAAGGAAGCACAAGTTAGAATTAGAAAGTTACTTTTTAATAAATAGAAGGTTTATGTATCTAGGATTCTTTTCTCTCCTTCTTTCTATTTTTTTTCTTTTTTCTTGGGATTCAAGCCAATGTAAAGGAGGAAGGAGAAGAGAATATTCTCTTTTCTTAGGGAATATTTCTCCTACCACTTCCCTCTTCTCTCTTCTCCCTTCCCCCTATAAATACCCCTTGCCCTTTGGGTTGTAACAAGTTAGTTCTAGTTCAATTTTTAAGTTAGTTTTAGTTTAGTTTTAATTCAGTTTTTAGTTCAATTAATTAGTGAAATTTCTTCTTCTCTTCTAGTTTTTGGCTTTCTAAGTTCTAGTTTGATTTAATGCTTTCAATTCCATGGTTGTAATGCTTTTGATTCATGCTTTAATTTTATGTCTTCAATATGGTTGTAATGATTCTAGTTTAGTTTCAAGCTTTCTAGTCTAAGTTCCTAAGTTGATGACAAGACTTGGAGATTTAGAAGAGGAAGTCATGCAAGGTTTGTTCAAGTATCAAGGTTTCTACTCTCTAAACTTTTAAACTCATTCTCCGTCTCTTCTATCTCATTCTCTCTTCTTCCATCTCATTCTTCTTCTTCTTCTCCCTCTATTTCTTTTATTTTTTTTTATGTGATTGTGGTGTGTGGCTGCAATTTGTTAATTTAGTTAGTTTAATTTAACACTTTAATTTGGTTCACTTTGCATTACTTTAAAGTGAGTAAAATAGGGTGGCGTATATCTCCTCGTGTTTGACCCGTAGCTACGATTGACCCGTATGCTTGCGATATTATTTTAACTCAAACAAAAATAGAACAAAGGGTAAAACAAAATCAAAAGATCAAAAACCAAAATGGAGAAGAAAAAATGCGTAGAACACTGCAATGTTCTCAATCAGCTCAGCAAGAAACCCTAATCTTCCTAAATCCTAACAAAAATTTCCCAATCTAAACATGGGTTCCCAGAGCATCAATTCAGATCCAAAAAGTCAAACCCTAACCCATCCCCCAACTTAGAAGAATCTACATTTGATCCAAAGAAAATCAAACAAAAGGAAGAATTTGAGAAGAATAGGAGACATCAAGAATTTTAGTGCATCTGAATCGATAAGGGCTATGCTGCTATTCACCTGGATTTTAATTTTAGTTTCCACTCGTAACTGCAAATGAAGATGAGGAGAGGAGGAGAGTTAAAAGAAAACATCGAGATCAGTAGTCTCCTTGTTTCAAGGGTTTTCTATGGCTTCCATTTGGCTCAATTTTCCGCTCTCTTTTGTTTCACGGTAGGCCCCAAATCTAAGAAATCAAATGGGGCTCAAGTTTACCTAAGTGATAGATCGTGTCGTTAAGAGATAAAAAATAAACCCTAAATTACTGCTAGGACAGTGGTAAGAAGGAATCGAGTCCATGGGAAACTGGAAGGCTAAGTTACTTAAGATAATGTAAAGTGATTTCGAAAACAATTATCTAAAATGCAATTAAAATTAAACTCTGAACTAATGAACAAATCAAAATCAATGAAGAAGAAGAAAATGATGAGAGAAGACTGTCTTCAGGTTTCGAATCCACATTGATTCATTAGTTAATTTATGGCATACGCTTACCGTTCATTATAGCTACAAGCCTAATGACACCACAAAGTGATAAATCACAATTCGACCTAGTTATAACCTATCTTGCCGATCACTATCGTCTTTTGCTTTTGGCTTAGCATGCTTAATTCAGTCAGTTATAGATTATTATTGATTTCAATTACAATCACAGGAATACCATTGCTTGAATAGAGAAGATGAATCACATAAACAAATTCCCTAAACTATATTTAGCAATAAAATCCATTCAATGAAATAAAATTATAAGTCTTCACATCAAGCAATCAAATGTATCATCCATAAATTAATTAAAAAAAATCAATGTTTCATCTACACCTAAAAACATAAACGAATTTAGCTACTCATGGTGCTGATTGACAAGGGGCAGCAACTATTCTTCATGGTGATGAAACGCAGGTGGAGATCTAGAGCGGCTGCAATGGTGATGATTATGAAACGATGGTGAAGGCTACTAGTTCCCAAAGTAAAACATGAGACTGCAACGGCGGTGGTGAAGCGAGGCTGCTGTAACGATCCACCCTTTCTCATTTCTGATTCCCCAATCTCCAAAGAAAATAAAATTATAAAAACGAGAGAGATCGAGAGAGACCGAAGGGAGCAATTAAGAGATAGCTGTTGAGAGAGATGGGGATAGAGAGGAGAGATAGAATCCGAGAGGGTTTTGGAACCGTGAGAAGCGTGTGAGAGAAGAGAGAGACTTTAGGAGAGAGAGGAGGGGTTTTAGGAAACATGGGAGAGAGAGATAACATGGAGAAATTAGAGGGATGGAAACGTAGAGAGATTTGAGGGAAAAGAGAATTTTAAGAAATTTGGGGAGAGATGGGAGAGAGGAAACCATCTTTTTCTCTTTCTTTTTTTTATTATATATTTCTTTTGGAAAGAGAGAGAGATCTTAAGAGAGGATTGGATTTAAGGAAAAATGGCAATCGTGGGTGATTTGGGAGAGAAAAAAGAGAGATTTTAGGAGATATAGGAGAATGTGGGCAACACATGGGAGATAGATGACGTGGAGGGAGTTTAGGAGAGAATATAAGTTTAGAAAAAGTGGGAGTTTAGCAAAACCGTAGAGGGATGGGATAGAAATATTTTAGGGGAACTAGAGGAGATATGGGAAAGTCGTGGGCAGCTCATGCTTCCCCTCTAAAACATCTTTAAAACCCAATTCCTCTTTCTAATCCAATTCCCTTTTTGCCCTTCAAATACATATTTCCCTCCTCTATAACCTCTTAACCCAACTTATATCATCTCCGTCCATTTAGCAACAAATGCACGCACATCCCTTTGCACATTGATGCCGAACCTACGAATATCTTTAAATCATGCGAATGTGCTTAAAATCCTCGAGCTGCCTTATTACCTGCAATCATAAAAATTACAAAGAGATATCAATTTGACCATGAATAATAAATTAAAAACATAAATTAAATATCACTTTTCATAAATATTTAAGGCCCGATCACACTCCCCAACTTGCACTTTTACTCGTCCTGAGTGAAAGAAAATAAAAACTACTCTACTCATTAAAGAATTCAGCTTAATTAAACTACTTTAAAACAGATAAAATTCCTTTCAATGAATCAATAACAAGGACCGCAAAGACTGCCAATGCATTCAACACAAACCTAAACAAAGAACAAGAATTTCTCCCACAATCAATTAACGTCCATTTATACACTTACTTATCTCAAGTTACACCTTAGAGTCCAAGTACTAAACAATTAAGCCCATTCTTTTGTCACATGCAACCATTTTCACACTTTATTTTTTTCTTTTCAGCACATGCTACTTAGTCCGTGCAATGTCTTGACCTTTTAGGCTTTCTAGATGGCCCTAGTAATGATCTTTAGGCCAATTACTCTCAAACTAGATGGCTTTAAGGAATTAGGTGTAAAACACCTCTCGGGCTTACTTACTCGAACCAAATAGACTACAAGCCAAGATTGGACCAAAGAGCGAATTTTCTTTCATATATCGTTTTTTTTTCTTGAGACATTCCAACCGTTTGACCCGAAACTCAATGCTTGTGGCAAAGAGGCCCGATTACTAAGAAGGAGATCTGAAATGCATGTTCTTTTTTTTTTTTTTTCACAAACTAAGGCTTGCATAGATACATCTGAATCATCATTAACGTACAAAAGATGAGAAATTTTTTTTTTATGTGGACACTTAACAAACTATGGAAGAATAATAATGTTCTATGATTAACTAACTGTTGAGAGCATTAACAAACTCTAGAATCATATGCTACAACTCTTAACAAAAACTTTAAGTGCTCTAAAGGTGAAGAATTAAGCATGAATTTGAAAGAAAAAAAATCAGAGTTGTTCTCATTGTTCTCTCTCCCCAACTTTAATGACATTGTCCCCAATGACATGCAAAAGATTATGACAATATAAAACAAGGGGAAACAAATAAAAACAAAGGGAAGGAACAATACAACCTTGTGCGGTGGAGTGCTACGACTAGCAACCGGGGCCTGCCATAGCTATATACAGTCTACCTGAAAAACTAAGAAAAACAAAAACTGAAGTAAAATGGGGGGTTGCCTCCCACAAGTGCTAAGTTTACTGTCTTCAGCTAAACAAAGAGTGGGACCTCAAGAAAACTCATAAATTGGGTCAATCAAGTCAACAAAATCAATGATCTACCTATCTATGATACCATCCACATAGGGCAACCGCCTAAAAGCGAATGTACCATAGGGACATGTGAAAGTGGTTTTATCTTGGTCCTCTGGGCACGCACACACCTGATTATAACCTGAATAGCCATCCAGGAAACTATAATGGCTTTGGCCTTCTAATTTCTCATGTATTTGGTCTATGAAAGGGAGAGGGAAGTGGTCCTTGCGGGTGACAGTGTTCAATTTCCTATAATCAATGCATACCTGCCAACCTATGGTTGTATGAATAGGGACCTTGTCACCCTGGTCGTTCTCAACGACACTGATGCCCTATTTCTTAGGCACAACCTGAGTGGGACTCACCCACTTTTTGTCAGAGATGGAGTAAATAATGTCTGCATCTAACCATTTCACCACCTCTTTTTTGACAACTTTGCGCATGTTAGGATTCAATCTCATTTGGGCATTCCGAAAAGGTTTAGCCCCATCATCATAGTAGATACGATGTATAGAAATCAATGGGCTAATACCCTTCAAAGTGTCCACAGATCACCTAATGGCAGCCTTATGTTCTTTGAGAACACTCAACAGTTTGCTTTCTTGATCAGATGTCAAGCTAGAGGCAATGATGACAGGTAGTGTCTCATTTGATCCCAAGAAAACATATTTTAATGAATCAGGATGGTTTCAATTCCAACACTGCTGGGGACTCAATAGAACTCAATGGTGACTTCTCAGCCAGGGGAGGAAGTTACTCATACTTGACAGTCGACGAAGGATGGTCTAGAAGACTAAAGGCATCTAATAACACATTGACCTTAACAGTATATGCATTAATATCAAAATCATCACCTCCAGGGAAGGTCAGATATTGCTGCAATGGGTCATCTACTAACATCACCGGTATGCACTCTGCTACTACCTCATTTATAACATCAACGGAGAAGCACTCTTCCTTATGTTGGGGCCCTAAAGAAACATTGAAGATGTTCAATCAAAGCTTCTTATTACCAAAGGAAATATCCATTGCACCTGATCTACAGCTGATGCATGCATTGGTACTAGCCAAGAATGGACGTCCTAAGATAATCGACTGTGGTTTCCTGTTATTTGGTGTTTTCATGTCAAGGACTAGAAAATCCATAGGAAAATAGAGCACATCTACTTTAACCAATACATCCTCAATGAAAC
The DNA here is from genome assembly GCF_018873765.1 of Telopea speciosissima. Classification (NCBI taxonomy): domain Eukaryota; kingdom Viridiplantae; phylum Streptophyta; class Magnoliopsida; order Proteales; family Proteaceae; genus Telopea; species Telopea speciosissima. The sequence continues at coordinate 38,611,413 of NC_057925.1, forward strand.
ATCTAGGCACTTTAATGGAACGGTTATCAAGTTGGAGAATAACCTTTGTAGGCTTCAATTCTCCAAACCCAAAATGATCATAAACTGAGCTAGGCAAAATATTAACACTCACCCCTAGATCAAGGAGTACATGTTTAATGGGGAGGTTCCCAATGATGCAAGCTAGAAGGGGTGCTCCAGGATCTTTAAGCTTAGGGGGAAGTTGATTAGACAGGACTACACTAACCTGGTCAGTAAGATGGATAGTCTTAGGAATGTGGGTCTTCAGCTTACACTTTTGAGTGCATAAGTCCTTCAAGAACTTAGCATAAGCTGAAACTTGCTTGATGACATCTAGAAGGGGGAGGTTGATCTGGACTTGTTTGAACAATTCCATCATCTTTTCCATTTTTGCACCCTTCTTGCCAAATGCAAAAGAAGATGGAGATTCTAAACAAGAGGGAAAAGGGGCTCTAGGCATGTAAACATTAGGGTTGCTACCCTTCCCAACTTGTTTAATCTCATGGTCCTTGGAAGCTTGGGAAGCTTTAGGACTGGATTCTGGACTCACCTCTTTCTCAAAATTCTCTACAGGGGAACTCTGTTCAGGGGTTCCCAATACTTGGCCACTCCTTAAAGTCATGACTACCTTAGCTTGTTCATGGAACAATTTGTTGCCAGGTTGACTATTCGGATTACCTACCGCTTGACTTGGTAGTTGGTCTTCCTCTCTTCTACTAATGACATTCACTAGTTGGCCCAATTAGGTTTCTTGCTTGGTGATGGATTGAGTATGTGAGTGGAGGATCTGAGTATTGACTTCCAACCCATTCAAAGCGTGCAACACTTTTTCCTCAAATGCTGAATTTTGCTGAGGTGGAGGAATTGGTTGTTGCATGTCTCTATAGACATTTTGTTGATTGGAAAAATTTTGCCTATAAGGAAAATTTTGGAAGACATTGGGTTGTGTCCATGCAAAGTTTGGGTGATTTCTCCAGCCTGGTTTATAGGTGTTTGAAAATGAATCATTGTCTGGTTTAGAGAAACCTTGAGCAGCTTGCACTTGCTCTTTAACATATTCAGGGACTTGCACAGCTAAAGGACAATCACTCATATAATGGAAAGGATTGGAGCAAAGAGTACACACATCCTGCAAGGTTTGAGGTGAGTTTGTTTGCCTAGGAATCTGCCCTATGGACAACAAACGATCTAACTTCTGAGAGAGCATGTCCACCTTAGTGTTTATGGCCACAAATTGACTTACCTTATAGAGACCACCTTTCTTTTGGCGTACAGTAGTGGGGGTTTCAATTCTAGAGGCTGACACATTATGCAAAGAATTTTCACTAAGGGTCTCAAACAGTTGCCATGCCTCATTCTCACTCTTATGCATAAATGTACTTCCACAAGAAGCATCTACCATCTGTCTATGTCTATCAATCAATCCATCATAAAAATACTGAACTAATTGCCACTTAGGTACAGAATGATGGGGACACTTTCGAATCAGGTCCTTAAGTCTTTCCCAGGTCTCATGAAATTTCTCACCATCAATTTACGAAAAGCTGGTGATGGCGCGCCTAATCTGATTTGTTCTTTCTATGGGGAAATACTTCTTCAGAAACTCTTATTGCATTTGTGCCCAAGTAGTAATCACTACAACATCCAAGGAATTGAGCCACTGTTTGGCTTTATCCTTGAGGGAAAATGGGAACAAGGTCAATTTGAGAGCATCTTTAGAAAATTTTTGGATTTTAACAGTTGAGCATATCTCTACAAAAACATCTAGATGCTTATACGGTTCCTCATTATTAAGTCCATAAAAAAATGGGAGCATTTGAATAACACTAGACTTAATCTCATATTGGGCTGCCTGAACAGCAGGAATCCTAATACATGAGGTCGATGTATAAGTCGAGGGAGTGAAGTGCTCACTTAATGGGCGTTGATTGGGTACATTTTCCTCCATTCTTTTATTTTTTTGAATTAGACGCAAAGTTCTCTCAATTTCAGGGTCTAAATCAGTCAATTCAAGTTGACAGGAGCGACGACCATGCATCAAGTAAGCTAAAAACTACAAAAAGAAAGTAAACTAACAATAAGAAGACTCACAACCAAGATGCGTAGGAGGCCTGAATGCGAGCTCAACTAGTTGGGCAAAAGATGGCAGACTCTTCCTTGCTCTGCGAACTAGGCTGCCTACAACACAAAATAAAAGCAACTTAGGCTGAACTAAAATTAAACTATAAAAAAAAAAAAGAAAAATTCTGAAATTAAAACTAAAACAAAATAGAACGAAACAACTAAATCAATCTTAGCAAACTGTGCTTCGGTTCTCCGGCAACGGCGCCAAAATTTGATTGTATCGTTAAGAGATTAAAAATAAACCCTAAATTATTGCTAGGACAGTGGTATGAAGGGATCGAATCCATAGGGAACTGGAAGGCTAAGTTACTTAAGATGTTGTAAAGTGATTTCGAGAATAATTATCTAGAATGCAATTAAAAATAAACTCTATGTAGACACTAAAATTTTGCCACCGCCCTTAGCAATGATGACAATGGGACATAGACGGAAAACATCGCACCCATACCCCCTAAGAAACCCAGAAGAAAGCCCAAAATGAGCCCAAACTGGCCCAGAAAAAGCCCAAAATGTCTGCTGATGTCATGCCCAGAGCACGGAGCTGTGGTAACCCACCACGGCACCGTGGAAAAGGACAGACGTCACTTTGGTGACATCATCCATGGTGCTATGGAAAACTCTTCTACAGTGCCGTGAAGGCCCCGTGGAGGACCATCACGGTGCCGTGATCTGTGGAACACCCCCTATATATAGGAGGGTCCCCCTCCCCCCATTTTCATAAAGAAATAGGCAAGGGAGACCCTTCAAATCTGTTTCTCAACTGTTTTCTCCTCTTTTGAGCCATTTTGAGTGACTATGAGCAGCTTCTCCTAAAGAATGGATAGATCCTTCGATTATCCCACTTAAGTGATGAGTGCTCCCCTCCTAAACCGGCTGTTTCTCTGTCCGTATATGGATAAAAAAAATCTCCTTTCATAACCATTATTTTGTTCATGTGCGGATAACGAGAAATACTCTCAGTGAGTCGCAACTCTGTCCAAAGAACCGGTGATGATACGCCCATCCGTTTCCACCTGAGTCAGGGGACCACCATTAGTCTAGGATTTTTCGTGTGAAGGTATAATCATCACATTTTTATCATCACAATGTAGTCTTTTGTGTTTTCCCATCTTTTTTTAGTGTATATAATATAGATAAAATGCATGTTGTACAGTTACTTTAAGCATACTTTATGAAGAGAGAATATTCGACATTCAGCATCTAAAATAGAAAGATCGATTCAATCGGACAAGATGGGTGTCTAACACCTTCCCATACTTGTAACTTGACCCCTTGCCCGATCTCTGACCAGACCATATGGAATCTCATAGCCCATTTTCACTCATATTGGATAGGGCTACACCCATTGGGTCCTAGGCCCTAATCCTAGGTGGTGACTCCATTTTTATGAAGCATGATCCCTACCCCATGATGATGTGTCACAATGACATGCCATCAACATGAGATAGACTAATCCCTATCGCCATAAGGCTGGGTGGAACCTCGTCCCCGAGGACCGTGGTACTTACAGTGGCGACTCCACTAGGGAGCACACAATGGGTAAATGCCCATCCGTGGTCAAGCTTTTGAAAATAGATGCATCCGATAAATGCAAGAATATTCTCTCTAGTGTTGTGTGAAAACATGTATGGATAACTTTTGAATTATACTAACGGCATCATGCATAGTGTTTAAAGTAAAATCAAATGACGAGGGTATTCCCTGTCGTACCTCTACCCCTAGGGAGGTGAGGTACGTCATGCTAAGTACTATGAGATCGGATGATAGCTGCTTCCTACACCACTTTCATGCACACACACACAGCATGGGAAGACATTTAGCTGTGTAGTTAGTTGTTGAACCCCATGTGTAGTCATGGATAATTTACGGCGAAACTACAGCTCTTGATACGTACTTTACGGGATTAGTAATCACCGGCGAGGATAACCACTAGTGTGCTGTGGGGTGCTTCAGCTACTCAAAAAAGGCACTAGCACGATTATTCTGGGATCGTGTGACCTATTCCCCAGGTATATTCAAAGAATCACGTACCCATAACTCGCATAAGCGACAGGTATATCGATTTTGTCAAGAGTGACCTTTTCTATCCTATAAGCCTACCTATATCATGCATCATGTAGAAAAAGAGACCATATATGATAGGAATGCAACACAAACTAACTTTCGTTAGCATGTTCGAGGTCTAACTTAAGATTCATCTTGTTTTAATATGAGATGCCAATCGAAGTAGGGAATTCAGTGGTCCCACGATAGCCCTTCAAAAAATAAAATGGGTAAGGTATCCCCATGCATTGGAATCCTACTTGTCCCTCGAAAAATGAGCATCATGTGTTATCTCAAGATGTATCAGTTAGAATCTTAGATTGGACCCTTTTTGTGTCTGCACAATGAATTTGTTCTTGGCTTAGGAAACATTGAGCGAGAATGGTATTCGAGGCGTGTTATCCGATCCCTCCTAAAAAGGGGAAGTTTCCTGACTGTCAATGTTAGGAACCTTGATCACATCCTGGGGTACCTAAGTAAAAGCTAATCGAAAGCCAAGAACAACATTTTTGCAGAAATTAATTGTTTGTTTGTTCCATCGGAAATCGGTTCCTCTCTTCTAGTGTCTGGATAGGTTTTTTTTTTTTTCTCATGTAGAGGCACGATTCCATAGTCGAGAAAGTTTTCCTTACCCGTGTGGACCAGAAATGATGGGAGACTAACTCTAACCAACAGGTCATTCCTTCCAAACATTTTGTCACCCTCCTTCTCATCTAATTCTACAACCGAAGTATCACTTGGAAGCAGCAAGGATACTTTCGATGATCATCACTCTGAGAGTCATTTGGAACATCAAGTGGAGCAATTGCAAGTAAATGTGGCAAAAATGAGGCAGCTCATGACCTAAGTTTTACAAGCAGTTCAGATGTCCTCCAAGGGGGATTCGACACCAGTTTCTATTGAACAAGAAGTAAGGAAGACTACTTTGGAAATTCCCAAGACACCAGTTACAGTAGTAGTAGAGGAAGGAGAAGACGCTGTGGCGAGCCTGTCATCTGACCCTCCCAAAACTGAGAGGGAGAAGAAGATGAGAGATAAGTTGAGAAATTGGAAGTTGTAGTAAAAGACAATGGAAAAGAGAAAGTTGAGGAAGAGCTGGTTTTCTTTCCTGAAGGGAAGATACATGATGAATTTAAATGGAATCTAGACAAGTTCGATGGTTCAGGAGATCCTAAAGCCCATCTCAAAATCTTTGCTACTGTGGCCAAATCTTGGGATCTCACGGAGAATCAGATGGGACAGGCCTTTCTCTACTCTCTGGCTGGATCGGCTCTGAGATAGTTAACTCAATTAGACCAAACTCAGACTCACAAATGGTCCTCTGTGATGAAACCTTTCACTAAGCAGTATTCTTACAATATTGAGATGGACATTACTAGAAGAGACTTGGAGACTTTGAGGCAAGAGTCAAATGAAGAATTCTTAAATTTTATTACGAGGTTTTGAGAAAAGGCTGCAAAGATGTGGAATCATCCTACAGAGGAAGAACAGGTGGAGACTCTGCTCAAAAATCTATATGGGGAGTATCATGATAAGCTACTATCAACAAATCAAAACTTTGGATGCCCTCATGACCATCGGAAAGAAGATTGAAGACAAGATCTTCAAAGAAAGGCAAGTACAAGGGGTGACCAATGAGACGACTAGGTCTTAGTCTGGGAAGAAAGTTTTGAAACCAAGAGTGAATGTAGCGGGTATAAGTCGCCAAGCGGCAGAGGTATGAATGGTATCCGCGATTGCCCCACCACTTGTAATCCAAGCAGAACCAGAACCTCCTAAAAGAGTTTTCAATTCTGGGGGGATGACACCGACTATGCTATTCACCCAACTTAAGAGGGAAGGAATGATCAACATTGTTCCACCTCGACATGTGGACATGGCCAATCTACCTACATTGTATAAGCCTAATCTGTACTGTCACTATGATGACCAAAAGGGGCATCAGATGGACAAATGTATACATCTCAAGCATGCCATCCAAGACATCATAGACACTAGGAAGATCGAGCTTCAGACAAGACAACAGCCGAGTGTGACTGGAAATCTTTTATCGTCTCATGGGGTGAATATGTTACAAGAAGACTCAAGGTCTGAAGATCCCACTCTCTTAATCAGGGGTGTTGTAAGGAGAAGGAAGCTGATGGATGCGCGCATTTATAGGGCTCTCCTTGCATCAAAAAAAGGGAAGAAAAAAGCGTCAGATTGTGCAAGAAGTCTCTCAAGAGGTGAATCGACCTGATTCTCCTTTTTATCACCCAAGGTCTCTAGACAACGGGCAAGCAGGGTCTTTTCCTCCATTAACGAAAATGCCACAACCCCTACTGAAAGGATCTTACTGTCTGGAATCATCAATAGGGTCAGTAAACATGATTGGAGAAGAGGAATTTTCATTGGATCCCACCACTTTAATTCAACCCAAGGAAAGGGAAAAGAAATTCCAAGAAGAAGAATGGTACTTGTCCAAAAGTGAGAAGGCTCAAAAGAAAAGGGCCAAGAGGATGCAAGTATGTGCTCGTTGTGCCAGAACAAATTACGATGGTAACATCCGAGAAGGGGGAAAACTGTGTGATCGGGGAAGGGGCATGACATCTAACAAGCAACTCCATAAGTTACACTTCCTAGAAAAGGGTCTGGACGGCCTTGAGCCGAGAGCACCTCTAAGAAAGTACGGATTCATAGCTAATGAAGTTGATTATTTAACGGCAAAGCAGGAGTCTTCTGACAACAGTGAGGAAGATGAGAAGGCCATAAAGAATGTGACACCCGAGTTACTTAAAGTTGTGCCAGCACTTGTCATTGGACAATACTTATCTAAAGAAGTCTCTCTCATTCAAATTGGGGGAGACACGGAGGATAGTACAGAGGATAAAGAAGAGATTGAGTACAGTGAGGTGTATGATGATTGGATGAATTTCACTGAAAATAATGCGACACGCGAGTTACTTAAAGTTGTGCCAACACTTGTCATTTGACAATACTTATCTGAAGAAGTCTCTCTCATTCAAATTGAGGGAGACACGGTGGATAGTACAGAGGATAAAGAAGAGATTAAGTGCACTGAGATGTATGATGATTGGATGAATTTCGCTGAAAATGAAGTTTGTTTGGAAGCTTCTGAAGATGAGTTCTCCATAGAAGCAGTCGGATGGATAAATAGCATTGGGGCTGATGACAACAATACTGATCCCATAGATCTCATCCAACCGTTTCCCTTGGGAAGCGACGATGGAGGAGATGATGAAGAAATAGGATCCCTAGAAGATCCCAGAAGGAGTTGGTCCTTATCTGGAAGAGATTTCGATCGATGGAGCATGAGTGTCTATTACCAAGTAGCAGACATAATGGATGTCTCCACCAACACCCAAGAAATCCTATACAAGGCCTTCCCGGTTCCCAGATCTGATCTGCAGCAATTTTACAGCATAATGTGAGCAATTAGAAATGCCAGATGAAGATGATCTACTCCTTCGGACTTTGCACGAACTAAGGAATATGACTTGGCTCGTCAACGCTTTGGCACAAGATATATTTGGAGCACCTCCTCAAGGCCTCATGTTATATTCAGATTCCCAAGCTTACTCGAGGCCTCCAAGAAGGAAGAATGGGAAACGTGGATCAACAACATCAACACGGGGGAACCCTTTTTCTACCCCACAAACGACATCCGGCCCATTGAGGTGGATTATGAGGAAGGTTCAAGTGAAGAAGACTCATTTGAAGAAGGTAAGAGTGAAGGAGAATTTGGACAAAGCGAATCCGATGATGAAGAAGTAGGATAAGGCAAAGGTGATTCATCTGAAGAAGAGGAGGAATCTATAATTATAAGAAAAAGGGTTTTTTGCGGCATTTTTAAGCATTGCCGTAGCTTAAAAAAAATGCCTCTATATGCTTCAGCGGCGTTTATAATAAACGTCGCACATATGTCGTCAAATGTACCATCGAAAACGTATCACGGTGTTTTTACCATGTGCCTCTGTATGTATACTTACACCGGCGTTTTTTAACAAATGTCACCATATATACTTTATAACGGCATAGGTTGGTAAACGTTGGTATAATATGATTTCTTTGCGGCATTTTTACATAAACGCAGGTAAAATACCTTAGAGCGGCGTTTCATAAACGCTGGCATATGTTGATAAATGTAGGTAGTATTTATTTTTGTTTGTGGAAGTTGTTTGTAAACGTTGGCAAAACATATTGCAGCAGCATTTCGTAAACGCCGTTATATATGTTGGATTTTAGATTATTGCAATGTTTGATAAATAACCGCGCCAAAAGTAATATTTTTTTGGGGGCACTGTTCTCTGGGCCGCAGCACAGCCTGCGCCCAGGCACATGACGGTGAGCGCAATGACCACCCTGCCCCCTGCACAGGCTGCCCATGTTCCTGGGTGCAGGCTGCGCTGCGGCACAGAGACCATTCTCCCTTTTTTTTTTAATCTGTATTTTTTTATATTATTTATTCATCTACAACAATCCTATCACCTGTTTCATATATAATAGATATTCATTTCAGACCATAAAAATACACATTCATCCACATAAAGCAGTAATTTTACTAATGCCCAACATCCACTAAATATGAAATACCAAACATTAAAAAAGTATTAATTCAATCTCAACTTAACAAGGAAAAAAATAAACCCCTCCTGGTTCACAACCACCAACAAAAAATAACTGCATTTAGTCCATTCTAGGTATCAACTACAAACAACAAAAGGGGAAAAACAAAAAGAAAGGTTCCCATTTATCTACTCCAGGTCAAAAACCTCAAACAATGTAGCTTTCAATTCTTAGTGCATTTAACATAATGTGACTTCACATACTCCTGAACGATATTAAAACCCTTAGATTCTTCCCCATAGTCCTGCACATCAGTAGGAAGATGGGAAACCATAAGAAAAAAAAAATCAGATTTATGCTAAACTAGAAAATGGGTTAACATGAACTTCATTGTACTTTTTACCACCTTCACAACGACACAGGAGCAACCAACCACCTCTCTGACCTTGCCCACTGAGTCAATCTTACACAACGGCATAAGAAAAAGAGAAACACAAAAGAAACAATCTATAGTGATATGCCATTGTAGGTTTTAAGAGTCATGAACTATTATAGCAATGGATGATGGCATGAATGCACAAAATATTTGTTGATAGTACATGCAGTCCACAAAAAGGTGATGTTACAGTGCCCTTCAATGCAATTCAATAACTAGTTAGAGCCACCATCAAGGTCACTCAACTACTTTGAAGATGGGGGAGAAAAAGGACAAATAGAAGAGGGCATAAAAATCCTCTCTCTTTAAGGGATTTAACATAGACTTTATTCTATCACAAGCACTTCAAGAAATGCAGTACTTAATTATAGAATGGTTTTAAGAGAGATTATATCTTTGTGAACTCATCGAGATGTGCTTCCACTCTCCTGTAATCTTCTCAACCATTCCTTTAGGATTGGCCAATTTATTGATAGACTAATTGTGTTTTCCAGAGGGGATTCTTAACAGCAAGTTGCCCATATCTTCATTGTTGGGTACTACTTCTTAACAAAGTAACAAATCAGTGAGATTGCTTTGATTGCAACATTCACAAAAATTGCAACTGGTAATGGTTCTGTTGTTAATTTTCAAGACAAAATAAATAGAACCAAAAGGATCTCACCAACTATTCCTCTGTCATTATATTTGAAGATGAAATTGGTGGTTTGAAGTCTAATTCCTGCACCCACTTCAACAACTCTACACTTGCAGCTCGGGGAGCTTTGTTTTCTAGTGCAGGCCAAGTTTATTTGCTCATTTTTTGTCCCATTTTGGAATCCAGCCAAGTGTGCAACTGAAAGCAGTTATCTTTTGCAGCATAGGTAGTAAACCTTTGCTGTTTTTTTTAGGATGGCCTTTAGTTCTCTTCGATATCTTACCTTAGATCCATTTGATTCTTTTTGTTGTATTAGTCCAATTACCTGTATGGGGAAGGATCTAATCCTTGCCTTTATAATTAAAGAGGAAAAGAATGATCTTGCAATTCCAGATGTGGTCTCAATCATGGATGATAAGATTTGTAGTCTTGGGTGAAAAGGAGAATGATATTGTTTTTAGTGATCAATAAATCTGAAACAGAAATCGTTTCATCATGTTAAATCAATTTTGATATTAAACTCATGTTTTCCTATGAGAACAATTTTATATGAGGGGAAAAAAGGAACCTCTATCACTATCTATCTAATCTATATTAGATGTGGTCACTATCTATCTAATTTATATATTTACCAAAGAAAACGCACGAGGAACCATAATTAATATTAACTAAAATGTAAGAACATAAAACAATGCACACGTGAAAAATCACATTACAACACCATACCTTAAGCTTGTCAGAAGAGTAAGAAGGAGGAAAAAAACATTAAATGAAAACCATTAAACGAATTTTTGTGTTTCGTTAAATCTACATCCAAGCTGAAGGGTTTCAGCATAAATCAATAGAAAAAATCTGATTCAAAAGCTTTATAGTATTGTTCTATGAGGACATCTCTTAATCAAAGGAGAGGGGTTAAAGCAAGCTTGCCACAATAATGGAACATTTGGAAAGTTCTAAGGTCCTTGAATCCCTGGTCAAGACATTCCAATAGAAACTAGAAACTGAGATTTCTGATTCTAAACGTTTTTAGTCTCAACGTAACATAGAATTGATGGATGTAAGAAAGAGGGCCTGAAAATTTACCTGTATAGATAGACTGTCAAAATCTAGGCCAGCTTATGCAACGGCCTTAATTATCACCGGTTCAAATTAATAGGTGATCAAGATTAGTTTATATAATACTTAAGATAAACAAACCAACAAAATTTAATAATTTTTAACTTACATAAGTTAACTGAACTCTGTGAACTACCTCTACCCAAGAGCCCTTGGGTGAGAATTTCTATTTGGCACTTCATTGCATCCATTTCTGTCAACCTTTCTTTCAAAGTGTCCATTTCTGCCAACTTTTCTTTCAAAGTACCCATTTCTGTCAACTCTTCTCTCACATTTCTAAGCTCTTCCCTCAATTCTCGTACTTCTCTTTGCGCTTCTTCTTGCTACTGTCTTGCCTCAATATTTTTTGGTGTGGTGCCAAAAGTAGTCGGCTTTACACCTATGCCTTGACCGCGCACTCGGCCATTTGAATCTGAGTCAACCACTTCTACGAACAGATTGTCTTGGATAGGTCTCATCTCTCTCATTTCTGGGGGTTGTTCCTCCAATTTCTCATCAATCTTGTTCTGCAAACCAATGTAAAACAGGTTAATCGTAGAATAAAAAATAACATACATTCCACTTAGTACTCATTCCTCTCCCTCTTTCTCTATTTCTCCTTCTCTTTTTATTAAATAATCATAAAAATTTCATTGATCTCGAAGGAAGAACCAACAGAGAGAGGGAGGAGGAGGAAAAAAACATGCACAAAAAAGGAACAGATATGACTCACCCAGAAAAGGGAAGGCCAAGGAATCACCCTTTGGTTCCCACAGCCCCATCAGAATCATCCTCTATTTTTTTATGGACCAATTCATAGAGGAAAAACTTTTACACTTATGCAACTAATCAAAAAAGAAAGAGGCCCAACTAATCAACTAAAAAAATTATATGCTGGACATGGGTAATGCAGTTATAGTGCAACACAAGGGCCAGTTTTTCGTACTTAGTTATGGGCTTTTATTTTAAGCGTTTTCAATTGTAAAGAGCTCAATAATTATCAAAGAAATCAGTTGTAAAGAGCTTACTGTGCAAGATAAGGGTCTGCATATGCATTCTATTATCAGGTTAGGTTCAAATCTGAGTTTAGCTCCTCTTCTCCTAATAGGACAAAATTGGTAGGAGTGAACTCTTGAACTCATGTCCCATTTTTAATGGAACTAAAAGAGAAGGGGGTGGAGAGGACATGGTTTTGATCATACTAGACCTAGAATCTTAGTACAACTCGTTTATTCTTGAAAGTCCAATATGAAGACAATTTAATAATTAGAATGAACAAAAGAGTTGGGGCTTTCCCTATTTATCTCTTATACTTCTTTTTTGAAAGCTAGCCAGCACTGTGCTTTCAGACTGACTCATATACATTTGCAAGATCCAGAAAAATCTCAAGCATCACAAATTGAGAAGAAAAAAAGGAAAAAAAAGAAACAAATAGAATCAAAAGGAAATAAAAAATCTGATAGAAAGAAATCAAGCTTGTTGTATCTACTTATCTATTGTGTTTGTGTAAGGGATTTGGACCGATATGGATTTTCCTCTTTTCAACACCAAAAACTTCATCACCAAGCTAATAGAGCCTATTTTTGACTTGGGAAAGCTATTTAACGAATTCGCTGCTTGATTCAATTTAAATTTGGTGCAAGGCTGTTGTTGGAACTTTCTTGGTATCCTGATTTCAGAGCTTATTTTTTATTTGGGAAAGCTATATAACCAGAGTAAAGAGAGAGAGAGTGAAAGAAAGGGGTTGAGATTACTATCAAACAACAGCCTTGGGTAATACCTATTGTACAAAAAAAATAGATCCATTGGGGTCCATGACAAAAATAGGGCCCCAAATTCTGAGAATGAATTGCTTTCAAAAAATACAACAATAGTGAATGAAAGGGGTTGAGATTACTATCGAACAACAGCCTTGGAATACTTACTATGATTTCTCTCGCAGCCTGATCTATGATGCTGTCATCTCTCCTTGTATGGGTTCTCTTAAATAATTATACTCTGAAAGGTCCCTCGCCATCTGGGTTTTCAGCCCGCATGCCTTCAACCACCTATGCGAAGCCCCTCCTGCCGGCTGTATGAGACATAGTTTGTTTCGATCTACTCGCTTTATTTTTTGTAGATTTGTCCTATCATACATCAAACCCATCAGCAAAATATGTATCATAATTATTTCAATCAAATGAAATTATGTTAATACATTTATTAAAAAAAATCATATTACCTGCCAGTCTGAAGATGTCCATCTCCTAATGAGGTAGTCCCACTGAGTTTCTAGAATTTCAATAGATTATGATATTTTGCCTTTGTCATTTTTTTCAGTTCTCCCTTGTAATCCCGCCATGAATGGCCAATTCTCATAAACACAACACGTTGGGCTGAGTCTGACACATTATACTTTTCCTATTAAACATATTGAATTAGTAGATAGAAGTCTAAACTCATCAACAATAACAACATACCTATGCATTCTTAGTTCCTTTATACATGCATACAAGATGTGATATCACCATACCTTAATCCTTTTCCACGTATCTTCTTTGTGACGCTTCGGAATCACTCTCCAGTCATGATAATTTAACGGTTGTAGTGTTGGGGACCTACCAAGAGTACCACAGAATGTGGAAAATTCAGCTCCGTAACCACTAACTATAACATCAAAATCATTTGTCCACATATCTTTTTTATCAATACTTAGCCTATTATAGACATTGATGGCTCTTGAATGGCCTCTCATACGCCCTACAATAAAAAAAAATATGACATTATTAGTAAGCAAAATGGTGTTCATTTAATGTAATTAGCATAATTATTATGTATTCAAAATAAGAAATTGAAAGTCATACCTCCAGATAATGATGACGAACTAGGGCCCCCAGAACTAATACTAGGGCCCCTAGAGCTAGTATTAGGGCCCCCGAAAATCTGGTGCTCATTCATCTCCTAAACCTGCATTGGAACAAGATCACAATCACAGTAAGTGTATCAGATATATCAATTGTGAACTTACATAAATAAATAAAAGTTAAGCACAATAAACACCTTTCCACGAAAATTCATAATAATATAAAAGATATATAATCTAAAAAATAATTATCGAATTATTATTGGAGAGTTGCATCAACTGTTGTTCCTTCTAAGTCTGTCCTTTCCTAACTAAGATCAACACCACCAATATTTACTCTTCTCAAATCCCTAGTTTGCATGTTCATATGTTGATAATCTTGAGTAAAGTATTCTTCCACAACAACATTCGTATCAAACACATCGCGCACTGATGCAGTGAGAGCAATAACCCAGCCTTTGTTGAGGGGGTCTAACACATAAAATACTTGCTCTGCTTGGCTAGGGAAGACAAATGGGTCATCAGATAAATGTCGACTAGTATGCATTAAAGGATTGAAGTTCACCCTGTAAAGCCAATAGGTTCTTTGAACACTGCCCTATCGCTTGCTTCAGCTCAATCACAACGGAATAGCATTGTTTTTAGGTCCGTTGAATATTCCATCTCAACAACTTCCTTCAACACACCATAGTAATGCACATTTTCATCACAGGGTCGAGTATCTCTACGAAGAGGGTTGCTTGATGTTATTTCCGTTATTAAGACCCCACTGTTTTGGGTTTGTCGATTAGCTTCACGATCCTTGATGTGAAAACGTATGCCATTCAATATGTATCCCTTGTACTTTTTTACTTCCCGATTGGGATCCTGGGATAGCCTTTGAATAATGGGAGGTATGATTTCTCCACTTTCCCGTAGCTTGTCCACCTATTCGATTCAACATTAGTTGTTATGGAGACAATCAAAGGTAAGTTCTTTCAATATTAAATAGATTAAAGCAACGAAATTTAATACTGCTTAAATGACTTTTGAACCATTCTGTGAATTGCTCTGCATGCATCTTATCTCTTTGTTCTTGTCGAATCCTATGACCTAGGTTCTTTTTTAGCTCTTCCAAATGGAACCTACAATTAGAGAGGTTTTATTAAAGTTGGAATAAAGACTTGAAGTGAAGTAACATTAATCTTGACACTTACTTTCGATATGTATCAATGGGTTCGTAATGCAATAGAACATATCGATGCGCTTGTACAATCTCTTCCACTCTAATCGTACCATCGCAGTACGCCCTAATGGTGTACCTTTATATGAGAATACCGAATGTTGCTGCTCTACCTGTAGATGTTCGTTATCAACATTCCTCTTTGGACGGGTTAATCGGATCTCGAGTCCTTTGATATGCGGAGAACAAATTGCAAACATTCATTCACAATGTATCCCTCTACAATAGACCCTTCTGGGTGCCTTGCATTATGGATGTAATCCTTGAGGGTCTTGTTGAACCTATTGATACGCATAATTACTACATGGAAACAAAAATATAAAAGATAAAACAAACATGTGAACTTATAGCAAGGATATTAATGACTAACCTTTCAAAAGGATACATCCACCTATATTGGACGAGTCTATCCAATAATATCTCTTGTGGTAAATGAACCATTAGATGAACCATAACATCAAAGAATGTAGGAGGGAAGATCCTCTCTAGATTGCGTAGGGTTTCTGCAATACTAGCTTTAAGTTGGTTCAAATCTTCGGTTTTAACAACTTTCGCGCATACACATCGAAAGAAAGCGCACAATGATAATAACACCAATTTAACATTCTTCGTTGGATGTACCCGTATTGATAGAGGAAGGAGTTATTGCATTAAAATATAACAATCATGGCTCTTCATTCTAGACATCCCTTTCAGTGACTTTCACACAACGTGAGAGATTTCTAGAATAATCCTCAGGGACCTTCAAACCATCTAAAGCTTTGCAAAATTATTCTTTTTCTACCTTAGACATTGTATGGCTTGCTGGAGGTATAATCACTTTAGTGCTCCCCTCTATCCTCTATGGATGCAAAGATGGTCTAATGTTCATGTCTTGCAAATCTAGTCGGGCCTCCAACTTATCCTTTGATCTCTCTTTTAATTCCAACAATGTACCAATGATGTTGTCATACACATTCTTTTCTATATGCATGACATCCAGATTATGACAGAGTAGATTACCCTTCCAATATGACAACTCAAAGAATACACTTCTCTTCTTTCAATTAAAAGGTAGTTCAGTTCGACCTCCAACTCTCTTCCGTTTACTGGTATTATTCTTATCAGATTCCTTATCAAATGTAGAAAATTCTACACCTTTCATTTGAGCTAGCGAAACGATGCCTGAAAGGGGTTGTGGTGCCACCCCAAGCTCGACACAACCATTGAAATCTCTCTTATCCAATCAAAATTTATGATTTCCTTCTAGGAATCGACGATGACCTAGGTAACAATGCGTATGGCTGTGTTTCAATCAAGTTGGCATGGTCTCTTTGTTGCAACAAGGGAACGCCAATGTACCCTTGGTGCTCCAGCCTGAAAGATTGGCATATGCAGGAAAGTTGTTGATTGTCCATAAGAGGCAGGCACGTAAATGGAATGACTCTTTCTTCAATAAATCGTAGGTGTCAACACCATCCCATAATAACTTCAATTCATCAATCAAAGGCTATAAATAAACATCTATATCAATTTCAGGCTGATTTTTACCTGGAATTAGCAATGTCAACATGAACGATGGTTGTTTCATGCACTTCCATGGTGGCAGATTATATGACACCACAATAATAGGCCACATGCTATATGAATTCTTAATATCATTAAAAGGATTAAATCCATCACTTAAAAGCCCCAACCTAACATTTTCGGGGATCCGTACTAAAAGTTGGATCCAGTCTGTCAAAATCCTTCCATGCTTTTGCGTCTGCAGGATGACGTATTTTTCCATCATCCATACGTCCATCTTTATGCCATCTCATTTTAGATGATGTTACTGATGACTTATATAATCTTTGAAGCCTTGGTATCAGAGGAAAGTGGCGTAATGTTTTTGCTGGAGTTTTGGACTTGGGTGCATACCTTGATGCCCCACATTTGAGACAGGACTTTTCATTAGATGCATCCTTCCAATATAGCATACAATCGTTGGGGCATGCATCGATCTTGTTATAACTGAGTCCCAAATGTTTAAGCAGCTTCTTTGCTTCATATAAAGAATTTGGCAAGGCATTATTTTGTGGTAGTGCTTTCTTCAATAAATCCAACGACATAGAGAATGACTTGTCACTCCAATTGCATAAGCACTTTATATGATATAGTGCAATAGTAAATGACAATTTCGTGAACTCGTTGCATTCTGGATACAATGTCTTCTCTGCTTCTTGCATCAATCTATACAATCTTTCTGACTCATCTCCTATTCTCTCTATGTGTCCACTTGTGGTACTAACACTAGCTCTTTCAAAGGCTTCACCGAAAAACACATCTTGAAGTATGGCATTGATGTTAACAATATCTTCATTTTCTTCATCAACCACAATGTTTTCTATTATTGTGGTATTTGAAGGTGTAACTTCCCATGGAAACTCCACACCGTATAGTCAACCATAATTCCATCAACTATCAAGTGCTCAAACACTTCATCCCATGTTCCCAGCCATCGATTAATGCAAATTATACATGGGCATGAAATCTTCTCCCCTATGGGTACTTTGGAAAAAGCAAAGTCCAGGAAACCATTTACACCAACTTCATATTGATCGCCCGCACAGAATATATAATCTCGTGACCTATGAATCCAACTCCTATCCATTTGATTGTAGCCTAACCACCTCACAAAACCTATTACAAGAGAATGGTATCATACAAAATCTAAATGAGACCTGTTTGAGTTAAAATAAAACTACAAGCGTACAGGTCAATCGTAGCTACGGGTCAAACGAGGAGATATACGCCATTCTATTTAACTAATCTTAAAAGTAATGCAAAGTGAACCAAATTACTTAAATTACTAAATTAATGGTAATTAAACTAACGGATCCTAACTCACAAGTATCAAACAAATTACGCATCTACGGGATTAAGTTGGCGTCCTAACACATGAACATCTAATCTATCAAACTAACGTAAATTAGGAGTAATTAAAAATAAAATCCTATACTACCAAGTTGGAAGTAATAAAAATGCAACCACACATCTACATCCACATAAACAAAATAACCACATAAACAAAGTAACCCATAAGAAAAATAAAAGAAATAAAGGGAGAAGAAGAAGGAGAAGAAGAGAATGAGATTGAGAGTTTAGAGAATGCAAACCTAGGTGTACTTGAACCGGATTAATTGAAGAAGCTTGAATGAATACTTGCATGAACTTACCATGGCCTCCTTTTCTAAATCTCCAAGTCTTGTCATCAACATAGGAGTTTAGACTAGGAAGCTTTAAACTAAAACTATTACAACCACATTGAAGACATTAAAGCATAAACTAATCCTATTACAACCATTAACTAATCTTATGAAAGCAAAATTAAGAACTTGAAAGAGCTAAGTTTATGAAATCAAACTAAGAATTAAAGCCAAAAATAGGAGAAGAAGAGAAAATTTCACTATGTGAATGAACAATTTTTACAAGAGAGGTAGGGGGTATTTATAGGGGGAAGAGAGGAGAAGAGAGAAGATGGAAGTGTAGGAGAAATATTCCGTAAGAAAATAGAATATTCTCTTCTCTTTCCTCTTTTACAATGCCTTGAATCCTAAGAAAAAAGAAAAAAAAATAGAAAGAAGAAGAAGAGAAGATTGTTTACATAGACCTTCTATTTCTAGAAAAGTAAACTTCCAATTCTAACAAGTGCTTCCTTTTCTTTGTAGATATCTTCTCCAAGCAATAAAATCAAAGCATCTTTGATTTTTCAACCTTTCATAGATGAGAAAATATAAATCTATCCTAAGTAGAATTTCAGAAGTGCCCTTGAGAAGTTGGAGGAGAGAGAGAGTAAGGGAGATGACTAGGATTCCTTCAAGAATAAATAAAATATCCATTCTATCCTTCAGAAAACGTGGAGCATGGGGTGCTTATATAGGCCTCACCATTGTGTTCCTTGCAAAAAATCACCCAAAATAGACCCAAATTTTGTCCAATTCGGAGTTGGGGAGCTCAAGATATCTCAAGTTGAAGTTGGACTGTCCAGAGCCTTCCAAATGGAATCTTTCGGGTACAGTAAAGTAACTTTTGATAATTGCGTTAAGACCCCTGGAATCCGAACTTCCACTTCACTGTATCCCCGTCCGACTGTCAATAATTATAAATAAACTCCTGCAGACCATTTTCGTGCGTCGTTATGAAAACGGCCATAACTTCTTCGTTTCAACTAGGAATCAAGTGCCTTTTGAACCGTTATGAAGCTGACTCGATGGGCTATGCATCCATACTATTAACACCTCTAAAAAGTTTAAAAACATTTCATTAGCATCATCTCCTCCATTTTCATAATAATTCACCTAAACTCTGAAAAGCACAAGAAAGCACCGAGTAACTCTGTCCAATGTGGTAAAATGTATGCTTTATGCCCTAAGATTTTACACATAAATGTGCTCATCAGATTCCCCCACACTTGAACGTTACTTATCCTCAAGTAAAGCAAAAGATAAACTAACCTAGAATGCAAAAAATCCTAACTCACTTTCGTAGGAATCACGGTTGCACTTAGCATGTGCAACAAGCCTTTCAACCCCTAGGTTACCTCTAGTGGACGAGTTGTGTCTCGTGGGTGTTTGCAGTGAATATACACCAAAAATTCAATAAATCAAAAAGAATGATGTAAATTTTTCTCATGGCATAAGTAAGATAGTGCACACAATCTCAAAGAAATACTCAACTAAAGATTAAGGAGCCACAGGTTCCCCCACACTTGAATTTTATCACCCCACATCAATTCAAGTAACAAGCATGCATCAAGGTCAAGGGATCTCCTCATATTTTCTTAATACTACTCACCTTCGAGTAAACCACTCATAGCACCGATGGAACCAAAGACTTAGGCATTGAGTATTTTTTACCATACTTTCTTTTCCAGGCCTTAAGGCAAAAGCTTTTTTTTTTTCTCAACAACAAACTCTTTTTTTACTTCACTACTATTCTTTGAATGACATGGTGGAGCATACACCAGACACCCAAATAATTGGTAGCTTCGCTTTTTGCATGTATCCATAAGACATTGAGACATTGATGCAAGAGTTTTTTTTTTTTTTTTGAGTTTCCTTCCAAGGAATTTCGATCAAGTCACCCTACTTCATGAGGCACAGTGCCCTGTCTAGTCCCAAGGAATTTCACTTTTTCTTTCTGTTTCTCTCTTCTTCTTTTTTTCATTCACTTTCACTTTCATGCCTTGCCACAAACAATTTAGTCTCAACTACTAGCCAAAAGATTAAAGGGGTCCATAAACACATAGGGGAATCTAACCATCAAATGAAGTAGCACTCATATTTTTCAGCTCAATCTCCATCACCGGATACAAACCAACTACAGGCTTGAAAAGGAATTTTTTTATTATTTCGCATGCTAGGGCACCTAATTCCCTCTCACTCTCGCTTTGCAAATTGAAGAGACTTATGCACATAACCAAAAACTCTCGCCATAATAAAAATTCACAAAATTCACAATTAAAGTCCAACACACCACCCCACACTTAAGTCATGCAGTGTCCTCAATGCATGAAGAAAAGAAAGAATAAGGACAAGGGAGGGGATACATACCAGGATATCAGAGGTCAAGGTAAAGAGGCTCATGGAGATCCATGACCTCTTCGTCAACTGGAGTAGGTATCACTATGTACGGCTTCAATCTTTGGCCATTGACCTTGAAAGTAGCTCCAGTACTTGGATTGAGGACTTCAACAGTCCCATGAGGATAGACTTTTTGAACAATATAGGGGCCATCCCATCTAGAGCGCAGCTTACCTGAAAAAATGTGCAACCGAGAATTTTACAACAAAACTTTTTGACCTACCTCAAAAGATTTTCTCAAAATGTGCCTATCATGGAAAGCCTTGGTTTTTGCCTTGTAAATCCGGGCATTCTCATATGCCTTATTCCTAATCTCTTCCAACTCAGATAGTTAGAGTTTCCTATGGGCACCTGTAGTGGGTAGGTCAAAGTTAAGCTTCTTGATAGCCCAAAAGACCTTGTGCTCAATCTCTACAAGTAAGTGACATGCCTTTCCATACACCAGACGGTACGGAGATTGACCAAGATCGGTCTTGAAGGCTGTCCTGTGGGCCCACAACGCATCTACCAACCGGTTAGATCAATCCTTACGGTTCGGGTTGATGGTTTTCTCAAGAGTTTGCTTTATCTATCGATTTGAAACCTCAACCTGACCACTAGTCTGGGGATGGTAGGGTGTGACCAACTTATGGTTGACATCATACTTTCTCATGAGGGCTTCAAAGGGTCGGTTACAAAAATGCTTGCCTCGATCACTAATGATAGCACGGGGAGTACCAAAATGAGAGAAGATGTTCTCCTTCAGAAATTTCACAACCACCTTGTGGTCATTGGTCTTACAAGCAATAGCCTCAATTCATTTGGACACGTAGTCCACAGCAAGTAATATGTACAGGTTATCAAAAGAGTTAGGGAAAGGTCCCATGAAATCAATACCCCATACATTAAACACCTCAACCACAGAATTGGGTTGAGGGGCATCATATTCCTCTTGGTAAGATGCCCTAAAGATTGGCATGAAGGACACGCCTTGCAATAAGTAAAAGCGTCTTTAAACAGACTAGGCCAATAAAATACACACTGTAAAACCTTGGCCGCAGTCTTATTAGGCCCAAAGTGGCCTCCACAAGCCTGATCATGGCAAAAAGATAAGACAGATTGTTGCTCATGATCAGGAGCACATCTTCGGATTATTTGATCCCAGCAAGTTTTAAAAAGATAAGGATCATCCCAAAAGAAATATTTAACTTGTGAAAAGAAACAATTCTTATCTTGGGTGGACCAATGTGCAGGTGTCACACCCGTAACCAGATAATTAACAATGTCAGCAAACCAAGGTTCACTAGACACTGCCATCAGATACTCATCAGAAAAATTCTCGTTGACTGGAGAATCGACAGTCAAAGAATTAGGCAACCGAGATCGATGGTCTGCAACTAAATTTTCAAAACCTTTCTTATCCCTAATTTCAAGATCAAATTCTTACACCAAAAGGACCCACCTAATGAGGCGAGCCTTAGCATCTTTCTTCTGCACAAGATATTTGATAGCTGTATGGTCAGTATAAACAATCACATGTGATCCAACCAAGTAGGGCCTAAACTTCTCCAAACCAAACACAACAGCTAAAAACTCTTTCTCAGTAGTGGTATAATTAAGCTGTGCATCATTAAGAGTCCTACTTGGATAATAAATCACATGGGACAATTTGTTGATTCTTTGCCCAAGAATAACCCCTATAGCAAAATCAGAGGCATCACACATAAGCTCAAATGGAACTATCCAATTTGGAGCTTGAATAATAGGGGCTGAAGTCAATGCTCTTTTCAATTGCTTAAAACTATCATGACACTCAGAAGAGAAATCAAATGGGCAGTCCTTTGTCAAAAGGGAAGTGAGAGGTCTAGCTATATGGCTAAAGTCCTTGATAAACCTTCTATAAAAACCTACATGACCAAGAAAAGATCTAATATCCTTCACATGCTTAGGTGGTGGTAAATTGACAATAAGACCCACCTTAGATCTATCATCCTTGATCCCCTCTTTGGACACAATGTGACCAAGAACTATGCCTTGCTTCACCATGAAGTGGCACTTCTCCCAATTCAGGACCAAGTTCTTTTCTATGCATCTTTTAAGAACCAAAGAGAGATGATGCAAGTAATGAGAAAAGGTAGAGCCGTGAATAGAAAAATCATCCATAAACACCTCTAGGAAGTGTTCTACCATATCAGAAAAGATACTCATTACGCACCTTTGAAATATAGCAGGGGCATTGCAAAGCCCAAAAGGCATACGTCGGTAAGCAAAAGTTTCATAAGGGCATGTGAAAGTGGTCTTGTGTTGGTCCTCTAAAGCAATGGGGATTTAGTTGGAGCCTGCATATCCATCAAGAAAACAATAATATTCATGGCCAGCTAGTCTCTATAACATCTGATCAATAAAAGGCAAGGGGAAATGGTCCTTCCATGTTGCCGCATTCAATTTCCTGTAATCAATGCACACTCTCCACCCCGTTTGGATACGGGTTGGAATCAACTCATTATTGGCATTCTCAACTACAGTGACTCCTCCTTTCTTAGGCATAACCTGCACAGGACTCACCCATTGGCTATCAGAAATAGGATAAATGATGCAATGATCCAAGCATTTTGGGATCTCTTTCTTGATTGCCTCTTTCATCACAGAATTAGCCCTCCTTTGGGGTTCCCTAGAAGGTGTGGAACTCTCCATCAGATGTATATGATGTTGAACAATGGAGGGGCTAATACCTTTGATGTCAGACATAGTCCAACCTATGGTTTTCTTATGGTCCTTTAGAAGTGTAATCAACTCTTCTTCCTGAATAGAAGTCAAATCAGAAGCAATAATAACAGGAAGGGTATGATCATGTCCTAGGAAGGCATACTTAAGGTTGGAGGGCAATGCCTTTAACTCTAATGTGGGGGGCTCAACAATAGAGGGTTTGGGAATGGAGGTGGATAGGGGTCCAAGAGGCTCCAAAGGTTGTTGGACGCTCTAGACCTCAGATAAGGGGGTATCATCAACACCCTCCAATTCCTGCAGAATCAAAATCAATCTCAAAGAACGTATCAATATCATCAGGAAATCGTTGAAGCATATGCACCTTTTCATCCATATCAGGCTGCTTGCCCAACCTAAACACATTGAAGCCAACAGAAATATTTCAGAAAGATAATTTTATGAGACCATTCCTGCAATTGATTAAAGCATTACTGGTAGCTAGGAATGGTCTACCCAATATGATTGGGATTTGGTCCTTGAAGTTGGTAGTGGGTTGGGTATCTAAAACAATAAAATCCACAGGAAAAATGAATTCCCCAACCTTCAACAGGACATCCTCAATCATTCCCTTAGGAACTTTAATCGATCGATCTGTAAGTTGAAGAGTAATTTTGGTCAATTTCAGTTCTCCCAATCCCAGTTGTTGGTAAACATGAAAGGGTAAGAGGTTCACACTTACACCAAGGTCCAATAAGACATGATCAATAGTGGTATGACCTATAGTGCAAGAGATGGTGGGGCTTCCAGGATCCTTATGCTTGGCTGCTACTGGTTGTGAGATTAGAGAACTAATGTTAGCAGCCAAGAATGCCTTTTGGGGCACATTGGTGGTCCGCTTTTGGGTGCATAAGTCTTTGAGGACTTTAGCATAAGCGGGGATCTGGACAATGGCATCCAACAAGGGGATATTCACCTGAACCTGTTTGAACACAATATCTTCTCCATAGAAGGAGACTTCTTGCTAACCAACCTATTTGGGAAAAGGGCAGGTGGGGTATAAATTCTTTCAAGATTGGTCTTTTTAACTTCCTCAACAGAATTCTCTTTGGTTTCCTCAACCAAATCATCTGAAATATCTTCAGGTTCATCAGACGAACCTAGAACAGTAGGCACTTCAATGGCCTCTTCAGAAGGGGGAGAGTCAACAGGAGTATAAGATGGTAAAGACTGAGGTGCACTAGCCTGTTGATACTCACGACCACTCCTTAAAGCATATACAACATTTACCTGTCTGGAGGGCCCTTGGTGCTGTTGGCCTTGTGCAACATTGGTTAGAGGAGCATGGGTACCTTGCTGAATATGAACCTGATGCCTAGGATTTGGCTCAGGTTGGCTAGGTAACTTTCTTGTTTCCCTCTCATGCAGGATTGTGACAAGCTAGGTGAGTTATTTCTCCATGTTATTGTGGCTTGTCATAAGAAGAGCTATCTTGTTGTCCATCTCATTCAGTCTTGTTGCCTCTCCTGTATTGGTAAACCTTGGGGGTTGCTGATAAGGTACAAGGAGAGGAGGCCTAGCAGAATTAATAGAAGGTCCTGGATGAGGACGAGGGGGAAAGGGATTAGGAGACATTCCTTGGCTTTGTGGTGCATAGTTGGGCCTTTGGGCACCAAGCTGACCTTGATGGTTAAAGTTGGATGGACCTGCTTGGTTCCCTTGATTCCAGGAGAAATTGGGGTGATTTCTCCATCTTGGATTGTAAGTATTGCTATATGGGTTATTTTGGTAGAGAGCACTTACATTCTCAGTGCTGGAATTGCCCACCAAGGTATTGGGGCATTCCTCAGAAAGGTGTCCAGGGGTTTGGCATCAACTGCATATTGACACATGGTTGACCTGGTTGACCGGATTAACTGGTATAGACTCTTTAAGAACTATGGACTCCAACCGTTTTATGAGACTATCAAGTTTGGCCTCCTTGGCTGGCATACCCTCAATGAGATACCCCTTAGTGGTCCTTTCAGCCTCTTGGGAAGATTTCCATTCCCTAGTCTTATCAGCCAAGTTGGTTAAGAATGCCCATACATCATTCTCCTCAGAAAAAGAAGTAACGCCTGCTGGACACATGGACTCTACAAGTTGCTTGGTCTGATAATCAATACCCTCATAAATAATTTGGCATAGTTGCCACAAGTCAAAACCATGATGAGGGCATTTTAAGAGGAGGTCCTTGAATCTTTCCATGAATTTAGCAAAGGACTCATGTGGTTTCTGCCTGAACTAGAGGATGTCACTTTTAAGCTTATTGGTCTTATGAAAAGGAAAGAATTTTCTCAAAAAGACAATGGTGAACTCATCCCAGGTATTAATGGAGTTTGTTGGCAGTCCATTGAGCCACTTCTTGGACTGGTCTTTCAGGGCAAAGGGTATAAATCTAAGCCTAACTGCATCATCAGTCAAATTTTGGACCCTAATCAGAACACAGACTTCGTCAAATTCCCTAAGGAAGAGATATGCATCCTCATTAGCCATCCCATAGAAATGGGGTAGCATGCTGATGGAGTTGGTCTTGAGTTGATAGTTATTCCCTGTAACAATAGGCAGAGTAATACATGAGGGTTGTGCAGCCCTAGTGGGGTAGAACCTATCCTTAAGAGTCTTGGGTTGTTGGTCACCCATGGTCAAAGGTGGGGTTAAGGGTAGTGGAGAAGGTGGTATTCTAATAAGACGATTACTTGAATCACGAGTCCACACCTTAGCCACCTAAATAGATATGAGGTCGGTCTCCTTTGAAAAATTAAAAGAAAAAATAAAAAATAAAAGACTTAAGAAAAAAGTACTAAAAACAAGAGGGAGCCCAAGGTAAATAGTGCATCTATCCCTCAAAAATCGAAACAATGGTTCCAAAGCTGTAAGGTTGCCATATAGGTTGACAGCAAGGGAACTTGTATAGCCTTCACAAGCCACCTACGGGCGACTCCAAATGGATTCTGATGTAGGGTGGAGGACTACTATACGTTTATGTTTCCAATGCTCTCACTATGTCGCTTTCCTGTTATCAAGAGTGGTCACCTCCAAAGATAAGTCACATGCCAATCCAAACCACCCAACGAATCAAGGGACACCAAGATTGGCTGGGTTTGGGTATATGAAGGACTTTAGATTGGGTGCACACTATTTGAAACAGAAGAGAAACAATAAGAGGTTTTCAAAAACTGATTTTTTGTTTTTTCAGAAAAAGAAGAGAAAATAATAAACTAAAGCACTTCAAACTACTTAAAAGTCAGAAAAATAAAATGGACTATAATCTCCCCGACAACAGCGCCAAAAACTTGTTTGAGTTAAAATAAAACCGCAAGTGTATGGGTCAATTGTAGCTACGGGTCGAACACGAAGAGATATACGCCACTCTATTTAACTAATCTTAAAAATAATGCAAAATGAACCAAATTACTTAAATTACTAAATTAATGGTAATTAAACTGACAGATCCTAACTCACAAGCATCTAACAAATTACGCATCTACGGGATTAAGTTGGCGTCCTAACACATGAACATCTAACCTATCAAACTAACGCAAATTGGGAGTAATTAAAAATAAAATCCTATACTACCAAGTTGAAAGTAACAAAAATGCAGCCACATATCCACATCCATATAAACAAAATAACCACATAAACAAAGTAACCCATAAGAAAAATAAAAGAAATAGAGGGAGAAGAAGAGAATGAGATTGAGAGTTTAGATAATGCAAACCTTGGTGTGCTTGAACCGGATTAATTGAAGAAGCTTGAATGAATACTTGCATGAACTTACCATGGCCTCCTCTTCTAAATCTCCAAGTCTTGTCATCAACATAGGAGGTTAGACTAGGAAGCTTTAAACTAAAACTATTACAATCATATTGAAGACATTAAAGCATAAACTAATCCTATTACAACCATTAACTAATCTTATGAAAGCAAAATTAAGAACTTGAAAGAGCTAATCTTATGAAATCAAACTAAGAATTAAAGCCAAAAATAAGAGAAGAAGAGAAAATTTCACTAAGTGAATGAACAATTTTTACAAAAGAGGTAGGGGGTATTTATAGGGGGAAGAGAGGAGAAGAGAGAAGATGGAAGTGTAGGAGAAATATTCCCTAAGAATAGAGAATATTCTCTTCTCTTTCCTCTTTTACAATACCTTGAATCCTAAGAAAAAAGAAAAAAAAATAGAAAGAAGAAGAAAAGAAGATTGTTTACATAGACCTTCTATTTCTAGAAAAGTAGACTTCCAATTCTAACAAGGGCTTCCTTTTCTTTGTAGATATTTTCTCCAAGTAATAAAATCAAAGCATCTTTGATTTTTCAACCTTCCATAGATGAGAAAATATAAATCTATCCTAAGTAGAATTTCAGAAGTGCCCTTGAGAAATTGGAGGAGAGAGAGAGTAAGGGTGATGACTAGGATTCCTTCAAGAATAAATAAAATACCCATTCTGTCCTTCAGAAAACTTGAAGCATGGGGTGCTTATATAGGCCTCACCATTGTGGTCCTTACGAAAAAACACCCAAAATAGACCCAAATTTCGTCCAATTCGGAGTTGGGGAGCCCAAGATATCTCAAGTTGAAGTTGGACTGTCCAGAGCCTTCCAAATGGAATCTTTCGGGTACAGTAAAGTAACTTTTGATAATTGCGTTAAGGTCTCTGGAATCCGAACTTCCACTTCACTGTATCCCCGTCCGACTGTCAATAATTATAAATAAACCCCTACAGACCATTTTCGCGCATCGTTACGAAAACGGCCATAACTTCTTCGTTTCAACTTGGAATCAAGTGCCGTTTGAACCGTTGCGAAGCTGACTCGATGGGCTATGCATCCATACTATTAACATCTCTAAAAAGCTTAAAAACATCTCCTTAGCATCATCTCCTCCATTTTCACAATAATTCACCTAAACCCTGAAAAGCACAAGAAAGCACCGAGTAACTCTGTCCAATGTGATAAAATGTATGATTTATGCCCTAAGATTTCACACATAAATGTGCTCATCATGACCAGATGACCAAATTCTAAAGATTTGAAATATGTAACAAGTTGTCTTTAAGAGAATTAAAGACATTAAGAACGTAAAACAAGTGCAAAAATAGACATAAAATTCTAATAACAACATTACACTGTTTACCACACTTGAAGTGCAAAAATAGACATAAAATTCACTCATTGATGGCTATGTTATTTGAGGAACTTTAGCTTATTCTACTATAATGTTCAGTTCGAGTTGTAAGAACTTCGGGCGAAGATTGAATTCTGTCTTTTGATATAGATTTGATGAACACTGGTATCCAGGTATGTTTTCTTGTTGGGTTTTTTGCTTGATTTAGTGTTCTTGCTTTGTTGGAGTTATGACAAGAAGTATGTTCACTCAGTTCATTCTCCTAGATCTAATGGTCAGATTTGGGTTAAGTATAGGGCTAAGAGCTTCCCTAAACTATTTCCATCAAGTTCATGGGAAGGTTATTCAACCGAATTGAATTCCCAAATTTCTTTAAAAAAAAAAAAAGGAAGTAGTTTTCTCTCTGGGAGTGTAGCCTATGCCAGCACTCCCATGTATCTATCTCTCCTCCTCATAACAAGGGGCCAGAGGTGTCTTTTTAAATGGGGAGGAGGAAGATAGACTCATGGGAGTGTTGGCATAGGCCACAATCATGGACAGAGAAATTTCTCACAAAAAAAAATTTATTTGTAATACCCTCTCTCTCAATATACATCAAGCCTTTGTTAATTCAAGGAGAAAGAAATCAATTTTTCTCAAGTAATCAAGCAAAGGAATTCTGAAATATACCTTATTATTTCTTGGTAAAGTTTTGATGATGGATCATTTACCAGTCAAAGGTTTCAACTTAATTGATAGATGCTACGTTAGCTACAAGGCTGAAGAATCCACTGAACACCATTCATTTTCTCCAATACTACTTCTGTTATATGGATTTCTATTGATAGGCCTGGTTGCAAGAGGCAACAACTAACAACCAAAACCTAAATCAATGGCAGGTACCCTGAGCCTGTTACTGATTGTGTTACAAGTTAAATAACCAAGAAATTTTGTGAAGAAGAGTAGAAGACAGAATTGCTTTTAAGTTTTAACAGTTCACATAGTACAATTATTTCTAGATTGATTGATTCCTTGTTTTTAAAAAACATTAAAAAAAACAATGGTTCAAATTTATCAAAGTGCGCTTTTATATTATCAGCATTATTTTTTTACTTTCTTTACTTCTCAAAGGATGGCTTAGGCTTCATGAAGTGATACATATTCACTTTAGCTACTAGGGCTGTAAGAAATCTTTTATAAGTAGCTTGTCTACAGCTTTATAGCTTAGCTAGCCTGGTTGGTATCAAAATAGGATTTCAAGAAAGTGTTTTCTGTGCTGGACCCACAACCGGCAACTGGTCTCTCCTTTGAAGATCATTTCACTGAAAGTCCAGACGACTAGAACACAGTTCTATTATCACAATTAAGCTTATCAACTAAGGATGGCAGTTCTTGGCAGGAAAGTTTTTCATATATAATGAATATGGGAAAAATTTTACTGCGAAACAAACTGGGCCATAAGAATGTAGAGCTTTGGTTTTTCGTAACAGAACTAAGGACGGTAGTTCTTGGCCCATCTTGTCTGAACCCAATCACTTTAAGTCGCTCAAACCCAGCCTGTGAATAGATGGGCTATTATTATCTTGCACTTGGCTTGATAGGTGCTACTACTAACTGGGCTGGTCTCAAAAAAAGCCTACTGAACCAATGGACCAATTATGTATTGCCTTCGGGCTTAGACCCAGCTTGAACCCGCCCAAACATTCAAATGCCCATGTTTGCAAAGACCCACTTGAGTCCTGAGGTCTATACAAGGGCAATAAATAATTGGGTTGGATCCCTGTTATTTTTTTTCCCCCTAGTTTGGAACTTGTCTGAGAAACCAAAGTTTAAACAAAACTCCCTAACCAAAACAGAGCTACAGATAAAATTATCATTGTGAAGAACATCTAGACTAAAAAATAATGGACCTGAACTGTTGTAAAGAAAACATATTGATCTGATTGTCTTTAAACTCCACTATGCAACTCGATCAACTCTTAAGGAGATCCGTCCACTAACTAAGAGAGGTTTGTTTGTCTTTACAAACTCAAACTTTAGAGCTATTATCAGCATCTGTGTGAACACACTAACCAAACAAAGGCACTTGTAAAGAGAGAAAGCCAAGTAATTAATAATTTTTTCCTTTCCACTGCTATCATGGGGAAGATGGAAGAGACAAAAGAGAAGGGAAGTGTGTTGTGGGGATTTTCAAGCTCAAAGCCACTCTGAGTGGTGGGTCATAGTCAAGCCTTGCAGTTCCTACAGATTTTAGGGTCCCATTTCCAAGCCAAGTTGAGCCCCAATTACATAAAGAGCTTTTCTACTCCTCTTCCCAATCCCCAAAAATTGGCACAACTTTATGCAATCTCCCACCCCCATCCTTTTCTTTAAAAAAACCTAAGTAAGTATATAACATATTACCCAAAATATCCCTCTATATAAGACTGAAATTGGAATCCAACTTCAATTCAAATTTAAACAGAAACGTCCACTCAGATAATCAATCTCAAAGCTTCAAATGTTGAAAGCCATTGCAATGAGGACTCCTAAATAGTAAATACTGAAACTAGTTCTTGCTACTCTAAATAAGCTCAACAGAAATTAAAATACAATATCAAGTGGAACATCATAAAACAGATCAACAGACAGTAAAGTTTCGATGCTTTAACGAAGCTGTAGAAACATCTCAGTTTGAAGTAAACCAAGCTATCACTGAAAATAACCAAAGCAGAATGCTACACAATAGTACACAAATTGATCAAAGCCCACAAAAGATACTTTACATTTTCTATATATTTGAGTGAACTCTAGAAACAAGAGGAACAATGAAAAGAAAATTCATCTTTCCTATTCTACGAGAAACTGGGGAGTAATTCACAATAGAAAGCACAGGAGAGAGAGATAGAGAGAGATCAAAGAGGAATAAGAAGAGTAAGAGCTTACTAAGTACCTCAGAGTAGGAGATGTTCCCCGAGCAGGGAGCCCAAGAGCAACACCAACGTCAGCTACAGCAGGCTGGAGCTCCTGGCAGTGGGTGGGTAGAGCAACACCAACTCTAGAATCCTCCCCTTGATCCTAAATCGGTTATTGTAGCCCCAAATCGTCCACAACGGTTGCAGCAGGAGCGAGGTTGAAAGAGATTTGAGAGAAATCTGAGAGAGAATGTGAGAGATTGAGATAGATTTGAGAGAGAATGTGAAGATTAGAGAGGGAGAGAGGGACAGTGATGAGTGCGCGGGAAGTGAATAGTTTGGGTTGGCTGCTGAAGCCACAAATAGTCCAGAGGTTGAAGCTGGAGCGAGAGTGAAAGAGACTGTGAGAGATTGAGAGAGATTTGAGGGAGAATGCGAGAGACTGAGAGAGATTTGAGGGAGAACGATTGTGATAGATTGACAGAGAAACGTGAGGGATTGGGATTTGAGAGTTTAGAGAGGGTATTGATCTGTTAGTGCGTGGCAAGAGGCGGGAAATGAATAGAGCTTGGAGTTTTTCGCAAAAAAAGGTAATATATTAGGCGGCGATTAATAAGAAACGTTGTGATATTGTTCCTTATATAACAGCGCTTATTCCTAAACGCCCGAAAGTACGTATGTTAACTTATGAGAAGGCGATAAATATACTATGATACTACGGCGTTTACAAATAAACGCTGTTGTATTATTACATACCCCGGCAATTCAGAGCAAACGCCCCCAAAGATGTATGTGTAACGGCATTTATATATAAACGCCATAATTTCTACATATTATACTTTATATACCGATGTTTGTTGGTAAACGCCATCGAATATTCATATATGACTGTGTTTACCAATAAACGCCACTAAAACTTATCCCAAAATGCCGCGAAAGACCCTTTTTCTTGTAGTGATAATTATATGGAAGAAAGCTAAGAGGAAGAGGAAGAATAATCTGATCGGCTAGATATTGATAAGATCCAAGAAATGCTTATGAAGATTGTGGTTTCAGATAACAAGTATCAAGAGGAACTTCAACAATTGGAACAGATCAGGGAACAGTGGGTTCTGCCTCAGGCTACATGTGACTTGGAAAATTCGGTGAAATTGACACTTGCCTTGACATAAGATTTGTATGGGACTCCCCCTTCGTCCCCCAATCGTGGACGTAGAGTACCATGAATGGGCATGAGCACATGACGATTTCCTTCTCAATAATGTGAATGAAGAAGACCATTTTGATGATCCCACAGGAAACATCTATCTAGTTGTCTCCAATTCAAAATCTAACTCCAAAAGCTTCGGTTCCCAAGGTGAGGAGGTTGGTCACTTCTACAAGTCTTTGGCAGAAGCAAGAGAAACGTATCAAGCAGCCTTAGAAACCTTCCAATTGTTAAATTAGATGATCCCTGAGGACCCAAGCGGCCCTAAACAATTTCATCTGATGCAACAAATCACTGAAAAATAAGAGTCTTTGTCAAAGATCTTGAGTTAGGCTCAGAAGTCCATCTCTGTTATGGAAATCAAGGCCAAGAAGCAAGTTGCAAAGAAGAGGAGTCCTACTGTAGGGACTATCATTATCACGGACAGTGATATAGAAGAAGAAGATATTTGCCCAGTTGAGTTAATCATTAAAAGAGAAGAATCAGAGGTAATGGAAACCAGAAGTGGAAAGGATTTCAAGAGTAAGGGTTTGACGGTAGAGAAACATCAGTCTAATGAGCCAAAGCCAGACAATGAGCCTGAGAATCCATTATTGAATCAGTTGAAGAAAGCCCAGGCAAATATTTCAATTTAGGGATTGTTGATGGCCTCACCAACTCACCGAGAAGCGATACTGAAAGCCCTTGCCAAAGTTTAAGTGCCCATTGAAATGGGACTAGAGGAACTATCCCATATAGTAGGAGCCACTTATGCAATCCAGACACTACTCTTCTCAGATGAAGAGTTGCCACCTGGAGGGAAAGGACATAACAGAGCTCTCTACATCATTATGGAATGAAATAGAAATCAAGTTCCCTAAGTATTGATTGATAATAGCTTATCCCTCAATGTCATGCCATTAAAAGTTGCGAAGTGCATGGGTTTCCCTCTTGATAAGATGAAACCTTCAAGCCAAACCATCAGGGCATATGACAATACTAGGCGAGAAGTGATTGGAGTCCTCACCACAGATATCACGATTGGACCAGCCTGGTTCACCATTGATTTTCAAGTCATTGATATCGAGGCCCCTTTCAATATGCTACTAGGGAGACCATGGCTACATTCTACAGGTGCCCTTGCATCAAGCCTTCACCAAAAGTTGAAATTTATTCATGCGTAAAAAGTGATCACCATTTTCGGAGACCCGAAAATGGTATACACACTTGCAAACATAGAAGTGGAAGGTTCTCCTCCATCAGAAGTACAGCTAGGATGGTTTGAAATTGGAAATATCTGTGTAACCCTTTCCGGGGAAAAAGAGCCCATCCCGGCCAAATTCCCGATCATGTGGAGCAAAGTTTCGATGAGAATGATGAAGAAGATGAAGTATTTCCCAGGCTTGGGATTGGGAAAGAACCAGCAAGGAATACCAAAGTTCCCTGAGATACTGGCCAACACCAATTGCCATGGTCTAGGTTTCATCCCAATGAAAAGAAAGGCCTCAGCAGGAGCGAAGAACAACATCAAAGGAATGAAGAGTCCGAAGATTAAGATCACCCCTTATTTCAAAACCTTGAATGGTTACTTTGTGAAAAAAGGGGAGAATTTCCCATATTACAGAAACATTGAGCCTTGGTTCGATCAAGAGATAGACAGCTTCCAGCCTGGGTTCAAGATATTCTTCAAAGATGAAGTGGACTGGGTAACCAT
Source organism: Telopea speciosissima (assembly GCF_018873765.1). Classification (NCBI taxonomy): domain Eukaryota; kingdom Viridiplantae; phylum Streptophyta; class Magnoliopsida; order Proteales; family Proteaceae; genus Telopea; species Telopea speciosissima. The sequence continues at coordinate 38,645,600 of NC_057925.1, forward strand.
GGAATTGGAACAAGCCAAGATGAATACAGAATAGGATAATCAAGGGATTGATGGGTTGTTCGAGACAGCAATGATCACTGAAGGAAAGGAAGGGCCAACACCTCAGCTCCTGATACAGCCTCTTCAAGGATCCATAGGAAATTGGGCAAGGGTTGCGGAAGATTTCTATGTCATAGAGTCTGAAGTCGTAGCCAGCTCTAGTTTAATCTAGTCTAAGTCGATTTCTAAGTCTACATGTACTTTCCAAAAGAAGTTAGTAACTTCCAGTCTGTCAAGTCCATTTGTACTCCCTCTTTTATCATGAATGAAATCGTTGATTCCGAGTATGTTTCTTCTTCTTCTTCTTCTTCTTCTTCTTCTTGTTCTTATGATGATGATGATGCTATCAAGCATCAACATCTTTTGGAAAAATTGGAGCAAAGAAGAGCCCAGCCCGTCCGAGAGGACACCTATTTTATAAATTTAGGAACTGACCAATGCCCTCTAATGATCAAAATTGGTTCATCTCTCAATAGCGAAGAAATCTGCCACATGACCTCTCTCCTCAAGGAATTCGAGGAAGTCTTTGTGTGGTCTTATGAAGATATGCCTGGTATCGACTTAGAGATTGTACAACGCAGACTACCAATGTATCCGGATGCCCGCCCCATCAAGCAGAAGCCAAGGCAAATGCGACCAGAGTGGAGTGAAAAGATCAAGGAAGAAGTCATTAAGCAATGGACTGCAGGATTCCTTCAAGTAACCCAATATCCTCAATGGTTATCCAATATTGTTCTAGTTCCTAAGAAGGATGGGAAAGTCCGGATGTGTGTAGACTTTCACGATCTGAACAAAGTTAGCCCCAAAGATGATTTTCTACTATCCCACATCGACATACTAGTCGACAACACTGTCGGGCACATGCTACTGTCATTCATGGATGAATTCTCTGGCTACAATCAGATTAGGATCTATCCCAAAGACCGGGAGAAAACTACCTTTACCACACCATGGGGGACATTTTGCTACAAGGTGATGCCTTTTGGGCTGAAGAATCCAGGTGCAACGTATCAGAGAGCAGCTAAAGCCATATTGCATGACATGATACACATGGAGGTCGAAGTATATGTCAATGACATGATAGTGAAATTAATTGATCGACAAGGACATTTTACAGCATTGAAGAAATTCTTTGAGAGAATAAAAGAATCAAGCTCAGGTTGAACCCACAAAAGTGTGTGCTTGGAGCGACGGTAGGCAAATTGCTAGGTTTTCTCGTTAGCGAGAGAGGAGCGGAAGTAAATCCTGAAAAGATAAAAGCCATCACAGAAATGCTAGCACCAAGGATGAAGAAAGAGGTCTGTGGATTCTTAGGTCGTGTTCAAACCTATTTTCAAGCTCTTAAGGAAAGAAGAACCAAAAGAATGGAATGGTAAATGCCAGGATGCATTTATGAAGATCAAAGAGTATTTGGTACATCCACCTGTCCTTATTCCGCTGGTTTTGGGTGAACCCTTGTTGTTGTACTTATTAGTGGAAGAACTATCAATGGGATCAATGATAGCACAACTCAATCAGAAGAATGGAGAAGAACATGTAATTTACTACTTAAGCAGAAAGTTGCTAGGGTATGAAACTCGCTATACTCCCTTGGAAAAGACTTGCACATCTTTAGTTTGGGTAACTAAGAGATTGAGGCATTACATGATCTAACACCCAATTCGGCTTATCTCCAGGATGGACCCGATTAAGTACCTTTTTGAGAAATCAGCCCTGACTGGAAGAATGGCTAGATGGTTGTTGTTGTTATCAGAATTTGACATAACCTATGTCAATCAAAAATCCATAAAAAGGGCTAGCAATAGTAGATCACTTAGTCGCATGTCCAACAGGGTCAGATTCACGACCAGGGGAGGATTCATTTCCTGATGAAGACTGGTATCTTGTTAAAGAGGGTCAAGAGAAAGGATGGCATCTATACTTTGATGGAGCTGCAAACCAAAAAGGATACGGAGCAGATGTATTGCTGGTAACCCCTGATGGATTTCATTTGCCCATGTCATTCTGTCTAGAATTCAACTGAACCAATAACATTCTGGATTACGAAGCATGTGCCATTGGCTTAGAAATGACCCTATCTGTGGGTGTAGAAAGAATCAAAGTCTTCGGAGATTCTTCAGTGGTGATTTGTCAAACTCAGGGAAAATGAAAAACAAGAGATGACGAATTGAAGCCCTATTAAGAGTATCTAGAGCAGATGATCAAGTGTTTTAAGGAAATCTCTTTTGAATATCTGCCAAGGGACAATGATAGATTTGCAGATGCTCTGGCTACATTAGCATCCATGGTAGAGTATGATTCCCAAGCCAAAATTCGACCCTTCCTAGTCAAAAGAAGGACTAGTCCAGCATACGGAGAATCTGTAAATCTACTAACAGCAGATGGAAGAGCTTGGTTCGCCCCTGTGGTTGATTAGATCAGAGAAAGGAAATATCTTGAATATTTCACATCAGGGGAAAAGAAATAGTTGAGAAAATATGCCACACAGTTCATTCTTCAGGAGAATCTGCTATACAAGAGATCTTATGATGGCATACAATAGCTATGCGTAGATGAGGAGCAAGCTCAAACCATCATGGAAGAGATCCATCAAGGGAGTTGTGGACCACACATGAATGCAAGAATGCTCGCCAAGAAGATACTCAGGTTAGGGTACTATTAGGCAAACATGGAAGCAGACTGTATCACTTTTGTCAAGAAATATCATAGATGTCAAATATTTGCCAATGTCATACACATTCCTCCCATAGAGTTGCATTCGTTAAATGCTCCTTGGCCATTCTCAACTTGGGGAATAGACATAATTGGGAAAATAACTCCGAAGGCTTCTAATAGCCATTAATTCATGCTGGTTGTCATAGACTATTTCATAAAATGGGTGGAGGCTCAGTCTTATGCAGGCCTGACAGCCGCCAAGGTGGTAAAATTTATTAAAGAGAACATCATTTGCAGATATGGTGTACCTTATGAGCTGATTTCAGACCAAGGAAGGCACTTCCAAGGGAAGACAAAAGAACTTTGTACCAAATTTGGTATAAAAAGGCACAAGTCTACAACATATAGACCACAAACCAATGGTGCAGTGGAGGCTGCCAACAAGAATATAAAAATTATACTACAAAAAATGGCTAACACACACAAGGATTGGACAAATAAGCTTCCATTAGCTTTATGGGATTTTCAGACTTCTATCCGGACTTCAACTGGGGCAACCCCATATTCTCTAGTCTATGGAATAGAGGCTGTTTTACCTGTAGAAATACAAGTTTCTTCTCTCCGAATATTGTTCGACAGTCAACTTCCTGAAGGAGAATGGATAAGAGCCAGGTATGAATAAATTAACCTCTTAGATGAGAGAAGGATGAAAGCCATGGATAATCTCAAGAAATATCAGCAAAGGATGGCCAGAGCATTCAATAAAGGGGTGCATCCTCGAAACATTGAGGTGGGGGAATTGGTGTTGAGAGAGAAAAGGGCTTCGATTCATGACCCTAGAGGAAAGTTTTGACCCAATTGGAGCGGTCCATACAAGGTGAAGACGATTTTACCAGGCAATGCAATACATCTCACGGATTTAGACAGAGAAGAGCTCTGGGGATTGGTCAATATGGATCAATTAAAGAAATACATCGTCTGAACCTTTTATCAACTTGAACTACGTTCGACATAATTCCTCCCAAGGGATACGTAGGCAACTTGGCATGTCCAAGTACGGTCTCAAAAAAATTAATAATAAAGGGCATAGTGTCAGCTCATTTTATAATTCTGCCAACTGGCATTTCCCCTATAAAAATGATAAATTTCACCAATAGGCCTTCAAAATCCCTCCCCGTGTATTGACCTAGGGTTTGTTTGAGGTTACTAAGAGTTGGTTATTGACCAAAAGACTTACCTTTATCCAAGATACTAATAGGATCTTCGATGCAGGTATCATGAGGGAGCCAAAGAAATAAGGGTTAGACGAATAGTTGCATCAATGGACTCTTTGTATGCACATGGATGGCCCTACATTGCTGGAAGATGTCAAATTACCCATACTAGGAAGAATCAGATGTTTCAAACTTCATCATGATTTAATTCAAAAAGTATCAAGGTATTGGAACCCTCAGCTACATGTTTTTCATTTTGAAAAAGTCAAGATAGCCCCAACCATTGAAGAATTCCAAGCTTGCATGCTATGACATCCGTAGGGAAGATTGTTTCACCCAACAGTGCAAAAAGGCCAATTCCGCGAAGATTTAGAAAGCCTCTTCAAAATAAATAAGAAGGAACTTAAGCAGATTCTCCACTATGAAAAGGTGGATGCACTAAAAGTAATCAAAATCTTTGGCAACAATAGATCAGAAGAAGAATCTCGAGTCCAAAGCAAGAAGAGGGCTTATCTCTTTTGCTTGATCAAAAGATATCTCTTGAAAGCTCCAAGGAAGGGCATGCTTCCCATGATAGCCAAGGTGGTAGAGCAGCTTGAAGAAGGATGCGACATTGTTCCCACAGTATTGGCAGAAACTTTCAAGGGTTTGGACTCCATGTGTCATTCTCAGAAATATGGAATGGATTTCTTTTATGGATCTCCAGCAATATTCCAGATGTGGTTAATAGAAAAATTGTGGCTGGTAGAACCCATTCCATGTAATCATCTCCAGTCTATACATTACCAGACAAATAGAGAGACATAAGAATTTTGTAAAATCCAAGACTGGGAAGACTATTTGGGTAAGAGAACCGCTCAGGAAATCCAATGGGACTACCATTGGATAAGGACAAAATTGAATTTACCAGAAACACGAGGGTGTAACTATGTGAGACTAATGGATTTGACTCACACCAGCTTCTATATACCTTCTTTGATATCTCAGGAACAAGGGCAAGTTGAGCTAAAGAACTTCAAGACTCCAGAGGTTCTGACCGAAGAGTTGGTGATCCTTTTATCGGAATTATGGTGGAAATATATTGTAAACAAGTGATATTGAGTTGAAATTTGATCCATCCACTCCTTTTTCCATGTAATCAAAATTTCAGGAGAAATAATGCATTGGTTTTGGGAATTGTGCTTCTATACAGAAAGAAGAAAGTTCTAATTACATCCATGCTTGTTTTGTTTAACAATATAACAAAAAACCTTAAAAATAATATACATAAAATATAAAAAAATAAAACAATTTGTTTTTACAAGATAATAAAAAAAAGAAGGGGGGGGGGAAGGAAGTCAGACGTCAAGATCATCAACTGAGAAGTTGTCGTCTACTCTTCCAGATCCATCCCCCTATAATCGATGGGCCTCTATCTCTAGCCTGGCCTCCACCAGATCAACCTGATACCTCTCGGACTCGGCCCGATATCTCTCAGCCTCCCCCTGATAGAATACGGATTGTCCCCTCTAGAAAAGAAAAGGAAGCATGTAAGGAAGTGAGCAAAGAATAAAAAGAAATGGTAAAAGGTTCATCAGAAGACTTACCCAATACTAGTTCATCTCGACCATCAAGATGATGGCCTCGTCCATGTTGCACATCATACGTCGCATATCGGCGTATCTCGCAGCGCTAACATGAAACCTCAATAAGTAAGTCTTTGACCTTGTAATGAAAAAAAAAAAGTGAGGAGTAGAGATTCTTACCCTATCATAGGAGAGAGGAAGGTCGAGGTCACTATCGGGAGTCTGAGGAGGATGCAGGACTAGATCAGGCATCCCGAGCTCAATCAATTAGATAGTCCATGGGTGATAACCCTCAATGTGGTCATCCATATAAGTTATCCGATAACGGGGCTCCCCCCTGAGGTCCCCGCCTCGGAGTATCCGACTGCAGTCCGAGAGGCATGAGATGACTGCCCGCCCTCGAAGCTCCCCGGGTAAAGAGTATGGCCAGAGTACTACAAAAAAAGAGAGATCAGATTCATAATAATAGTCATAAAAAGAGAAAAAAAAAAAAAAAAGGAGAAAAAGTTTTTTTGTTTAACCTAAGGACCTCCTATGGAAAGAGGAACGCAGATGGTCTCCCTAACGAGGAAAGTACCGTAATCATCCTCATCAAGGGTCAGGTGGGCCGCCTCTTCCCCTACCCTCCAATGCATAATCTCCTCAGGTGGGAGAAGCTCAGGATTATGCATCTGAGCAAGAGGAAGACAAGGGACAAGCCTCACCTCAAACCATTGAAGGGATACTCGCTCCCCCAGGTAGAAGGAATACCCCCAGGGCCCTTAAAATAAAATCCACCGAGAGCAAAGACCGCCAGCCCTGTCATACATCTTGGGCTCAGGGAGGTACTCCGGGAGATAGGGCTGAAAAGCAACTTATAAGGGAAATAATGAGGGTTAATAAAATCAAAATAAAAAAAAAGAGAGAAAGGAGTGAGGATCGATGTTTTGGAACTTACATCCTCGAATCTCAACTAGTTCAAAAGGATGCGCACTGAGGGAAGGTCTTTGTGACGACCATTCTTGGGGCAAATCCCCTTGACCCAACAAGCTCCTCGGGGGAAGGAAGGACCAGGATCATCGCCTGGCTTGAAGCAAGGGATCCGAAACTGGAGAACCTTATAACTCCATGTCTGCATAAAAGAAAAAATAATCACATAAATAAGAAAAAAAATAAAAACTAATAAATAAAAGATGATAAAAATAATTAATGTTAGTACTCTTACGCAGAGAACATAGGCGCAGCTGATGAGGTTCGGGGACCCCACAACCAGAAAGTCCATCATGCACAGGAAGTGTACATATATGGAGCCTCCCTAGTCGTACTCTGTCGCTCGATCAAAGCCCTCAAAGAAGCGGCAATAGGCGAGATCAGAGATTGCCTTGATCATGTCGCTAAACATGACCTCTGTTAGTAGGTAGAGTAGAAAGCACCTGGCCAGCTGATCCTGCTCCTCGGGAGGTGACTCATCGGTCACCATCCTATCAGTCCAATGCCCCCATAGGGTGTTGGTGGACATCCCCCTCTTGGTCACAGGGATCCCCAATAGGTCGTGAAAATACTCAAAATGATCTGGAGTCTCGAGCTGATCCTCTGCCATCAATGTAACAAGCTGCCCTCCAAAAAACGGCCCGGTAATCATGTAGAAGTCGACAGGTGTGATGGTCACCTCTCCCATGGGTAGATGGAAAGAGTGGGTGCTCGGCCACCACCTCTCCACAAGCATGCGAGCAATCGTGCAAGCTGTGGGTGGCTATGTGCCCTAGGCAAGTCCGCTGTACTCTAGACCGAACCTCGGGCTAGAGCTCCTTGTACTAGGAGAGCATCATATCGGTGCAACAGTACTTCTTCAGATCAGAAAGGGGTTTCTTCTACAAAAATTTAAAAGAATCATCATAAGTGACAAGATAAATAAAGTAAGAAAATAATAAAAAAAAAGTAATAAACAAGAATTAAAAATAAATTTCTTTAGTACCTCGTTTTGCATGCCAAAAGGTACCTAGGGTGGTGTCTAGAGGTTTTGCCTTATTTTACGCGCCAAAAGATTCCTAGGCAGTGTTTGGAGGTATTGCCTCATTTTGCATGCCAAAAGGTGCCTAGGGTAGTATTTAGAGGTTTTGCCTCGTTGCCAAAAGGTGCCTAATGTAGTGTCTAGAGGTTTTGCCTCATTTTGTGTGCTAGAAGGTGCCTAAGGTGTTGTCTGGAGGATTCGCCTCATTTTGCATGCCAAAATGTGCCTAGGTTGGTGTCTAGAGGTTTTGCCTTGTTTTACGTACCAAAAGATGCCTAAGGTGGTGTCTGGAGGTTTTGCCTCGTTTTGCAAGTCGAAAGGTGCCTAAGGTGGTGTCTGGATGATTTACCTCATTTTGCTTGCCAAAAGGTGCCTAGGGTGGTGTCTGAAGGTTTTGCATCGTTTTACGTGTCAAAAGATACCTAGGGTGGTGTCTGGAGGTTTTGCCTCGTTTTGCATGCCAAAAGGTGCCTAAGGTGGTGTCTGGAGGTTTCGCCTCGTTTTGCATGTTGAAAGGTGCCTAGGGTGGTGTCTGAAGGATTGCCTCATTTTGCGTGCCAAAAGGTGCCTAGGGTGGTGTCTGGAGGTTTTGACTTGTTTTGCATGCCAAAAGGTGCCTGAGGTAATGTCTGGAGGTTTTACCTCGTTTTACGTGCTAAAGAGTGCCTAACATTGCGTTTGGTTGCGTAAATTTTTGGATGCTTGCATTAATTAAGATGTTACATCCATAGAACAGAGTATCTGTGGATTTGAAATTCTGACAGAATAACTGTTTGGTTACCCTGATTCTGAAACCTGAATCTACCTAAAAACCTGTTTGGTTACCCTGAGTGGGGAATGGTTGTCTTCAACCATGAACACACCAGAACCAACGGGAAGGAAATCCCTCCCGATTGATTCAAACCTCCAACTCAAACTCCAAATACCACAATAAGCTCCAAACAGGTTCGTAATCCGTGACTATGGATTTCAAAGCATATAGTAGTCACTAATCAGTAAGCCCCAATCACAAAAACAAGATCAAGAATCTGGACATGGCAAGAAGGAAAAAAAAAAAAACCAGACTTGCAACTGATCTTTTGCTCGCAATAGAGGAGGGCTTAGGGACAGCGACACCAGAGTTTCATTCACCAATGCAAGCTCTACTTTCGATCAAGTTATTGGACCAAACAGAGGTCTATCGAATGAGTTCCGACGAACCCTTTTTTTAATCACTTTGCTTGGTTGCAGAAAGAGAGTATAGAAAAGAATGAATAGAAGAACACAAAGCTTCCTACTTGTGGATCAGAATCTCTCTGTCCTCCGGCTTCTCACCAATCTGAATTTCTCAGGTTGAATCTCACAAGTTGCAGAGTAAACTCCAAACTTTTACTTAATCAAATCGTACTTGAGCCCTTGACTCTACAATGACTTAAAAGAAAGATGAGGGAAATAGTAGAGAAGGATTCTGAGGACCAAGTAAAGAATCCTTGGGTGAGGATGGAGCTCCGCGATTTGCAGAGGAACGCTGGCGATATTGCAGGTACTTGAAGTGGAAATGGCGGTTTTTCGATGGAGCTCTGCGATTTGGTCTCCCCTCTCTCGATAAAACATGAATCTCAAGAAACTAAAAAACATCAATATCGGGATTTTACCTCATGAGGTAAAATCTTGAGATTCAGCCTTTTAGGCTAAAATATTGAATCTTAAGATTTGGTGAATCTCAGGATGTAAATCCATTTTTTCAACCAAACGGTTAAAAAAGTTGAGATTCATGCATCCACATATGTAACACCTAGATATTTATGCAACTAAATGCAATGTAAGGTGGTGTATGGAGGATCTGCCTCGTTTTACATGCCAAAAGATATCTAGGGTGGTGTTTGGAGGTTTTGCCTCATTTTTCGTGCTAAAAGATGCCTAGGGTGGTGTCTAGGTTTTTTACCTCGTTTTGCATGCCAAAACGTACCTAGGGTGGTGTGTGGAGGTTTCGCCTCGTTTTGCATGCTAAAAGGTGCCTAGGGTGGTGTCTGAAGGTTTCGCCTCATTTTGCATGCCAAAAGGTGCCTAAGGTGGCGTCTGGAGGATTCACCCCATTTTATGTGCCAAAAGGTACCTAGTTTGGTATCTAGAGGTCTCGCCTCATTTTACATGGTAAAAAGGTGCCTAGGATAGAGTCTGGAGGTTTTTGCCTTGTTTTGCATGCCAAAAGGTATCTAAGGTGGTATTTGGAGGTCTTGCCTCGTTATGCATGCCAAAAGATGCCTAGGATGGTGTCTGGAGGTTTTGCCTCGTTTTGCATGCCAAAAGGTACCTAGGGTGGTATCTGGAGGTCTTACCTCATTTTATGTGCCAAAAGACGCCTAGGGTGGTATCTACTGGCACCGCTTCATTTTTATGCTAAAGGGTATCTAAGCCATAATTAATTACATAAATTAAAAAATTACAGTCACATGAATAAATTAATAAAAAATAAATAAATGACTTACCAATGGAGACTGCCCCCAAATGGCACCGTAGATATGATGATTGGTGTCCTTCAAGGTGTCCCCAGTCACGTACCAACCGGCCCGTGCATCCCCGCCAGTCGTGCCCAATAGAGGTCCATTAGATGAATGTCTAGGACATCTGCTAAGAGCCATTGAAAAGGGAAATATAGGGTGAGGAAGAAGTGAGACAGAGCTTCGCTAAGGAGAAAGGGTGAGAAAAAGATTGAAAATGACCCCTTATTTATAGATTGGCAGGATCGTGACCGCGGCACCGTGAAGGTCATCACGGCACCGCGGAAGGCCTTCCATGGTGTCGTGGATAGCCTTCCACAGTGCCGTATATCTGATCACGGCGCCGTGAATAGGTCCTGCTACCCATTTCGTGGTGCCGTGATTAAAAAATAAATAATGATAATAATAATAATAATAACAATAGTATGTGCATGCATATAAAATTCGGTCAAGCGGTGACATATCACCCCCAATTGTTTGGTTTTCGGTCGAGCGGTGCCACATCACCCTCAATTGTTTGATTTTCGGTCGAGCGGTGCCACATCACCCTCAATTGTTTGATTTTCGATCGAGCGGTGGCATATCACCCTCACATGTTTAATTGAGTGGTGCCATATTACCTCAGATGATTTGGTTTCTTTTTCGAGTTTTCTTTTGAGGTTTATCAGGAGATTTCATCGTGATTAACCACTTCCAACTCTGCCGCCTTTGAGCAAAGCGTCAGCAGTACTTGCTTTTGGTGACAAAATCAGTTGTTCTTTTGTCTTTGCCCGACAGCTGTTGACACAGGCTTCAGCCAAAGAGGGATAAACTATAGACACTAAAAATTTTCCACTTCCCTTGGCAATGATGACAACGGAACACGGATGGAAAGCATCGCACCCATACCCCTTGAGAAACCCAGAAGAAAGCCCAGAATGAGCCCAAACTGGCCTAGAAAAAGCCCAAAATGCTTGGTGATGTCAAGCCTAGAGCACGGCGTTGTGGTAACCCACCATGGCGCCGTGAAAGAGGCATTCCACGGTGCTATGGTAACCCACCATGGTGACGATGGTGCCATGGAAAAGGACAGACGTCACCAAAGTGACATCATCCACGGCGCCGAGGACCATCACAGCGCCGTGATTTGTGGGACACCCCCTATAAATAGAAGGGTCCCCTTCCCCCCATTTTCATGGAGAACTAGGCAAGGGAGACCATTTAAATCCGTTTCTCAGCTATTTCCCCTCTTTTGAGCCCTTTTGAGTGACTATGAGTAGCTTTTCCTAAAGAATGGATAGATCCTTCGATTATCCCACTTAAGTGGTGAGTGCTCCCCTCCTAACCCAGCTGTTACTCTGTCCGTATACAGGTAACAAAAATCTCCTTTCATAGCCATTATTCCGTTTGTGTGCGGATAATGAGAAACATCCTCAGTGAGCCGCGACTCTGTCCAAAGAACCGGTGATGATACGCCCATCCATTTCCACCTGAGCCAGGGGACCATCATTAGTCAAGGATTTTCCATTTGAAGGAATAATCGTCACAATGTAGTTTTGTGTTTTCCCATCTTTTTTTAGTGTATATAATATAGATAAAATGCAAGTTGTACAGTTACTTTAAACATACTTTATGAAGATAGAATATTCGACATTCAACATCTAAAATAGAAAGATCGATTCAATCGGATAAGATGGGTGCCTGACACCTTCCCATACTTGTAACCTAACCCCTTGTTCGATCTCTGGCCAAACCATATGGAATCTCGTAGCCCATTTCCACTCATATTGGATAGGGCTACACCCATTGGGTCCTAGACCCTAATCCTAGGTGGCGACTCCATTTTTATGAAGCATGATCCCCATCCCCATGATGAAGTATCACAATGGCATGTCGTCAACATGAGATAGACTAATCCCTGTCGCCATAAGGCCGAGTGGAACCTCGTCTCCGAGGACCGCGGTACTTACACTTTGAACTAATGAACAAATCAAAATCAATGAAGAAGAAGAAAACGATGAGAGAAGACTGTCTTCAGATTTCGAATCCTCATTGATTCATTAGTTAATTTTTGGCATATACTTACGGTTCATTACAGCTACAAGCATAATGACACCACAGAGTGATAAATCGCAGTTCGACTTAGTTATAACCTATCTTTCCGATCACTATCGTCTTTTGCTTTTGGCTTAGCACACTTAGTTCGGTCAGTTATAGATTATCATCGGTTTCAATTACAATCACAGGGATGCCATTGCTTGAATAGAAAAGATGAATCACATAAACAAATTCTCTAAACTAGATTTAGTAATAAAATCCATTCAATGAAATAAAATTATTAGTCTTAACATCAAGCATTAATTAAAGTCAATGTTTCATCTACACCTAAAAGCAGAAACAAATTTAGCGACTCATGGTGCTAATTGACAAGGGGCAGCAACTATTCTTTATGGTGATGAAACACAGGTGGAGAGCTAGAGCGGCTGCAATGGTAACGATTATGAAACGATGGTGAAGGCTGCTGGTTCCCAAAGTAAAACATGAGACTACAATGGCAGTGGTGAAGCGAGGCTGCTGTAACGATCCATCCTTTCTCGTTACTGATTCCCCAATCTCCAAAGAAAATAAAATTGTAAAAACGAGAGAGATCGAGAGAGACCAAAGGGAGCAATTTAAGAGATAGCCGTTGAGAGTGATGGGGATAGAGAGGAGAGATAGAACTCGAGAGGGTTTTGGAACCGTGGGTAGCATGTGAGAGAAGAGAGAAAATTTAGGAGAGAGAGGAGGGGGTTTAGGAAATATGGGAGACAGAGATAGCGTGGAGAAATTAGAGGGATGGAAACCTGGAGAGATTTGAGGGAAAAGAGATTTTTAAGAAATTTGGGGAGAGATGGGAGAGAGGAAACCATCTTTTTCTCTTTATCTTTTTTTTATTGTATATTTCTTTTGGAGAGAGAGAGAGAGAATTGGATTTAAGGAAAAATGGCAATCGTGGGTGATTTGGGAGAGACAAAAGAAAGATTTTAGGGAGAGGTTTTAGGAGATATAGGAGAATGTGGGCAAGATAGATGATATGGAGGGAGTTTAAGAGAGAATATGAGTTTAGAAAAAGTGGGAGTTTAGCAAAACCGTGGAGGGATGGGATAGAAATATTTTAGGAGAACTAGAGGAGATGGGAAAGCCGTGGGCAACATATGCTGCCCCTCTAAATCATCTTTAAAAACCAATTCCTCTTTCTAATCTAATTCCCCTTTTTGCCCTTCAAATACATATTTCCTTCCTTTATAACCTTTTAACCCAATTTATATCATCTCCGTCCATTTAGCATCAAATACGCACACATTCCTTCACACATTGATGCCGAACCTGTGAATATCTTTAAATCATGCGAATGTGCTTCAAATCTTCAGGCTGCCATCAATTGCCTACAATCATAAAAATTACAAAGAGATATCAATTTGATCATGAATAATAAATTAAAAATATAAATTAAATATCACTTTTCATAAATATTTACGGCCCGATCAGTGATTTGCAGGTTTTCATATAAGAAAGGTAATTAATTGAAACCAAAGCAAATCAAGTTACTCTGAAGAATCGCTGGTTTTGTACAAAAACAAACATAAGTTGTAACCAAATGGGGGAGGCATTACGCATTTAAGCCCTGGAGTTGTAGGTTGACTAGGGTTTCTCTTTCCAGGTCCAAATCGGGGAGGAAGTGTGTTGGGGTTTTACCCTTAGGGGCATTATAGGAAATACACCCTGTGATAAGGGTAATTTCACCATTATAAAAGAGTTAATAGCAACTTAACTGCATAGACCTAACGGAGTGGACTAAGTCGAAATAAAGTCATAAAAGTAAGGGGTGTCTGTGATAATTTGTGATAAGTTTGGGTGTCCGTGATATATAGTATACTTACAGGGGGTGTCCATGAAATTTTCCCAAAAATAAATACACATATAACTAATCAATAATCATTTTTCCACATGAAATTCAATCTTCATTCTGTACACATGAAATTTATAGTACAAATACCATGATATTAAACTTGAGATATCATGTGGACAGCTTTCTATCCACATAAAATTCAATCTTCATTCTGTACAGATGAAATTTATAGTACAAATACCATGATATTAAACTTGAGATATCTTGTGGACAGCTGCTAGCACGGCTGGAATTGGCTAACGCGGTAGGCACATAGGCCCCCTTGTATCCCACTTGTCCCCAACCCCCCCCCCCCCCCCACCATCCCTTTTGTGACATCAAAAAACTTGAGAAACCATAGAGTTGTATGGATAAATAATTCTAAGAAATTAGAGGAAACCAATATCCACGTAAGTGAATTTGTTGAATATAAGTTATGATTTAATTGTTAATTTTTTGATAAAAAAACTATGTGTTGCATGTGAAAACCTCCGTCGTCCGGTTCGCCCAAGGATGAGCCTGCAAAAATCGAGTAAGCACAAGAGAGTCAGTGTGGCTAAGGCCAAGAACTCTCCGATACCTAAGTCAAGTCTCCAATGCAACAACGTTTCAACTCAGTGAAAAGTGAGATGAGCATTTGAGCTCCGTACCTGGGTATTTATAGGATGAAGCTGAGGCGGCGGAGATGAGTCCTTGTATGGCAAGAGTCCTCTTTTGGTTGGGCTCTTTTGCGTAGAGCAAAGATGAGAGTTATTTTTGGAGTCAGACTCCTAATAAGGTAAGAGTCCTTATTGGAGCGTGATTCGATTCTGTCGTTAGATAACGACCCGATCCGTATCCCGTGATTGTCGGGATATGATGACATGGCTCCGCGATTTTGGTGAATTATAATCACCGCCTCTGGAGGGGCCTTGGCGTCGGATGGCCGACCCCGCGGTGTTCGGCTCAGTCGCCGACGGAGGTGGGAGATATGATGTACCGAAGGGTTCGTCCGGGAAGCATCGGCCTTGGGCTTGGCGTCGGTAGGCTCTCCTAGCGTGACCGATCCGATGGTTGCTTGGCCCGGTATTCGTCCTCGATGGTCTTAGCCGTGTGGTCGACCCAGGTGGGCCCGGCTCAGTGCTCGGCTACCTGACTTTTGCCCTCATGGCTGACCATGCCGTGTTCGGCTCTATCCTCGGTCCTGAGTGCTCGACCCTTATTGCTCGGCCGTGTTGGCGACCGGGGTTGTCCCGGGGACACAGTATCGTCGTCACCTCCAACCGGTTGTTGCCGACTTTTGTCTCGACTCGGTACTCGGGTTCGGCCTAAATCCGGCCATGTGTCACCCACTGATTGGAAGGTATTTCTATGATTTCACTATACTTCAAACAAATACCACCGTAACGGGGCATCCCCTCTCGGTAAGAAGAAGAAGTAAGGGGTTATTATTTTAGTAGTTAGTAATACAGACTATAAAATGAGTCTTTGCCTGACTGAGAAGAAGAGAGTTTAACAAACATAGACAACTTATTGTGGTTTAACCTTTTTGGGCCCTGCTTTGCCAAGCACGCTTAAGGGATGGTCAGCTGGGAGAAGTGGCCCCCCGGTTTGACCCAGTCCACCTAAGATGGCCGTCCCTTGAACACTTGTGGGAGCATCTCATGGGTGATCTTGTAAATTAATAGAAACCTTAGAAAAAGTGCTAGAAAAAAAGGAAAATTTTGGGTTCTACCTTTTTATTTTAAGGAAAATTTTGACCGTCCTATTCTATGGATTTCACTCCCTCTATCCATTAGCATAGGTTTTCCGAGAGGGCGTACGAGAAAGTGATCCGAACTTTTTACTCCCATCAAGTCTGAAAAGAGCGAGTTGGGTAGATTACAATCTTGATTCTTGCTTTTTATAATCTTCGCAGCCATTAGCCAGTTTCATCAATTTCCGATGGTTGGTTTGGGTGATGCAGAGACGTTGAACGGATTTTTATCCATTGAACTCTTGCTTTAACCACTGCATCATTGGCAACAACACATTTTGTACGTACAAAAATCGACATTGCATTCCCATCCCAAAAGAACTATGGAATGAGGTAGGAAGTCCCAACCCCGCTTCTGTTCAGAACGGAGAATGCAGCGTTTTCACAAGCTCTGGGTTTCAATTGGTATTCTTGGCTTTAGGAGCCAAGGAGGGTTCAACCCCTCTCCCACCTAGGCAATCTATCTTTGTTGAATTTTTTTTTTGGATTAAATCTTTGTTGAATTTTTGTTTTCTTATTTTTCTGTTTTTTGTTTTAAGCTATCTTTGTTGATTTTTTGTTTTTTTGACTGCACAAGACTTGAATGAACATGATGTAGATGGGTGAGAAGGGCTGAAATGAAGTTCAAATATGAATTTAAATACACCCTCAGTTTCACGTCTTGAGGGGATTCTGTTATGTCTAAAGGAGTGATATCTAATGCAGAAGGATTCTATTATGTTCATAGTTAGTAAGTTTGTGTATTAATTGTTGTATTAATATGCGTATCCGACCGTATGAATCAATAAGTCAACTATTATTGTATTTTATCTTCTTTTTTTTTATTATAGAATATTATATTTTATCAAGTAGTTTAATTTTATATGTAACTTTGAAGAAACACCATACTATACGCATATTAATTGCCGTATTAATCGCATATTAATACAAATTTTTGAGTTTTAATTATACAAAATAAAAACTAAAACCTTAAAGCCCAAATGCCGATGAGAAAACCTCCAAACCTGAAGACTCTAGTTCTAGCAAACCATCTATTCTCACAGTCAGGGAAAGCACTCTGGTTCTCTGATCAACCTCGAAGACTCTATTGCTAATCCATATCCATAAAATCCAGGTATCTTTCATCTCTCTCTCTCTATTCATACGGATAAGATTTATATAGACCTGCAATTCTTCACGAACTAATTTTTTTTTTTTTTTGTTAGTTGTTTTTTATTCATGGTTTTATCATGTCTTATTGGAGGGTTACGCACAAACATGGAATGCCAACTTCCTAATTGAATTAAACTCCTTCATTTCCTTCTCGATAGTATTCCCTGAGTGTAGCATCCTAAGGAATCGTAAGAGCTTGCTCCAAATCTGTACTAGAGGATACCGAGAGTTCAACAAGGCTTGGACTTCCACCATCACACATAACAAACAATCTGATCCTCTTGATCTTGGGTTCTAGTGTAATTCGATTAGAATTTTGAAACCAATCCTGGACTCACCATGAGAGAGAGCATTGGTT
This sequence comes from Telopea speciosissima, assembly GCF_018873765.1. Classification (NCBI taxonomy): domain Eukaryota; kingdom Viridiplantae; phylum Streptophyta; class Magnoliopsida; order Proteales; family Proteaceae; genus Telopea; species Telopea speciosissima. The sequence goes on from NC_057925.1 coordinate 38,662,695, forward strand.
GTTAGGTCATTCAAGTGCTAGCTATAACTTTCTGGATTCTTTTATCAAAAAATAAAAAATAAAAAAATACTCTGGATTCTGACTCTAGTGCCTGATCCATGATGATGGTGGATATTTACTGGTTGACACCAATACGTATCTTGGCTCTTCCAAGTCGCATAAGTTTGTAGTCAATTGTTTGGTTATTTAGTATAGTCAATACGAAGTAGATTCGTTCTTGACTTGTAGAAATGAATGCAGCGTTGTAGCTCTAGAAGGGGTTTTAGATCTCTAAAATCCCCTGCTTACCCTATCAAATACCGGTTGATCTTCAATCCAGAAAAAACAAAAAAGAAGCATACCCAACGCATTAGGTACCCACTATTGTAAAAGTATTATTTATCTGAAGCTCCTCCTCTTGATCCAAAAGAATGAGAAATGATTTCAAATTGGAAAGCCATATTGCTTTTAAATGTTCATGAAGGCATGAGAGATTAGAATCTAATTGCAAAAAAAACAGTTTGCTCCTTGATTTTTACTAGGATAAACTCGTATTTTTGCTCCCTGACTTTTATAGAGCAATCGTATTAAAACATATATTTAACACGTATTGTATCGTTGCCGTATACATTTTATTGCGCCGGATTTTTGAAAACGTATTATTGTCGTATGGGCTGATTAATTGCCGTACGTATCCTTTCTTGCATTATTGTCGTACCCGAACTTACTAACTATGGTTATGTCTAAAGGTGTGATATCTAATGCAAAAGAGTTTAGTTCGAATGCTTTCTAGTTATACTAAACTTCCATAATGAGGATCTGCAATAAGTGTTTTTTTTTTAAGAACTCGAAGAATGTAAATGGTTTTTATTGGAGCTGAGAATTCTCAATGTATTTTCATTAATGATCTTAATGTATTTATACAAGAGGAAGGGTATATAAACCTAGAAGGAATGAGCGGGATTCTCCACATGTGATAGTGTGGATTCTTTACATGTGATAATGAAGTTAAAAGGAAAGAAATCCTGAAAAAAAAATAAACACCAGAACCATATATAGAGTTTCCATTTACGTGAAACTCTTTATACATCAATACACCCCCTCAAGATGGAGAGTCGTGACAACGAATCTTTAGCTTATCCTATAAAAATTGGAAACGCACAGTAGGTAGCGACTTGGTCAGAGCATCAGTGAGCTGATCTGTCGTAGAAATAAACTGAACAGATAGATGGTGTTTGGCAACGCGATCCCGAACAAAATGGAAATCAATCTCCGCATTCTTAGTGTGAGCATGGAAGACTGGGTTTGCAAACAAATAGGTAGCACTAGTGTTGTCACACCACAAAGGGGGGCTAGGGAGAGTGAGGCCTAACTCAGTAAATCGTGATTCAAGCTAGACAAGCTTAACGACAGCTAAGGGTGTCAAAACATAATCGAAACCGAACCGAACCGTTTAAATTGGAACCGACAGACCGTTTAAATAAATGGTCTGGTTATGGTTTCAGAAATGCCACCGTTTAACTAAACGGTTCGGTCTGGTTTTAACCGATTATCCAACGGTTTCAGGCCATTTAATCCAATTACAACCGATTATAACCGTTTAAACCAAACATCAAAAGATTCAAAACCTAGCAATAGCAACTACTAAGTACTAACCACTAAGTCACTAACTCACTATGTCACGTTTCTTCAACAAATGATTTCCTTTTTTCAAAAAAAAAAAACTAATAACTTCATAATTAATAACTAATTAGTATTAGTAAATAGAAGGTAAACCGTTTTCTATCCAAAAGAGAAAAAAGAAAAAATGGGTAAATAGTGATTGAAGGTACAACATTTTCATGGGATCTATTGTCCATTGAAGGTATTTACTAATTAAAAAAGATGCACTACAGGCTACAACACATTTTCTATTAAAAAATTTAGGAGGTTTGGTTTGAAAACTATTAAACTATTTAGTAAATCATGGATGTTATTCATAACCGGCTAACCCAAACCATGTAAAACTGTGTAGAACCATTTAACTGAAAACCGTGTATAACCATTTAACCGAAAACCGTGTATAACCATTTAACCGAAACCGTTTAAAAACCGTATAACCGAAACCGTTTACTCAACAGTTATGGTTTTGGATATGCAACCATTTAGCTAAACGGTCTGGTTACGATTTGTACCCTCAAGCAATCAAAACCGAACCAAACCAAACCGTTTAACTAAAACTAGACCGTTTAACACCCTTAGCAACAGCATTAGCCAAGGCCTTGTACTCAGATCTAGTGGAGGAATAGGCAACTGTTTGCTATTTACGAGAGTTCCATGATATGAGATTTGAGCCGAGAAAAATAGTATAGGCACTTGTAGACTTGCAGTCTTCACTACTACCAGCCCAATCCGCATTAGAGTATGCATGTAAGGTGCGATCAGGGGACCAACTAATTAGAAGACCATGTGTACGAGTAGCTTTCAAGTAACGCGTAATGTGTTCAACTAGGGACCAATGACCTTCAGTAGGTGCATGCATATATTGACAAACACAGTTGACAGCAAAGGTGACGTCAGGGCGTGTCAGAGTGATATATTGAAGGGTATCTACAATTGAACGATACTTAGTAGCATCTGGGAAGGGAGCACCCCCTGCATCCGATGACTTGAAGGTAGTAGCCATAGGGGTGGAGCTAGGTTTAATTTGCAATCCACCATACCCGCACATTGGAGAAGATCATAAACATACCGAGATTGAGAAAGCAAGAGACCTTTGGAGTTGTAGGTTGCATCAATCCCAAGAATAAATGAAGGGCCAAGATCCTTGATAGAAAATTCTAAAGATAGCTGGCTGAGAAGGAATGCAACATGGTCAGCTGAGTTAGTTGTAACTAGCATATCATCCACATCGATGAGCACATAAATGGTACAATAAGCATCCTTGAAAATAATAAGGGAAGGATCCATTTGGGATGAACAAAATCCCAACTGAAGTAAATACTGTGAGAGACGATGAAACTAAGCACGAGGGGCTTGTTTCGGCCCATATAGAGACCGGTGGAGCTTACAGACATGATCAGGGTGATTGGTGTCAACAAAACCGAGTGACTGCATCATGTATACATCTTCTGATAGAACACCATGTAAAAATGCATTGTGAATGTCAAGTTGTTGAACCGACCAGCCTTGAGAAACTACAATTGTTAAAATGGAGCCGATGGTCGTGGGCTTCACAACAAAACTGAAAGCTTCAAGATAATCAATGTCCGGTTGCTGATAAAACCCCTTCACAACCAATCTAGCCTTATATTGTTCAAGAGAACCATCAGCCTTAAGCTTCACTCTGTACACCCACTTGCAACCCACAAGATTCATAGTAGGAGACTGTGGAACTAGTGACCAGGTGCCATTCTTGAGCAATGCATTACATTCATCAGTTATAGCAGCCCGCCACTTAGGAAGTTCAGAAGCCTGTGAAAAACAAGTAGGCTCAAGAGGGTGTCAGTAGATAAAGCATTGGGCCTAGAAGGCTGTGATCGTAAGCGCATGGGATGACCAGAGGGTTGCGGCGGGGTGTGGGTGCAAGTATAGGACTGGCACAAAGCTCCTGCAGGGAGTGAGTGCGAGTATGATGTGTGGGGGCAGAAGGCGGAGGTGGCGATGGTGATGATGAAGGCAAAGTCGTGGGAGGGGGTGGGAAAGCCGTGGGGGGAGGGGGAGTTGTCGGCGGTGGTAATTAGGGAGGTATAGTCGACGTGGAAGGGACCACACAAGGAATGGAGCCTCAAGGTTGAAACAAAAGGAAATGATGAGCAATCCATAATTTTTGGAACTCTATATAGGTCAATACCCTACTACGCCCAAAACCACTTGGGAAGATGGTAAAATCCATACTAACTCTTTTCCAAACTTCCAAGACACTTTGCCTCCTACTTCCGTGAACTCGAATACACTTCTTTGGCCAGGAGAAGTTCTAGATGTTGAAATTAACCGTACGTGCCCACCCGCAAACCTATTTTCTTAATCCCTCTATTGGGCACTTGATCGATATGTCAAAAGCTCCAAAGCTAATGGAAAGCATTAAATCAAGCTCTTTAATCTATCTCATACTAGGTTGATCCAGTCTAATACCCATACACTAGATCGAGCCACATTAGACATATAACAGGCCACCATGTTTCCACAGTTGTTGTCCTCGGCGACTCTGACATTATATTATTTTCTTTGTTTTTATCTAAGTAAGCTAACCAAAAATTTAACTATAATAAAAAATAAAAAATAAAAAACTACCCATAAAATCCTGAAGCAGTAAACCTTACAAAAACTCTATAACGGGTAGAGAACTTTCTATGGCTGAAATTGAAATCGGGATTGGAAAATCATTGGTTCTTGCTACTACTCAACCTGAGAGTCCCTGTCCTGCGCCTCCTAAATGGGATCAGATGTACAGAAAGGAACTTGTAGCTCAGGCAATAGAGGCACTTAAACCTTCTCAAAGATACTCAAAATGTAATTCCAGGACTTTGTTATTGTAAGGAGAAAAAAAGCAAGGAAAAAGAGTTGCAGAAATTGGTGCTACTTGTTTTCCATTGTGATCATTATGGATTGCTCTTAACAATCAACAACCAGTAATGATGCACCAGTTTGTGAAATTACTTGGTGAACTCCAACTTTTCTTTTTGTCTGTCTGGTTCATCTTTGTTTATAGATGGATATAAAGGGGTTAAAACTTGAACTAATGTTCCCCAACCCCTTTTTTGTGGTGAAACATTATCAATGAAACTTTAGATGTGTAGCCAATTGGGTCACATATTTGTGCAATATGAATGCATCTTGTAGAGCTGGAAATGAACTTTTGTGCATATTTTCATCCTTAGCATATTGGAACTATGTAAATTTGTGTAGAAGACCTCATATCCCATTTATCTCTCTCGTCCTCTACTTCTATATCTTGTAGTAGCATTCCAACAATCTTTGATAATATGGAATTGGGTAGGACCCTTTTTATTGCGAAAAGCCAGGAAAACCTCATTTATATATGTTATAATCATCGGGATCGGTGGCTAGTGATACAGATACGAATCACTCGATACGGACAATCCAATACCGTTACCGATACCGATACCTCAAACCATGCCAACAAGCACCACATGCCAAAAACTCTATGAATGATTGGAGGAAAATCTTCAAGCTCCGATGCTTCAACTAATGTTCCAGTTGTATGAACTAGGGAGTGAAGATTGGCAACTATAACAATATATAATGGAGAATTTTGCTTGTAGGTAAGGTGGTTACAATTGAAAACCAAAGCCTTCCGGATTTACATGTGATTTAAATTTATTGATGCCAATATTAATTTGTTTTTAGTACAGTTATATCCTTTTAAAATACTTTGTGGTAAAAAATCTTATCCAAGAAAAAGGTCTTTGATTTTCTGGTAGCAAATTTTGCAATGGTTTATATTAGAAGATTGATGCATTATTAATTGTGTTGGCTAGATTAACAAAGTTTTGGATGTCTTCCAACAAAAAATCGTGGGTGTGCTCAGAATCTACCAATGAGGTGAATTTATAATGTAGAGTACAGGGTATAGGGACAAGTATCGGTTGCCCCCAATACTGATATTGATGCGGATCAGTCTTATTGGATCAAATCGGGCCGTAACCCCTCTTTTTTTTTTTTTTTTTTAATCAAATAGTACCCTTTTGCCTCTGAAGATACCAATAAATGTTTTTTTTTTGTTTTACTATTATACCCTCTCCAATTTCAAGACCACCAATACAGTATCATGATTAGTTATGGTGATACCGATACGGCTAATGATCTCAATACCTAAAACCACCCTCCCCCCTAACAACTTTTCTTTGGTAGGTGGATTGCCGATGATGCTTGTATAAAATCTAGTGTGTTGGAAAATTAAAAGAAAATGATGTGTTAGAAAAGGAAACTTGGTGGGTGAATATTGAATATTCAACCCAATATTTGATTCCTCTAGCAATGCATATCTTTCCTATTAGAGAAAGATTGGATGGGTAGATAATTGAGTCACAATTAGTAACTCAATATATCACACACATGTGAGCTAGCATTTTTGGGGATTTTGTGAGACAAATATATATTTTTGGGGAATTGTAAAATCACAATAAGGATACACAAGAACCCAAAAATGCACAGCTCTCTCTCCCTCCTAGAAACCGTCCTCTCCCTCTCTTGCTCTTTTGGTGTTTGATCCTAGAGGTGGTCCAAGCTTTTGTGTTCTTGGAACTTTGGAGGAGATAGTTTGACGGTGGTGAGAACGCAAAGCCTGCGTGGTGTGTGGAACGATCGCAAAAGGGCTATCATCGATTAGAGGTCTTGCATCTGTGAGGCTTAGGTAATAATCGATCCCTGCATTGTTTCGTTCTATTGATTGAGAATGACTTCTCCCATCGATATCATGATCTTTTGTTTTTGCTTCCGCTACGTTCGATCTTTGATTGCTAACAGTGGTATTAGAGCCTCGTTATCGATGGGGCTGTTTTCTCTTCTCCATTATGCATGTGGTGCTCTTAATTTTTTATTCAGTCTTTTATTAAAAAAAAAAAAAAATTTTGAGGGGATTGAGATGCATGGGAAGGAGGGGCCGCAGGCTTGCAACTTGCGCGCACCCCTCACCACCGCATGCACCCCAACCCCCTCCCCCTTTGCCGCGGCCTGCCCTCCCTTGTGCGCACCATGGCTGCCTGCCATGTGTGGTGATGCATATGTGCCTTTGTGCACTTTATGTATGTGATCTTCCTTTGTTTATGTTTTAGATTTGGCTATTTTATGTAGCAGCTTTTCAATTAAAAAAAAAAAATTTCTGGTTTGCTTTATTGGGAAGATCTCTTGGAGAAGATGGGTGGAAAGATTCATTCATTCACCCACCTTCCCCAATGTGCATAATGGCTTATGATATTTTTATGGTTTAATAATTTTATTGTAAGCATGTATGTGATTATTATGTGGGGGCATGTGATATAACCATTATGGCATAAGTTGTCAAGGTAACGGCTGTGTGATGCATATGACCATAGTGACACTGGTTGTCATGGTAATGGTCATGTGATGCACATAATCATTATCACATAAGTTGTCATGGTAATGGTTGTATGATGGGTGCATTAGATGCACATTGATGAGACATAAAACACCCCACCTATCAGAGGCTACCACGTGGCCGACCCGACCTCAGTCCGAGAACCGAGTTGGGCCGAACAGAAAATTGGGCCGACCCCATATCCAATAAGTCACCTGACAAAGCCTGGTTTGAGCGAGCTAGCCGGTGGCTGAGGTCGAGATTATATGGGTCAGCCACAGACACCTAGCCGAGCTCATGGCCGAGACCAACCTCCCGAGCTCGACCTCCTTTGCCGACCCCATGGGCCGACCTCGTAGGCTGAGCCCTCCTCCGTTGAAGCTCTCATAGCCCCCCACCGGGGATCTCCGGGCCACGTCAGCACATCCCGAGAATCACGGGATAAGGATCGAGCCACGATCCCAGCGCGACACGGAATCGCACCACACATGGACTCTTACCTTAATAAGAGTCCGACCCCGAAAATAACTCTCCACTCCGCTCTACACGAGAGAACCTTCCGAAAGAAGGACTCCTACCATACTAGGACTCTTCCAACCGTCTCATCTCCTCCTTACCCTATAAATACCCAGGTATGGAGCACTATTCCGCATCTTGCTTTTTACTAGGCAGTTACGCTGTCGCGTTGGAGACCTGACTTGACCATCGGAGAGTCCTAGGCCGGAGCCACACCGGCCCTCTTGCGCTCATTGCTTGGCTTTTGCAGGTTCATCCACGGGCGAACCAAGCACCGGAGGTTTTCACACGCAACAGATTTGGCGCCGTCTGTGGGAACGACATCAGCAAGCATCGTCGTTTCTGTCAATTCCCAGAGCAATAATAGTGGTGCACACGAGGTCAGGGCAGCATGGCTCTACTTCCCGTACGGAGGAGCCGCAACCCGTTGTGCAGACGAGGCGATCACCGCCCCCCGAAGCCTCTCGGCAGGGGATAAACAGAAGACCCCCTAGGGCAGGTGGTGCGCAGCCCATCACGGGCACCATTCCTCCTCCAGAGAGCGGGAATGGGGGAGGTGCGCTAACCACGGCCGCGGCTAGCCGGGTACAGGCCGAGCCAAGTTTGGACGGGAATGGCCTACCAGCACCGCCACCCTTGCCGGAGAGTTTGGACCCAGAAGCCCCGATAAATAATCGACAGGTTATGGATTTGCAGCTGCAGATGCTCCACACCAATGAGATGCTGCGCGCCTTCATGAACCAGATGTCCCGAGGCGGGCTGATGGGCCAGCCGCAGGCCACGCTCCCTTCAGCTCCGGTCCGCGCTGAAAGAAACTTGCAGCAAAATGGTGGCCGGCGTAGGGCCGAGCCGAGTCAGGCTGCGTCCTCGCACCCGTCTCGTCAGAAGACTCCACCTCTGAGCCCCAGTAGAGGCGCTCGGCGGGGTGAACAAGAACATCGCCAAAGCCCGTGAATAGGGCAGGAAATTGAATCGGCTGGCTCTGTAGCAAGGAGGTCGGTATTTTCTGGACGGATCGGAGAGGACGAACCGCCGAGGAGATTCTGAGAACAAAGGAAAGACCCGGTTGAAAGGCGTGCGCCGAGACACGGAGAAGGATCTTGTCATACTCCCCGACGTCAGAGCTCACCTCCCCGAGAAGAACAACAGGGGAGCCCCCGAGGGTCCAACTTCCAAGAAGAAAAAAGAACAAGGAAGGATGGTGAGGACCAAGCTGACCAGAATGGCCGACTACAACGGGACGACCGACCCTATCGACATCCCTGGTTGGCCGAGGAGCCGGTTGGCCGAGCACCTGAAACCGAGCTGGAGAAACGGCTACGAGATTTGGCCGAGCAAGTGGAGGGGTTGAAGAAACAAGCGACCCCGGATGCCTACTCTTTGGTCGAGCGTCACCCGTATCCTCCCGAGATCATGACCACGCCGCTACCCAACGGTTTCAAACCTCCCCCGTTCGACCGATACGACGGGATGACCGACCCGACAGATCACATCAACTACTTTAATGCGATGATGACCATGTACGGGGGAACCGAGATCGTCTCTTGCCGAGCCTTCCCTGCATCCCTCAAGGGCGCGGCGACCTCATGGTTCTCCTGGTTACCGTCGAATTCCATAAAAAGCTTCGCTCAACTCTGCCGAGCCTTTGTCACGCGCTTTCAGAGTAGTATGAAACATAAGAAGACCACGGTCAACCTCCTCAGCGTGAAGCAAAGGCCCGACGAGTCGATCCGAGCATTCGTCTCCCGCTTCAACAAGGAATCCTTGGACATCAAGGATTTGGATGAGGCCACGGCCCATACGGCTATGAGCAACGGATTGGCCGACATGGACCTTATCAAGGACTTGGCCCGGAAGCCGACAAAAAACCTGGTCGAGCTCTTGGAGAGGTGCAACGAGTTCGCAAATATGGCCGAGGTCCTCCAAGCCCGGAAGGGTAACGAAGGTCGTATCGACAAGAAAAGGCCGACAATAGACGATAGAAGGGAAGACAAAAGGCCAAGGACGGATCGCCGAGCTGACAGGTCGGATCGAGCTCGGAGCCCCGACTACACGCCACTGAATGCGTCTCGCAAGGAGATCCTGATGCAAATACAAGATGGGGGGTACATCCGCCGACCCCGACCGAAGCAAGCGGGGTCATCTCGGAATCCCAACAAATATTACCAGTTCCACAAGGACACCGGTCACGACACCGAAGATTGTTATCAGCTGAAAAGAGAAATCGAAGAGCTGATAAAAGCGGGCCACTTGAAGCGATATGTCAAAGGAGGCCGAGAAGATCGTGGAGGTCGGTGGCCTGATGACCGAGATCAAAGAAGAGCCGAGCCTAAGGCCGAAAACAGGCGAGTTGAAAGAGACGATGACAAGGTCCGAGCCGAGAAGAAGGAGGACGGATCCGGGCCGAGCAATGACAAGGGAGCCCCCATATACACTATCCTCGGAGGGCCCGGGCAAGAGAGTACTCGAAAGGCTAAGGCAAACGCTCGCTTCATCGGAGTAGCCGAGATGCCCGCCAAGAAACTCAAGCCGGCGGTGACGATCTCCTTCACCGAAGCCGACCTCGAAGGTATAAGTTTACCTCATGACGATGCTTTAGTGGTGCAGGTAGAAATTGCGAACAGGCCCGTCCACCGTGTATTGGTCGATACCGGCGCATCCGTGGACCTTATGTCACTAGAAGCGTACCGACAATTTGGCTTCGGCGACGATGCGCTCAAGCCCGAAGGCACCTTGCTTCACGGGTTCTCGGGAGCGGCCGCGACCATCAAGGGCTCGATCGATCTACTAGTCACAATTGGGCAAGCTCCATGCCAGGCGACGATCCAAGTCAAATTCATGGTGGTACGGTCGGTAGTGGCTTTCAATGCCATACTCGGTCGTCCTTCATTGACCGCCCTCCAAGCCATCATCTCCCCGACTCACTTGAAAATGAAGTTCCCCACCGAGAACGGTGTCGGCGAGGTCCGAGGTGATCAGAAGAAGGCACGAGAGTGCTACGCTACTTTCGTCAAGCAAAACAAGGGTAATGTTCGAGGAATGGCCATGTGCGTCGAGCATCTCCCAGAAGATCAGCGGGATGAGCTTATCGAGAGAAGAGGATGACCCGTGGAAGACCTGACCCCACTTCATCTTAGCGAAGATGACCCAGCAAAGGTGGTCCAGCTCGGATCACTACTAAATGAAGATCAAAGGAGGCGGCTCAGAGTTTTCTTAAAAGCGAACGCCGATGTCTTCGCCTGGTCAGCCGCTGACATGTCAGGCATACCTAGACATATAGCCGAGCACCGACTCCATGTGGATCCGGGTCGAAAACCAATCCGGAAAAAGAGAAGGAACTACGCACTTGATCGACAAACTGCAATCAAAGAAGAGGTGGAGAAGCTTCGCCGATCAGGATTCATCCGAGAGGAGAAATTCCCGACCTGGTTGGCTAACGTCGTCATGGTCCCTAAACCGAACGGGAAGTGGAGAATGTGTGTTGACTACACCGACCTCAACAAGGCTTGCCCAAAAGATGAATACCCATTACCTCGGATCGACCTCTTGATCGACGCCACGGCAGGTCACGAGATGCTGAGCTTCATGGACGCGTACTCCGGCTACAACCAAATCATGATGCATGAGGAGGACGAGTCGTACACGGCCTTCCGAACTGACCAAGAGAATTTCTGCTACAAGGTCATGCCGTTCGGACTGAAGAACGCCGGAGCGACATACCAGCGCCTCGTGAACTATATATTCCGCGGGCAGATCGGAAAGAACATGGAAGTCTACGTGGACGACATGTTGGTGAAAAGTTTGAAGGCCGAGCACCACTTGGCCGACCTGGAAGAAGCCTTCGGCGTATTGAGGAAGAACCAGATGAAGCTGAATCCCGCCAAGTGTGCATTTGGCGTAACCTCGGGAAAATTCCTCGGCTTCATGGTCTCTATCAGAGGCATCGAAGCCAATCCGGCAAAAATCAGAGCCATCCAAGAGATGAGTCCTCCAAGGACGATCGGAGAAGTACAAAGCCTAAACGGACGTGTGGCGGCGTTGGCGCGATTCATGTCGAGATCGGGCGATAAGTGCCTACCGTTCTTTAAGGCCCTAAAGAATATCCGGAACCCAAAAGACTTTATCTGGTCGTCCGAATGCCAGGAAGCTTTTGAAGAGCTGAAGAAATATTTGGAGAACCCGCCTCTTCTCAGCCGACCTGAACCAAAAGAGGAGCTTCAAATCTACTTAGCCACCACTCCCGTAGCGGTCAGTGCGGTGTTGATCAGAGAAGAGAGTCGAACTCAAAGGCCGATATACTATATCAGCCACGCTCTTGTTGATGCCGAGACAAGGTATTCCGGGTTCGAGAAGGTAGCATTCGCTCTAGTCATGGCTGCAAGGAAACTAAGGCCGTACTTCCAAGCTCATCCGATCGCGGTACTGACCGACCAGCCACTCAAGAAGATATTGCAAAAACCCGACGTTTCGGGACGGCTGATTTCCTGGGCGGTTGAGCTAACTGAATACGATATAAGCCATCGACCGAGGATGACGATAAAAGGACAAGCCCTTGCCGACTTCATCGCCGAATGCACGGGTTCCGAACATGAGGCCGGAGAAGAAAAGACAGTCGAAGAGCTTGGGGCTACGGCCGACCCGATTTGGACCATGAATGTCGACGGCTCAAGCAACTCCAGAGGAAGCGGGGCCGGCCTAATACTTGTAAGCCCCGAAGGCTTTCTGGTCCAATATGCCATAAGGTTCAAGTTTCTCGCCTCGAACAACGAGGCTGAGTATGAAGCCCTTCTAGCTGGACTTCGAGTCAGCAAAGCTATGGGCATAAAGCGGTTGAAGGTGCGAGGAGACTCCCAACTTGTGGTCAACCAGGTCAACGGAGACTACGAGGCGAAAGACGAAAGGATGATAGCATACCTGGGCCGAGCCCAAGATCTGATCTCCGAGTTCGAACACTTTGAGATGGCTCGAATACCGAGAAAAGAGAATGCTACGGTGGACTCCTTATCCAGGTTGGCCGAGGCCGACCTCCAATACCTGAGCCGGTCAGTATACATAGAAATATTAGAGAAGCCATCCTTACAAGAAGAAAGCGTAAGGCACATTGAAGAGGACGGGCCGACCTGGTTGGACCCCATTGTCAACTACTTGGAGAATGACCTGCTCCCGGGGAACCGAGACGAAGCAAGGAAGGTCAAGATCCGAGCTTCCAAGTACTCGATGATCGACGGAGTACTCTACAAAAGGGCAATCTTGGCCCCTCTTCTCCGATGTCTGGGACCGAAGGGAGCCGAGTATGCACTAGCCGAGGTGCATGAGGGAATATGCGGGAGTCACATGGGCGGCCGAGCTCTTGCATACAAGATACTTCGGCAAGGATTCTATTGGCCAAGAATGCAAGAAGAGGCCATGAGATACGTGAAGACGTGTGAGAAGTGCCAACTGTTCGCGCCAATCCCAAGCCGACCAGCAACAAAGTTAAGCTCAATGCTGAGCCCAATCCCATTTGCTATGTGGGGAATGGACATTCTCGAAGATTTCACCCCGGCATCGGGAAACAGAAAATACGTAGTAGTAGCGATCGATTACTTCACCAAGTGGGTCGAGGCCGAGCCCCTTGCCACCATCACCGAGAAGAACATGGAGAAATTTTTCCGAGATAAGGTCATCTACCGGTTCGGACTACCGAAAGTTCTCATCACTGATAATGGCGCGTAATTCAACAACCCGGCCTTCTGGGAGTTCTACGAGCACTTCCACATTGACTTCCGACCCATCTCGGTAGCTCATCCGCAAGCAAATGGACAAGTAGAAGTGTCCAACCGAACATTACTCGCCGGCATTAAGAGAAGGTTGGATGAGGCCAAGGGGAGATGGGTGGAAGAACTCCCAAGCGTCCTATGGGCATATCGGACGACTGTAAGAACTCCAACCGGGGAGAGTCCATTTCACCTCGCTTATGGGACCGAAGCCCTCGCACCGGTTGAAGTTATGGCCTCATCGTACCGAGTGCTCAACTTCAATGAAAAGACCTATGAAGATGGGCTGAGAGCAAATCTTGACTTCCTCGATGAAGTCCGAGAAAATGCCCTACTCCGGAACGCGGCGTACAAACAGAAGACGGCAAGCTACTATGATTCAAGAGTCAAAGAGCGGCATTTCCGTCAAGGGGACCTTGTTCTCGAGAAAACTCAGCGCATCCCCCGAAGCAACAAGGAAAATTAGCACCAAATTGGGAATGCCCGTACATAGTCTCCAAGCAAATTCGCCCTGGCACGTATCGCTTGCAGACTTCGGGGGGCAAGAAGGTACCGAGACCTTGGAACTCGGAAAATTTGAAGAAGTTTTTTCAATAATTGAGCATGCTTGTATTCGGCTTCAGTTCCGACATTTGATTCAATAAAGTCTTTTTTCTCCAACACTTAACGTATTGGCAAGCTCCCAAGTTGAAGTCGTAAGACCGGTCCTCATAGACCTGGCCGACCTCAAAGATCGACCCTCGTAGGTCGGCAGCCAAGTCGTAAGACCGGTCCTCATAGACCAGGCCGACATCAATGATCGACCCTCGTAGGTCGGCAGCCAAGTCGTAAGATCGGTCCTCATAGACCTGGCCGACCTCAAAGACCGACCCTCATAGGTCGGCAGCCAAGTCGTAAGACCGGTCCTCATAGACCTGGCCGACCTCAAAGACCGACCCTCATAGGTCGGCAGCCAAGTCGTAAGACCGGTCCTCATAGACCTGGCCGACCTCAAAGACCGACCCTCATAGGTCGGCAGCCAAGTCGTAAGACCGGTCCTCATAGACCTGGCCGACCTCAAAGACCGACCCTCATAGGTCGGCAGCCAAGTCGTAAGACCGGTCCTCATAGGCCAGGCCGACCTCAAAGACTGACCCTCGTAGGTCGGTAGCCGAGTCGTAAGACCGGTCCTCATTGACCTGGCCAACCTCTCAAGGGCCGACATCCCTGGTTGGCCGAACCTAACAAAGTACAAAATTAAGCTAAGGCATTAGGCTCGGCCAGGAAGGATACTCGGCCATGAGTCCGCTTATATGATAGCCTCTCCAATCGGACCGAAGGGAAAGGCGAGTTAACCAACCAAAGCGAGGATCACATTGACCTCGGGCGTTGTATGACCGAGACCGCCGACCACATGAGGCATGGATAAAAAAGAGACGAGTTCCTAAGCACGGCTAGTGAAACGACTCGGCAGCTTATCCACAAACAAAACAGAATACTGAGGGCGCCGAGTTCAAATACTTAGACAAATTCTGGCAAAAATAAGTTATTTTATTCATTGTAAGCCGACTGATCGGCACGGTTACAAAATTGGGCAGTTCGGCCTCACAAAAAAAAAAAAAAAAAAAAAAATTTTTACATCTCCGTCTCCTCGGCGTGGGACTTGGAGGCGACCTCGGAAGCGTCCACGGTATTGGGCTCGGCGGCAGGGTCTTGGGGTCCAGCTCCCCGAGGGAGGACGTCGGCCGGAGTAGGTGCCTCAAGGGGCAGAGCTTGGGTGACCTCGGCTCCCTCCTCATCTCCCATCTCCCCTGCGAAGGTAGTCGCATCATCATCAAAACGGGAGAGATTGAGATCTGGGTACGCCGCCTTGATCTCGGCCAAAAGTTTAGCTCGGCCTGCCTCAAAACCCTCGGCGAAGGGAGGCTTCCTGATCTCATGGCAGATGTCGGCGTACTCCTCCGATTGGAGATAGTCGCTGACTGCCGCGCTCCGAGCCGTGGCCAGATCTTCCTTGGCCTTCTCCTTCACCTCGGCGAGCCGAGCCTACAGAGCCCGGACCTTCTCTCTCTGCCTAGCCACCTCGGCCTGAGAGCTCTCCACTTCGGCCTCAGCAGCGGTGAGCTTCTCTTGGGTCTCCCGACGCCTCTGAACGGCATCCTGGGCGTCCTGATAAGCCTTCTTGCACTGGACATCCAAAGAATAGTTCTCGGTCAGGAGCCGCTCGAAGCGGAGCATGGTCTCCACTGCTTTGGCGAACCCCTACAAAAAAGCATGAGAACAAAATTCAAGACAAATTACCCAGATCATATCTAATTACGAAAGCCGACAAGAAAACTTACCATGTTAAAATCTTGGAATAGGGTGGAGAGGAGCTCGGGGTCGGACAGCGCCTCGAGCTTCTCCTTGTCGGCTGGAAGCCGACCGGCATCAAGCCATTCCTTGGCGTGAGCGGCCGACGTCAGGGCCGAGTCCCCCGGAAAGAGGCGCCAGGTCGGCCTCACGGGGACATTATTGGCCGAAGCCCTCCCCAGGATGTATCGGGAGATGTTGGTGGGAGAGGCCACGGGCGGAAGGCCGCCACTCGTCAGGTTTACCGAGAGCTTTTGACGCTTGATATCTCTCGGCGGGCTCCTCTCGCCTTTTCGGCCTTTCCCTTTCCTCGGAGACCCGGCTGGACCCGTGTTCTTCTCGGCCTCCAGACCGACCACCGCGTTCGACGGTCCCGGCATCACGGCCTTGCCCTTGGAGGCCTTTGAGGACTCTCCTTGGGGTTTCTTCTCGGCATTTTTCTTTTTCCTATCTGCGATGGTCTCGGCCCTTAGCCGAGCTGTGTCCATTGGAGGAATGTGACCGACCACTGCAAGAGAAACCGGAAGCAAAAAAAAAAACGAGTCAGAAAAAGGAAAGAAAACTAAGGGGTCGGCTCGGACAACAGAGACAAGCTCGGCAAGGGTTCCTACCAGGGGTCATATGCCAACTCTGAAGAAACCCCTCGTCCTGAAGCTGGAGGACATCGAAAGACGGACGCTGGGGGATCAGGTCGAGCGAGGTCATCTCGTTCTCGGTCAGAGGTAGTACCCTATTTACATAGTTCAGGTTCATCTCCTTCCACTCGGTTCGAAGAGGGCTGTTGGGAATAGAAGCAAAGAAAAAACGGGGCTTCCAATACTTGTTGAAGGTCGGCGTGCCGACCAGAAATTTGTGGCCGCCTAGAGCCGCACTCTTCCCTGATCGGTGGCAGAAGTAATACCACCCCTTCTCGGGAGACTTCTTCAGGGAGAAGAGCCGAGAGAAAAGCGCCACGCTCGCACCTCGGCCCATCTCGCAGAACAAAGCGTAGAAGCCGTACACGGCCAGCCAAGAGTTCGGCACCAGCTGACCAGGAGACAAATGGAAGTGGTCCAAGATCTGGTCCACCAGGCTGAGAACGGGGAGCCTGAACGCATACTTGAAGGGTGTCTCGTACAGAGCCACCTAGCCGGGCCTAATGAAGCAGGCCATCTCCCCGGGGTTAGGAACTCGGAGCTGGATGTCCTCGGGGATGGCGTAGGTCGTCCTCAGATAGTCGAGGTCGGCCTCCGTAATTGTGCTCAGAACGGTGCCGACACTGCCTTCCTCGGGCTCAGGGGCGTCGATAGACGAGCTTACCGAGCCAACCCCCATCTCGGACGAATCTCCCGCGCTTGATTCCTCATCGGATGAGGACGACCTAGAGTTCTCGGCCCGGTCTGCGGCTGTGGATTGGGCCGAGTGGTCAAACTCCATGGGTAATGGGGGCTCGGCCACCTCGGCCTAACGAAGCTCCACTACATCGGGCTCGTCTGAGGTCGAGCCCAACAGGTCTATGGTGGGAGAGCGGACGGGGAGTTCTCGGCTCGGACTCGCGCCCTCTGCCGCCCTGGCGAGCAGTTCGCCCATAGGACTACTACCAACTGACATACTGGGCGGAGAAGACTTACTGGTTGAAGAAGAGCTGAGCGGAAACGAAACGACGGCCGAGTCGATCACGAAAGAAGCTTCGGCCGAGTCGATCACGAGCAAGCAAACGATGAGATCTACCGAGTTGACGGTTCCAAACTTGTCGAGAAGTCAATAACTTAGAGCAGTGAAGAATGAATAGTTAGGAGTCGCCTATTTATAATCCTTGGGTTTTATTGATCCAACGGCCGACCAGAGCTCAACATGATCCAACGGCCCAGATCAAAGGACGTTTCGAATTCCCGAGCCCGCCATAATGACTCTGCTGACGTGGCACAGACACCCAACCGTCAGATCGTGCAACGTCAAATCCGCAGCAATAAATAATCTCGGCCCAACCGCAAGAATCTTCCAGAAAAGCGCCCAGGAAACTTCACTCATCAACGCCGAGCCGACACCTAATGAGTGGGGGGCCTGTGATGAGGCATAAAACACCCCACCTATCAGAGGCTACCACGTGGCCGACCCGACCTCAGTCCGAGAACCGAGTTGGGCCGAACAGGAAATTGGGCCGACCCCATATCCAATAAGTCACCTGACAAAGCCTGGTTTGAGCGAGCTAGCCGGTGGCTGAGGCCGAGATTATACGGGTCAGCCATAGACACCTAGCCGAGCTCATGGCCAAGACCAACCTCCCGAGCTCGACCTCCTTTGCCGACCCCATGGGCCGACCTCGTAGGCCGAGCCCTCCTCCATTGAAGCTCTCATAGCCCCCCACCGGGGATCTCCAGGCCACGTCAGCACATCCCGAGAATCACGGGTTAAGGATCGAGCCACGATCCCAGCGCGACACGGAATCGCACCACACATGGACTCTTACCTTAATAAGAGTCCGACCCCGAAAATAACTCTCCACTCCGCTCTACACGAGAGAACCTTCCGAAAGAAGGACTCCTACCATACTAGAACTCTTCCAACCGTCTCATCTCCTCCTTACCCTATAAATACCCAGGTATGGAGCACTATTCCGCATCTTGCTTTTTACTAGGCAGTTACGCTGTCGCGTTGGAGACCTGACTTGAGCATCGGAGAGTCCTAGGCCGGAGCCACACCGGCCCTCTTGCGCTCATTGCTTGGCTTTTGCAGGTTCATCCACGGGCGAACCAAGCACCGGAGGTTTTCACACGCAACACACATGATCATAGTGACTTGGATTGTCATGACAATGATGATTTTATGTGTTTTTTGCATTTTTCATATAAAATGTTGGAATATTAATTTTTGAGCATCATATATGTAATGAGGACCATGGTTATGGGATTTAAAAATTACATGCATTAGATGGATGTGTGTGGTAGGCATGGCATGGATGTGACTTGATATGTATTTCCTTCTTTATCCTCCAGGCAGTCCAATTTGGTGGACTAGTTTCCTGTTTTGTAATTTTATTTGAAAGGGTTGTAATAATTTTTGAGTTGTATTTTCAATTATTTATTGTAACCTTTTGGAGATCGTGATGAGATCGGGATTGTTGATCAAGGATCTTGCCGGGCAGTTGGAGAGATGGTTGAAGGAAGGACTTGCTCTCTTGAAGTATCCAAATTTATTATAGTTTTGGAATTTTCCTGTAATAGTTAATTGCATATGCATTATCACACTAATTTTGCTATGTGTGGGAGTAACATATGAGGCTATGATTGCTCCCATCCATTTTTAGTCAAAGTGAGTTTGTCTTAGTTATGAACTCATGTTGATTAAAGATGTTATCCCATAACCATTGGTGTTTATGTGTTTATTATTTTCATTGGATGTATGTTTATGGTTTAATATGTGTTCCCATTTTTCCATCAATTTTAATACAAGTGTGATGTGGGAAACCCTGGTTGGTGGGATTCTCATGGCCTCCCTTAGTTGGTGAGTGTAGAAATGTCATTGATCCACCCTTATAGATGCCGATAACATAATATTTGGATGAATTGGTGAAATTGTCTGCACTCATCTCACATGTGATAGGTAGAGAATGTGGTCAGTGGTATGTGCACTATGATAATAGGCATTAACCCACAAACACCATAGTTTCCTCTAAAATTAAGGGTAAACACTTGACTTGAGTGTGTGTCAGCCGATAGGAATGGGCATGACACTTAGGTGGCCAAATACATTGGAAGTCTAAGTGACGGACAGAATAGTCCACCCAACCAAGATGCGAATGATAAACTCCGATAGGCTAAGTCAGGAGCATGAGGGTTGGTCGTTTCCAATTCATGCCCTACAAGCTAGAGGGAAGCTTGGGGTGTGATTGACCAATGATTGTTCTTACCCCAGTTATTTCAATGGTTGTTGATCATGCTAATTATTATTTTTGTACATCATGTACTTTTTTAAAAATATCAACTCAAATGATCTATGCCGTCCTTATCAAAGGCCATGTTTTGACCGGCCCAAACTATGTTGACTGGAGGGGGAACATCAAGTTACTCCTATCTGTAGAAGGTCTAATGTCTGTCCTGGATGAAGAAGAGCCTGAATTCCCTAATGAGGAGAACCCTAATTCTAAGACGGCCTATGAGTTGTTTTGACAGAAAAACTCTAAGGTAAAACTCCTCGTGTTGGGTTCTCTAGAGAAGACCATCGCTGATTCGGTCAAGGATCTGTACTTGACCAAGGACATGATGGAGGAGTTGAAGGAGATGTATGGGAGAGAAGAAAGACATGCCCATCATCAACTAGTGACACTCCTCCATAGCACGAAGATGGCTCAAGGTACTCCGATTATTAACTATGTCATAAAAATGCAGAACTTCTTCCTTGAACTGGAGAACCTTGGGACATCCTTCAAGCTGAATTATAAGATGGATGTCATCTTCTACTCATTTCCTCAGGAGACCTACGGATCGTTTATTGTTAATTATAACATGAATAAACTCTCCGTGGAACTCCCTGAGCTGGGCAACATGTTGTAAGAAGTGGAAGCTGCATCCAAGAAGCAGAAAGTGGAGGTCTTGACTACAGAGGATAAGTCTTCTTCCTTCAAGCCCAAGTGCAAGAAGAAGAAGAAGAAGGCTGACAAGGGCAAAAACCCTAAGGTTGGCAATAAGGAAATTCAGAAGAACAAGGGCAAGGGAACTTGTTTCTATTATAAGAAGGACGGACATTGGAAGAAGGAATGTCGTGCTTTCCTGGCTGTTCAGAAAAAGAAGTAAGAGAAACAGGAAGAAGGTATTTCTGAAACCTTGGACCTTTATGAGTCTAATTTTTTAGAGGAACCTACTAACACATGGTTGGTGGACTCGGGGTGTACCGCCCATATTTGCAACTTATTACAGGGGTTCAAGCTGACAAGAAGACTGAGTAAGGATGAAGTTCGTTTGTGAACGGGTACGGGTGCTGAGGCCATTGCTGAGGCCGTTGGAGATTTTACTTTAGTTTTTGATAATAGTACTTTAGTTTTAAGAGATTGTTTTTATGTTCCTCATTTTAGGAGGAACATTGTTTCCGTTAGTAGGCTTGTTTTGGATGGTCATACTTTCCTCTTTGGTAATAAGTTAACTATTCAGTTGAATAATTCTTTTATTATTTCTGGCCTACTGGATAATGGATTATATCTCTTAAAACCGGTACTAGAGGTAAATGAGATCTCCAATAATTCTTTAAAAAGAAAATCAGCCCAAGATAATTCAACATATCTTTAGCACTTGAGGTTAGGTCATATTGGAGTAGAAAGGATAAATAGGTTGGTGAAGGATGGCCCTTTGGAATCATTGAAGGTAGAACCTTACCTAACTTGTGAGTCATGTCTACAAGGAAAGATGACCAAGACACCGTTCTCTAATAAGGGAAGAAGAGCCGAAGCAATGTTAGAATTGATATACTCAGATGTATGTGGACCCATTAACGTTCAGGCGAGGTATGGTAAAGAATACTTTGTGACCTTCACTGATGACTACTCTCGTTATAGTTATATTTACTTGATGCACCGTAAGTCGAAAACCTTTGATAACTTCAAGGAATTTTGAGCAGAGGTTGAAAAATCGTTGGGTAATTGCATCAAGTGCCTCCGATCTGATCAAGGAGGAGAGTACTTATCAGATGAGTTCAGGGACTATCTGAAAGAAGCTGGGATCATAACCCAATTAACTGCCCCAGGGACACCTCAACAGAATGGAGTTTCAGAAAGGAGGAACCGAACCTTGTTAGACATAGTTCGGTCCATGTTGAGTTATTCAGAATTGCCATTGAGTTTTTGGGGTTTCGCACTAGAAACTGCCATCTATTTACTGAACAGGGTACCAACAAAGTCTGTGACCAAAACACCTTTTGAGTTGTGGTATCGGCATAAGCCAAGTCTTCAACATCTTAAGGTGTGGGGTTGCATAGCACATGTAAGGAAACCACAGACAGATAAGTTGGAATCCCAAACAGATAGATGCTATTTCTTGGGATACCCTAAGACTACGATAGGCTACTACTTCTATGACCCTATTAATCAGAAAGTCATAGTTAGTAAGCATGCGACATTTCTTGAGGATGACATGATCTCACCAAGGTCAGATCCAGTGGTCATTAAAGAAATAACTGATGAGCAAGTACCCTCTACGCTGACAGAGGTTCCAGTTGACGTACCCATAGCTGAGCAACAGCCTCAAAAGCCTAGGAGGAGTGGGAGGTCTATCAGACCACCAACTCGTTTGAACCTTCTCACAGAGGAGGATCAAAAGGTGGAAGAATTCCACATGGTGTCTGATTGTTCAAACACAGATCCTTATACGTATGCCGAGGCTCTTAAGGATGTTGACTCGGTGAAATGGCAGGAAGCTATGCGCAGTGAAATAGATTCCATGGATTCTAACCATGTCTGGACTCTTGAAGATCTACCAGAAGGGGTAAAACCCATAGGCTTTAAATGGATCTATAAGAAGAAGAGAGGTGTGGATGGAAAGGTGGAACGTTTCAAGGCAAGACTGGTGGCGAAGGGATACACTCAGAAAGAGGGTGTTGACTATGATGAAACCTTCTCATCTGTAGCGATGATTAAATTCATTCGGATTCTATTGTCGATTGCTGCATACCATGACTATGAAATCTGGCAGATGGATGTACAGACCACTTTCCTTAACGGTTATCTTGATGAGGTCATTTACATGAATCAGCCAGAGGATTTTGTCTCCCCAGGGGAGGAAAACAAGGTATGCAGGTTGTTGAGGTACATTTATGGACTGAAACAAGCTTCCAGATCATGGAACATCCGTTTTGACCAAACTATCAAGGATTTTGAGTTTGAACAAAACATTGATGAGCCATGTGTGTATAAGAAAGTCTGTGGGAGTGCCGTCTGTTTTCTAGTCCTATATGTGGATGATATATTGCTCATTGGGAATGATGTGGAGTTTCTTTCATCTGTAAAGATGTGGTTATCCAAAATATTCTCAATGAAAGATCTGGGTGAAGCCAGCTACATCCTAGGAATTAAGCTTGTGAGAGATCGCAAGAAGAGGATGTTGGGATTGTCACAATCCACCTACATTGACAAAGTGCTTCAGAGGTTCAACATGTAGGATTTGAAGAGAGGTAATGTGCCTCTCAGACATGGAATTGGTTTATCCAAGTCACAATGTCCTCAAACTCCTGAGAAAATTGAGGCTATGAAGAGAGTTCCTTATGCTTCGATAGTAGGAAGTCTGATGTATGCCATGTTGTGTACCAGGCCAGATATTTATCATGTTGTAGGGATTGTGAGTCGATATCAATCTAATCTAGGACAGGGGCACTGGACAGCTGTCAAGGGGATCCTCAAGTACTTAAGGAGGACCAAAGATTACTTCCTTGTATATGGTTGTGATCAATTGTCAGTAGTTGGATTTATGGATTCGGATTTTCAAACTGACAAGGATGACAGAAAGTCTACCTCTGGGATGGTTTTTGTGATTGGTGGGGATACAGTGATTTGGAGGAGTGCCAAACAGAAGTCAACAGCTGATTCCACAACTGAAGCAGAGTACTTGGCAGCTAGTGAAGCAGCCAAGGAAGGTGTCTGGCTCAAGAAATTCTTGACAGACCTAGGGGTGGTGCCTGAGCTAGTGGAGTGACCCATACAATTGTTATGTGACAACAGGGGAGCTATTGCACAATCAAAGGAACCAAGAGCTCATCAGAGGAACAAGCATGTGGAGCAAAAATATCACTTGATTCGTGAGATTATTCAGCGTGGTGACATAGTCATAGCTAAGGTTGACACTGCAGATAACCTATCTGACCCCATGACTAAGGCGTTGCCTCCTAGTGTTTTTGAGAAACATGTTGGGAATATGGGGGTGAAGTCCATGGGTGACTGGCACTGATGTACAAAACTCCTTCTATTTAAATTAATAAATTTGTTTTGATTAGCATGATCAGTTGTTGAGCTCAGTTATTATCCATAGGTATTTATACCTAAAACTGTTCACCACTAGGGATGGGACTAGACATCCCGTCCGGCATGGTGGTCACATTGTGTGTGCTTAGGGAGGTTGCTTTTCCACGACACAAATGTGAGTGTACATATGGTGTGTACATTGGACTGGATCATTGAGAATTTCACATGTGGTGTACTGTCAGTTCATAAAGAAAATGAGATTCCCTTAAGTAGTTCTCGGTTGGTCCCTTGACCTGAGGGGTCCTTATCGTTGCATTCATGTGTTGTGAGTTTTGGTGTACCAACGGTTGATGTCTCCTTTTGACTATATATCGGTGTACTAGACTCATAGTGTGTGACTGTATTCGAAAGAGATGCCCAACATGGAATCCACTGCCTATACATTGGGATTATGTTGAGGAGAGTATCTATACAGGATTGGACTCAAATCCGGTACCGGTAGCATTTTCAAAAATGTTTTTGAAATGTTTTTTGACATATATACTTACAAAATGTTATCTATATTTTTGAACATTTTGTTTGAAATGTTTTTCTTTGGTCCAATCAAGGTAATTGAATCTCTCGATCGGTGTATCGGTTCATTGAGGATTGACAGTCTTGTACACATGCCTTATATAAACCATGCAACATTGTTCTGTGGGAGACTAATGCGTGTTTCAACTACTTACCTTGGGCGTAGGTTATTACATTTGCTTAGCATCTTCGATGTCATATTTCTTGAAAGCTAAGTGGTATCCCATTGCGAGACTACCCCTTTCCTTTCGGTTCTATTCATCTACGTTGTAACGGTTGATCATGATTTCCGTTTCATGATCCTCTTGTAAGATTGGATCTTACAGTAGGATGGAGGAGATTGTTAGAAAAGGAAACTTAGTGGGTGAATATTGAATATTCAACCCAATATTTGATTCCTCTAGCAATGCATATCTTTCCTATTAGAGAAAGATTGGATGGGTAGATAATTGAGTCACAATTAGTAACTCAATATATCACACCCATGTGAGCTAGCATTTTTGGGGATTTTGTGAGACAAATATATATTTTTGGGGAATTGCAAAATCACAATAAGGATACACAAGAACCCAAAAACGCAGAGCTCTCTCTCCCTCCTAGAAACCGTCCTCTCCCTCTCTTGCTCTCTTGGTGTTTGATCCTAGAGGTGGTCCAAGCTTTTGTGTTCTTGGAACTTTAGAGGAGATAGCTTGACCGTGGTGGGAATGCAAAGCCTGCGTGGTGCGTGGAACGATCGCGAAAGGGCTATCATCAATTGGAGGTCTTGCATCTATGAGGCTTAGGTAATAATCGATCCCTGCATTGTTTCGTTCTATTGATTGAGAATGACTTCTCCCATCGATATCATGATCTTTTGTTTTTACTTCCGCTGCGATCGATCTTTGATTGCTAACATGATGAGCCACGGGATTATGTAGGACCAAGATTCTCTTCACCCATGGCTACAAAATCTTCTTTCACTACGCGCTAGAGGTTATGGGTGTCAACGGGCCGGGCTTGCCCTAAACCCAAGCCCAACCCTAGGGACCTTAACCTAAACCCAAGACCAGCCCAGTCCTACCAGGGCCTAACATACCCTCAACCAAGCCCAACCTTGCCAGGGTTTTCCCTAGCCCGGCCCAACCTTGATTGACCCTGATTAGGCCGGGCTGAGGGAGAACAACAACACTAAACGGACCACTTAAATTTCACAAATTTGAATTGTAAAACAAGTGGAGGGACATTAAAGATCAGAAAGCGCAGCAAACCAGCAAATGCTTCCAAAAAATACCTTATTTCTTCAGCAATCCAAAGTTCAAATCTTGAGAGATCGAGATTTGAGAGAGACTGTGAGCTTAAGGAGAGTGTGCAAATTGTTACTTGTTCCAAAGTCTAGAGATGGAGAGGAATGGAGTTGGAGGAGAAATGGAGAGAGTATGCAACTACAGTTTGCGCAGGTAAGGGTTTCAACGGGTAAGGAGCGTTTACAAAGCTGGAAGAGGACTGTTAGAAAGCAATGCAGCAATGGAGGTCTGGGCACGAGAGATTGCTTCAGCCTTCAGCGGACAGTGGCTCCGCCCTTTAGCGATTAGGATTAGGCCATTAGGGTTTGCCTTTAGTGGTTCTGTTTCAACTTTTTTTTATTTTTAGTTTGGCTGAAGCTGAACAATTTTTTTCGCTAAAAGGATGATTTATATTAAAGAAAAAAATAATTACAAAAATGAGAAGGCCAACAATTGGTGGAAAAAAATCAACACTTACACACAAGGGGACACGCACGTGGTGAAGAGAGTGCGGGCGTGCCAGAACCTTTGCGCATGCTCAAACAAGGCTGTAGATGGCCAGTTCTAACTTTTAACCAATAGGTTGGTCTCCCTCTTGCTAAGTAGTTTTAAGGTCTTTTGGGTTAAGCCAATGACATAGGTCACAATCAAAAGGTACTGGAAGTAAGAAATAAAACAAAAGACTGAATGAAAGAATAATAAAAGACAAATCGCATTAGATCATACCAAATGTGGAAATGGGCCCCAAGAACAATTCTGTGCTGCCCCCAAATACAAGATATAACCATATATGCTTCAAAAAGAAATGACAGAAAGCAAAATAAAATAGAATTGTAGGTGTTTGTCAGATGCTTGACCCCCTTCCCAATGAAGACTCATTGTCTTTTATAGATGGAGCCCACGAAGGATTCTACTTGGCAATTACCATAACCGTTAGGCCTTCTTTCCTATGAATCCATAACCCAGCTATTCTTCCGCCACATGTCCTTGGCTTGCACATGATTCCTTTGTAGAGCAACCCATTTTATGTGTGCTTCCCTTCTTTCACGATTACTCCCATGTGTGGTGGGCCCCACTTAAAATTATCACCTGCGTCTGCGTCTTTGGCTACCCCTTATCCTAGTCGCGTTCCTCATGCCTTGCCACATGGCCATTTTTTCCGGCCTACCCCTAGCCGAAAAAATGGGAACAAACACCAACAACCAAGAACACAAACAAAAAGCCAAAACAGACCCTCCCATCTTTTGGCATGACCATCAACATGAGGGACTGAAAGGCACAAACAACGCAACCACTGCTACTAGAAAAACAAAAAAATTAAAGAAACCGAAATCTCGGTCTACACTGGGCATCCATAAGAAGTTCATAATCTATAAAAGATGGAAAAGATACCATCACTGAAGAGATTCTCTGCTTCGCTGCAGACTTTGCAAAGAAATCCGCCATCGGGTTACTTTCTTTGAAACAATGGGAAATCTTCCATTCAATAGACTGAAGATAAGATTGTAAACCCAACCAACGTTGACGCAGGAACCAAGGGATACTTCCTTGTGAAACAGAGACAACCACATCATTCGAATCACACTCGATCCAAAGATTAAGAAATATTCTTCCTACGAGCATGATCCAAACCTAAAATAAGAGCATAAAACTCAAATAAAAGTTATTTTTGATACCCAAGTATTGTCTAAAGGAAAAAAACACAGTAGCCCGATCGCCCAAAAAAACTCCTCCAGCACCTATGCGACCTGAATAATAATTATATATATAATTAATTAATTATAATCAATACAAGGTTGGGTCGGGTCGGGCCGGGCCAGGGTCAGCCCGAGGCCCAAACCAAAGCTCGACCCGACCCTGCCATGGCCAAGAAATTACTAAACCCAATCCAGCCCTTCGGGCTGAAGAATTGGTCAAGGCTGGGTGGGTTAGGGCAGGTTCGAGCCAGCTGGGCTTTATTGACACCCCCTACTAGAGGTTGCTCAAATGGGACCGAGGGGCTTTTCGACCCCATATTGTAAGGGGGAATAATTAAGAATGTAGGATGTGGGTGGACCCTCCAACATTGGTGGAGGGAAACTTTTCCATGGATTGTGTATAATTAAAAAAAAAAAATTGATGAAGCAATAATTCTCTTTTTTACATTGACAGTAATTAACTTCATCACTAACTTCATCACAAAATAAATATGTATATAACCAATCAATTTTCATCCTATCCACATGAAATTCAACCTTCATTCTATACACATGAAATTTACTGTACAAATACCAAGATATTAAACTTGAGATATCTTGTGTACAGTTTTTAGTGCAGCTAGAATGTGCTAGTGCGGTAGGCACTTAGGCCCTTTTATCCCACTTGCTTCCCTATCCCCTTTGTGACATCTAAAAGCTTGAGATACCGTAGACTTTTATAAATATGGCCATATGGGGATCGAACATTAATTCTGAGAGATTGCAGGAAACCAACAAACAGGTAAGAGCATTTATTGAATACAAGTTATATATTTATTTATAAAGTCCCTATTTCTGAATGTATCTTTGGTGACTATGGGATCTTTATCCCCTCCAGTTCCTGCCTGCTTAGTTCCCCAGTCCCCTAACAAGGGGGCGCAATGACCAACCTTCCGCTGCTCTGGTGGCGTCAAACCCCTATTACTGGAGGAGATAATTTTTCAATCATGTGTTTTTTTACTTTATCTCAAGGTGAATATAGTGGTTGATCAAGCTCATTATTCTTTAAATGGAATGGTTTTACATTGTCTAAGATAAATGATCTGCCGAACTGGTAGGTCAGTTTTCGTTTTAAGGTAGAAAAACAAAGGCTTTCCAACATAGGATGTTAGATGGTATTTGTAAAGATTCTCTAAATTCTAAACAATCTTATGGCTCACAGTACACAAATCTCTGAGGAACCTTCCCTTATTACTTGCAATTTGGATATAAAAGTGCTATTTTTATAAAACATATATATAACCTCTAGTCGTCTCATCTTCATCTTCTTCTTTCTTCTTCTTCCTCCACTACAAGTGTTCTGAAATAAAAAGCTGCTACAATCTTTGTCCGTGAGTTTTATCTGAAATGTCATCCTTTCTCTTTTTTCATTGAAACCCATATCACTAATGGCTTCTTTTTCTGCCCACAGGGTTTCTTGATCAGCTTCTGAAACGTAAAGGGTCTTGTGTCCTCTCTTTATCGCCTGCAACTAAATAATCATTCATTTTCTCTACTCTGGAAATCCACACAGACAAGAATAAAGAATCACCAAGATAAATGTCAGAGAAGGGATACAAGCAATACTTCTACGAAAACTGGTACCTCTATACATCAAGAGCATCAAGATTCAAACCCATACCTAACCCTGGCTAGTTCACATTGTGTGATGCACATTGTTATCCAACTCAACTTGTTCACAACCATTTTAAACTATGGGAAAGGAAAAGACATGTGCATATTCATGTGTAATAATTGAGGCAAAAAGTTGTTGGAACACTATTTTCTCTAAATGTTCTATAAAATGTGAAATGATCAAATAAATAGAAAGTTTCCATACCACGAAAACTTGTAGAATTTCGTCAAACAGTTAAGAGATACTTTTTTGCACTTCTGTCTGTTTAATACATGCAATCCTTTCAATGCTTCAAGCGTTTTCCTCTAACAACATATAGACCCTAAAAACACATTAGCATCTGCAAATTTCTGTAGATTGACCAAAGTTCTGAACAAACAAATTGACCACTATGATGAAACAAAAACTACAAACAGCACGAAGTCCTTATCCGTTGACTTTTTATATTCATGAATTGAATAGATAATTGTAACGAAGTCCTTATCCGTTGACTTTTTATATTCATGAATTGAATAGATAATTGTAATGGGAACCTTGGATCGGATTAAAATAAATCATCTTAAATATGCCTTTTTCGTTTTGCAAAACCTCTATCAATAAAGATTATTAGAGAGAGAGGGATAGTGAAAGGTGGCTGTTAGGCATATTTTATACCTCATTTTAATGCATTATTTACTGTCATTTTATTCTAAGAACAGTGCTACTCGAGTATTTTTAATCATTTTTCAAATTTAAGGGTATTTTGGTCAAAGTGGAGAATACATGTCTAATTGAACCGCCAAACGCCAGGTTACAAGGTTGAAAAATTCAACCGGGTTAGCTTTCCAATGCGTAATGTTGGAAGTCACTTGATTAGAGTCGATTCAAGTTTAGAAGAAGAAGAAAAGAGATAAATCAAGCATAAGGGCATAAGGGTAATTTTGATAAATTAAGAATCTTTCAGAAAATATTGGATATTGGATTCATATCGTCTGAAATTTAAAATGATACAACTTTATTTCTCAGGCTGGGTCTATTCTAATCCAAGATAGAAAGATATTGCCCAAAAAATGATTCTTAGTGAAGTTAAAATTTAGGATAAAAAAATATAATTAAAAAAAAAAAAGAAAAAATCTCTTTTCTCTCCAATCTCTCTCTCCTAAACCCTCTCGGATTTTATCTCTTCTCTCTCCCACTTCCTCTCAACGTCTCTCGTCTCTCCACGGTTCCTTATCCCTTCTAAGTTCTAACCTCCTAATTTATCTCTCCCAAATCCCTCTCCCAGTCACTCTCTTTCTCTTTCTTATTTTCTCTCACTCCACCTGACCATCCTGACGGCCATCGATTGGTATTGATTGTTTTTTTATAAAAAGGGGAGGAACATGGAAGGTGAAGCAGAGAGGGTTTTTTCTGTTTTTTCAGTTTTATCGTTCTATTTTGCTTTGAGAGAAGACTGGTTCGGCATTGGAACTTGGTAGGGGTAATTTTGGATTGGGGCCCATGGCAGTAGCATCGATCAAGGGTCGTTGGGAGAGGAGCCACATCAGCAGAGCGTGGAGAAGAAGACGGACCCCATCCAACCATAGGAGGGAATCTCGCCCACAAGAGAGGAGGTCCTCAACGTTAGGGAAGAGAGGGGTGAGCCACGTCTCTTTCAAAATGGTGGGGCCCAAGAAAGAAGCAACGTTTTTTACCACGTGGAGATGGGAGAGAAGAGTTGGAGTCCAACAGGGAACCTGTCAGGGGGGCCACTATAAAGGGCAGCAGTTGCAGACGGAAGAGAACACACAATCAACACCCTTGGCATTTATCTTTACTTTTGTCGTTTTACTTGCTTTCAGTCTAGTTTTTCAATCCTTAGAGGAGTGTACTTGCAATCTTGCTGAGCCGGTCATTGGGAAATTCTGCCTCGGTGAAGTTTGGATCTGGCTTAAGGTGGTTAGTGTATTCCTCATTATTTAATTTAGTAGTTTATTCTGATTCAGTCGTCTTTCTCAATTGGATCTTTACAAGCATTCTTCTTGGGTCTATCGCCATATAGTCTAACCCAAAAGTCCTTGGAGATAACTCAGGCACGAGGGAATTCAGCGTCCCTGGTTGGTAGTCAGATAGGCCGCTGGCCCCAGTCCGTTTGAACCTGCGTCAAAGGTTCTGGCATGTCCTACATTTATCACTGTTCACGTCATCCTGTATGTGTTGGATTTTCCACCAACAGAATTGTAGAGGAATTCGGTTTATGAGGGTGTTAAAAGTTTTGTTATTTTCTTCGATTAAGCTTGAAAGTTTCTTCCTTCAATAAAATTATTTCTTTTCATATATCTCTTGCAATTTATTTTACCATGTCTTTTGTTTATTTTTCATCATCTGCTTCCTCTTTTTATTTTTTCGTGGCCAACTAATTTCCCCACCTAGGGATAGGATGAAGCCATCAAAGAAGAAAGAATCAATGGTGTTTATAGCTCTACGTGATTACTGTATTAGCATTATTAAATTTAATATGTGCCATTGATGAACCACAAATCATCCCAACCTATCAGAAGAAGCCACGTGTCCCTGAACAACAGGAGATCCACCCGGACACCAACAGCAGGAGATCCACCCGAACACCAGGGGCGCCATCCCCTGGGGCGCCATCCACCAGGGCGCCAGCCGCCCTGGGCACCACCCACCTTGGGCCAATCCAGGCCTCATCCACTGAGGTGTTGAGACCTCGATAGGGTGTAGGTACAAACTGGACGACACCACCACCATGTCGCCAACAAGATATACACCACCGCGAGGACTCTGGGCCATCACCTACCACTTACGTAACCCAGATGGACTCAAGCACCAGGGACTTTATCTACCACGTAGAAGGATCTATCCACCAAGAAGGACAACCCTACTGGGATACTAAGTCTCACGGGAAGACAACCAACCAGGAAGGAGCCCTGCTACTCAGGACTCCTCCACCCACGAAGAAGAGTCTACATCAAAGGGACTCTCCACTCCGCCACAGACCACTATAAAAGAAGAGGTATCTCACACCCTCAACCCATCTGGAATAATCACTATTCATCTATTTGCGCAGGAGATCTGACTTTGCCATCGGAGAGCCCTAGGCCGCAACCACACCGGTTCTCTCTGGTGCCTTCTTGGTCCTCTTGCAGGTGACGGCACTCGCAGGACCGCCCGACGATTTCCAGACGCAACAGATTGGCACCGTCTGTGGGAATGACGCTAGCCATCATACCTACTAGCTCGCTTCCATACTCATACAATGCCGCCACGAAGGAAGACTACCTCCACCAACAATGTTGCAAGGAACGGATCACCCCCTCTAGAGTGCTCTCATCGCAGAGCCAATGGCCAGGACTATGTCCCTCTGGAGGAAGAGATCCCTCATGATGACCAAGTCGCATTCGATGAGCCCAACAACGACCCTGCAAACGACGTAGTAGTGGAGGTGGTACCTGACCCCAATGCACCAGCCACCATGGGTCAGATTAACAACCTGCGGAGACAAATCCTCGATGAACAACGACTCTTTCAAGACTGCCTGAGGCAGCGGGCCACGTCCCACTGCCGCAAAACATTGTCATCACTAAGAGTAGAGCCTGTACCACGACAAGAATCAAACCCTAGGAGGTCTTCTCCTAGGGGTGACAGATCGGGAGAGCTGCAGGGCGAGCAAGTCTTATACACCAGCAGGGGGATCCTTCCTAGCATCGCAGAAGGACGGCAGACCTCCCTGTAAGGTCAGAGCATGGGAGGACACCAACACCTATGACAAGGGTACCAAGCCCGGAGAGATCCATCCGGAGGTCAGTGTTCGAAGGTCGACTGGGAGGAAGTCCCATACCACCACGTAGCCAGACCTACGGGGAGGAGAGCCCCTCACCTTCGCGCCAGGGTTCGTCACGGCGTGGCCACTCACCATCCCGCCAGCACTCAAGGTGGGAGGGAACTTTAAGGAGAGGACAGGAACGAGGTCGCAGTGAATGTCCTGCCAGGCATGAAGGACAAACACGAGATGAGAAGCTAGATCGAAGACTGCGTGACCTAGACGAGAAGCTAGAAGGGTTGAAGAAGCAGACCAAGGGCAAGACACATTCCATACCAGGTCAGCATCCATTCTCCAAGGAGATCATGTCCGCCACACTCCCCTCCAGGTTCAGGTTGCCTACCTTTGAGCTCTACAATGGTACCATGGATCCTAATGACCACATCAACTATTTCAATGGGATGATGACCCTGTATGGCGGATCGGACGTGGTCTCCTGTCGAGCATTCCTTGCATCCCTCAAGGGTGCAGCTACTTCATGGTTCTCCAGGCTACAATCGGGGTCAATAGGTTCATTCGCGGAGCTGTGCGAACAATTCATCACCCGCTTCCAGAGCAGCGTCAAGCAAAAGAAGACCACCGTCAATCTACTGAATGTGGTACAGAACCCTGGGGAATCTCTCAGGGAATATGTCAGCAGGTTCACCAAGGAGTCCTTGGAAGTTTGAGACTTGGACGACCAGACCCAGCATGCAGCCTTGCCGGGAGGCATCAAAGACCTGGACTTGATCAAGGACCTGGCGCGTCATGAGACCAGGACTATGAAGGAGCTCCTAGAGCGGTGCAATGAGTTCGCCAATATGGCAGAGGTACTATAAGCTAGGAAGAAGGTGATTGAGGCTAAGCTGCAAGACAACAAAAGGTCAGCGCCAGACGACCGTAAGGAAGGCAAGCGGCCAAGGACCGAACGCCAACAGGAGAAGAACGACAGCCCAGCAGGAAGAACTGATTGTCATCCTGAGAGAAGTGAAAGAGCCAGCAGCCCTGAGTTCACGCCATAGAACACAACCAGGTCACAAATCCTTATGCAGATCCAGGACCGTGACCTAATCCGTTGCCCATGACCCATGCTGGCAGGACCCGAGAAGCGAAACCCTAACAAGTATTTTCTCTTCCATAAGGAGAATGGGCATGATACAGAGGACTGTTACAAGCTGAAGAGGGAGATAGAAAACCTTGTAAGGGCCGGGAGCTTGAACAAATACGTGAAAGGAAGACGTGATGGTCGTTCAGGTCAAGCAGATAGAGGTCGTGACTGGGAGAGAGAGGAATCAATAAGAGAAGAGAGGAGGACGGATCGAGAGAGAGACCGCCCAGAAGAGCGGAGAGATGCAGCAGAGCCTAGTGGCACCAAGGGTGCCCTCATCCTCACCATACTAGGAGGACCGGGGTAGGAGTCCACCAGGAAGGCCAAAGCCCATACCCGGTTTGTGGGAGTTACCGAGAAGCCAAGCAAGATAGCCAAGACCAAGACGGTGATCTCCTTCTCGGATGAAGACCTAGAAGGACTAAACTTCCCACATGAGGATGCCTTGGTGGTACAGGTGGAGGTAGCCAACCGACCTGTACACAGGGTATTAATAGACACAGGAGTGTTTGTAGACGTGCACTCCTTAGACGCCTACCGACAGTTCGGGTTCAGGGACGATTAGCTCAAGCCAAAACCTACCTACCTCCACGGATTCTCGGGGGCGATTGCCTCCATCAGAGGCACCATAGAGTTATCAGTCACCTTCGGAGTACACCCTCAATAAGTGACGATCATGGTGAACTTCATGGTTGTCAAGTCTGTGGTGTCATTCAACGGCCTCCTAGGGCGACCATCCCTAATAGCCCTTAGAGGAGTCGTATCGCTACTCCACCTGAAGATGAAGTTCCCCACCGATAATGGGGTCGGTGAGGTCCGGGGAGATCAGAAGAAAGTAAGGGAGTGCTATGTGACCTTTATAAAGAAGAACAATGGCAACACCTGAGGAATGGCACTCTGCCTAGAGACCCTGGTCAGCGACCAGAGAGATGAACTAACAGAGAGGAGAGGTAGACCAGTGGAGGACCTCGTCCCATGGACACTCAGTAAGGACGACCCCTCCAAGGTTGCACAGATAGGCTCACTGTTGAGCAGCGACCAGAGGAATGAGCTCGGGCACCTCCTCCAAGCCAACATGGATGTCTTTGCATGGTCGACCTCTGACATGCCAGGCATACCACGCTCCATAGCAGAGCATCGGTTGTACATCGATCCAACCAGAAAGCCCGTCCAGCAGAAGAGGCGTAACTTCACCCTCGACCGACAGGCAGCAATCAAGGAAGAGGTCAAGAAACTGAGCCAGTCGGGGTTCATTAGGAAGGAGAAATTCCCCACCTGGCTGGCGAACGTAGTCATGGTTCCGAAGCCTAACGGGATGTGGAGGATGTGCGTTGATTACACTGACCTGAACAAGGCTTGCCCGAAAGATAAGTACCCACTGCCCAGGATCGACCAGTTGATCGATGCCACAGCAGGCCATGAGATGTTGAGCTTCATGGACGCCTACTCGGGGTACAACCAGATCCTAATGCATGAGGGCGACGAGTCCTACATGGAATTCCGAACGGACCAGGAGAACTACTGCTACCGTGTCATGCCGTTCGGGTTAAAGAACGCAGGGGCCGCTTACCCAAAAATGGTCAACAAAATGTTCGAAGAACAAATTGGGAGCAACATGGAGGTGTAAGTGGATGACATGCTCGTGAAAAGCGTCCAAGCCCAACAGCACCTCACCGACCTGGAGGAAGCCTTCACAATACTGAGAAGGAACCAGATGAAGCTGAACCCTGCAAAGAGTGCCTTCACGGTAACTCAGGAAAATTCTTGGGGTTCATGGTCTCAGTATGGGGAATAGAAGCCAACCCGTCCAAGATAAAAACAATCCAGGAGATGGCACCCCCCTGGACGGTTAGAGAGGTGCAGAGGTTGAATGGAAGGATCGCAGCCCTTTCAAGGTTCGTGTCACGGTTAGGCGACAAGTGCCTGCCGTTCTTCAAAACATTGAAGAACCTCAGAAGCCCGAAGGACTTCATGTGGATAGAGGAGTGGCAAAAGGCATTCGAAGAACTGAAGGAGTACCTGGAAAGCTCACCACTACAAGGGCGACCAGAACCCAATGAAGACCTACAAGTCTACCTAGTGGCTACCCCGGTTGCTGTAAGTGCAGTACTCCTGAAAGAAGAAGGCAGGGTCCAGAGGCCCATCTACTATGTCAGCCACGTTCTGATCGATGCAGAGACCAGGTACATAAGGATCGAGAAGGTCACCTATGCACTAGTAATCGCAGCTAGGAAGCTACGACCATACTTCCAAGCCCACACCATCACAGTCCTCACTGACCTACCCCTGAAGAAGGTACTCCATAAGCCAGACGTATCCAGATGACTCATAGCCTAGGCAGTGGAACTGAGTGAGCATGACATCAGGTTCCAACCCTGGACTGCCATCAAAGGTCAAGCTCTGGTGGACTTCGTCGTCGAATATACCCTATCTGAGATCGAGCCAGAGGAAGAAAAACCAGAGGAACATGACCGCGGATCGTGGACAATGTTCGTGGATGGTTCGAGTAATGCAACAAGAAGTGGGGCTGGCTTCATACTCACCAGCCCCGAGGGATTCTGGATCCAGTATGCCCTCCGGTTCACCTTCCAACCATCTAACAATGAAACCGAGTACGAGGCACTGCTAGCCGGACTCCAGGTGGCTAAGGCCTTCCAAATCACACACCTATCCATCCGGAGTGACTCCCAGCTTGTTGTGAACCAGGTGAATGGAGAATATGAGGCAAAGGATGAGCAAATGGCAGAATACCTAGCACGCGTCCGGTCATTGATCGAGGGGTTCATGAATTTAGAGATGGTTCGCGTTCCCAGGATCGAGAACACCACCGCCGATGCTCTATCCAGGTTAGCCAATGATGAATTCTGAGACCTGGCAGGGGCGGTGTACATTGAAATACTATATGAACCAACATACCAAGAGAAGCAGGTCAATGCCATCGAGGAAGGGCCCAGTTGGATGGACCCTATACTTAACTACATACAAAATGACATCTTACCAGAGGACAAGGTTGAGCCGAGGAAGGTCAGGATGAGAACGGCAAAGTACACAGTCCTGGATGGAGTACTATACAAGAGGGGGGTCACAGCACCACTACTCCGGTGCCTGGGACCCAAGGGAGCTGAATACACCCTAGCTGAAGTCCACGAGGGGATATGCGGAAGCCAAATGGGAGGACGAGCCCTAGCCAACAAGGTCCTCCGCTAGGGACTCTACTGGCCATGAATGTAAGAGGAGGCCATACAGTATGTCAGGAAGTGTGAGCAGTGTCAGTTGTTTGCCCCAGTACCCCATCTACCCGCCAACAAACTGACATCGATCCTCAACCCCATACCCTTTACCATATGGGGGAAGGACATCCTAGGCGACTTCACGGCAGCATCGGGGAACAAGAAGTACTTGGTCATTGCTATCGACTACTTCACCAAGTGGGTCGAAAGCCATTGGCTAAAATCACAGAGGCAGAAATAGAGAAGTTCATCCACGACGACGTCATCTACAGGTTCGGGGTACCAAAGATCCTAGTCTCAGACAACAGCAAACAGTTCGATAACCCCAAGTTCAGGGCATTCTGTCAGAGCTACAACATCGACTATCGGCCTATCTCGGTAGCTTACCCACAGGCCAATGGTCAGGTGGAGATGACCAATAGAACATTACTAGAAGGGGTCAAGAAGAGGCTAGAGGAAGCTAAGGGGAAGTGGGTCGAGGAACTACCAAGTGTACTGTGGGCGTACCGGACCATAGTCAAGACACCCACAGGGGAGAGCCCATTCCTCCTGGCATATGGCACGGAGGCATTGGCACCAGTCGAGGTCCTCGCTATGTCCCATCGAGTCCTACACTTCAACGAGCGCACCTATGTAGATGGACTACGGGCGAACCTAGACTTCATCGATGAAGTCCGGGAGAAAGCACTCCTAAGGAATGTAGCCTACCAACAATGAACCGCCAAATACTACAACACTAGGGTTAGAGAGAGGCTGATCCACCAAGGAGACCTGGTCCTAAGAAGGGCCAATGCTTCCCAGCCAAGGAAAGAAGGCAAGCTATCAGCCAACTGGGAAGTTCCTTATATAGTCTCCAAGTAGATACGTCCAGGGACCTACCGCTTGAAGACTCAGGGGGGCAAGAAGATAGAGTGCACTTGGAACTCAGAACACCTAAAAAAGTACTACTAGTGAGAGAAACACTAGCAACAATAGCAGAGTCGTCAGTCAACCAAGAAGGAGTAGCAGAGTCGCTAGTCAGCCAAGTAGGAGTAGCAGAGTCGCTAGTCAGCCAAGTAGCAGTAGCACAGTCGGCAGTCAGCCATGATACACAGTAGATTTAGATTTTCAAGAGTTATTTGAAATTTTAATTTGAAATTTATATTTGGAAATTGGGATACGCTTATCTACTCCTGCCTGTTGGCCGACTACCACCAAGGTCCGATGACCACCAAGGCGCAAGGTCACCCAGGTTCGATGACCACGAAGGCTTGTAGGCCACCAAGGTTCAATGACCACCAAGGCGCAAGGCCACCCAGGTCCGATGACCATCAAGGCCCGTAGGCCACCAAGGTCCGATGACCACCAAGGCACAAGGCCACCCAGGTCCGATGACCACGAAGGCCTATAGGCCACCAAGGTCCAATGACCACCAAGGCGCAAGGCCACCCAGGTCCAATGACCATCAAGGCCCGTAGGCTACCCTGGTCCGATGACCACCAAGGCCCGTAGGCCTCCCAGGTCCGATGACCACTAAGGCCCGCAGGCCACCAAGGCTCAAAGTCACCCTGGTCCGATGACCACTAAGGCCCGTAGGCCACAAAGGCGTAAGGCCACCAAGGTCCGATGACCAATAAGGCGCAAGGCCACCCAGGTCTAATGACCACCAAGGCCTGTAGGCCACCAAGGTCCAATGACCAATAAGGCACAAGGCCACCCGGGTCCCCAGACCACCAGGGACCGAAGATCATCAAGCTCCTACATAGCAAGGAGAAAAATAGAAGAAAAACACATCAACTACAAATGACCGAGGTCACAACTACAACCAAGTTCAGCATCCCATAGTTCACTGTTCAGAATACATATAAAATCATGGGGCGTGGACGGGAGGAGTCACGTCGGACCCTGTAGGAGACATCATGTCACCCTCTGGGGGATGAGCCATACTCTCCTCAAGTAGGACCGCGCTCTCCTCAGGCAGAGCAGCACTCTCCACAGGCAAGGCTGCACTCCCCACGGGCAAGACCGCGCTCTCCTCAGGCAAGACCTCACTCACCTTGGATGCCACAAAACCATCCCTAGTAGGAACTCGAACCAATGCAGATAGCGCCGAGGCGAACTCAGAGAATCTCGAGAATCATAACCAGGGGTCTCCTCCAAGATGCAAACCGCCAAATCTCGGTCACCCCCCTCATATACCTCCTGGGTACACTTGTGGAATAAGTCTAACATCGCCCGAGACTCCCGAAACTCAGCCACAGCTCGCTCTCTAGCCGTGGATAGCTCGACCTCACGACTCTCCCTCAGCGCACGAACCTCCTCCTCCAAGGCACAGACTCTAGTTAAACTCTCAGAC
The DNA here is from genome assembly GCF_018873765.1 of Telopea speciosissima. Lineage (NCBI taxonomy): Eukaryota > Viridiplantae > Streptophyta > Magnoliopsida > Proteales > Proteaceae > Telopea > Telopea speciosissima. Next base: position 38,701,877 of record NC_057925.1, read on the forward strand.
GACACTCGGAGCTCCTCGGACACCACCCTGAGTCCCTTGGATGCCACCCTGAGCTCCTCAGCCATGCTTCTCTCACGAGCCTCATCCTTCTCCCAGGCCGCCTTCTGCCCCTAGAGCTCCCTCTCCAAACCCTGCATCCAACGGGATAATTGAACCTCCCGAAAAGTGCGTCTCTCAAGGTGAAGTACAGCCTCCGTAACGTGGTGCTGAACCTGCAAGCAACACAGCCATTGAGTATACAAGAAAAGCTATAAGCATGAAAGATCAAGGGAAAGAAGAGGTAGGACTTACAGAGGCCATGTCATGATAAAGGGTATGCGCCAGGAATGCATCCCTAAGCCTCTGCAGGGCTGAACTCTCAGCAGGGAGCCTCCCCTTATCCAACCACTCACGTGGCACGCCATGCCCAGACAGTGTCACACCCTCCTCAAGATCCAAGAAAAGCATCAACGATGAAGGGACTGCCAAATCGATAGCCGTGCCGACCGAAGAAGAACTCACCCCCTTCCCCAGGGGGGCAACAGTGGGAGGTAAAGCAGGAGACCCTGAAGCAGCAACGATGAGGGGAGAAGAGCGGCGGGAGGATGACACGCACGTCAGACCTCGTCACACTAGAAGAATTGGGACCACCCTTCTGCTTGGTCTCAGCGATCGCAAGAGAAGAAGGGGCAGGGATCGAGGGAACATTGACACCAGCAGCTCCAAAACCAGAACCACTCTCAGGAGGAGCGATCGAAGGGCCCTTCCTCCGCATACTGGACCGGTAAACGTTAAGGTCTGGCCGTTTACTCACTAAATAACAACATTAAGTCAAGACCATAGGACAAGTCAAGCAGCTAGTAAAGTAGAAGATAAACATGGATGCAAGCGAAAAAGGAAAACCAGGACTCAACTTCCAGAGGCACAAGAAGGCCTCGGAATCCAACTGATGAACGTCGAATGGGTCGCATCCCTGACACTGTCGAAGGGTGTCGAGCTTAGAGTCACTCAGCGCAAGAGGGCACTTCACCCTCTTGAGATCAATGGCCTCCCAGGTAGACCGCAATGCACATCGGGGGACCGTGGCAAAGAAAAACCGATCCCTCTAGCGCTTCATCGAGTCAATAATCCCCATAATAGGATCAAATGCAATAAGAGCCCCCTTGGGAGCACGACGGACGAAGTGGTGGCACCCACCGTCCCCCTTCCTAAGAACGTAGAAGCATGAAAACAGGGGAACAGTGGCTGCACGCCCTGCCCGGGCAAAAAACACATATCTCCTAAAATAATCTGCCAAGAGTTGGGCGCCACTTGCCCAGGGGTAAGGCACCAATGCTCCAATACAAACTCCACAAAGCGGGAGACGGGAAGACAAAGACCGTAAGTGAAGAAAACGCGGTAGAGGCAGACCTCGTCCGCTAGATGGGAGTAGGCATGGTCGTTAGGACCGGGGACACGAAGAACAATCTCAAGAGCGATATGAAACTCGTGACGAATAGAAACTAAGTCCGAGGCAGTCAGGACACTAGCAGTCTGGGCCAACGTACTGCGAGGATCCCCAATCGAGGCCCGGGGAACCCTGCAACCCCTACTGACACCAGAGGCGGAGCCTCTAGGAACCTACTCCTCCCATCACTAGCAGGGGAGAGGGCAATGACGAGGCAGTACCCGCCGGGGAGGACGACCTAGACAAAGACTCCCCAGGATACTCAGTCGGGGCCGTGGCCGGATCAGAGTCGTCGGGAGATGACATGAATAAAGAAGGAAGGATCAAGCTACTTACTCAGAGCGACAATCTCCAACGCCCGAAGAGGGATGTCAATTTGCAACCACCAATATGTGAATTGATCAGAGAAAGTCATCTCAAAAAAAAAAAAAAAAAAAATGTATAGGCTCTTACCAGGTGCCAACCGTCGCAAAGGTACTAATCAAAACAAGGCCAAGCACTAACCACTACACAGACGCGGACCGCAAACCGCAGGCGCCAAATGCCAATACAGGGACACGACTTAGGTAGGCACGACCAAGAGAAGGTGGCTGGATGCGACGCGACGGTGACCGCTACCAAGAGAAGACTGGCGCGACCACAGGCTGGTGAGATGAACAAGCGGGCATGGCGAAGGGGCGGCACGATGAATTGGCGAGCGTGACAAGCAGGCGGGCGTGATGCACCAAGGCGGGCATGACGACCTGCGTGGGCGTGATGCGCCAAGGCAGGCGCGACAACGGCAAGCAGACGTGGCGCGACAACGATAGGTGGACACAATGGCGCAAGCGTGGCCATGGCCAAGAGTAGACGGAGCAAGCCAAAGCCAAGGCCCAAGCACAGGTGGTGGTCAGAGCACGAGCCTAGGGACAAGACCGTAGGCATACCTGTAGCAGAGAAGACACCACAAAGGTAAGCTCAAGGCAACCCACAAGATACCAAGTCCCAAGGCTAATAGGCAAGGGAGGACATGAGAGAGGACATGTGACAAACACTTGGGGGGCACACCAAGAGAGGGACAAAAAAAAGGGTAGGGGAGAAGAGCCAAAAAAAAACAAAGAAGTGGAAGGAAAAAGACAAGAGAAGGAGAGGAAATGAGAGGAAATGGAAAGTGAATGAGAAAAAGAAGAATATATATCTCTACAAAAAAGAAAAAAGAAAAGAAAAAGGTAAAAAGATGTGAGAGGAGGGGTTTGAACCCACAACCTCTCCCTCACCCAACAATTTGCAGACTCACCCCCCAAGAGAGATTATTTGCCGCCAACCCCTGGCTAACATACAAGTGTATGGAGAACTCTCTTGAGCACATTGTTCCAAGAGAGTGGGGGGCAAATGATGAACCACAAATCATCCCAACCTATCAGAAGATGCCACGTGTCCCTAAACAATAGGAGATCCACCCGGACACTAATAGTAGGAGATCTACCCGGACACCAGGGGCTCCATCACCCGCACTTGGCCGCCATCCCCTGGGGCGCCATGCACCAGGGCGCCAGCCGCCCTGGGCACCACCCACCTTGGGCCAAGGACCACCTGGACATCTTTCCCTCTCAAGCCTCATCCACAAAGGTGTTGAGACCTCAACAGAGTGCAGGTACAAGCTGAACGACACCACCACCACGTCGCCAACAAGATATACACCACCGCGAGGACTCTGGGCCATCACCTACCACTTACGTAACCCAAATGGACTCAAGCACCAAGTGTATGGAGAACTCTCTTGAGCACATTGTTCCAAGAGAGTGGGGGGCAAATGATGAACCACAAATCATCCCAACCTATCAGAAGATGCCACGTGTCCCTGAACAATAGGAGATCCACCCGGACACCAGGGGCTCCATCACCCACACTTGGGCGCCATCCCCTGGGGCGCCATGCACCAGGGCGCCAGCCGCCCTAGGCACCACCCACCTTGGGCCAAGGACCACCTGGACATCTTTCCCTCTTAGGCCTCATCCACAGAGGTGTTGAGACCTCAACAGGGTATAGGTACAAGCTGAACGACACCACCACCACGTCGCCAACAAGATATACACCACCGCGAGGACTCCGGGCCATCACCTACCACTTACGTAACCCAGATGGACTCAAGCACCAGGGACCTTATCTACTATGTAGGAGGATCTATCCACCAAGAAGGACAACCCTACTGGGATACTAAGTCTCACGGGAAGACAACTAACCAGGAAGGAGCCCTGCTACTCAGGACTCCTCCACCCACGAAGAAGACTCCACATCAACTAGGGACTCTCCACTCTACCACAGACCACTATAAAAGAAGAGGTATCTCACACCCTCAACCCATCTGGAATAATCACTATTCATCTATTTGCTCAAGAGATCTGACCTTGCCATCGGAGAGCCCTAGGTCGGAACCACACTGGTTCTCTCTGGTGACTTCTTGGTCCTCTTGCAGGTGACAGCACTCTCAGGACCGCCGGACGATTTCCTGACGCAATAGCCATATACACATTACTCAGGCCATCCATTTATCTTATGCGTAATTGTCTGTGTCCATATAAAATTCTGCTGATGATTGATTTGCCATGATCGTATGCGTAGTGATTGTCATTCATAGGACACGACTGATTTAGTATCACTTGTCTCCTATGTCTTGAACCCACCATTTATGCCATCTAAGGGCTGTGTTTTTGTTATATCTTATCATTGATTGGACCAATTTCTCTTAGTGGATTCCTTACCTCTAAGTGTTTTTCTCAACCCGTCTTCTTTAATTAGTCTACTACATTCTCTTTAATTAGTCTCTTTGTTAGTTTACTATTTTTAATTAAATTTTCTGTTTTTTGTCTTTTAATTAGTTTTAGTCTTTTAATTATTAAATTGGTGTGCTCTGCCTAAGTTGAAATTGGATTAATCACCTCCCTGTGTTCGACCCGTAACTACGATTGACCCGTACGCTTGCAGTATTATTTTAAACTCAAACAGTAGCATTTTAGGATAGAGGCATCAAAGTCCCCTATATGTGACCTACAAACAGAGAACAAGTTCCATATGGAACCACCATATCAACCATACCACATCAGAAGAAACATGTAATGAAACTTTTGCCTGGGTCATTTTATCATTCCATTCTTTGAATAGAAAAACTTTGGCATTTTTCTTTCAGAAAAAATGAACTATACAAATAAGTTTTTTTCACTCACCAAACTGCACTCGGTGCTTAATTTTGTCAAAAGTTCTGATCTATATTTAGATTTTACTTAAGGAAAATTGCACTGGGATCCCTTGAGGTTTGTCTTAAATACGGAGCAACCTCCTGTGTTTCTAAATTATACAGTCGCAACCCCTGAATGGACGGTGTTAATTAATACAATGTAAAATATCAGCTTTGCCCTCTTCTAATATCCTGTTAAAAAAATATAATATAAAATGCCAATTTTGCTCTCTTCTAAGATCATAAACCAAAAATCTATTCAACCCCTCTTTACCGTTGCCTTCTTCCCCAAACCAACCACATTGAACCACCCACCACCGACCCAGTTTTGGTTCATTAAAATAAACAAACCCCAATCCTACGTCCATCCATCCAAATCCCCAAAAAATGAAAGTCGTCGGTCTGCAACTCAAATCTTCTTCTCCGTCATGCTTCTTTCCCGTCGCTCTGTAGAACTCCTTTCCTTAGGCCCAACTTTCTGAGTGAAAGATAGAGAACCTATGTAGAGAAGGAAAGGTCCAGAGAGGGAAAGAAAAGTAATGTGCACTGAAAGTTCAGAAGAAAGGTAGTGAAGAGGGAAAACAGAGAAAGGGAGAGATATAAAGGAGATGGTCAATGAGAGGAAAAATGGGTGGATTCAAGTCTTTTAAGACAGACAGTGCAGAATTATTCACTGCCAATGCTTGCCAATGATGAACGGTGGGAGGTAGAAGAGATCAAAGAGGGCGGTGAAGATTTGAGTTGCAGAAAGGAGAATTCTGTGAAACTTGTAAGATTTCCATAAGGTGGGCTGGCACAGTCCCACTTTATTTTATTAAAATCGATTTAGTTGTGTTGATGGGAGATGGGAGCTGCCTTAATTGTATGAGTCTAGTTTCTATGTGTGGACCTAAAGTATTGTTTCCTTAATGGGAAGGAAACTCTAGTTTCTATGCAGGGTTGGTCCCTGCCCTCACCACTATAAATAGTTGTCACTGGCCCATTAAGTGATAATTAATGAGAAAACCTAAAGTTGAGTGAAAGAGGGCAAATCAGACCAACACAGTCCGTGTGCTACAGGGATCGTCAAGAGTTCGGCTTCCACAACCATGGATCCAGGTATGCCAAAAACACCTCTATGTTTTTGTATGCTCATTGATCTCCATGATGATCCGCATGTTTTAATCTATCAATGGTATCAGAGCTGATCATGGTTGATCAATGGGGCTGCAATTTTTTTTTATTTTTAGTTTGGTTGTGTGTGAATGCATCCGATGGATAAATAAAATAAAAAAAAAAACCAATTTCTGCTGCAACCATGGCCGCAGCTTCTAATGGCGGTTTTGCAAACAAAAAAAAAAAATTTCAAAGCCGATTGTTTTTGGGTCTGATTTACACTGTCGATTGGTTTTTTCTGCGCCAATTGAGGCAGGGGTTATGGTCGCCGTAGGATGGCGAATGTTTGCCGGCGTTTTTCACTGGCTGCCGACCCATGTTTCAACCACCACAAGAGGTGGCGGCAGTGGTTTTCAGTTGGGGTTTTACCGGTCATTGAGGCCGGGGTTTTGGTTGCCGGAGTTGGGTCGTCGTTCGCCGGTATTTTTTTCCTAGCCACCGACCCCTGGTTGGACCACCACAAGAGGTGGCAAGGAATTTTTAAAAAAAAAGGGTATCTCGGTTTTGCAGGTTTTAAGGGTAACCATAGGGTTTTTTTACAGGCAACTGAGGGCGGCATGGTGTTCACTGGAGCACGAGGATCCTTCGCCGGTGTTTATGCTTGCCGTCGGTCCTTGGTTTGGCCACCGTTGCCGGCGGCAGTGGGAAGTTTTTTTTAAAAAAAAAAAAAAAAAAAAAAAAAAAAACCTAAAACCTGCGTTTTCTGTTTTGCGATTTGGGGAAGAATATTCCCTATCTGATTCCTCCCCCCCCCCCCCCCCATTTAGTTATTTAAAAAAAAAAAGTCAAAAGTCCAAAAGGTGAAAAAGTTAAAACTTTTTTTTTTTTGGGTAGAAGAAAAAGTTAAAAGTTAAAAAGGGTTTTGCTATCGTGAACCAGGCAATTGTGCTACCGTGTACTCGGGTCGGGTTGTCGGGTAACCCGGATGGACAACCCGGTTTTTTACCCACCCCAGTTGGGTGTTAATCGGTCAACGGGTTGACCGATGACCGAGTCAGTTTGACCATTTTGGTTTAGTTTATTTTGTTTTGACCGGTTCGGTTCTGGTTCATAAAACAGAATTTAAAAAGTAAAAAAATATAAAAAAAAGAAACAAAAAGTGGACAACAGAAACAGTTACAGAAATCAATTTGGTTTTGTTCTTGTTTTATAAATCAAAATAGAAGCAAGAGAAACAGAAATAAGTTTGGTTTTTGTTTTTGTTATATAAACAGAAATAGAAAAACAGATTAAACAGAAATAGAAAAACGGGTCAAACAGAAACAGAAAAACAGGTTAACCAGAAACAAAAAATCGGGATAACCAGAAACAGAAAAACGGGTTAAACAGAAACAGAAAAACAGGTTTTTTTGTTTTTGTAAACAAAAAAAAAAGGGTTTTGGTTTACTTTTCTGTTTTAATATTGGTTTTTGTTTATATTCTGTGCTGTTTTGAACTGTCACAATAGAGAACATATAATTTCAAATACTTAAAAATTTTTTATATGTTTCCAATTTTCACATAATGTGATTTTGTATTGCCATTATAATAGAAAATTATTTACTTGTTGGATCTAGTAATGGCATAATGGAACACCTTATATAGATATTTATTGTTTCATATTCTTGTGTTCCATAATACAATACAAATCATTAATGGTATACATGATAATAATAGGACATATGTGATGTATATCTCTTGACTCCTTGTTATTGTCACCATGAGGCAATGCTTGTACATTGTGGTGCTCCAACAGGAACACGTTTATGTGCTACGATTTGTACCTCGTTATGTTTCAAGTTGGCACGATAGGGAACTAGTATGTATGGTAACACTTGAAATTTTTCCTATTGTACTTGCTACATGCGTAAAGAAGACTTTTAATAGAAACAAAATGAGCCCATTCGGTTTTTTGGTGGCTTATTATTATTATAAAGTCCATTAAATTTGAAAATGTGTAATAAGTATATAAGGCTGTATTAATTTTCTTTATTAAAGGTTTATCAGCGTTTTATGCCATGTATATCAGATTGTCATTTTGACTGGTCGAACCGGTGAGAGGATGAAATTATGTACTCTGAGCCGGTTATATGGTTCGACCAGTGAGACAATGTAATTATGAACTTTGTTCAGTTTGTGGTTCAGTTTGTCTGTTTTGGTTCAATTCAGACTATGGATTATTTGTAGAATATGTTTTGGTTCATTCCATTTACAGAAGTAATTTTTTGCAGATATAATTCATGAAAACATTTCAAAGAAATTTCCATTGGTTGAACTTTTCCAGAGAAATTTCCATTTATTCTCTGACAAATCGTTTTAGCAAAATTGATTTTTACATTAATTGAAGGTTATTTTAAGCCATTTTTTAACCGTCTTGACATGAATTTTAAGAGTACCTTGGACCGATGGGAGTATAAAATTTGAATCAAGGATAATTTAATGTTCCATACAGTGTCAGGAACGTGTTGAAGTATACTCTCAATTTGTTGAGAGACATTAAACTAAACTCTCACATAAGGGTCTGTTTGGTTGCATTAAGTATCCCTTGGCCTTTTAAGGTGTTGTTTGGATACATAAAGTAAATTTTGGTGCATATTGGTTGTTTTAAATGGTTAATCGCCTTGTTTTCCCTCATGTTATGTCACACACATGTACTTTTGCAACATCATATTTAAGTTTATTCTGAGTGTGGCTTCAGCGCCATTAAGGTTGTGACATCTAAGTAAGTCACAAGGCAGTAAGCAAAACCACATGTGTATTATAATACATAAGGAACTCATGACATTTTGTATTATCATGATGTATTATAATCAATGATGTATGCTTTTTGTTATTTGTGACATTTAGAAAAACACAATCTTTAATGTCTGGTATTTACAAGTTTGCCATTGAGGGGATATTATTGTCACATGTTCCATCGTTTCATATCCCATACAGTTATCATATAAATATGTGAAGGCATTGAATCTTTATTTTGTAACTTTTGTACAAGATGCACATGATGATGTCTGCATGATGTTTTTGGATTTTTTTAAGTTATAAGCTTGGGCTTATAAAGTTACGGATTAAATACTTCCATCATAGTTTTAATGAAACCTACTTGAAAAATGTCTTATAAATGGATTGACCATAAATTGCTTATGGAAGTGAATCAGAAATCATATGGTTTTAAGTTTGTTCTATTGAAATAATGTTAAATTTGACCTTATGATTATTGAGTTTGGCTTCATTTTTAGAAATCGCTTCTGTTGATTGGTTCCATATATCATTTCTGATCTTGAAAATTATTTATCAATAAATATTTGTGGATTACTTTATGTGTTTACAGTCATTATTTTGGAACCTCTACGATGTCGTAATTATAAATCTATTGACTTGTTAGTCCTTCTATTGTGCATGGATTTTTTAGTCATCGTATCCCATTAAGTCGGGTAGACTCAATAATCCGGCCTATCGATTTGTTTTGGGCCAGTAGAGCTGTTGCCAGTATGGTCCTTTGATTTTAATCGATTTTGGTCTTTCAGTTTATGACAGATTTGAACAAGGTTGTTTAGTTCAAAAGTGAACAGGTTTTAGATCTTATATGAAGCTTTCTTAGGGTGTCACCGGCGGAAAGATAGAATTCTATCCTACTATGGGTGATGGATGCATTACACATTGATTTATATGCATTATACTGATTTTTCATGAATTTTTAACCAATTTGATGTATTTAGACTTGCTCATCGGTGTTATACAATCTGTGACATTCGGTTTCGTCACGAGGGATTGCATGTAGCCTATTCATGATATAGACACTATGTGATAATTCTGAACGTCACGAAAGGATTAATTTAGGTGACATTTCTTTAAATATATTGGCTATATGTGTTTTATGATAAAAACAATATTGATGAAAATTATTAAAATTAAATGGGCATTCAGTAGCAGTCCAAGTCTACGGGGTTCATGATTTAAGTGATTACGTTTCCACTCAATGGGCTAGTTACTTGGATTGTGAGATCATCATTGACTATTCGGATGAATTGCAGTCAAGGAAACCATATGACGAATGATGTGCTCTTGCCACCACAGGTGAGTCATTGTTTGGTCGATTTCGCTAGATGGTGTGAGGGTGACGTTTTGGATTTCGCTACTTTAGAGGTTCTTGTATTGCCACCACAGGTGACGGAATCTTTAGAGTGGTGTTGTTGCAAGCGTCTCGCCTTGCATGTGAGAGATTCCACTACGTGTTGGGCGATCTTGCCACCACAGGTGTGACCCTGATGACGTCGGATCTTTCCCCAGTTTATGTTTTCCTACAGTTACTGAAAATAAAACTGGGATAAATCTGATTAATAAGCCCAAATTAATCAGTTTCAGTCATATTATTGGGATATTGATATGCCTTCAGTTGTTGCATATTGTATGTTTTGGTAAATTTTGTGTGATCATGTTTACGAACTTTAAGTTCCCAATTATCTTCCATCAAAATCTTGAATGGTTCCAATTTAGGGAATGAAACAGATTCTTTAATGTTTTATGTGGCTACAGTGAGTATGAATTTTGTCATTTTAAAGTTGACAAACCTCCCCAGCCATTGGCTGATAGCTCCATTGAAGATAAAGGTCTTTATGAAGAGTGGGGGGGAATCAAATCGGTTATGTCTGATAGTCATAATATACATTATGGGCATGACCATCAAGAAAAGTATCATTTTGATTGAGAGTGTTAAGGAACAGAAACTCATTAGCTTGTAAACAGAAGATTTATTGTTCATAATGAGTTTTAAAGAACACTTACATGGATTTTATTTTATTTACACCTAGTTCTTATAATAGTGTGAGTGTGTTTATAAGTACAATATAAATTATTAATTATGTCGTGCAAGTTGAGCTAAATGGAGATAAAATGGTCAATACGTTTCTTGTATGGTACATTATTCAGTTATTCTTGTCTTAGTTTGACAATATTTATCTGAGGATCAGTGGGAGTTAGATAATCTTTTCTTGTATTTTATGTTGATGATATTCTTACTGCAAGTAATAATCTTTTTTGATAAGAAAATCTTGGTGAAGCCTTTAATATTTAGGCATTAAAATTCACCGTAGTAGAACTATGTGCTTTCTTGGGTTGTTTCAAGAGACCTATTATGAAAGAAAACAGTTTTACCAACACTCAGTGAACTCAGGTGAATAATACTCTTTGTGCATCTAAGGTTGGTAGTTTAATGTAAACTCAAGAATACATATGGTTGATATTGCTTATTTTATAATCTTGGAGTAGCACATTAGGTAACTGCCAAGATGACCTAAAAGACCATATGTGGATATCTATTTGTGATTATAGATGGTGCTATATGTTAAAAGAGTGTCTTACAGACACCGACTGCTTTTCTCTATGCAAGCAGGGATTTGTGACTTATATGATGTCACTGTTTAGACTCTATGGCTGAGTTTTTTTTAACTCAGGGATTTGATATTTATACTTCCTTGTTAGAGAGACAGTATGTGAGTCATAAAACTCAGTATGGTACATTACTATAGACAGTATGATTGTTGATTCTCTCACTAAGGACTTGACTCCAAAAGTTTTCAGGAGTATGACAGTAATATGAAACTTGTTAGTTCTTTTAATGCATTTTATTAGTGGGAGTTTTGCTTGTGTATACAGTTGCAACTGATTTCAGATTCATGTCTTTTTGTGACATTTTATTCTTAAGAATACACATGCATCTTTATTATGGTCATTTGTTTATGTGTATATACTTATTTAATTCCCTCATAGAAAATCAATTGAGGTTATATGTGGTGTATTTACCTCTTTCGGTATACGAGGTTCCAGTCAATACACGAACATCCAGTTGTTAAGTAAATGCATGCAGATTCTATTGTGCACACTTGATTATTTGCCTCCTTCAATTATTTGAGGCTATGTGGTGTATTTGTCTCTTATGGTATTTGAGACCTCCAGTAAATACACACATATTTTGTTCACTAGAAGAGTCTCATTCTGTTTCGAGGACCTCTACTAGTATGTTGGGATATTCGGACCCAGTCCCAACGAGCTTCTTTATGTGAAGTGTTTGCGTTTGGGCGACGCTTATGGCAAATGAGACCTTCAGCTTTTGTCTCATGCGGTTCATTCGGTTTCCGAGCCTGGACCAATTTGGAAATTGGCATGTTGATCATTATATCATGCATTTTTCAAACCACACTCTCATACTGTATAGCCCAAGTCGGTGAGGCCATAAGCACTTTGACGTGTTAGGTCCCATGTCTCTTTAGATGTGATGATCTGCACTGTTGGGTGTTTGTAGTTTCATTCGGACCAAGGCATCAGGTCTAAGGTGTACTTCATTCAACACTGTCTTTTGTGGCCACAATCAATTTGTCTAAACCGGAGAGTCATTTTAAAATGGTTTTCAAAACAAAACTTGTGACATATGCATCCCAAGTGGGAGATTGTAAGATTTTCATAAGGTGGGCTGGCATAGTCCCACTTTATTTTATTAAAACTGGTTAAGTTGTGTTGATGGGAGATGGGAGCTGCCTTAATGGTATGAGTCCAGTTTCTATGTGTGGACCTAAAGTATTGTTTCCTTAAGGGGAAGGAAACTCTAGTTTCTATGCAGGGTTGGTCCCTGCCCTCACCACTATAAATAGTTGTCACTAGCCCATTAAGTGATAATTAATGAGAAAACATAAAGTTGAGTGAAAGAGGGCAGACCAAACCAACACAATCCGTGTGCTACAGGGATCGTCAAGAGTTCGGCTTCCACAACCATGGATCCAGGTATGCTAAGAACACCTCTATGTTTTTGTATGCTCATTGATCTCCATGATGATCCGCATGTTTTAATCTATCAAAACTTTCAGTTGACCATTTCTTGTTGTTATTATTATTAAAGGAAGGAAACTTTTCTCCATTATTAAATATGGGTTTTGGCCTTTTATGTGTGCTATCATTTCCTTTGATCCTTTCTTTCATTCTCAGCTTGCAATTATGGAGTATGGAGTGTATGTCTCCTCTGTTTTCCCACTTTGGTCTCCGCGGTAATCTCTCCAATGTTACACACTAGCAAATTGGCCTCTTCGAGCTTGGGTTCGGAACAGAGGAAGAAGAAGGGTTCGACGGAGAAGAAGACTTTGTGATTTAGGGTTCTGCCATTGTGTTTTGAGTTTTTTGTTAAAAAAACTAACCCCGGTTTGAGCGGCCTAGTTTTGGTTTAAGGTTCCAAACCCTCATTAATTATCTTAGTTTGAATCGCTGTTGATATAGAAATATCCACGTGGTGAGCTCACCAGATGAGGCAGGACGATGGCCGCTACTCTCAAGGTTGTAGACAATCTGAATCATGGGAAGGGGGAAACATTTCGATGAGGTAAAAACCCTAACACATGTTGTTTCCATTTAATAGAATGAAATCATCTTGTTGTAGCATTTGTAGGAAAAGTTCATGTTCCAAATTAGAATCATACACGAATTCATAAGGTTCTTGTCAATGCATTTAAGAATCACAAACATAATAGGGGAGATGCATACCGTTCACCTGTGCGATGATAACATATCTTACTCCTACTAACGATGACAACATTTATCTTCGAATAATTGCAACAAGAACAAACAGTGGATACAAAGGATACATGTCTCATTTTGTCTGATGGGAGTTTTTGTCATTCTTCATCCTTTGGTGGCTGAGGCTTCTTAATTATTCATAACAATAGACTATTAGCGTTGGCAATGGACTATGGATTTGTAGGCACAGCACAGGAACCGGAGCTGCGAGGAATCCAAGCAGGGATCGAAATGTCATTTTCATTGGACTGCAAACAAGTGGCCATCTGGACTGATTCCCAGCAAATTCGGAACTGGCTTACTGATCGAGATCTCTACCTGTGGCCATGGGAGTTGTTTTCACTTTTGTTTGATATATCCCACACCCTATCTTCCCTTCGGACTGTAAATATACTAAAACAACCCCTCTCTTTGATACAGCCTGTTGATAAGTTAGCTAGGCATGCTAGGAGTACAAAAACCAGATCAGACTGCATGGAAACTCTTGTTAATATTATGTTTTGATTATTGCAGATTTCCTTTTTCATCAAAAAAAAAAAAAAAGAACGAACAATGGAGCTTCTAGGTTTATCCCTCTTACTCTCTCTCAATGTTTCTCCGTGATTGTGCCGACATGAAATGCATGAGATAGAGAGAGGACCTAGAGTTTTTTATATAGATATTATGATGCATTCCTCCCATCAAGGATTTCTACTTAGAGTAGGACTCAAAGATACTCCAAATATAATAACAAGACTTTATTATTGTAAGGAGAAAAAAGCAAGGAAAGACTTGCAGAAATAGGCGCTCCCTGTTTTCCCTTTATGGCTTGCTCCTAACAATCAGCAACCAATAATGATGCACCAGTTTGTGAAATTACTTAGTGAACTCCAACTTTTCTTTCTGTGTATGGTTCAATCTTATTTATGGATGGATATAAAAGGGGTTAGAACTTTTATTTTTTGGTAAGAAAGGGTTTAAAACTTGAACTCATGTTTCCCTGCCCCCTTTTTTGTTGGTGAAACATTATCAATGACCCTTTAGAATTGGGTCACATATTTGTGCCATATGAAAGCATCTTGTAGAGTTGGAAATGAACTTTTGTACATGTTTTCATCCTTAGCATATTGGAACTATGTAAATTTGTGTAGAAGACCTCATATCCCATTTATCTCTCTCATCTTCTACTTCTATATCTTGTAACAGCATTCTAACAATCTTTGATAATATGGTATTGGATAGGACCCTTTTTGTTGCAAAAAGCCAGGAAAACCTCATTTAGATATGTTTTAACCATTGGGATTGGTGGTTAGTGATACCGATACGGATCACCCGATGTGGACAATCCAATATCGATACCAATACCTCAAATCATGCCCACGATCACCACATGCCAACAATGCTATGAAAGATTGATTAGAGGAAAATCTTCAAGCTTCAATGCTTCAACTAATCTTACAATTGTATGAACTAGGAAGTGAATGAATAATGGCAACTATAACAATATATAATGGAGAATTTTGTTTGTAGGTAGGGTTGTTACAATTAAAAACCAGAGCCTTCCGGATTCACATCTGATTTAAATCTATTGATGGAAATATTAATCTGCTTTTACTATAGTTATATCCTTTTTAAAATACTTTGTGGTAAAAAATGTTATCCAAGACAACCGCCTTTGATTTTCTATTAGCAAAATCTGCAATGGTTTATATTAGACGATTGATGCATTATTAATTGTGTTGGCTAGATTAATATAGTTTTGGATGTCTTCCACAAAAATCATGAGGTGTGTTGAGATTTGAAAATCTACAAATGAGGTGAATTTGTAATGTAGAGTACAGGGTATAGGGACCAGTATCGGTTGCCCCCAACATTGATATAGATGCGGATCAGCCTTATTGGATTGAATCGGGCCGTAACCCTCTTTTTTTTTTTGTAAGAATCAAATAGTACCCTTTTGCCTGTCGAGATACCAATAAATGTTTTTATTTACTATTTTACCCTCCCCTATTTTGAGACCACCGATACAGTATCAGGATCAGTTATGGTGATACCGATACTACCAATGATCCCAATACCTAAAACCACCCTCCCCCCTAATCACTTTCCATAGTAACAAAATCTTCCTTCACTGTGGGCTAGAGGTTATGAGGGTCAATGGGCCGGGCCTGCCCTAAACCCTAGCCCAACCCTAGGAACCTTAACCTAAACCCAAGACCAGCCCAGTCCTGCCAGGGCCTAACATACCCTCAACCTAACTTGACCCTACTAGGGTTTTCCCTAACCTGGCCCGGTCTTGATTGACCTTGACTGGGCAGGCCAGGTTGAGGGAGAACAACAACACTAAACGTAGCAATTAAATTTCACAAATTTGAAGTGTAAAACAAGGGGAGGGACATAAAGATCAGAAAGTGCAGCAAGCCAGCAACTGCTTCCAAAACGTACCATATTTCTTCAGCAATCCGAAATCCAAATCTTGAGAGATCGAGATTTGAGAGGGACTGTGAGCTTAAGGAGAGTGTGAATTGTTACTTGTTCCAGAGTCTAGAGATGGAGAGGAATGGAGTTGAGGTAAAAATGGAGAGAGTATGCAACTACAGTTTGCGCAGAT
Source organism: Telopea speciosissima (assembly GCF_018873765.1). NCBI lineage: Eukaryota > Viridiplantae > Streptophyta > Magnoliopsida > Proteales > Proteaceae > Telopea > Telopea speciosissima. The sequence goes on from NC_057925.1 coordinate 38,717,798, forward strand.
AAGGGTTTCAACGGGTAAGGAGCGTTTACAAAGCTGGAAGAGACCGTTAGAAAGCAATGCAGCTATGGAGGTTGGGCACGAGAGATTGCTTCAGCCTTCAGCAGACAGGGGCGCCACCCTTTAGCGATTAGGATTAGGCCATTAGATTTTAGCTTTAGCGATTCTATTTCAACTTTTTATCTTTCTTTTTGTTCGGTTTTGCTGAAGCTGAATAATAATAAATACTGGGTTGGGTCGGCCTGGGGTCAGCCCGAGGCCTAAACCAGAGCCCGACCCAACCTCGCCAAGGCCAAGAAATTACTAAACCCAATGCTGCCTTTCGGACTGAAAAATCGGGTCAGGACCGGGCCGGTTAGGGCAGGTTCGGCCTAGCCATGCTTTTTTGACACCCCCTACTAGAGGTTGCTCAGATGGGACCGAGGGGCATTTTCAGCCCCATATTGTGAGGGGGAGTAATAAAGAACGTAGGATGTGGATGAACCCTTCAATGTAGGCTTTTTTGACACCCCCTACTAGAGGTTGCTCAGATGCCGCACGATGCGCACAGCAGCACCCCCAGTACTGGGGGCAACAATTTTCCCGGACTGTGTGTAGTTAAAAAGAAATAGATGAAATGACAAGTCTCATTTCTATATTAACTAAAATTAATTTCATCACAAAATAAATATGTATATAACTAATCAATTTTCATTCTATCCACATGAACTTCAACCTTCATTCTATACATATGAAATTTATAGTACAAATTCCAAGATATTAAACTTGAGATATCTTATGGACGGTTGCTAGCGCAGCTAGAATGCACTAGTGCGGTTCGCACAGGCCCCTTTAACCCACTTGCTTCCCCATCCCCCTTTGTGACATCTAAAAACTTGAGATACCATAGAGTTTTATAGATATGGGGATTGAACATTAACTCTGAGATATTGGAGCAAACCAACAAACAGGTAAGAGAATTCATTGAATATAAGTTATTTAATCATTTATTTTGATAAAGAGGTATGATTTAATTTGCAACAAAAAAATGTCACCAAAATCCTTATTTCTTAATGTATCTTTGGTCACTATGGGATCTTTATCCCCCCCAAATCCCCCTAACAAGGGGCACAATGACCACCCTATCCTTGCTAGATCACCCTGCTTGGTTGGGGTCCACCCCCCTTATTAGGGGGACTGAGAATTGGAGGAGATAATTTTCTGATCAGTGTGTATTTTTCTTTATCTCAAGGTGAATATAGTGGATGAGCTCATCATTCTTTAAATGAAATGGTTTTAGTGTCTAAGATAAATGATTTTATATTGTCTGAAAACCAATTGATACAGGTGGGCCGAAGATGATAGAAAACATCAATTAATATAGATGATCAAAATCAAACTAAATACAGAAAGCATACCATAAATGCACTTGTTTGACATTTCCACTGCCCAATTGGTGGGTCGGTTTCTGTTTTAAGGTAGAAAAGCAAAGGCTTTCAAACTTTGATGTTAGATGGTACCTCTACTAAGGATTCCATTCTAAGGAAGAAAGATTCTCTCAATCCTACAACGATTGCTCAGATTACACAAATCTCAGTAATTAAGGGTATCAGGAAAGGAAAACAAGCAATATACTCCTACAAAAACTGGTACCTCTATACATCGAGAGCATCAGAATTCAAACACATACCTTTCATTAATCATGATTGTATAAGATCAAGATCAATTCAGACTACCTATCTTGCTCTGTTTCCCTCCTTCTCCTCTGTGCAAAACTAGTTGAACCCGTAAACCGAAAAAGCTGAAAGAACCTAAGTGGTTCACATTATGTGATTCTTCCCATTATTATCCAACTCAACTCAACTTGACCACAACCATTTTAAACTAAGGAAAGGAAAAGACATGTCCTAGTAACTTCATGTGTAATAATTGGGGTCCAAAGTTGTTGGAACATCATTTTCTCTAAATGTTCTCCAAAATATGAAATGATCAAATAAATAGGAAAGTTTCAAAAACCATGAAAACTTGTAAAATTTTGTTAAACAATAAAAAGACACTTTTTGGCACTTTTGTCTGTGTAATCTATTCAATCCTTTCAATGTTTTAAGTGTTTCCTCTGACAACATATAGACCCTAACAACACATTAGCATCCATCATTTTCTGTAGATTGACCTAGGTTCTGAACATAAAAAACATAGACTACTATGATGAAACAGAAACTACAAACAGCAAGAAGTCCTTATCCGACCTAATCCCCTCTGGATTATGAATAATGTGAACAGATGAATTTCAGATTTAAACTTATCCTCCTCTATTTCACCCCATATTGTAACTGATAGCCACCAGGAGATTTGTTTATCCCTATTCAGTGATATTATACCCGTTCTCAATTTTCCTGTTTTAATTTGTGCAGGACATCATATTCCTGGATTAAGTTTGGCAGGCTGGTCCTATATCATATTACTAGGAGGCAGTCTGGTGTTTTTTGCTGCAGGATATATAAATACTACCAATAGTATGGAATCTGACTTGTTTAGTATTCGGTCTGGTCTTGACCATGCCACAAATATGGGGTTGAAGATTCAAGAATTGTGGTGCTCCAACAATCAAATCACTGATGTTCTTCCATCTCCAACCAAATATCCATGGCCCTGGGAGCTTATTAAAGACCTTATATATATTTCCAATAAAGCTTGAAACCTATGTTTCCCATATAGAAATGACTCTTTCTGTACAAAACTAGCAACGAATCTAGCCAAATATGGTCAGCTTAAGAACAATGTATATTTCTCTACTTTTTAATAGATTTAGTTTGTTTTCATACTTCCAAAAAAAAAAAAAGAAATCCTTATCCGTTGACTTTTTGGAACTTGCAAATAGATCGGATTAAAATAAATCATATGAAATATGCCTTTTCATTTTGCATGACTTCCATAGTAAAGATTATTGGAAAGAGTTACTGAAAAGATCAAGGTTCTAAGGACAGAGGCATGAAGGTCTCCTATATGTTACCAACCACACCATATTAGAAGAAACATGTACGCTTTGCTTGGTTGTTAGGGAAATGCAAAACTTGTTTTTATGTACAGTTTTTCCCAAGGAAAATAATTGTAATTGTTTGGTTGTTAAGGAAATGTATTTTTAAATAACACTGCTATCGACTTCACGGGATTGCTCTTGATTGAAATATCAAAACCAATGGAGAACCTTGGAAGCTCTGACTTCTCCGGTGCTATGTTAGGTACTTGACCAATACGCCAAAAGCTCCGAAGCTGATGGAACACGTTAAATCAAGCCCTTTAACCCATCCCATACTAGGTTGGCCCAATCTAGTGCCCATACGCTATAATGGGCCCCATTAGGCACATAACAGACCACCACACTTCCGCAGCCGTCGTCTTCGGTGGCTCTCACTCTAGGTAGCTTTCACTCTGGCGGTAGGTAGCCCTTTCCAAGCGGCTTCACTCTGCTCCAAGTTTTTGCCTGACGGCAGGTAGCCCTTTCTTGACGGCTTTCACTCTACGCTAGGTAACCCTTCTCCTAGGTAGCCCTTTCCGTGACTCGAACCCTTGACCTGGTGCCCAGCTCTAATACCAAATGTTAGGTACTTGACCAATACGCCAAAAGCTCTGAAGCTGATGGAACTCGTTAAATCAAGCCCTTTAACCCATCCCATACTAGGTTGGCCCAATCTAGTGCCCATACACTATAGTGGGCCCCATTAGGCACATAACATGCTGATTCACTCTCTCTTCGAAGCATCGTAGCTCTAAGCAAGCAATGATTAACTCTTTGAGAAGCTTTGAAGCTTTGATTTCTCTGAACGCACTGGTTCTCTATTCGAGAAGCTCAGAAGCTCTGATTTGATAAGTTCAACAACTCTGCTCTGATCACGAGAAAGAGGAGAGAATAGAGAGAGGAAACAGGTTTTACTATAGCAGGGAATGTCACCTGGACTCACTTCAGAGGCTGCGAATGCCCTAGCAGAGCAACTCCATTTGTGGTTGCAGCTGCCAACGGAATGGGTTCGGCAAGTGCAATTTCAATTTTTTTTTTTTTTTTTTTGGATTGTTTTAAGGAATTGGTTTATACAAAGGAATGGGTTGAGGTTAAACTTGTCATTTCATTTTTTGGATTATTTTAAGTTTACACAAGGAGACAAAGTGATTTTAAAAAAATGAGGAAGAGTGCTTGGAATATGGGACAAAGTACAAGGGTTCATGTAATTTACTCTTTTAAGAATTAATAGAAGTCTAGTGGGAAGAGAAGGTTGCCGGCTACCACATGGGCACGTGTCAGCTTGCCACCATATGTAGAGAGTATGTACTCTCCACATATGTGGAGTTGATCCAAACCCTATAAAAATGGGATAACGATAGTAAATGTAACCCTCCCTCATTTAAAGATGTCAATAGTGTAGCACACATGTACTTGTAGAGGGTCCAGGTTCTGTTTCGAGACTGAAGAGTAATTTCACGCACGATGTTTCTACTTTTTATTGGTTACAACTAGAAAGGGTACAATCTTCTTAAATGGTGGAATTCATGAAGTATTTTAGCGGGTCATTTGCCACCATCTAGTGGCCAACAAAATGTCCACTGGTTAACATAGCAACACTTCAAATAATTCTACATAAATATATGGTCACGAAGGCCAAATTAGTGAAGTTTAGAGTGCTAAATTTTACCACCTTAATCACACCTCCCCCCTGAAAAAGAACTATCTTTAAGAGTACATCTGTTATATCTGTACCTGAACCTTAACCCAAACTTTGAATGTAGGTCCGGAACCTGGAGAATCCAAGGTCATGCCCACTAGCAACCTGTGGTGCACTGATCGGGTGATCATTCGAGAAGAAGGAAGTCCGGTGATGACATCATACTTACCAATTCGGAGGCGAACACCAACCCCATATAGTTGTTCTGTGCATAAATTGATGTACAACCTAAGGTAAATTGTTCACTTTAATTGAATTAGGATTCTAAATGTTTGAACATTGTTAGTAGCTTGATAATCATGTTTGGCAAGTGCCCAAACAATGGCATAAGCCTCTATTGTGCCTAAATGCATGGATAGTAGGAATTCACCTACTGGTCCATTCCTACTGATCGATTGGTCGACCAGTGCTGCTGGTCCATATAATTTTCACTCCTGGTGTGTTGGGCCCAGTGTCTCTCACCCCGAATCATCTCTCTGCACCTAAATTGACCCGTGGAAATATTGTCCCGACAATGTGATCATGTGGGGGCCACCTATAAGCCTATGTGCATTTAGAATAGGCTATAGAATGTGTTTTAGCCTAGATGAACCCTATCCAAATAGGCCTTAAGGACACTTAGTATAAGTAGACTGAGCTCAGGTCTGAGCTCATTTCACAGCAAAACCGTGGGTGAGAAGAGAGAAAGAGGAGAGAAGAAGAAGAAGAAGAAGAAGAGCTTGGGAGGAAGCTTGGATCCCTCCTTGTACTTGAGATCATCAAGGTAAACCCTTCCCCATCGATTATTCCTTCGTTCCCTAGCTGCTCCTAGGATTTGAGCATGTTCACTTCTGATTCTATTATACAACCTATGGACTATCATGTTACATGAGGTCATTCCATGTTTTCTTTGTGCGGGGACTAGGATCCTAACATGCATATGTGAATCTATCCTTCTAGACCTTGCATAAGTACTCTTTGTAGATTCCTATTTAATCTATGTAGGACTACCTAGCATGTTAGAAAATGGGTTAACTCTTAGCCTTATGAAGTAGTGTTGGTATTACCTTGAATGCATGTTGAATCCAGGGCCTATTACTTATAACAGAACTGTTATAGAGTAATTTAAACCCTCCCATATATGAATTCTGCTGAGCCTAGCTTGTGTAAGAAACCCCATGCATGTTGGCTATGTGAGCCATAGATCCCAAAACCCCGTGCATGTTTAATTTTTCCTTTGGAATATGATATTTACCATAGAAATAACCTACCTATGCTCCCTGATCTTTTTTATTAGCCATAGATCAATAGAACCAAGCTTAAACAGTGAAAGCTTCTATATTCTTCGAGTTGTACTATCACTGGTCGATTCCCATAGGTCGATTAGATTGACCACTACCAGAAACTTAAACCAGATTTGAATTTGATCAGCCTCATGGCCTGAAACATCATATGGCAGGCCATTTATGTAAATCAAATAGGAAACCATGCCCATTTTCTAGATTTGGGTGATAGGTTGATTCACTCGGGTTGATTGGATCAACTAGTATTGATCATTGATTAAAAATTTGACCAAACTATGGGGAATCCTTAAAACCTCACCTAAAGACCCTATGGTGTGAAGCCATGTTCAAATCCATAAGTCCTTTTCAGTTTTGCTGCTACTGGTCGATCTCCACAGGTCGATTGGATCTACCACTACCGCTGTCTTTCCAGAATTGAGTCTGGCCTTGGTTTAAAACCTAAGCAAAGGGTACCCCTGGACTCCATAGACATTTAAACACTTATTAATGTTTTCTTTTGATTTAATTAACCTTAGGTTATAACAACTTGTTCGACGATGCGTATCGAAGTGCCTTTGAGGACCAGCAGTCCTTCGAGCAAGTGGATCATAGCCAAGTTGAGTGGATATGAATCATTCTTGTAGGTGTGATGCTGCTAAACATTGAAAAGATAATTAAATGCTTTTTCTTTTGTTTAAATTGTTATGAAATTATGAAATCAATGATGTAAATGTGGAAATGATTATGTTATAATTGAAATGCTGCATTATGATGAAATACATGATATTGAACTACTAGACTAGATGCCGTAGTCGGCTTGAAAATGAATGGTATGGTGAGCCGTACTATGGGCTACGAGAGCACTGTACACTTCATGAAATTGGGAGTGTGGATAGAATGGGATTAAGTTGACACCACTCAACTCATACTTACCATGTAGATCATCTGATTAGGTTGAACATACCCTTATGCTACATTCCTTACCAACAGGGGTGCATGTGTTGGGTGATCATGGCCTCCTGAAAGAAGAGGAGTTATAGAATCTGAGATAGGTTATCATGGTTATCTCGGGGTCTGCCAAGGGAGGGAGTTGGTGCTCCTAATTCTAGCGTAGGTTCAATTTGTAATGATTGAGGCCACAACCAAAGTGAAAAAGTGAAGCCGCAGAAGTCGTTGCCCGAGTCATTACAAACAGCATCAACCTAGTGACTTAGTTGTATTGCTAGGTGGACTAGAGTAATAACATTGAATCCAAACATATAGATTCATGATGTTGTGTTGCATCTACATGCATGATTTATTATTTACTTGCTGGGCTCAGTGGAACTCATCTCTCGGAAAATATTTTCTTTTAGACGATTTTGCTGGTGGATGTCTCCCTGAATGGGAGAATCATTTCGGATAGTATGGTGATGGTGATTATGACTTTCTTAGTTTGGACCCCGACGGAGGTGATCCCTCTAATGCGGGTGCATAGAGTAGAGCTAGGAGTGGAGATCTGATCGAAGGTTGTCCTTATTTTGATGTTGCTTGAAGCATTCTTTTTGTGGATAGCCTGATGGCATTTCTTTTTGTAAAGCTTATAGATGCATCTTTTGTTTACTTTATAACTCTGATGTAAAGCTTAGGAAATGTCATGAATGTAACTCAGAGAACTATTGGCTTATGAGCTGCACTTGAACAATGTAGCTTGTGGCTCTTTATTGTATAAATCTTTGGTTTCCGTTGCACTTTGATTTTACAATGCTTTATTGTGAATGTTTGTGTATATTTATGAGTGGTGTTAGCTTCTAAATCTTGGAGATGTAGCAGATGTGGTTTAACATCCGGGTCACCCATTCAATCCTCCTAGGGGGTGGTTTGGGGTGTGACAACATCATACAAATTAAAGATTTGTTTTTCAAATTAAATCATATTGAAAAGCCTATCTTAAATCACTAATCTTATTCTTTCCATGTTGGAGAAAATTCTTATATATGTCTGTAATTGGTTTTTTTTTTTAATTCGGTTCTGTTTGTTTCGGCATAAAATCAGGTAAAATTTTACTTTAAAATTTTCACTTCAAAAAATTTGACTTATAAAATTTTACATGTATAAAAGTTTTCCAATGCTTGTTTGTCGATGGAAACAAACATTAGAAAACTTTTCAACATGTAAATTTTACATTTACGAAGTAAAATTTACCCAGTACAATTTTCCAGGTAAAATTTTACATTGAAACAAACGAAGCAGAACAACTCTATTGGGTTTGGGCAATATTTGTTTTGAAAAAGAATAACAGAAATGATTCTAAGGTATAGGATGGAGATCAAATGGTTAAATGTCAATAGGATCAAGTTTTCCTTCACATGAGGAGAAGAGAAAGTTTCCTCACCACTCTTCTGTCATCATTAATTCAGCCCCTAATGTATAGGGGTCAAAAATAAGTTTCCCCATGCTAATCAAATGGCTGAGATCTCCATGGTGAGGATAGTCTCTCCACCAAGAAACTGGATCTATGTCATCAATTAATTCCTACCTTTATCTTTTATAGATATTTAGGTCCTCATGAAGTTATACCACAGGAGGAGTAAATTGTTGGTGACCCAGTTGTGCATCATGGGGAAAATGTTAATGAACAACCTCACCTATGGAGATCCACTAGAATAAGGAAACCGACAATTCCTTCGGACTACCATGTATATCTACAATAAACTAAATTTGGCATTGGAATTGATGATGATCCAATATAATTTTCACAAGCCATGAATAGTATAGATTCCACCCCATGGCATAATGCTATAAAGGATGAGATGGAATCAATGGCAAAGAATCAAGTTTGGGAACTCGTTCAGTTGCCAAAAGGATATATAGCATTTGGTTATAAATCGATTTTTAAAACTAAAAGGGATTCCAAATGCAACATAGAATGATATAAAGTCCGCCTTATGGCAAAATGTTATAATCAGAAGGAAAATGTTGATTATAAAGAAAACTTTTCTCCAGTATCAAGGAAATATTCAATGCGCATTGTTATGGCTTTGGTGGCTCATTTTGATCTAGAGTTACATCAAATGGATGCTAGGAGAATATTCTTGAATGGTGAATTATAGAAGAAGTATACATGAAACAACTTGAGGGATTTTCATCGGATAAGGGAGATCACCTAGTATGTAAGTTGAATAGATCTATGTATAGATTGAAACAGACCTTCAAACAATGGTACCTAAATTTTTATCACACAGTTACTACATTTGGTTCTGTAAAAAAATCATGCAGATTAATGTATCTATTCAAAGACAAGAAAATTGTTTCGTTATTTTAGTCCTATATGTAGATGATATTCTTTTGGCAAGCAGTGATATAAGGTTGCTACGTGAAAAAAAAGAGTTTTTGGCCTAAAATTTTGATATGAAAGATATGGGTGAAGCTATGTTTTAGGCATAGAAATTCACAGAAACTAGTCAAATTGCACCTTAGGATTCTCTCGAAGAGGTTATGTCGATAAAACTTTGGAATGGTCTAAAATGAAGGACTCTAAACCAAGGTAGCACCTGATGTCAAAGGTGAAAGACTAAGTCTGGAACAATGTCCGGTGAGTGACTTGGAGAAACAAGAAATGCAATCTATTCCATATTCATTTGTTGTATGCAGTTTAACGTATGCTCATGTATGTAGCAAACCTGTGATTGCCTATGCAGTGGGAGTACTGGGAAGATTTCTACAAAACCGAGCTATACCACATTGGACAGAGGCTAAGAAGGTACTAAGATACCTGATAGAAACCAAGGATCATATGCTCACATATAGGCATATTGAAGAATCGAAACTAGTAAGCTACTCGGATTCAGATTATGCTGGATGTGGTGACACAATAAGACCTACGTTAGGATACATTTTCCTGCTTGTTGCTAGAGCAGTATCTTGGAGAAGCATCAAGCAACCAACGACTGCTTCTTCAACTATGGAAGCAGAAGTAGAAGCATACTATGAGGTTGTCTCTCATGCAATTTGGTTAAGGCATTTTATCACAGATTTGAAAGTGGTGCCCTTAATTGAAAGGCCTATTCAGGTCAATTGTGATAATGTTGCAGCAGTGAGGTTTTCCAACAACACATGCTCAATAAGTCGTTGTAGACACATTAAAATCAAGTATTTCGTTGTTAAGGAAGACATTCGAGATCGACGAATTGTAAACGATCATATCGGCACTGAAGACATCATTGTTGATCCCGTCATAAAATAACTTGTACCTAAAGTGTTACAGACCATGTGGGTCGAATGGGATTAAACAATTAATTGAGTGCAATTAATCATGTTTAAACTGTGTAAAGTTTACATTAGTAATTCTCGAGATCTTTTGGTTATTTATTATTCACATTTTATGATTTTGAAATATTATTGAAACTCTCTGCATTTCATTCTTGGGTCACATATTTGTGCAATATGAATGCATCTTGTAGAGTTGGAAATGAACTTTTGTACATGTTTTCATCCTTAGCATATTGGAACTATGTAAATTTGTGTTGAAGACCTCATATCCCATTTATCTCTCTCATCCTCTACTTCTATATCTTGTAATAGCATTCCAACAATCTTTGATAATATGGTATTGGATAGGACCATTTTTGTTGCAAAAAGCTAGGAAAACCTCATTTATATATGTTTTAACCATTGGGATTGGTGGTTAGTGATACCGATACGAGCAATCCAATATTGATACCGATGCCTCAAATCATGCCGACGAACACCACATGCCAACAATTCTATGAAAGATTGATTGGAGGAAAATCTTCATGCTTCGATGCTTCAACTAATCTTCCAATTGTATGAACTAGGAACTGAGTGAATAATGGCACGGATTCACATGTGATTTAAATTTATTGATGGCAATTTTGATCTGTTTTTAATATAGTTATATCCTTTTTAAAATACTTTGTGGTAAAAAATGTTATCCAAGAAAAAGGTCTTTGATTTTCTATTAGCAAAATTTGCAATGGTTTATATTAGACAATTGATGCATTATTAATTGTGTTGGCTAGATTAATATAGTTTTGGATGTCTTCCACAAAAATCATGGGGTGTGTTGAGATTTGGAAATCTACAAAAGAGGTGAATTTATAATGTAGAGTAAAGGGTATAGGGACCAGTATCGGTTGCCCCCAATATTGATATTGATGCGGATCAGCCTTATTGGATCGAATCGGGCCGTAACATTAAATTTTTTTTTTTTTTGTAAGAATCAAATAGTACCCTTTTGCCTCTCGAGATACCAATAAATGTGTTTTTTTTAACTATTTTACCCTCCCCTATTTCGAGACCACCGATACAGTATCAAGATCAATTATGGTGATACCGATACTACCAATGATCCCAATACCTAAAACCACCCTCCCCCCCTAATCACTTTCCTTTGGTAGGTGGATTGCCAATGATGCTTCTATATAATCCATTGTGTTGGAAAATCAAAAGAAAATGATGAGCCACAAGATTGTGTAGGACCAAGATTCTCTTCACCCATGGTAACAAAATCTTCCTTCACTGCGGGCTAGAGGTTATGGGTGTCAACAGGCCGGGCTTGCCCTAAACCCTAGCCCAACCCTAGGGACCTTAACCTAAACCCAAGACTAGCCCAGTCCTGCCAGAGCCTAACATACCCTCAACCTAACCCAACCCTGTCAGGGTTTTCCCTAGCCCGGCCCGGCCTTGATTGACCTTAACTGGGCCAAGCCAGGTTGAGGGAGAACGACAACACTAAACGTTGCATGCTAAGAGAACATTCTTGAATGGTGAATTGTAGAAGAAGTATACATGAAACAACTTGAGGGATTTTCATCGGATAAGGGAGATCAGCTAGTATGTTAGTTGAATAGATCTATTTGTAGAAAAATCATGCAGATTAATGTATCTATTCAATGACTAAAGAAAATTGTTTCATTATTTTAGTCCTATATATAGATGATATTCGTTTGGCAAGCAGCGATCTAGGGTTGCTACATGAAACAAAAGAGTTTTTGGCCTAAAATTTTGATGTGAAAGATATGGTTGAAGCTATGTTTTAGGCATAGAAATTCACAAAGACTAGTCAAATTGGACCTTAGGATTGTCTCAAAGAGGTTATATCGATAAAGCTTTGGAACGGTCTAAAATGAAGGACTCTAAACCAAGGTAGCACCTGTTATCAAAGGTGAAAGACTAAGTCTGAAACAATGTCCGATGAGTGACTTGGAGAAACAAGAAATGCAATCTGTTCCATATTCAATTGTTGTAGGCAGTTTAACATATGCTCATGTATGTAGCAAACCTGTCATTGCCTATGCAGTGGGAGTACTGGGGAGATTTCTACAAATCCCGAGCTATACCACATTGGACAGAGGCTAAGAAGGTACTAAGATACCTGATAGAAACCAAGGATCATATGCTCACATATAGGCATATTGATGAATCGGAACTAGTAAGCTACTCGGATTCAGATTATGCTGGATGTGGTGACACAATAAGACCTACGTTAGGATACATTTTCCTGCTTGTTGCTAGAGTAGTATAGCGTCAAGCAACCAACGACTGCTTCTTCAACTATGGAAGCAGAAGTAGCAGCATACTGTGAGGCTGTCTCTCATGCAACTTGGTTAAGGCATTTCATCATAGATTTGAAGGTGGTGCCCTTAATTGAAAGGCCTATTCAGGTCAATTGTGATAATATTGCGGCAGTGAGGTTTTCAAACAACACATGCTCAATAAGTCGTTGTAGATACGTTAAAATCAAAAATTTCGTTGTTAAGGAAGACATTCGAGATCAACGAATTGCAATCGATCATATCGGCACTAAAGACATCATTGTTGATCCCTTCACAAAAGAACTTGTACCTAAAGTGTTGCAGACCATGTGGGTCGAATGGGATTAAACAATTAATTGAGCGCAATTAATCATGTTTAAACTGTGTAAAGTTTACATTAGTAATTCTCGAGATCTTTGGGTTATTTATTGTTCACAGTTTATGATTTTGAAATATGATTGAAACTCTCTGCATTTCATTCTTGTCATTGTGCACATCTTAAGTTTAAGTGATGACTAATGCCTATTAGATACAGGGCAATTAAGTAGGACCTAGAATTGACCATTGGGTTAATTCATAAACACACATCTACTACATTAAGGTTTAATTTGAGAAGAACAATTCATCGTGATACATGGAAGGAAGTATTCTTTGTATGTAATTGCACCGTCATAATTCGTGGATTAAAGTTCTCTCTTTGAACATGATTAGATACTCATTGGTTTGAAGTTCAACATGGCTATGCATCAACCGAACTTATACCATATACTTGGCACGTGGCAACATAGGCCACGTGGGAGAATGTAAGCTGATATTGGCTTATGTGCCACGTCGGCATAGAGTTAGTATGGATATGTAGACTCCTCATGAAAACTACCTTGATGGGAGACAGTTATCAGATGAGATATTAAGGGGATTGGGGGCCCTAATACCACTCAACTATGTAATCTCTTCCATTAAGAAAGAGCATTGAGAGAATTTGGAAGGAATTAGAAGACTGCCAAACACTGTCAGTCTGCCGCAACCGCCGCTTTCACGCATACACTGCCCCGTTCACCAGAAAACACCAAGTAAGACTCTCTAACGATAAACATCGGTACTAATAGTGGTGTTAAGTTTTGTTATCTCCACCCTTTTGTATTTACTCTTTCAATATTGGATTGTTAGAGATAATATCGCCCTATTATCGCAATCACCTAAACCAGCAAAGATTGCCAAACTTGGAGCAGCACATCCTTGGTGCATCTTTATCACATGGGCAAATGAATCAAGATGGATTTCCATCCATAGGAGATTGCACAATTAAGGGAAGAATCACCCAACAGCTATCCCAACGGTTCTCCCGCTACCAACACTTATCCAATAAAAAAATCTATTCATAATATTAATGTGATTAGAAATCAAGATTTGTCCTTAAATAAGGACTGTACACAGAGAGCAATATAGAAAGTGCAGGTTCAAGGATTGTCTGTAATGGAAGAAATGGAGAAAGAATATCTAATTTCAATACTTATGGCTTACATACAGGATGTTCTCAAACCTCAAGTGTGAACACAAAGACTAAAATGGCCTTAAGCATTTCTAAAGAGGAATTGTAATCAGAAGTGGACCAGTCGGAATGGATGCCCATGTTCATGAACTGTATTTCCTCTTTCTTGTCTGATCCTGAATCTGCTGGGCCAGCATTGACAAGAATATTTGGATTTTTTCCAAATGAAATATCTAATTTTGGCGACAGTAACCTTTCTTATCCTCACTGACTCACTCTACTTTTTTTTTTGTATCGTAATCCTCACAAACATCTGGACCCAAACAGCTAAGCTGATTCTCATCTAAAAAAATAAAAATAAAAATAAAAATAAAAAGCTAAGCTGATTCATGAGTGGAATTGGTGTGAAGGGTTACTGTAAGTTGTACGTGTTAAGCTCTCACTTTCCTCTTCATGGGTTGGTGATGAACTAATAATGTAATGATGGGATCCACTTCCTGACAGAATTAAGGAAGAGAGCCAAAAAGTTCTGCATTTCAATCCGATAAAACACATGTCAATACAAGATGAAATGAGGAGAAGTAGAAGTAAGAGAAGTAAGAGCCAAAGAAGACTCCTATCAATGTGAAAGGTTCTTAGATATTCGTATGCCGGTGGCGCAAGTGGAGCCCACGCGGTTCCAGAAATAAAGTTAGCCGTCCTGCACTAACATTTTTACAAATTCAAAAGCAATAAAGAACACGTAAGATCTCCTACAGTAGCTTTTCCTCCTCTTTTTTAGACTTTAAAATCCACCAACGAATTCCAGAATCTTGGTCACAGAGCAATATTGGTTCACTACAACTCTGTGATGGGTTTCTTCTTCTTCTTCTTCATCAGCTTCTTTGTAGTAATGACTCATACAGAGGCTGATAAGATGGTTCCGGCCATGTTTGTGTTTGGAGACTCACTGGTTGATGTGGGTAACAACAATCACATAAAGCTCTCACTCTCAAAGGCCAACTACCCTCACAACGGCATCGATTTTGCAGGCCAGAAAGCCACCGGCAGGTTCACTAATGGCAAGAATGCCGCAGATTTCCTTGGTACGTCACTCTCAATACTCTTTCTTCCTCAATCAGATTAGGGGGTTTTGCATGCGATTCTTTGGGGATCTAACTGACCTTGTTAAATGTGTTTTTATTTTTATATTTTTTTTTTTGGTTTAATGGGCAGCTGAGAAACTGGGCATACCGACTTCACCGCCTTATCTCTCGCTTGTTTCGGCATCAAACAAGAGCAATGCATTCCTTGGTGGTGTAAGCTTTGCTTCAGGAGGAGCCGGCATTATGAATGACACCAATAAGCTTTTCGTAAGCAGTCATTTCAAACATAAAAAGAAAAAAAAATTCTCATTCGTTTTAGGGAGATTATTACGGTTCTTTATCTCCTTCAGTTCTCTGCCCGGCCCAGTTCCTCTAACAAGGGGGTTGTAATGATCACCCTACCCTTGCCCGAACACTCTGTCTGGGAGAGGTCCATCACCCCTTATTAGAGGAACTTGGGAACTGGATCGAGCAAAGAATTGGAGGAGATAATTTTCCGATTATTACTTGGATCATAGTTGGAAAACTTATATGACTGGGCTGAGTCATCGGAGTTGAGTCAAAATTTTGGAAAATCTGGTGAGTCGTGTGAGCTAGTTCAGGGTAAATAATGGCGAGACTTGTTCATATAGGACTCAGTATTTTTACCCAAATAATAGAATTGAACAGTTTAATCTTTATAAAAAAATAAAATAAATAAAACCATGAAACAGATTAAACTCAATATTTTTACCCAAGTCATGATAGATTTGATGAGCTTAGTCTTGTTTTTTTTCTAATCAAAAAGCGGATTCACTTAGAAACTAGGTTGAGTAAAATAGTAAATTCATATTCTAACACAATAAGAAACCCTCAACTCCCCTTTTCCTTTCTCTTGTTCAATGGTTTACACTCAAAATACATTAATATGTGATCCCTTGATTTGTTGTTTTCCTCTCATTTTTCAAATATATATATATACACATTGAAAAAAATGACTTGCCTTGGTCGGCTTTTTTAGAGCCGAGTCACTAGGTTTTTTAAAAGGAGTCGAATTAGAAAACATGATTTTCCAACTACGACTTGGACTAGTAATAGAGGATTTTAATCATCTCCAATACCCTCATCTACCAGTGAGGTGCAGTGAGGGGCTGATTGCATGACATGTGAATTATTCCAAATCCAACAATTGGATCAAAAAATAAAGAAAGAAGAAAAGCAGTGAATCACTCATGGATTATTCCAAATCCAACAATTGGATCAAAAAATAAAGAAAGAAGAAAAGCAGCTAATCACTCTCATGGATTATTTCAAATCCAACAGCAAGATCAAAAGAAGAAAGAAAGAAGAAAAGCAGCCAATCATTGGATTTGAAATAATCTTCAGTGCACCTCGCTTGGCAGATGAGGGCATTGGATAGGATTAAAATCCAATGGTAGGGACGGGTGAAAAAACAAATAAAAATTATAGAATTGCGGTGAACGTGGATCGAACACGTGACCTTCAGATCTTCAGTCTGACGCTCTCCCAACTGAGCTATCCCCGCATGTGTTTGGTATAATGTTTTGGTTTTTTTTGTGTGAATAACAGAAATCACTTTCAATCAACGAACAAATCGATTACTACTCGACGGTATATGGAGATTTGGTGCAGCAGCTAGGAACTGTTGGAACGCAGAAGCTTTTGTCGAAGTCAATATTTGGTGTGGTGATTGGTAGCAATGACATGCTCGGTTACTTTAGACCAAAGTCCACTCTCCGCCTCAAGATGACTCCCCAGCAGCTCGTAAACTTGATGATTTCAACTCTACAAGGCCAGTTGAAGGTACTACTCATATCCAACATGGTCTTCAATCCTGACGATTCCGATCAGCCAGAATGGGGATCGAATCGGTTTGTGAAGATTCCCATCAGCAAGACTCAGTTGAAAATATCGAAAACAGAGCAGATTTGGTGGGAATGATTCAGAATTTTATCACGACCGATTCCAAGACCAATCCGATTATTCTGATTTTTCATATCGTGCTCCTGATCTAGTAGATCCCTTGGCAAAGACCATCAGGATTTGCACTTAAGAGTCTGGATCACCTACCCATATGTGTACCCTACACATATGGTTATGTGATGTGTTCTTTTTGCTTCTATACATAAACGAGGGCGAGCCTTGGTGCAACAGTAAGCTTGTTCCATTGTGATCAAGTAGTTATGGGTTCGAGTCTGGAAATAGCCACTCTGCAAAAACAAGGGTAAGACTGTGTATGCTATGACTCTCCCCAGACCCCATAGTGGTGGGAGCCTCATGCACTGGGTAAACCTTTTAAATATCTCAAATCAGGTTCCTCCACCATGGGTAACCACCCTACCCTACTCCATCCCATACCATCCATGCAATGTGGTGATCCCCACAAACCAAAGGTTGTCCCCACATCCTATGGACGTTGTGAGATATGGGGTGGGATGGTTGCTTGCAGGGGAGGGGATCTGGACTCAAATACCTCTCCATACATTCTTAATCGCAACTGGTGATTTGAGTTCATCTCTAAATTGCTCGAATCGAGCTCAATCGATACCTACTACTCTCTTTCGCATCATTCTTTATAGGGAAAATGTTCTCTGGGGGCACAGACCACATCCAGACACAGTGGATGGCGAAATGACTGCCCCGCTCCCAGAGATGCCAGTGCACGCTCTCATTGACTGCCGCACGTACGTGGGCCCTGCACTCCCCTTTCTTTATATTATGCCATAGGTTTTTTTTTTTTCAAGTTAGTAGAGTATTGAATCAAAAACTCAAAAAAATCACAGATTTTGAATGTTCATTTTTATTGTCCCTTAACCTCTTGCTCTCATTATATGTGCAGAGGATATACAACCTTGGTGGGCGTAAGTTCGCTATGATCGGCGTTGGAGCAATTGGGTGTTGCCCATCACAGAGAAACCAAAACAAATCAGAGGAATGCAATGAAGAAGCAAATTACTGGACTCATACATACAATGAAGGCATCAAGACACTGCTTAAGGGGATGAAATCAGACTACAATGACATTAACTATTCCTTCTTTGATACATACGCTATGTTGCTCAACTTCATCAGAGATCCAGCTACATATGGTATAACAACATATTTGTTCTCATTTTGGTTCTTTATTTTAAGAAGGATTGGCGATGAATTATCTTTTATTCCTATTGGCTAATTTCAGGGTTTACAGAGGTTAAAGCGGCTTGTTGTGGGCTGGGAAACCTCCATGCCAATGTTCCTTGCTTGCCCATTGCCGAATACTGTTCCAACAGAGGAAATCATATCTTCTGGGATCTCTACCATCCCACAGAGGCAGCTTATCGCATCTTTGTGGATAACGTTTTTGACGGTTCACCACCATATGTATATCCTATCAACGTAAGGCAACTAGCTGTTATGTAAGCTGTAAAAGAGAGAGTTAATACTATTTCATATATTCTAGATGAGAAAATAGGAACCTCCACTGTTTAAAGAGATAAATTTTGGTCATGAGAGAGATCCAATACTTGAAGCATTGGCATGGCTCCTACAGCCTACCTGATGGATCATCCAATTGATAATTGATTGGATGATTTAGAATAATAACTGTCTTTAATCTGTTAGTCTATATTCATGGGTACACAAACAAAAAGAATTTACATGCTTACCCTAATTTCAACTGTAATACTATGTTTTTAATTCAATTTGTTACTTATCAAAAAATATATATATATATTAGGATGGAACCTGACGAGGAATTCTTCATATTTGTTGTCTCTCCATCTGTTGATCTTGTATGCTCACTTGTCCATACAATTGCTAGAATTAGCAACTAATGGACATTGCTATCAACAAACGCTTAAACATTTAGAGATGGGGGTGAATCAGCATTTGTTAAAATTTTTTCTTTTTCAACTTTTGACGGAACCACATTGTAACACAATCTTATGTATTCCCGCCTCGCAACCAAGATTGGTCAAGCCTACTAGGATGTGCACACCCACTTTACAAGCAAACACACTCCAATATGTCCAAACATAATCCACAACACTAGTCTTGCATGTGGTTCGCAATGTGCCGACATCTACAGAGCAATACCCATATCAAGGTTTTTGTATATTACTCAATACTCTACTCTTTTAACTACTACAACGGCGTCAGCTCAAGATGAGTTTCATACTTCAGTCCTAGATCATACAAGAACCAGGGCAACCACCCCAAATTGCAAACCTATCAAACACCCACTTGATAGCCCTTATAATGCAATAACGTAATCAAAATACAAATCCCCCCATTACAAGGTTCAATCTAGATCAATCAACATTCATCTATAACCTAAAATACAAAATAGGGATTTGACACAGCATTACCTCTTGAGAAGCCCTAATCACTGAAACTCAGGATTCTATTATTCACAACACATTCCTCTGCCTACGGGAATCTCAAACAACATATAACAATCGATCATAGGTTGACAGACCGACCCATATGATCAAGACGAAGAAATAAAGAGAAAACCTAGGTCATAGAACGTCCTTATGCTACAAGTGACGACACCATTGTGTTCCCCTCAAAAAAATACATAGTTTCAAAAAAATATTTGCACCAAAAGACCTTTAAATAGTGAGATATGGCCTCTCAAAGTTAGACTAACAAACAATGAAATCTAGGTTTAGTTTCGTCATTTAGTTAAAGATTTGTGACATGGCGAATGTAACAAGTTGATGACAGCTAGCACAACATCAGATCGAAATTCAAACATGGACCAGTAACACGCTTTTAGCCTTGAATATTCCAAGAATATTGTTTTGTCAGAAGTGGGCTTTGTACACTCTGCCACCAAAACCAAATGAAATAAAATCTATATAGCGCTAACAGAATACACAATTTACACCCGATCAAAACCGTGTAAATGGCAAATGGATCCTCCTCCCTTCTTTACCACCGTCGCTAGTAAGTACCCTTTCCTTACTCCCGATAAGTCTTTATATGTTCCCTGTTATTAATGAGGTTTCATTTTATTTGAAGACCCATCTTTTTTTTTTTTCGGGTTCTAAAACCTAAAAAGTATATTAATGATGAATTGACTTTACTTGTCAATTGACCTGTTAATCGAAAAGCTCATTGGATCATAAAAATTTTTAAATAGTTATTCAAGTTCGACATAACTCTTGAATTATGAAGCAAAGTAAACAAAAGTATTAAAAATAAATAAATGATTTTGATCTCAAAATTAAATGTAAGCAAGTCAATGAAACAGCCAGAGGTTATTACATAAAATAAACAATTTTTTTACATTTAAAATAAATTTAAGAAAAATCGAACGCTGTTTGGTTGTGTGATACCTATGCCCAGACATAAGAGAGCACAAAATTATGGTCCTATACCCTTGTGAAATAAAAAATCTCATCTATGTTGATGTTCCTACATGCGCTCTCATTGATATTGCACTACTAGTGCAGGGGTCACGTGACCAGGCAACAATCTCTTGCCTTAAATAGGACAAATTTTGAAATAATCTCTACTTGGAAGTTGGAACAACCTTTCAACCAAATGCTTTCATATGCAAAGTGCATAAAGAAGCATAAAAGTGTACCTAGAGTCAATTATGGTTGATATCTAGTTTATATTATGAAATATGTTTTAGGCTTCCATGTGGCAATTTTTTTTTTAAATTTCTGCCACAAGAATCCAGTAAGTCCAATAGCACCTGAGTGAGTTCACTTTGCCAACTGGCCCGACCTACTCCAAATTCGCTCCATTATTTGACACTCTGTACGAAAACTTCTATAACTTCTCCATTTTAGATCGAAATCGAACGAAACCAGGTGTGTTGGAAAGTAGACTCAATGAACTTCAACTTTCATGTTCACCACTTCTTTGAATTCTTCCATTAGGCCCTTAAAAATTAGATTCAAAGATGACCCTTCCATGCTGACTTGTGATCACTTTTTCAATAATTTTTTGAAACATCATTTGAAGCTTCCACATGTTGCCACACTTCATAAACCACTCTAAAACACCTCAAAAGATTGTTGAACATGTCCCGAAGGTATAGTATACTAATATCCATCTCGGTCTTCCACAACACTACATGCGAATCATCTGACCTGTACATCATCATAGTTACCTGTATACATGCGTAGTTGCCAACAATGACAACCTTTACCTTAGTAGTCCAACACCATTATGTAGACTGGAAGTACGAACCAACCTTGTTAGAATTAACAATTGTTGCCTCTCCCATAATGGGCTTAGTTGTTAATAGGCCCACGGACATAAGAAACATGCTTTACACAATAGAGCGGGTTAATTGGAAAGCTCATTACCCATTAAGGATATCACCTCCTATATTAGGCTCCATCAAACAAAGCCCATCAATCAACACCCATTCACTAATCCATACCCCTACACACGCACACCAGGTCAACATTGGATCCTATGGGAACCATAGAAGCCTTGGGGCTGGCCCTAAGGGGGTAAGGGGAGTTGAACTCAGGAAGCATGTCAATTTAGGTATACTCCCTTTTCAATTGAGCTACACCCTTGGAGTTAGCTATAATACTAAGGCACTTCCACCCTTCTGGTTTCAAGTACCCAGCCAATGGAGAGAGAAGCAATCCCAATGGCATCGTAAGAAGCAATGAAGTTGTTATCCCAAGTGTCCAACAACAAAAATGAGAACATTCCATCCAACATATCCACAGATTCTTCAAGATATTCTTCATATTATCAAAGAAATACGAAGAACCAATTACAGTTTTAAAAATCCAACAACCATCTGAATTTAAGTTGGATTCTAGAGAGTCTGTCGAAGACCATAGAGATATGGCGAGAGGCGGTTGATCTAGACACAAAAGCTAGAGAACCAAGGTCCAAAGGAGTTGTAAAGAAGAGCCGCGTGACAAGGAGGCTGAACGAAAGCTAGATATCCAAGTCCAGGAGCTTGGCGAGCAGGTCTGGGAGGTTAGAAGAAACCAAGCAGGAGTAGACAAGCATGATTTCTCAAGCGAGACGACACTATCCGATCAGGTAATGAGGGTACCCCTTCCTCGCGAATTCTATGATGCCGACCATTGACTCGTACGATGGTTACACCGATCCCCTAAACCACAACTCTCTTCCAAATTTTGCAATTTCTGAAAATTTTACTATTTAGAATGGACACCCATATTGGATTGAGGACACTCTTGCTATCCTAAGTTGAAAAAGATGTTCTATGGTAACATGTGTGTTAGTGGATATGGGGAATCCCTTGGCATCACCACCTATGTGAAAGGAATTTACATAGAATTTGGAATTGAAGATTTGGGAGAAATTTTGGGTACAGCAAGCACAGGACCCTAAGGTAGTTAAGTCAAAAGTCTAGCCACAAAGACTTCATAAATGAAGTCAAAGTGCACGGGTAAATCATGATTAACTATGAGAATACCTACAAGATTAAGACCAAAAATTTGAAGGCTCTTCCAAAGATTATTTGCCTGATTGTGCAATACAATCTCATGTCCCAAAGTAGTCATCCGGAAGACGTACTCCCATTCCAAGCCTACCTCACCTAATGTATCGGCATTGGCAACTAGTCAACTTGCCCTACATCACCATGAAGTATATGGATGTGATTGCCTTATGGAAGGCTAATTGGCCATATATTTCATTACTTCAGAGTGAATGTCAGAGGAGAAGCAATTACCCTTGCACAAACTAACATTGATGCCACAACACTGAAGGGGATGCGAAGTGTGACGATGATGCACCTGCAGAAGGAGAGCCCCAACAACCTCCTACTAGACCCTACCTCACATGGACAACAGAAGATAATGATATGGTAGGAAAACAATAAATAGAACCTTTCCTAGAAATAGACGACAAGGACCCATGTGCAACCCAGATTTTGTCCTTACCCGAACAAGGGAGGTATGAATGAAATAACTCTGATGATGATTCTTCAGTAAAAGGTGCTGGTTAGCAAAAATTTTCTGTGTTTTCTTTCCCTAGGTTTTCATGGCCGATCCTCCCCCAAGGGAGGATTGCCCTCATGATCCCCCTTTGAATCCGGCCACTAGTGGCAGCAAGGCTATGCCCTTTGCTAGTGTGGTTGTCAGGTCACTGTCCACAAAACCGGTGGATGTGGAAATCAAGAAACCATCAAATTTTTTTGGAAACCCAGCAGTATTTTTCACGAAGGATGAGATTGAAAAGTCTGAGGCATCTTCTTGCACCATTCTAGTTGCCAAGTGTTCATATGGCAGACCTTCCCTCTTCTCCATTAAAGAGCACATTCGGAAGTCCTTTTTCTTGTAAGGGGATGTTATTGTATCGACTCTAGACCCACGGCATGTGTTGCTTAGGTTTACAATTCATGCAGATTTCGTGAAGGTATTGATGAAGGATCAGATGCATATTCAGGGTTTTCTGATGCGATTCATGAAGTGGACCAGTGATTTCACGTCTGGATGGGAGTCACCGTTTTCCCCGATGTGAGTGTCGCTCCCTGGGCTCCCCATCAATTTTTATCAAGGGAATTTTCTTCTTTCGATTGCGGGAGCAATTGGAAAAGTTTTGAAGGTGGATGGTGCGATGGTTACTTGCACGCGCATAGTAGCGCTAGATTCTGTATGGAGATGGATGTTCAAGCTTCTCGGCCGTCCAAGATCTGCATTGGGTGTGGCATGGACAGGTTCTATCAGAAGGTAGTTACGAAAAGATTCCCCTGTATTGTGTTAATTGTTCAAAGCTAGCGCATGCTGGTGATTCGTGCAGGAAGGTAGCGAAGAAGAGGGGTGTAAGTGATGATGTTACAGATCCAAAAGGGAAGGCAGTTGCCCAGGAAATTGATAACGGCACGGCCAAGGGGATTGAAGACGATGGGATCGATCGTGGTTTAGAGGTTGTTTCAAAAGATGGAGAGGGTTACTCTCGTGAAGCTGCGACTCATGTGCATTCACAGGGCTCGGTGGAGAGGGTGCAAAGAATCCACGTTGGAGGCTTGCAAAGGCCGGGTCGTTGGAGACCTGCCAGAGGTAGGGGTGTGGTATCCCAGGCTAATACGTCTTCTACCATATTGGGTGATGTGCATGGACAGAATGGTGATGATGGTCAGTTGGGGCTTTTTTAGGGGGATGGTTCTCACGTTGAGATTGATTCACATGACAATGCCATAGTGCAACAAGGGCCTGGGGATGGTCTCGGCTTCTATGATTTTGGCAGATCCCATTGAATGTCTAGAGGGAGAAATTCATAGTGTTGATGGGGGTTTGGTTGGTTTGCAAGAGGAGGTTGCTCAGGCGGTGCAAGGGCCTTTGCCACATGCGATATCAAATGCCATTGATAATCCTCAGATGGTTGTGGGCAGCAAGTTTTCTTTGTCGGTGGAGAAGCCATATGCGATATCAGAAGTGAGAGATCCTGGGCTTCAGGAACCCGTGTTTAAGGGAGGCTCAAAGCAGGTGTTTATGGAGGTGGTCAGCGAGAAGAGTTCGGCGGAGGATGAGGAGGCCAGCAATGGGAGGATTTTTACGATCTCGCGATTGGTAGGAAGATCGCCGAAGGCTTATTTTGACGGTTGCAAATCCGGCTGGGGTGCCAAGGATGACCAGGTTCAGGCTATGAGGGATAGGGACCTTACGAATAAAAACTCATGCTGGACAACCTGAGGTCTTTCAATGAGTCGCTGGAGGAGAGGCTTCATAGGACTTTTGAGAAGAGGGGATCAAGTTCCCTTCTGCTCCAAGAGCTCGGTTAAGGATAAAGTGGTTCAGCATCCATTCACAAGATCTATGGATCCTAAACGCGCAACCAAGAAATCTTCTAAATGAATTATATCTTTTGGAATGCTTGAGGCATAGGAAACAAACCTACTACTAAGCGCCTGAAAGCTTTGGTGGACATGCATAAGGTTGATGTCGTGGGTGTGGCTGACCCTAAAGCTCAATTCTCCAAAGCGAGGAAAATCATGAGAGGGTTAGGTATGGATTCCGTTTTCTCTAACGGTATTGTTTTGGGGGAAAGAGCATGGATCTTTTCGAAGTGCAATGTACAGGTTGTTGTGTTAGAGGTGCATCAGCAGTTTATCACGGTGGAGTGCGTTAACCCTTTCAAGCCTGTGAAGTTCTTATTAACCTTTGTGCATGGGGGCTGCTTGGTGGCTGATAGGAGAGAGATGTGGGAGCGTTTGGATCTGTTTGCCAAGACATGCTCTCTCCCTTGGGCAATAGGGGGAGATTTCAATGCTATCTTATCCCCGACAGAAAAGATTAGGGGACACCCGGCGTGTTCGTTATCTCTTGAAGATTATGGCAACTTTGTTAATAATGAGGCTCTCCTTGATGCTAGGTACGTTGGAAACATCTTCACTTGGACAAACAAGCAAGAGGGAGCCTCCAAGATAATGGCTCGCCTTGACCGGTTTCTGCTTAACAATGCCTGGTTGTCAGCCTTCCAGTCGAGCCAGGTAAGTCACTTGAACAGGGATTGCTCGGATCATGCTCCCTTATTGTTTAATGTCTCTTTGGCTTGTTCCCCCTTTTTTTCCTCATTTAAATTCCAGCAGATGTGGCTTCACCATCCAAACTTTCATGATTACGTGAAGGAACAGTGGAGTAAACCCGCCTTTGGATCCTCGTTGTTTGTGTTATACTTAAAATTGAAGACTCTCCGTACGGGCCTTCGTACATGGAACAAAGAGGTTTTTGGAAACATTCATCAAAACGTCAGGAATGCTAAAGATGAGGTTAACAGGGTTGAAGCAGCTTTTGATCAGCTCTCTAACACACAGGCTAAAGAAGTTTTGAATGTGGCCAAAGAAAACCTAAAGAGTGTTTTGTTACAGGAGGAGATTTTTTTGAGGCAAAAATCAAGGGTAACCTGGCTTAAGGAGGGAGAATGGAACACAAAATTCTTTCATGCAATGGTAAATGTAAGAAGAAAGAATGTTGATATTGTTAAAATCAAATTAGGTGATGGGAGGTGGTTAGAGGAACCTGATGATGTAAAGGCTGAAGCTGTTCGGCATTTTTTGAACATTTTTTCTTTGCAGGGAAGTGATATTGATGAGGATCTGTTGGATTACATCCCTCAGTTGGTGACTACTAAAGATAACTCTGGGCTTTTAATTGCTCCTTCCTTGAAAGAGGTGAAAGAGGTTGTTTTCTCCCTCTCCTATGATAGTGCCCAAGGGCCGGATGACTTTTCTGAGTAATTTTTTATGTCATGCTGGGACATTGTGGGGGAAGACATTTGGGCAGCGATGAAGGATTTTTTCTCAGGGGGGAACCTTCCTAAAAGTTACACTTCGACAATCCTTGTCCTCATTCCAAAAAAAGAGAATCCGAAGGTAATGGCTGATTTCCAACCCATTAGCCTTTGAAAATTTTCTTAAGATTATTGCAAAAATTTTCTCTACTAGATTGCTAATTTTCTACCGAACTTGATCGCAGAGGAACAAGGAGATTTCATGCAGGGTAGGTGCATTCATGATACTATTGCCCTTGTCCAGGAGGTGACACAGGATCTGAATAGAAAAACCAAAGAGGGTAATGTCGTTCTTAAACTTGATATGACAAAGGCCTATGACCGCATAGAATGGAATTTTCTTTACTCTGTTCTAGCCAAATTTGGTTTTACAAGCATTTGGATTGACTTAATAAAGAAAATCATGGAGAACTGTTGGTTTTCAATTACTTGGGGAGGAGTTCCTTCTGGTTATTTTAAGTCTTCTAAGGGGTTGTGGCAAGGTGATCCCCTTTCCCCTGCTTTATTTATCCTTGCAGAGGAGGTTCTTAGTAGAGGTTTAAAAAAACTTTTCCTGGAAGGTAGGGCTACTTTTTTCCAATTTCCTAGATGTTGCCCGGGTATCTCCCACTCTTTGTTTGCTGATGACACTATTATCTTCACCAAGGGGTTGAAAAGGTCGTTGAAGCAGATCCTGGGGTTTATTGGCATGTATGAAGGTTTCTCAGGCCAACTGGTTAATAAACAGAAGAGTTGTTCCATAATGAGTCCCAAAACTTCGAAAGCCAAGGCTCGAATGATGGAGAATGTTACAGGTTTTTCCATGAGTTGTTTACCCCTAACTTATTTGGGGGCGCCCCTGTTTACAAGAAGACTTAAGATTTTTATTTTTTTTATGATTTCTTGGGGAAAGTTAGATCTAAAGTTGTCAGTTGGAAAGGAAAACTCTTATCTACAGGTGGACGACTTACGCTTTTAAAACATGTGCTTGCCTCAATGCCTATACATGTTCTTGCCACCCTTGATCTTCCCAAGGTAGTGATTGGAAAGTTCTATGGAATATGTGCTGATTTCTTTTGGGGAAGTTCGGAATGGGGTAAACGCCACCATTGGATTAGTTGGAACAAAGTGTGTAGGCCGATGACGGAAGGAGGATTAGGTGTTAGGAGGCTAGAAGATGTTGGTGTGTCCTTGAGGCTAAAGGGCCTTTGGCGCATCATTTCTGAAAACTCCTTATGGAGTAATTTCTTCAAAGCCATATTTTTTAAAAATCTTGACATTGCTATGGCTGAGCCAAGGAGGATTGGGTCTAAGTCTTGGAGAAATACTCTTGCTTATAAGGATTTCTTCCTTGCTAGATCCAAGTGGTTGATCGGCTCTGGTAATTCACATTTCTGGCTAGACAATTGGTTTGGTGAAGGCCCTCTAATCGATTTGGTGGATAATGCCTTGCAAGTGGATGTGTCTCTATGTGTGAAGGATGTGGTGCTTGAGAATGGGTTGTGGGACATGGAGATATTGAACCGAATTGATGATCTGGTGGTCAGGGACAGCATTGCTAATTGGAATGTTCTTTTCTCTAACAACGCTGATAGGTTGGTTTGGACCCCCTCTTATGACAGCCGGTTCACATCCAAATCTAGTTGGAATGAAATTAGGCAACGGTTCCCTCTTGTTACATATATGAAATGGATTTGGAACCAGCCTCTCCCAACAAAAATTGCCTTTTTTACTTGGCAGATCCTAAACTGTAAAATACCCACTGATGATGCTCTGATGTTCATTGGCATTCCAATGGCGTCTAGGTGTACTTGCTGCGGGAACCCAAGTAGGGAGTCGATTGACCACTACCTAATGGAAGATGGTACGACTGTCAAGGTTTGGGCTCATTTTTCTATGGTTTTTTATTTTAGTCATCATCCCCAAGACGTGAGGAGTAGGATCTGGCAGAATTTGGCTAGGTCGGATAGTCTTTGTGGCTTAATCACAAGAATTATTCCTTCTCTAATTGTTTGGGAGCTTTAATGCGAGAGGAATAACCGAAGGCATGGTGAGGGTGTTCGAACTGTAGGGATGTTATTTGGAAAATTAAAAGTTGGTGGGTGAACAACCTTTGTTACCCTTCAAAGTTGAAGCACTCGGTTAGCTCTCGAGAGTCTCTTATTCTAAACTGCTTTGGCTTGAAGGATAAGTCTCCCAAGAGAAGAGTGCCACGGCCTATTTATTGGTGCCCTCCTTTTGTATCTATGAATCTTAATGTTGATAGTGCTTGTAAAGGAAACTCCGGGCTTGGTGGTGGGGCAGGGATTCTTAGAAATAAGGAGGGAGCCATGTTGATGGCTTTCTCTAATTTTTATAAGGATTGCACTAATGTTGTGGCTGAGCTAAGAGTGTGAGGATCCGTTCCCAAAATTGCGCGTTCCAACGCTTGGTTCAAAGGGTTTGAGTTATGCTCCTCGGTTGGAGAGAGAGAAGGAATGCATCTTCTCAGGGGGTATGTCAATTTATCAGGGGATGGGGGTCATACAATTAAAAGAAATGGAGTCGCCACCTAGGATTAGGGCCTAGGACCCATTGGTGTAGCCCTGTGAAGGGCTACGGGACTTTGTTGGGTCTGGTCAAAGATTCGGGGTAAGTGGTCAGGTTACGAGAGTGGGAAGGTGTTAGGCACCCACCTTACCCGAGTAAATTGGTCTTTCTACTAGATGTTTGTTCTCGAATATTCTCCCTTTATGAATGTCCTATACCAACATGCAAGGCTAAGATGATGCACAAACTATTTAAATAAAATTAAACTATATTATACTAACTGCTATGTACACTACACAGGAATACTTAGAGGACTACATTGTGCTAAAATAAAAGGTTAACGGTAAAAACGTGTACCTATACACTTTAACCAATGCAATTACGAAAATACAATTTGAAAGACGTCCCCCGGCTCCAGTGGAGATAAATGACTGGCTTTATCCTTTATCGGACAAAGTAACGGCTTATGATGATTGAGTTGAACTCTGTCGGACAGAGTAATGGCGTCGGGTATTGAGGTGAACTCTTTCGGACAGAGTAGCGGCATTGGGTATTGAAATGGGAAACTACTTCGGTAGAGTAATGGCATCGGGTAGTGAAATGGGAAACTACTTCAGCAGCGTAACGGCGTCAGGTAGTGAAATGGGAAACTACTTCGGTAGAGTAATGGCGTCAGGTAGTTATGGGAGTGGGACACTCAGCTCTCGGATAAGGACTTTTCTGAGATTGGGTACGAAGGGGGGTTGGAAACTCGAGCTTGGGTTGACAGACTTCGGATAAAGGGACTAGGCTCAACTCTAAAGCTAGGAGTTAAGGGGACCCCGAGACAAGGGAAGCAGGGCTTCGGGAAGGGAAACGGGCAGAGATTTGGAGCCTAGGAGCTCCCCCTCTCTTGGGAACTTAGGACGTGAAAATGAGGGGTGGTGGGGGCAATTTATAGTCAAAGATCACGTTCGGCGGCGCCGCGGTGAAATCTGTGGCACTGCCATATAGGGTCGTGGTTTCACATGGGGCCGCCGTGCAGGTCCACGGTTTCTCGCGAGGCCACGGTTTCACGCGGGGCCGCACTAAGGATACTTTGGGACTGTGCGTGCCTCCGAGGTGGAACAGGGGTTATCTGGTTTACTCTGAAAAAATGGGTTTAAAGGGCATTGCCAGTCTTTTGCGTTCGGTTGTCGTCATTGCTGGGGGGTGACAAAATTCAGCGTCTATAAAGAGCTCTTCATGATGGTTTGAAAATGTGTTTGGACTTGGGTCTATCATATTTTGTGGTTAACTCGGACTCATCACTAATGGTCCAAATGGTTACCGAGAAGAAATGCAACTTGTGGAAGGGGTGGTACTGGTTTCAAGAAATCCTTATGCTTTGTAATTAGTCCAGGGCGGCCATCGTTTTTGTGTTTCGAGAGAGTAATCGAGCGGCTAATTATCTTGCTAAGTTGGCTTGCGAGACAAAAACTAACAATGTTTTCCACGCTGAGTCTGTGCTACCTAGGGATCATAGTTGAACTCTTTGGGAAGACAGATTGGGTTTCCCAATTCTTAGGAATTAGTTTCTTTCTTGTTCTTTGCTCTTTTTTAGCTTTGATGATGTAAGGGCGTTAGGTTAGAGTGTTCGAGATCTTCTTTTGGTTCTCGTTGGGTTGGGGTAAGGGGCTATATCCCCCCTTGTATGTTCTTCAATTTTATTAAAATTAATAAAGTTTAGGGGCCTCCCCCCGGTTCCTAGATAATATTTGGTGATAAGATGGGCATTAGAAACTTGCCAAGGGATGAAGAGGATGAGTTGAGAGATATTCTGAACGGAATGAGGAGTGTGATGATGATGCCCTGCATAAAGAGAGCCCCAACAACCTTCTACTAGACCCTATCTCACTAGGCAATACTATGCAACAAGTGAGCGATCAGGATGGACTTGCTCAAGGATGTCTGATATGGGTAAAGGTGTTATAGCTGCACCTTAGATCCTAATATTCTAATTAATTATCCTTGTGATGTGTGTAGATGGTGCTTCCACGTATGCTGGTGAGCTGTTCGCCTTGGTGGTCAAGCCTAGTCATAAGATCATTGATGACTTCACGGGTTTGCCCGTTGAAGAAAGGTCCCTCAACCGAGAGTGAAGAAAATTTGTCGATGGCGACTCGTCGACTACCCTCCTAGTACTAGCCCTAAGAGCAAGGAGTACCAGAGGGCACACCCCATGTCGCCCCATTTAGACACTTCACTTAGTGATGAACTTGGCATCGCAGTGGGGAAACTCTTTGGGATCATAGGGGACACACCGTGAT
Organism: Telopea speciosissima; assembly: GCF_018873765.1. NCBI lineage: Eukaryota > Viridiplantae > Streptophyta > Magnoliopsida > Proteales > Proteaceae > Telopea > Telopea speciosissima. The sequence continues at coordinate 38,748,886 of NC_057925.1, forward strand.
GGTCAGGGGGTAAGTTACCAACCTTGTTTACACTTATGTGTCTTCCCCTCCATGACCTTGAGGTACGGGCTAAGGCCCGGAGGCCTTCCTTTTACTGTCTAGCCCTTTAAGCTGGAACGGATCCACGAACGGACCCACGTTTGATGAGTTACATTCGAGGATCCGTTAGTACCGTTTGATGCTGGTATGTTGTTTATCTTATGTGGGACCCACATGCCCGTGTCCTAGACACCAAGGCAAGGTTCCAAGACATGGTGGACCCTACCCTTAATCTCACATTATATTGTTGGACGTTGCTTGTGGGCCCATAAGGCCCAAAGTCCATTTTAAATAGAAACATGCTTAGGAGGACCATCCAAACAGGCCTTCAGAGGTTACTTTCTATAAATAGGAACCTTGGCCATGTATTGGTCATTACTACTTCCAACAACCAAAATCGTGGGAGCTTGGAGAAGAGAAGAAAGAGGAGGAGGGCTGCCACTTGGGGAAACACCATTGGCTTCACACCTTGGTTAGGTAAGGGCTCTCACTCCCTTCATCTTCCGTATCTCTCCTCATTTGGGAATAAATGAACCATCTTTGGACTGATTGTGACCTAGGGTTCCACTTGAAATCCAAGGTGTGGCCTTGGCCATTGAATGAACCCCATCAATGGACCTTACACTATAAATTACAGAGCTTAGGGACCCTCCTTGCAACTCAAGTTGCTGAGTTGAGCTCTAAACAACTCTAAACCTAGAAATGGAAAACTAGGAGGGATCCAACACATGAATCCCCAAGACCAAGCTAGGGCTAAGTCCTCTTGACCTTATTGGACAATGTAATGACCCTCTCCAAGCCCTAAGACCATAATACATCTAAGGATTTAGGTTGGAAACCTGATAGCTTAAGGAATTCGTGTGCTGGTGCGAACAGATCCACCAACAGACCCAGTTATCAGGAGTCTGTTTAAGGACCCGTTTAGCTATTGGGAGTCCATTCGAGGGCTCCTCATGGGACCCACCTACATCCTTCTAACCTATGTTCATGCATCCCCAGGCTATCTAATTAGTACGGGGGGACGTATACCGAAGCAACCTATACTAGACACAACGAGCTATACACGAATTTTTGGTGAATAAGTTTTGGGCATTGTTGGGTTTGTCTATTAATATCTATACATGCATATTGTTGTTTGCATCATTATGAGCGTGATTACATTATTGCATAAATTCTTATTTAATGATGATGATTATGATGATGTGGATCGTATAGGGTTACGGTGCTGAGATGTTCCAGTGCCGGAACCCAAGGATTATGTGAGCTTATAAATTGTATGTCATTTGTGCCTATATACGCCGTGTTGTGTTGGTACCTGGGTGTTAGATGGAATGGGATGTTGATACAACCGAAATACCTCTCGACATGATAAAACTCTTATAGTATATCTGTGATTAGGATCAGTTCTCTATGCTATGACCCTCGAATCAGGGTGCGAGAGATAATCAATAGTATACCTGGGTGTTAGATGGAATGGGATGTTGATACAACTGGATAAATGATAGTAGTACTGTAGTTGACACATTTCCTTATGACCATCAAGTAATAAATATTACATTTCCAAATTATCTTTCGCACCCTGATTTTAATGTATTTTAATATTAGTTTAAGACTGTGTATTGGGACATTGCATTCGTGATCTTGGTAGCTTATTAGGATGACACGTGTCATCCTAGTCACCCCTTTATTATTAGTATATTCCTTATTAGGATAGGGACGTGACAACATGGTATCAGAGCGTGATACTCTACACCAACCATAGCCTAGCAGAAACTCCTGATTTACTCCACAATTAGGTTCAAAACCAAAAGCTTCCAAGAAAAATAATTGGAATGTGTGTAACACCTAGAGAGAGGACAACCTTTGTGTGAAAGCCGAAAACAATAGTACATAATAGGAGCCAATAGTGGAAAGAAAAGATATATATATCCAATTCATTAAAATTTTCGTTGTTGTTACATTCTAAACCTCCATTAGAGGTGAATAAACTGTTCAAAAAGAAACTCCAAAATTACAGCTGAAGGTTAATAAGTTCATAGATCATAAATTAAGACTAAAGTAAATAAACTAAGAAATAAAAAGAGCTAAAACAAATCAGCTATGACATTGATCCCGAGACTAGAACTCTATGTTATCGTCGTCAGAGAGCACGTAGAGGTTCTTTCGAACATAGGCATCCAAACTATGCACATTGGCTTCCAAGCCCTACACTCTCGTCTCCAAGGAGTCAAAGCGTGCTCGGTGTTGGGCTAACTCACCATGTACACCTGCAAATCCCTGGGCCATGTTGATGCTCAACTGCCCAATAGCATCCAGAACAACACTCATATATGTGCCTCTAGCCGAGGCAGCTAAGGTAGAAGCACCTCCCATGTTCAGCCCGGGCTAGAATTCTTCTCCTTGAGCCTCTTCACCATGATTCTCCTATGGATTAGCTAGCTCACCATCACTGTTGACATCAGTACCCAGTCCCATCCTCGTAATGGTGTTGTAACTGAAGGCTTCCTCAATCGTTATCATCCTCTCCTCACTGGTGAAATTGACCCCAAAGTACGTAAAAACCTTGGTCAATAATCTTCCATAAGGCAAGGTTATCTTATGCATGGGGAAATTCATGACCTGGCCCATGTGTCCGAATGATGGCGTAAGGGACGCACAACTATCGCCCACTATAGAGTGCATACGCTAAATAGGCTACATAGATGGAAGGCTCGGTGCGGAGCCCTCCCTTGGGCAGCAAGTTGGTCTGCACCAAGCGACTCAAGATTCGCAGGGACGGACTGAACTCTGTCTCATTCACCCGGACATGGAAGTGGTTGTTGGTGAGAACCTTGTAATGATCAGGGGTCATCAAACTGTTAGGATCCCTCATCGGTGGCATGTAGATCTTATCTCCCTCTGATGAGACCTCGATGATCTCCCCCAACGCTACCTCATTAAAGGTTATGGGTACTCCTTTCACAAAGAAAGTCACCCGGCATCGTCCTTGGCCTTCGTGGGTGGTGACCAAATTGGCATTGAAGTGCCTCACCAACTTGGGGTAGCAATACAATGGAGGTGCCAGCATGGTCCTCCACCCTAGTGCCCCAAATCTTTCCCCCACCTTAAAGGCTCTCAAGTCTTCCACCACTATATCTCGGCCCAAAACAATTGGCCTGATATGGAAATGGCCTTGGTACAAGTTTTTATTTTCAGCTGAGGTAAACCAGTCACCATCGAAAAATGACTGGGGGAGGTGAAGGGACTAAAGCATTCCTTCGTCCTCTAACCATGTTGACGGGTTACCTACACATAAGAAAACCAACCAAAGAAATACTTGGGATTAATTGGAATAAAATTTAAACCTCAACAATGAACTTAAAAACAACAAGTTGTATTGAATAGATCAAAATCTTAATTGTGTATCACAATTCTCGTTCCCAATTCAAGAACTTAAAATCCTAACCATGGGTGTGTAAGTAAGCATAAATATCTAGCAAACAATGCAAATAGACCCCAACAACATACATTGCTTATTTGTGTAATGTGATGATGGGAAAGTTTAATTCCCTTAACCGTGGTGTGGAAGCCTAAGGCAAGCAAAAAAAAAAAAAAAAAAGGAAATGAAGGGAAGTCCTACCTTGTTGTTCTTCCATAATTTTTGGATTACATACATGACTTAGGAATCAAATATATTAGTAAAGATCTATGCCTTTGCCACACTTAATTTATGTGAAAAACCACATGGTTGGATGCCTCATTTCACGATTTTTCACAAAACAGAAAGAAAAAAAATTGGTTTAGGGTTGAAAAATTCGATTTCATAACCCTATAGCGTAGAAGTGAAGTGTTAGTGTCTTGGTTGTGTGATGTACAGGGATGTTTATCACCAATGGAGTGGGAGAAACATGGGTATTGGTAGTCCCTTCCATAACTCACATGAACAGCAAAGAAAAGAAGAAAATAAACAAAACCTAGACACTTGGAATTGGAGAAATTCTGGAAAACAGGGAAGAAGGAAAGGAACACTTACTTGGGGCGTTGGGAGGTTGAACCCTGGAGCAGAATCTCCAAAGAGCACCAAGAACTTGAGTATGGAGGTCGAATGGACACAGTTCCCCTGCTCCTTACTCTACCTTACGTTCAACACAAAGAGCCCAAATGAGTTTTAAAAAATCGCAGGTGATTTTCAGTAAAAATTTCTCGAATGGATTAACGAACCGACCCAGGTATCAGGCCTCTATTAGAGGATCCGTTCAGTGTAATGATTGAGTTTTTGAGATTTTGGCCTGAATAGATTTACGAACGGACCCATGGAAGTGGGTTACATTTGAGGATCCATTCGAATACTGGTTCTCTTAACTGAGAACAAATCCACCAACGGATTCACTGAGAGTGCCTCAGTTCGAGGATCCGTTCGTTCTAAAAGTGATTTTCGGACTATTTCTTCAGTCAGTCTTTCTGCTATGCTCGTTATTCCTTCCTTCCATGTATTCCTTCCCTTGTTTTATGCCATGACATGCATGTACTTTCCTTGTGGAGGATTCATTGATATTCTGTTATTCCTTGATTGTACTAACCATGCATGAGGGTGTAATCTCAACAGGTTTCTAGTATGGTTAATACTCATAACTGGAATTGTTCCCCTCCTTCAAACGATGCCGAAGATGCCTCTAATACAGCCTTACTGGTACCACCTCCAGTCAATAATAATGCAGATGTTGCCGCATTGTTGGGCAATATGATCTGGTCAATTCAATAAGAACATAGAGATAAGCAGCAAGAACAATGCTTGTTTATGCAAAACATGACCGCTCAGCTTTGAGATATTGCCAAGGAAAGGCAACAAGTGCCCCCTCCAGTGCAGTGGCTCAACCACTAGCCCCTGTAGCTGCTACTGCATAGGGAACTCCTCCTCCGGCTCCTGCTGCTGCTAAAACTCCCTTGGCACAAGTGGTGCCAATCCTCCTCCCCCTACTCCAGAAGATCCTCAGGTCCATGCTATAGCCTTGACCTATCCTGATCCCTTCAAGCTCTTAGAGAAGTTTCAGAAGCATCGCCTCCTACCTTTGATAGAATGGCCAATGATACTCTACTCCCAACTTGGTGGATTCGGGATCTAGAGAGGATTTTTGAGGTGCTTCAGTGCACCGATACAGAGAAGATAAGATGTGCGGTGTACTAGTTTCGAGGTGACGCCGATGCTTGGTGGTGTTCCTCCAAGGAGAACTTTTGGGCCACTTACCCCAATACTACTTGGACCCAATTCACCGAAGTCTGTCCTTAAGAACTATTATCCCTGGAACTTTTGAGATAAGAAGGAAGCCGAGTTCATGAGCCATGTCCAGGGCTCCAAGTAGGTCCTTGAGTACCAACAGTTGTTTGAAGAACTCTTTTGTTTTGCACCAGTGCACATGTAGCCTGATGAGGTCAAGGCAAGGAAGTTTGAAAAGGGACTTAAACCTAGCATCAGTACTTCTGTGGTGCTGCATAACTATCCCACGTATGCAGAGGTGGTCCAAGCTGCTAAGATAATTGAGGATCAGAAACAGGACAACTACAGGGCCATACAAGCTGGCAAGAGGCCCATGGGTTCCTCTAGTTTCAAGTTATCCAGCAAATTCTAGAGGGGATCTTACTCCACCACCTCCCCAACTCAGTACCGCAGACCTGATGCAGCCCAGGCCCCCAAGACAGCTGCAGTACCCCATTATGGCACTCAAACCCTTATGTGCTATAACTGCAATGAAACTGGGCACATGATTAGGGATTGCCCACGTCCCTAATATGGAAATTTTGCAACACCTAGGGCTCCTAAGGCATCCTAACCCCGGGTAGCCATTTGCGCTCTTCTTCCTGCACGTACAAACAAAACTCAAGGGCACATAAACTTCATCACCAATGAGGAAGCCCATGTTGACTCGGGTGTCATCATAGGTATCGCACTCAATCCTTAAATGGTGCATGCATATAGGTTTTACTACTATAATTGGTTTATTTTGGTGTCTGTCAGGTATGATTTCTGTTTGTTCACAACTAGCTTATGTGTTGATTGATTCAGGGGTGTCACATTCCTTTGTGTCCCCTTCTTTTACCAAGAAGATACCGATCAAACTGAGACAAATGGCTCAAAACCTAATTGTTAGCACTCCAACAGGTAGCAAGGTCGAGCTTAGTGTGGTATATGACCCTTGTCCTGTACGTATATGTGACCGTGAGTTGGTGGTAACTTTAATAGTACTGGATATGAAAGACTTCGACGTGATCTTGGGCATGGATTGGCTATCCACTCATGGTGCCAATCTAATTTGTTTAGAGAGGAAGATCCTGTTCAAGCCAGGAGAGGGCACAGAGTTTACATTCAAGGGTATTAAAAGGGAGAAGCCCAAGAAAGCCATTATCTCTGCCCTTCAAGTTTAGAAGCTATTGGATGAAGGGTGTCAGTGTTACCTAGCCTCTGTGGTAGACACTGAAGCTAAGGTTAGGCCAATTGAAGATATAAGCATGGTGAGGGTTGTTCGAACATCGTTCCGGAAGACCTAATATGGTTACCATCGGATTGTGAGATAGAGTTCATGATCGACTTGATACCGAGTACAGTCCTAATGTCTAAGGCTCCCTACAAGATGGCACCAACTGAGTTGAAGGAACTACAAGAACAACTTCAAGACCTGTTGAAGAAAGGTTTCATTAGACCCAGTGTATCTCCATAGGGAGCACCTATTTTGTTTGTGAAGAAGGACGGTAGTATGAGAATGTACATAGACAACCGTGAGCTCAATAAGTTGACAATCAAGAACCGATATTCGTTGCTCAGAATCGATGACTTGTTCGATCAACTATAAAGTACCAAGGTGTTCTCGAAGATTGACCTTCGGTCAGGGTACCATCAGTTGAAGATCAGGGATAGTGAAATCGGCAAGACAGCCTTCAGATCTCAGTATGGTCACTACGAATTCTTGGTTATGTCCTTTGGATTGACCAACGCCCCGGCAGCCTTCATACAATTGATGAAACGGGTGTTTCATGATGTACTAGACAAGTATGTCATCATCTTCATTGATGACATCTTAGTTTACTCTAAGAGTAAAGAAGAGCATGCAGACCACCTCCGTTTGGTACGACAACGTCTGAGAGAGAAGCAACTGTATGCCAAGTTCAATAAATGTGAATTCTGGTTGCAACAAGTAGCATTCCTGGGACACCTTATCTTTGCCAAGGGTATTGAAGTTGATCCTGACAAGGTGAAGTCGATAGTTGATAGGGAGACACCCAAGAATGTGGCAAACGTTCGCAGTTTCTTGGGCCTAGCTGGCTATTATAGAAGATTCATCGAGAACTTCTCAAGAATTTTAGCTCCAATGACATGATTGACCCGAAAAGGAATGAAGTTCGAGTGGTCTGATGATTGTGAGAAAAGCTTCCAGGAGTTGAAGCAGAGGCTAATTTCTACTCCAATGCTCACCATTCCTAATGGTACTGGAGGGCTGGTAGTTTACAATGATGCATCGAAGATGAGCCTTGGCTATGTTCTAATGCAAGATGGGAAGGTAGTGACCTACGCTTCTCGACACTTGAAAGATTATGAGAAGAATTACCCAATCCATGATCTAGAGCTTGCAGCTGTGGTTTTCGCTCTAAAAATCTGGAGACATTATTTGTATGGGGGAAAAGAGCGAGAATCACAGTGATCACAAGAGCCTCAAGTACTTCTTCATACAGAAGGAACTCAACATGAGACAGAGGCGTTGGTTGGAGTTGATGAAAGATTATGACTGCACCATCCATTACATTTCGGGTAAAGCAAATGTGGTGGCAAATGCGTTAAGTTGGAAATCTCAGACCTTGTCCTTGGCATCATTGGCTGTTAGCGAGAAACTTGTTGAGGAAGCAAAAAGGATGGATCTAGAGTTAGTGGTAGAGGGTGTTACCCTATCTTTGACAGCCTTATCAGTATAATTGACTCTGGTGGAAAGGATCCAGTCAGCTCAGGTTTTCGAGGAAGATTCATCATTGAAGCTATTCGGGAAGACACGCAGCGAGATCCAGACTTCACACTGACTGAGAATGGTGCTTTCATGTTTAGAGATCGGCTATGTGTTCCTAATAATGCTCAGTTGAGAAAGGAAATTTTGGCAGAAGCCCATGACTCTCCTTACTCTATCCATCCAGGCAGCATGAAAATGTACAAGGATTTGAAAGGGCACTACTATAGAATGGAATGAAGAGAGATGTCGCTGAGATTGTGGCAAAATGTCTCACTTGTCAGCAGGTGAAGGTGGACAGGCAACGACCTCATGGCTTGTTATAGTCGCTGCCCGTCCTGGAGTGGAAGTGGGAGCATGTTACCATAGACTTCGTCACCGGGTGCCCCATACACCTAGAGGTGTCAATGCCATATGGGTCATTATAGACAGATTGACAAAGACAGCTCACTTCATTCCTATGAGGATCACCTACTCGATGGACAAGCAGGCTCGTTTATATATTGATAATGTGGTTCACTTGCATGGAGTTTCAATTAGTATTATCTCTAACCGTGATCCCAAATTTACATCTAAGTTCTAGGGTGGATTCCAGAAAGCTATGGGCACATTGTGAGCTTCAGCATAACTTTCTACCCTCAAACAGATGGACAGTCGGAGAAGACTATACATACCTTAGAGGATATTCTCCGAGCCTGTGCCATTGACATGCAAGGTAGTTGGGATGAGTATATCTCGCTCATCAAATTTGCTTATAATAATAGTTACCAGGCTACCATTGGTATGGCGCCGTTTGAAGCTCAGTACGTGAAGAAATGCAGAACACCTTTGTACTGGGATGAAGTAGGTGAGTAGCATATTCTTGGTCCAGAGTTGATCCAGGCAAATTGTGAGAAGGTGGATCTGATTTATGAGCGAATCAAGGCAGCTCAGTCTAGACAGAAGGGTTATGCAGACTTAAGACGAAAGGATTTGGAATTCACTATCAGGAACAAAGTGTTTCTCAAGGTGTCACCCACCAAAGGGGTGATGCGATTCAGCAAGAAGGGCAAGCTAAGTCTGAGATTTATTGGACCTTATGAGATTCTTGCGAGGATCGGGCCAGTGGCTTATCGGTTAGCACTTCCTCCATCATTAGAGGGTGTGCATGACGTATTTCATGTGTCAATATTACAGAAGTATGTTCATGACCCGAGCCATGTTCTATCAAGTGAACCACCGGAGCTCTTAGCTGATATGTCTTACAAAGAACAACTCGAGAAGATTCTGGATAGCAAGATCATTTACCTTCGCAACTGACCTATCCACTATGTGAAGGTGAAATGGTGTAATCATCCAGAGGAAGAGGCATCTTGGGAGGCAGAAGTAGAGATGCAAGCGAAGTACTCCTTTGGTTACTTACAAGGTATGTCAAATTTTGGGGACGAAATTTCTTGTAAGGTGGGGGGAATGTTATACCCGCAGCTAGATCCTAATATTCTAATTATTATCGTTATGATGTATAGATGGTGCTGCCACATATGCTGGTGAGCTGTTCGCCTTGGTGGTCAAGCCCACTCATAAGATCATTGATGACTTCACGGGCTTGCCCGTCAAAGAAAGGTTCCTCAACTGGGAGTGGGAAAGATTCATCGATGGCGACTTTGTCGACTACCTTTCCAGTACCATCCCTAAGAGCGAGGAGTACCGGAGGGCAGACCCCATGTCGCCCCATGTAGACATTTCACTTTGTGATGAACATGGCATCGAAGTGGGGAAACACTTTGGGATCATAGGGGACACATCGTGACAGTCAGGGGGTAAGTTACCAACCTTGTTTACACATATGTATGTTCCCCTCCACGACCTTGAAGTACGGGCTAAGGGCCAGAGGCCTTCCTTTTATTGTCCAGCCCTTTTAGCTAGAACGGATCCACGAACGGACCCACCGTTGATGAGTCATGTTCAAGGAGCCATTCGTACTGTTTGATGCTGGTATGTTGTTTGTCTTGTGTGGGACCCACGTGCCCATATCCTAGACACCAAGGCAAGGTTCCCAAACATGGTGGACCCCACCCTTACCCTCACATTATATTGTTGGACCTTGCTTGTGGGCTCACAAGGCCCAAAGTCCATTTTAAATAGAAACATTCTTAGGACCATCCAAACATGCCTTAAGAGGTTACTTGCTATAAATAGGAACCTTGGCCATTTATTGGTCATTACTACTTCCAACAACCAAAATCGTGGGAGCTTGGAGAAGAGAAGAAAGAGGAGGGTTGTCACTTGGGGAAGCACCATTAGCTTCACACCTTGGTTAGGTAAGGGCTCTCACTCCCTTCATCTTCCGCATCTCTCCTCATTTGGGAATAAATGACCCACCTTTGGACCAGTTGTGACCTAGGGTTCCACTTGGAACCCAAGGTGTGGCCTTGGCTATTGAATGAACCCTATCAATGGACCTTACACTATAAATTACAGGCCTTAGAGACCCTCCTTGCAACTCATGTTGCTGAGTTGAGCTCTAAACAACTCTAAACCTAGAAATGGAAAACTAAGAGGGATCCAACACATGAATCCCCAAGACCAAGCTAGGGCTAAGTCCTCTTGACCTTATTGGACATTGTAATGACCCTTTCCAAGCCTTAAAATCATAATACATCTAAGGATTTGGGTTGGGAACCTGATAGCTTAAGGAATTCGTATGCTGGTGCGAACGGATCCACCAACGAACCCAATTATGGGGAGTCCATTCGAGGACCCGTTCAGCTTAAAGAGTTAAAATTTAAATTTAAGGTTTGGTCTGAATGGACTTACCAACAGACCCACGTATTGGGTTACGTTCGAGGTTTCGTTCAAACACTGTCTCTCTTAATTGAGAACGGATCCACCAACGAATTCAATGAGAGTGCCTCCATTTGAGGTTCTTTTGCTATACACTTAGGCAAACCTTGGGGACCCCTCATGGGACCCACCTACACCCTTCTAACCTATGTTCACACATCCCTAGGCTGTCTAATTAGTACAGGAGGACGTATACCAAAGCAACCTATACTAGACACAACTATACACGGATTTTTGGTGAGTGGGTTTTGGGCATTGTTGGGTTTGTTTATTATATCTATGCATGTATATTGTTGTTTGCAACATTATGAGCATGATTGCATTATTGCATAAATTCTTATTTAATGATGATGATTATGATGATGTGGATTGTGTAGGGTTACGATGTCGGGATGTAACGGTGTCGGAACCCCAGGATTATGTGAGCTTGTAAATTGCATGTCATTCATGCCTGTATACGTCGTGTTGTGCTAGTACCCGATCGAATGTTAGATGGACTGGGACATTGATACACCTGGAATACTTCTCGACACGATAGAACTCATATAGTATATCTGTGGTTAGGATCAATTCCCTATGCTACAACCCTTACCAACAAGGGATTAGGTGTTGGGTAGCCAGAGCACCTGTCGTTTGTGGAGAGTTTGGGAGGCCAGGCCAGGGGTAGTAATGGTTATCGACGTTTGCATATGGGTGGTATGAGGCCACGGTCGGCACGGGCCCCAAGGTAATAACTGAGGTTTCTCTTTGGCGAGAATGGAAGGATCCACAGTGTTTTTTCGAGTTATTGCAGTAGCATATACCCTGACTTAGTATTGTGTGTTAGGTGGTAATTGATTAATAATAGCATGCACCATGGACTATCTATGCTTTTGTATGTATGTGCATCCCCATCCCCTCATTGGCTCAGTAGAGCTAACCCCCTTTTTGCACACTCTTTTAGATGTTGTTGTAGGTGATGTTTACTTCGCTGGACTCGAGGTCCAGGCCTCGAAGTATGACGATATCGGTATCAAGAACCCTAAGGCTGTGTCTGAGGAGCACGATGATGGATGTCCTTGTGATGACTGTGCCTACAGGCCGTATTGATACTTGGGACTTGTTCCCACCTTTTGATTCTTTTGAGGCTTGATGCCCTTGTATAAGCATTTATGTTATACCTTTTGTAGTTACTAGATGGTCATAGGAAAATGTGTCAACTACAGTACTATTATCATTTAGCCAGTGAACATCTTGTAACTATTGATTATACGCTTCTGCTTATTTCTGATCATTTGGAAATGTAATATTTCTTATCTTTTGCACTCTAATATTAATGTGTTTTAATATTAGTTTAAGACTATGTATTGCGACACTGCATTTGTGATCCTGGTAGCTTATTGGGATGACACGTGTCGTCCTAGTCACCCCATAGTTATCAAGGTGTCGCCTAGGCGGCGCTATGGCGTCCAGGCGGTTATACAGGGGCTAGGCGATGGGACGCTTTATTGTACACCACAAAGGCGAGCGCCTTAGACACCAAGGCATCTCCTTAAGTGCCTTGGGACGCCATTTCTTCTGGGCAGTCGCCTTAGGCCCTTTGTCTTGTTTACTTTTGTTTTTTAATTTTTTTTATGTATTTATAAGTTATTCTAGTTGGAAATATTTCATTGGTTGTACATTTTTAGTTCCATGCTCTGAGAAGCATGGAATCATATGTTAAACTTAAAATAAAAAAACAAAACCTAAATACCTAAATTACCAAAATACCAAATCGAATTAATCAATTCACCTTCGCTGGCTTCACGACATACCAAAATCAAAAGAAAAAAAACCGAAAGAGAAAAGAAGCGGCAGTGATTTGAGACCTCAGTCCTTCGAGGCTTCCCTCTCAGTCCTCATCGGCCACCAGCATCCGTCGAGGCGACAACTTGCAGGCTTGCAGCGACTCCATCAGAGACTCAAAGCTCAGACAGTCACTCAGTTCTCAGTCAAACTTCACTCCTTCGACTCCTTCTCAAGTTCTCAGTCCTCCCTCGCAATCCCCATCCTGCATCGGCTTCCGGTGAGACTAACTGTACTGCTATAGTCTGTAAGGGCCCGTTTGGTAACACTTCTATTTTTTATTTTTGGTATTTTTCTGTGCTTCTAGCACATAAAAATGGAATCTACCGTTTGGGTCCACCGGTCTGTTTTTATGTGCTACTGAAACAAACCAGGTAAAAAAAAACAAGTAAAACACAAAATTACGAAACAAGGTAAACTTGTTTCTTCAGTTTTGAAACACTTCAATTGAAACAAAATAGAGAATATGTGCCCGATAATTCTTGGACTCCAGCGAAGGACTCCTTCAACGAGAGACTCCCTATCTCCATTGTCTGCTCCACCGAGCCGCTGGTTCCTTGCGACAGCATCTTCTCCAACTAAACCCTAGATCTGTTGGATAGGTAAGTTGCTTCTTCTCTTCTTCCTCTGCTCTGCTTCTTCTCGTCTTTCTCTGCTTTGCTTCTTCTCTTCTTCCTCTGCTCTGCTTCTTCTCTTTCTTTTTTTTTTGGATAGCTAAGTTGCTTCTTCTCTTCTTCTTTTTTTCTTCTTCTTCTGTTACATTTATATAAGCCTTGTATTCTGTTTTTTGCAGAAACCCTAAAAATCCAAGTAATGATTGTGTGGCTTTTCCCAATGATCCAAATTCGAGTCACAAATTCTGCACCAATCCAAGCTTCACAGGTAAAACCCCTCTCTGCGACCTCATATTTGTCAAACAACCCCTTCTCTGATAGAAGTGTATACTGTCATGGCCTTTGTCTTCTCAGACCACCGATCCAAGCTTCATGGCCTTTGTCTTCTCAGACCAAAACCATTTTTGAGAATGGAATCTAATAATAATCCATGACAATATGGTAGTAGATAGGCGTACTTTGTTTAGACTCTTTATGGATCTCCAATCTTCATAGGTTATAGACAGCTATGGTATTTCCAGATTGTTGCTATTTGTATTATATATAGAAAGTCAAGAATGGCTTTGGTGGGTCTTAATACGATTCAGTAGCTTGAAGGCCATATCTTTGATTTCTAGAGTTTGGTAATTGGGATTCGTTTGGGTTGTACGCTGCATTTGGTTTTGTATGGTTTAATTTCTAGTTTGATGATTTGGTTTTCACTTGGGATGGTTAAATAATTTTTTTTCAGTCTGATGCGTCGTATTATATGAAAGGGGTGGGTGAGTGTGTGTAGAGGCAGCTAGGGGTGGGTGAGTGGGTGAGTGTGTGTAGGGGCAGCAAGGGGTGGGTGAGTGTGTGAGTTTGTGAGTTTGTGAGTGTGTGTAGGACTGTAGGGGCAGCAAGGGGTGGGTGGGTGTGAGTGTGTGAGATCTAAATTGGTTACAAGGGTGTTATCATATCTAGAAAAGGAACAAGGGTGTTAACCAATGAAGCTGCATTGGTGAAATCTGCAAAAGAAATTGGTTTCGAAGTTGAAATCTTGCTACCAAAACCCACAACAGAGCTGGCGATGATTTATCAGGTTCTTAATTCTAGTGATGCTATGATTGGTGTCCATGGTGCTGCTCTAACACATCTTCTGTTTATGAGGCCTGGCACTGTATTCATCCATATTATCCCTCTTGGCACAGACTGGGCTGCAAATACTTACTGTGGTGAACCTGCAATTGAGCTTGGCCTTAAGTATATAGGCTATGAAATACATCCAAAGGAGAGTTCTTTGTATAATAAGTATGATGAAAATCATTGTGTCCTCACAGATCCTCGTAGTGTAAATGCCTTAGGTTGGGAACTCACTAAGAAGATCTATCTTGATGGCCAGAATGTTATATTGAATATCCTAAGATTTCCCAAGTAATTGTTGCTAGCCTATAAGTACGCCATTGCCAAGAGAACAGCGATGGAAACCGTAGTGATCTCCAAAGCTTCTGCTGATTCCTAAATCTGGTTCTTTCTCCACCCATTACTCAATTGTTTGATACTATTGTTCCATTTAATTTCATCTGCTCTGAACAAGGAGATCAGTTTTCTTTTTGTCTCAATTGTATGAAGAGATTAGTTTTCTCTTTTCTCTTCATATGTTCATCTGTACATAATAAAATTTTATATTGAGATGAGATGTATGAAACAAGTAAGTTCTATTGCTTATGAGAACTTCCCTCATAAGTACTTGCAGGTTTATTCATATTTCACTGGACCATTTCTAGTTGTAAATGTTAAGTTAATGATTGCATAATAGACCATTAAATTAAGAAACTTACTTGAGGATTAGGCTCCTAGCACTTCTTACCATCTACATAGATGTTAGAAGAGAACTTTATTGTTTCCTTAAGTTGTTGCTTGTGTTTATTGCCGAAGCCTGGAGGAGTAGCCAATGGAATATGGAAGAAACCTCTATATTGAAATCATTCTTTCATGTCACTCTCTCTTTAGGGCCTACTTTATTTTTTAGATGATTTTGGTGCATAATTTGTCAAACCCTTGAGAATCACATGTAACCAATTTAGATCTGATGCAGTTTTCATCTCCAATTATTTTTTGTTAGATTCTCCCTCTCACCTCTTTACTTATCTCAGTAATTTGCACCCCCAATGTCATACCTGTACTCTCCTACAAACTCTACCTGTTGGGTCTTTAGCTCAAATTGGTAGAGCACTTGGAACATGAGCGTATCTCAAGCATGTTCTAAGGGAATGGTGGTTTGAATCCACCAAGATCCTTTTTGGATATTCATATATGATCATGGTGGATGTTTTCATCTTAATTTTATGTAAGTTTAGTCAAGTAATGACATTTTTGTAATAATTCATTAATTTGGTAACAAGTGTTCTAGAACAAGTTTTACTAAGCGAAATTGTGTTGTTTTTTTGTTCTAAAAATGTTTCTGGAACAAGTTTACCAAGCACCATGTTAGAGCCCAGAAACATGTTTCCAGCGTAAAAACAGAAAAAAATGATAAAGATAAAAAACACCTGTTCTGGAACAGAAGTGTTACCAAATGGGCTCTAAGTATCGTGTTTTTTTTTTTTCCTTTTCCTTCTAAAATCTAATCCCCTTTCCCTTTCTAAGTTCTAACCTCTCCTCTCCACCGATACCCCCATCTCCAGCATCCACCCCCACCGGCGAGAGAAGCAACCTCCGGTCCTCCACCTGCGTCCAGTGACATCTCCAGTCTGTAAGTATCGTGTTCTTTTACCCTTCTAAACAAGTTTTAATTTTCTAAACCCCTTTCTAACGGTCTTATCTCTCCAGTCTCACTCTCCACTCTCCACCGACATCTCAATCTCCAGAGTCCAGCATCCACCCCCATTCTTTTTTTTTTTTCTTCTTCTAATATCCAAAGTCCAAACCCTTTTCTTCTAACCACATCTTTCTATTTCTTCCTTTTGCAGCGGAAACCGGCTGTCTTCCTTTACTCCGGCGACATATTCCGGCCAGCACTGCTGTAAGTGTTTTGATTTTTTTTTTGGTTTCAGTTCTTCTAGTACTCCCATTCTAAGTTTCTTCCGGTTATCTCTCTGTTTTCTTCTTTTTCTTTTGCAAGTTCAACAGTCTTGCCTTTCTTTGGGAATGGAGTCCTTTAGAGTACTGTTGTTTATGATTGTATTGTTCATACTTCATAGATCTGCTGCAAGCCTGCAATGGGGTTGGAAGTTGGAACATAGTTGCTCATACTTCATAAGTTCATAGATCTGCTGCAATGTTGTTTATGATTGTATTGTTCACACTTCATACTTCTTCCACTGTACCTATATGATTATTATCCTTTCTGTTAAATTTTTTTAATTATTCATTATCTTCACCCCTCCCCCACTGCCTCTCACTTGTTTATTTAAACGAAGAATTGCAGATTCTTCCTGATTTTGATTTCCCCATTTTTACGTTATACTCTTTTGGGTTTTGTTTTTTGGACCATAGTGGCTTCATGATTGCACATATTTAGATTTTAGACACATTGGCACTGTATTGCAACTTGAAGCAGTACCAGCACTTCTCCAACCATGCTCTAGGATGTCATATTTCTTAATTAAACCTTTTGCATAAAAAAGGTGCATATTGTTTGTGCTGTTGTAGTTCTTCTAGTCTTCTATTAGTTCTATATTTTTAATTTTTTTTCTATTTTCTGTCATTGTAGACAACTAGACATCAGACAAAGAGAGTACAATGGCCAATGTTGATGGTAGTAGTGGGGCTGAAAATATAAGTACAGCGGGGTCAGGGATTGATCCAAGCAAGGATCCAAAAAGGAAGGCTAAGTCTAATGATCCTGGGTGGAAATATGGATACTGGCCTAATTTAGAAGACAAGAATTGTGTCAAGTGTATCCTTTGTGGGGTGGATACCAAGGGAGGAGTAAAAAGATTGAAGTAACACTTGATTAGGGAAAATTATCGCCCCCAGTACTAGGGGCAGTCCTGTGCCCTTCGTGCTGCTGGGCACCGCCCATGTGTGCACAGTGGGCCCCACCGTGCACACATGGGTGGTGCCCAGCCGCACGATGCTCACAGGACACCCCCAGTACTGGGGGCGATAAAGATCCCTTGATTGGTGGCTATGGAGATGTAGCCAAGTGCACAAAGACAACTGCAGCAATTGCTACAGAGATGAGAGAAGCAATCTTGAAAAACAAGAAGAGGATGATGGAAAATTTGGATGATTTGGATGTTGATGGTGAAACTTTACCTGTGGAAGGGGCCGAAGAAAGGCATGTAGAGTCGAATTTGGGGGGGGGGCTCAAGCCTTATCCCAAGCTCTGGAACAACTTTAAAAAAAAAAATTGTCATTCAAACCATAGTCAAACAACAAGTAAGGGGTCCCATGGATGCTCATGTCAAGAGGCGGACTCCTGAAGAGGTTGTTGCAGAAAGGCATGGTAAAGGTCCCCAACAGACTACAATGGAGAGCCGTATGAGATCAGAGGAGGAAAGAAATAAACTTCGTTCTTACTTTGCAAGGTGGGCTTATGAAAGTGGTGTTCCGTTCAATGCCTTGAAACTAAGGAGCTTTGAGGAGTTGGTTGAGGCAATTGGACAGTATGGGCCAGGTTTCAAGCCCCCTTCATTTCATGATTATAGGGTTCCTCTATTGAAGTCTGAGAAGGAGAAAATTGATGAAATAAAAAAGAAACACAAAATCTCTTGGAAGAAAGGGTGCACTCTCATGTCTGATGGGTGGACAAACAAGAAAAGAAGGCACTTAATTAATTTTCTTGTCAACAGTACAGAGGGGACATTCTTTTTGGGGTCTGTGGATGCATCAAGTCAAATGTAAGATGCAAAAATGTTATTTGAGCTCCTTGATAGTAAGATTGAGGAGATTGGAGAGGAGCATGTGGTTCAAGTGGTCACTGATAATGCTTCCAATTATGTTGCTGCTGGAAGGTTATTAATGGAGAAAAGAAAGAAGTTGTATTGGACTCCATGTGCAGCTCATTGCCTAGACCTTATGATGGAGGAGATAGGCAATATAAAAACGTACAGGACTGTGATATTAAAGGGGAGAAAAATTACTAGCTTCATTTATAAGCATACTTGCCTTCTTGAAGCTATGAGGGTACATATAAGAGGAGCAGACTTAGTGAGGGCTGGACCAACCAGATTTGCAACTTCATTTTTAACGCTTCAGAGCTCATTGAAGTATAAGGATAGTTTGAGGAAATTATTTCTTTCTGATCACTGGGAGAGTTCTAAGTTGTCACATACATAAGAAGGGAAGCAAATTGTTGAAATAGTTATTTTCACATCTTTCTGGAATGGTGTGCAAGATTGCTTGAGAGCATCATTGCCTCTTATTCAAATATTAAGGATAGTAGATGGAGATGAGAGGCCTGCATTGCCTGAAGTATATATTGCAATGGAAGAGGTAAAGAAGAACATAAAATCAAATTTTAAGGGCATAGAAAGAAAATGGAAGAAGATTATAAAAATTATTGATAGGTGTTGGACAAGTCAGATGGAGTGACCAATATTTGGCTGCATTTCTCCTCAATCCAAGCAAGTAGTTTAGTGCAATTGAGAATGAATCAGATGAATCTTTAGCCAACTCCTTGATGCATAAAGCAAATGATGCATTTAATGATATTCTTGCAAGGATGGTGCCTGATACAACCTTGCAAGACAAGATTAGTGGGCAATCTGCTGCTTATACTAGAAGTAATGGAAGTTTTGCAAAGGAGATGATGATTAGACAAAGGGACAAGTTGAATCCTAGTAAGTAATTTTCTTTTTAATTTATATTGTTTAGTTGTTTCACTTGTTTGCACTTTGTATTTTGTATGTTGATTTTAATTTAATCTATATTTTTTCTTATATATATATTTATAGTCATTTGGTGGGAAAAACATGGAAGCTCTACACCTGAGCTTACAAAGCTTGCAAGGCGCTTACTTGGCCTTTGTTGCTCATCTTCTGGTTGTGAGCACAATTGGAGCATATTTGAATTTGTGAGTAACTGAGTACTTTAGTACTAAGTTAATTTTAATTTTCATTTTTATTTTTTGTGTAGTTTTATGAAAGAATGATTTAAGGAATAAAAGTGATATTTGCATATTATTAATTGTTCTTCAGATTCACACCAAGAAGAGGAATAGGTTAGAGCTTCAACGTTTAAATGATCTTGTCTACATCCAGTATAACTGCCGTCTTCAAGTAAGGTTCCAACGAAAAAAGGAACAATCCATAAATTCTAATCCAGTAGTGCTTGATGATCTAGATTGGAGTAGTGAGTGGATGACTGGTTTATCATATAATGAATTAGTTCATCCTGGGGATGATCTCACTTGGAGAACTGTATCAACAGTTTCTGGAGCATCTTCATCGTTTCATGGCACCAATAGAGCAAGGAGGTCTGGACCATCAACCAGTGGAGCGGTTCAGCATTAGCCTCTTATTCACGGCGCAATAGGGAGAGGGGTGAGGTTCGTGAGGAGTCTTCAGATGACGAACTGGAGTTCGGGTTGGAGTTGGAGCAAGAGGATGTGTGTGATGATGAAAATGTTGAGGATGATTTTAGTATACAAAGTAATGTTGTGGGCTGTGGGCAATCAACAGGAGGAAGAAGATGATTTAAATATACTTAATTGGGAGTAAAATTTGAAGTAGTGAAGTACTTATTGAACAATTTGTATTGGGATTTGGATGGTTTTTTTTAGACTTTTCTTCACTTTATGTATTTGAATGTTTAAGCTTTAATGATTACTTAATTTTGGCATTTTACTATTTTAGGTTATTTTATGTTTTCTTTTATTGAGTATTGATTGACAGGGTTACATGAGTAGAAATATAGTGGATGACCTTAGAGCCTACAGCCTAAGCACTCATTTTGGCATCATGGAGGTAAGTATAATAATTTACCAACCCTTTATGTTTTATATTTAATAATTTATAATGTTGTTTCATACTTTCATATTTATATGCTATATTGCTATGATAATATGATGAACTTAGTTTGTTAATTTGTTTTTTTGGATGAATATCTTGCATTGCTTTGACTCTTTAATATTTATTTGGCAAAGAAGTAGAATTATATAATTTGTAATATGCTATTTGTGCCAAATAAAATGGTTATATAAAAAAATAGAACATTAGAACGCCTTGTTTGCTAAGGCGACGCCTTGCGGCCGCCCTACCCTATTGCCAAGGCGCTTAGGAAGGCCCTCAAACGCCGTGGTCGCCTTGCCGCCTTGATAACTATGAGTCACCCCTTTATTATTAGTATATTCTTATTGGGATAGGGGTATGACAAAAGGTGATATAGATGGAGAGGTTTGTGTGTCTTTATGATTTCGGAAAGGCAATAAGTTTTGATAAATAATCCAACAATCAATATTACACATCAACATCTTTGGGTCTAGCTGACAATGAGAAAAGATACGTTAGTTCCTTGCAGACATAAACAGTATAATGTGATTGCAAAAAAACCATAAGTTCCTTCCCTTAGTTTGTTTGCATACATAATATTTGGATTCCTTACTTAATTATAGTGTTTAGGTTATTTTCTTGTATTTCCAAGGAAACAAACTTTGTGATGAAAGATTGGGTAAAGGATCGGCATGCTGGCATTGTGCCCAGCACAAGTCTGTCTCTCTATCACCCCTTAGGGAAATGACCCCTACCCTTTCAATCTTCTCTATAACCCCCTAGGGAAATGACCCCCTCTCCATCATCTCCATTGAGCACCGCCGCTAGCTTTATGCCCAACCCTATCCCTTAAAGATTAATTTAAGTTTCTTAATCAATATATTTACATGCTCTTTGAACTACTTCATACTTCAAGAGAGAGTTGTTGAAAATTGGTGCTAGCTCCTTATTTTTCTTAGTGACAATTATGGCTTTCTCTCTAACAATCAGCAACCGGTAACGATGCACAAGATATAGGCTTCTTGTAGCAGAATTCCAGTTGGACAGGACAATTTTGTTGCCATGAGCCATGAGAGCCTAATTTACATTTGTTTGTGATTTCTTTCTTAACAGGAAGCAGTTTCCACAATGTCGATTTAGAATAATCATGTAATTTATCCATTCCCAGAGACCAGAGTTGCTAGATTTAATGGTAAATTATTTACCTAAATACTGTATGAGAGAAATATTTTTATTTTTGTGTTCATGTATATTAGTTTGGTGTATACCTTTTACGTCATGAACCTGAAATCGAGACCAAAACCAAAACCAAACCATTTAGGCTCTCTTTGGTATGCTTTTTAATTTTGATTTTCACCTATTTAACAAAAACCATTTGTGAAAACCATTTGTGGTCAAAACATAAAAATTGTTCGGTAACCACTACACTGAATAGATTGTAGACAAAGAATTTGTTTGGCATACCTATTTGCATAATAGTTTTTTGAAGTGGGTGGGTGAAGAGATGCCACATTTACCCATCTTCCTTCCCAAAGCATAAACTCAGAACCGAGCTGTTGAGTATCAATCTCTTTGGATTTTCCTTATTTCATTTTGGGATTTTGGGTTTAGATCACCCATCCATATGCGATTTAATCCCCTAAGAACCAGATACGAAAGATTTTTGCAAATCAAAATTGAATTAGAACTGTTCACGGTAAAGGAAAATTACCTCCATGGCAAATCTAGTTGTCAAGTTTGACTCACATCTTGTTCAGGGCTAAAGTAGATCCTTTCTTTACAACCCACGGTTGCAGCAAATAAGTGTGTGTGTGTGTGTGCGATAACCTCATACCAGGAGGGGATCTTACAAAGAGGAATCGTCGTCGTATCCCTGTTCCTACAACGCTGGATCAGTTGAATAGCAGAATAAGTATGTCATTGCGGTTGTTGCAGCCACCGCTGCTGTGGCCAAGGCTACGGTGGTGGCGGCTCAAGCGGCTGCCCCTGTAGTCAAGTTAACCAGCACTACTGGCCACTGCGCTTCGACCCACGGAAATGTCGGCAAGCGAGAGGAGTGGGCCACTGTTAAGATTCAATCTTCTTTCCGAGGCTATTTGGTTAGTATTTTTATCTGCAACCTCAACATTAAATTACTATTCTGATTTCTGAGCGTTCTCTGTATTACCTTAGGGTTCTGATTCCTAGCTTGAAGCCTTGAAGAGAGGAAATTTCCTTCCTTTTTTAATGAGAGAAACCGATCTTGCAAATTGGGATAAGGTGTCATTTGGATTTCATCATTACAGGCACAAATTGCTCCAGGACTTAAAAAAAAAAAAAACATAATAAAATCAGGATTGATTTTCCCTTCATCTACGGCGAAGAGTGAATTCTTCATGGAAAATTATCACCTCCGGTTTGCTGACCGGCCCAGTTCCCCAGTTCCTCTAATAGGGGGATGGAGGACCCCACCCGGGCAGGGTGTTTGGGCATGGGTAAAGAGGTCATTTCAGCCCCTCTTTGTTAGAGGAACTGGGGAACTGGGCCGGTCAGCAAACTGGAGGTGATAAAGATCCATTCTTCATCCGGGCATTGGTATCGTCAGGTTGCCAGAGATTGCAGAGGGAGGGTAGTTTCAAATTTATTTTTTTTTTTGGGTGAAAGAGTAGTTGCAGGAAAATAAGAAGATGAGGGTCGCAGGAAGAAGAAGAGGGCGGACGGAGTTGCAGGAAAAATATTAAAATGGGAAGTGACGGATGGAGTCGTAGCCTCGCAAGAGGAAGAAGAAGAAGAAGAAGTTGGAGGATGAGGGTCATATTTCTAATTAAACAAGAAAATGATGCTCTTACCCTTTGATTGTGAGACCTATGAGCACGTGCTCATTAAAGTCACTGCATAAATGGTCACAAATGATTTTTGGCCAAAAACGGCTTTCGATCTATTTTTTATTTTTGGTTTTTTTCAATCTTTTTTAAATAGAAACAGGTTCCATAAACTATACCAAATGCAACAAAAAATGTTTTTGAAGGCAAAAATCAAAAATAAAAATTATACCAAAGACGCCTTAGCTAGAACCGAATCGAACCAACAAACATTTTGGGCCGGTCTGGCCTCTGTTGCGATTTTGTATATTCGTCATTTCGTCGTTGACGGGGTTCCATTTTCACAAACCGAAGGTCATATCTCTCTCTTTCTGGCCTCCGCATTTCTGCTCGTAATGTGATGTGTATCTCTCATCTCTAGTCTTTGATTTAAATCTCTGCTTTCTGTCGAAATAATCTAACCTGGGAAATTGATGGGTTGAAAGGGAAGCTAGGGTTTTTTTTCTTCCATTCAATCAACCATCCGTACGAAAAAATCACGATCTCCTTGCAGTTTCGGAATCAATGATGCAGTTATGTTGCGGGAAATTCAAGGTTGCTTGGATTGAAAGAGAATATTGAAGTTTCGTTTCTAGGGTTTATTGAGCTTCACTCTGTTAGTCTCTATTTTTGGGTGTTTCTAATCCCTCGCAACCATGTCTGTAACGGCTGGTGTTAGCGATACAGTTATCGCAATTAGGGATAAACTCAGAGGGAAGATCGGGCAGACCAAGGTTAAACGGTACTGGCCTGGTAAAGCACCTGAATGGGCGGATGATGTTGATGAAGATGGTGACATTAAGATGACCAAGGCTGTTGCCTTGGAGAAAGCCTTCCCTAGCCAGGATGAAAATTCGATTGTTTTTAGGAAAGATGACCCTCGGTTGCGTCGTCTCGCAGAAAATAGGGCTGATAATCGTGAAGAAGTTAGGGCTGATCATCGTCGCATTCGTCAAGCTGAGATTGTTTCCACTGAAGAAGAGGAGAACAGGAGGCAGGAAGGTTTGGATTTAGAGGAGGAGGACGAGGATGCTTTGGAGGAAAGGAGAAGAAGGATTAGGGAGAAATTGTTGCAAAGGCAGCAAGAAGAAGCTGCACTTCTTCCAGAGGAGGAAGAGGAGGAGGCAGAGGAAGAGGAAGAGGAGGAATCCGAGTATGAGACTGACTCTGAGGAAGAAATGATGGGTATTGCTATGGTGAAGCCTGTTTTTGTTCCTAGGACAGAACGGGACACCATTGCTGAGCGCGAGCGACTTGAGGCAGAAGAACAGGCCCTTGAAGAGAAAGTGAAAAGGAAGTTGGAAGAGAGAAAGATTGAGACTAAACAGATTGTTGTCGAAGAGATCAGGAAGGATGAAGAGATTCAGAAGAATATAGAAGTGGAAGCAAATATTGCTGATGTGGATACTGATGATGAGGTTAATGAGGCAGAGGAATATGAAACTTGGAAGACCAGAGAGATTGCAAGGATCAAGGGGGATAGGGAGGACCGGGAGGCAATGTTGAAGGAGAAGGAAGAGATTGAGAGGGTGAGGAACATGACTGAGGAGGAGAGAAGGGAGTGGGAGAGGAAGAATCCAAAGCCTGCTTCCCAACCCAAGCAGAAATGGAAGTTCATGCAGAAGTATTATCACAAGGGTGCTTTCTACCAGTCTGCTCCTGATGATCGTGCTGCAACTGCTAGCTCGGATCAAGTCTATACTCGTGATTTTTCTGCTCCGACTGGGGAGGATAAGATGGATAAAACAATATTGCCCAAGGTCATGCAAGTCAAGCACTTCGGTCGTAGTGGGAGGACTAAATGGACCCATCTTGTCAATGAAGATACCACTGATTGGAACAATCCGTATGTTAACTTGCCTCCTTTTTGGGCTTTTAGTTTCCTAATTTTCACTTATTTGAATTATCAGTTTTGTTTAGTATTCTTTGCATCAATTTTCTAGGCATATGTTTTTAGTGCTCTGTTGCTATGCTTTTCTATCTTCACTTGTCTTTGTACATTGCTTTTGATGCTCTTAATGCCTAATGTATTCCATTATGTTATTCATATATGAAACTATTGGGGGGGGGGGGGGGAATGTTATTTGATATAAGATGGTCAACCCTATTCCAAGTTGTGTACAGTTGAGAGACAAGAAAGAGAGAATGATTTGGCTTGTCGAATATGATAGAGGCTGCACTTATTTATATTGAGAATGATGGTTACAAATAAGGTATAATGACTAGGGCTGAGTCACGACACAATTACAACTCTTAGCCTACATACAATGAATCTAGACATAGTTATCCTAAACACTCCCCCTCAAGTTGGTGCATAGATATTCCGCATGCCCAACTTGAATAAAATAGGATGGAATGACTTCGACGTCAAACCCTTGGTGAAAACATCAGCCAATTGATTTTCAGTGGTGACAAAAGGTATGCATATTAGGCCTTCTTCAAGTTTCTCCTTAATAAAATTGCAATCTAGCTCAATATGTTTAGTTCAATCATGTTGAACTAGGTTATGGGCAATGCTGATTGCAGCCTTGTTGTCACAGTAAAAGCTTCATAGGGTCTTTAGAAGTAACACTCAGATCTTTGTGAAGGATCTTTAACCAGAGTAGTTCACAAACTCCTTGTGCCATGGCTCGTTATTCAGCTTCTGCACTTGACATGGATACAATAGACTGTTTATTGCTATGCGATGTAACCAAATTTCCTCCTAAGAAGGTATATAATACAGAGGTGGAATGCCAATCATCTATGGACCTTGCCCTGTCAGCGTCAGTGAAGGATTCTAACTTCAAGTTGTTGTTATTAGAGAATAGAAGACCTTTCCCTGGAGAAGACTTTAAGTATTGAAGGATCCGGTATATAGCTTCAAGGTGAGGAGCTTTTGGGTTATAAAGAAATCTGCTAACAATTCCTACAGCATAGGCAAAATCTAGTCTAGTGTGAGATAGGTATATCAGTCTACCTACAAGACACTGATATCGTTTCTTATCAACCGGGTTACCTCCTATGCAGCTAAGATGATGATTTATCTCAATAGGAGAATCAGCAAGCTTGCATCCTAACGTACCTGTTTCTTCGAGAAGGTCTATGACATACTTCCTTTGGGAAATGAAAATGTCTTTTGTAAAGCGGGCAACTTCAATCTCTAAGAAGTATCTGAGTTGTCCAAGATCTTTAGTTTTAAATTCTGTTGCCAATTGAGTCTTCAATGAGGAGATCTCTGCATCATCATTGCCCGTTATGACTATATCATCTACATAAAAAATAAAGGCAATGATCTTTTCCTTATGCTTGACAAACAAGATATGGTCAGCCTGGCTCTGTCTGTACCCAAACTTCAGCATAGCCTTTTGGAAACGGTCAAACCAAGCCCGAGGAAACTGCTTGAGGCCATAAAGAGATTTTCGGAGTCTACATACTTTACCAGCTGTGGAGTCTGAACTAAAACTAGGTGGGGTGCCCATATAGACTTCTTCTACATCCCCATTTAGAAAGGCATTTTTGACATCTAGTTGCTGAAGGTTCGATCCGAGATTTGAAGCAAAAGATAATATTTCTCGAATAGAGTTCATTTTGGCAGTAGGAGCAAAGTTATTTTGGTAGTCAATACCAAAAGTTTGTGTAAATCCCTTGGCTACCAATTTGGCCTTGTACCTTTTAATAGTACCATTTGCCTTTTGTTTGATGGTAAAAACCCTTTTGCATCTTACTGGTTTTTTTTCCCATCAGGACAAGGAACTAGCTCCCAAGTATCATTCTTTTTCAAGGCATACATTTCTTCTACCATAAATTCTTTCCATTTCGGGTCTGTGATAGCTTCTTTCCAGCCCTGCGGAATAGATACAGAGGATAACAAGGAAACAAAGGCATGATAGGAAGGTGATAATGACTTGTAGGACACAAAATTGGAAATAGAGTGTAAGGTACATGATTTGACACCTTTCCAAACAGCAATGGGAAGGTCAGTATCAGAAGGAGGAGAGGAAGTATTACCTAGAGAGGGACTATTACCTTGTGGTGGATCTAGCTCAGATAGCGTAGATAGAGATGGTAAAATAGGGGCAGGCTGCTTCTCTTTCCTTTGAGGGTAAGTGATGATGTCCTTGTTACTTGGAGTAGGCCTCTCCCCCTGAAGACGAACAATATCAATCACAAGAGAGGTAGAAGGAATCTATTCCTCCATTTGATGCTCCCCTTGAAGAGATGATTGATAATAGGGTCTGGTCTCATGAAAAGTGACATCCATGGTAATGAAAAGCTTTCGAGTGGAGGGATAATAGCACTGGTACCCCTTTTGGGAGGTGGAGTACCCTAAGAAGATGCATCGAAATGCTTGGGGATCTAACTTGGAACCAGAAGGGGAAGACTTGTGCACAAAACAGACACAACCAAGTACCTTGGGAGGAAAGTGAGAGGCAAGGGAAGGATCCAGAAGTTGGCTAACCAGAGTTTTGAAGTGGAGGACACTAAATGGAACTTGATTTATAAGAAAGGCAGCAATAAGAATTGCATCGCCCCAATAAAATTTAGTGACATTATTAGTAAACATCAATGCTCGAGTAACATTGAGAAGGTGGCGATTTTTTCGCTCTGGGTTTCCATTCTGTTCAGGAGTCCGAACATAGGAAGTTTGAGAAAAATGCCATGAGAGTCAAGCTACTGAAGGGAGAATCCATTAATGTATTTAGTGCCATTGTCACTAGGCAAGACTTGAACTTTGGCATTAAACACATTCTGAATTATCAATAAAGGTAATAAACCATTTAAACCCATCCCTAACAACAACATTAGAGGGACCCCATAAATCTGAATGTATAATAGAAAAGAGAATCAGATTTTTATTGTCACTAGGAAAATAAGAAGACCTGGTATGTTTGGCAAATTCACAAACATCACAACGTAAATCATCCAAAGAATAATGTTTTAACAAATGAAGGAAATAAATGACACAAAACATGATAAGATGGATGTCCAAGACGACGATGCCACTGCTAGAGTTGAGTAAGAGCTCTCTGCCCAGGTAAAAGTATTAGCGCAAACCGTCGGAGAGGAAGGTGGAGAGCCTTGATCCAAGTAGTAGAGGCCATCCTGTACAGTCGTACTTTACCATATCTAATCATTGCCCCCATTGCTAAATCCTGAAAAACACAGTGAGTAGAATAAAGTTAACACTACTATTAAGTTCAATAGTGAGACGAGAAATGGAAAGAAAATGGGCACATAAAGTTGGGACCTGAGGACAAAGGATAAAGCTATGGTAGGAGAACAGGTAATAGTGCCTTAACCAGAAATAGAAGAAAGGGAGCCATTAGCAACCCGGACCTTGTCCTTACTAGAACAAGGAAGATAGGTATGAAAAAGATCTGAAGTGGTGATCATGTGGTCTGGATGCCCCAAAATCAAGGAGCCAAGATGGGCTAGACTCAGATGAAGCGAGAAATATACTCGACTGGGCTAAATGAGTGGCAAACGGGGTAGAGGAAGCCGTGGTAGAAGATGCAGGACCAAGCTGAGTCAACATATGCTGGAGGTAGCTCATAAATTGTTCGGCAGACAGAGAGGAGGAGCCAATACGAGCCTCAGTAGTCTCGGTCAAATGATCCTGGGGAAGAGTCGAACCAGATTTTCCTCATTTCCCACCCCCTTTAGGACGGCCATGGAGTTTCCAACAGGTCTCCCGAGTGTAACGAGCAAGGTTTAAAGTATCCTTCCGTATCCTCGGATACTAACCGATACATATCTTATATTTAAGGTATCGATACGATACCTAAAAAAATTGGTATAAGAACATATAAGAAACCTCATCCTTTATATATAATCAATTGAATGCACTTGTCTTGTCGTACTTTGTTCTCCTTTTATACATTACATATTTTACATCTTACTTATTTGTAGTGTTTTATACTTCAAACTGTATTTTGCATATATCCTAAGCATTTCCATATGTTTCTTGATCATTTCCTACGTATCTAGCGTATCTTGCATCTCTCCGATACGATACCCGATACCGATTAATGTAGTCCTAGATAGACAAGGGGTCTACCAGGAGCCATGTAAAACAGGATCTACTAAGCTACTAGTCTGGAGGGGCTGATTTGGTGAAATTTGTCAAGACTAGGGTTAGGATTGGGGAATTGGGGTTGATTCTTATGTAGTAAAGCAGGGCAGGTGTAGGGGAGGCTAATAAACCAGATTTGGAAGGATTTGAATAAGAAATTAAAAATCAGAAAATTAGGGTTTCGGATTTTAGGTTTTAAGGAAGAAGAAGATGAAAATTTTAGGGCTTTTAATGAAGGGTTTGATCCAATGTTTGGATCGAGTTTCCCAAAGGCTGAGAACAGCACTCGACCTAGGTTGGGTGATGTTTGGGTGGTTGGAAATGGCTGAGTGGACATCTAGGGTTTTGGAGTTTTTTTTAGGTTGGGGGAGTATAGGATTTGATGGTGGGATGGGGCTGGGGTTACCATCAAGTGTAAGGGAGATGATGAGAAGGCTGTGGTTGAAATATTAGAGGGATTTGATGATGGAAATGGTTCAGCTGGGATTTTAGAATTTCAGCAGCTTGAGGGAGAAGGTAGTTTTAGGGTTTGGCAAGAGGGAAGAGGCTGAGAGTTGGATCGAGTGTAGGGAATGATGGGAAGGGGCTGTGGTTGAAAGATGAAAGGATTCTGATGGTGGAATGGGTCTAAACAGATTTAGGTTCAGGCTGGAAGGTTTAAAAGAAGAACTTAATTGCAGAAAACTAAAAAGAACACTTACTAGATATGAAGAACCTCCAAGACAGCAGCTTGAAGATGATCTTGAGCAAGACCTCCCGATCTAAACAGATGCAAAGAGTCAATCGGAGTCCACCTATTCCTTCACTTTGAGATCCACAAGGCCTCCTTGAAGTTACTCTCAAGGAACACTCACAAAGGGAGCTAACTGCAGCAAGGCTGAAACAGATTTTTAACAACAACAACAGTGGGGAGCCTCCCACGATTCTCTTAACTATTAATAAGATGGCCAAAGGCCCAAACCCTAATACAAGCTAAAATGATCCTCTAAGGATCAATAGAAATACAAGATCCTCTAAGGATCAATAGAAATAGAAAACACTCTGAGGACCAATAGGAATGATTCACTTAAATTGAACCAAGGTTGAACCTGGTTCAATTTAAGTTTCACAAAATAGTACTTGGTTCATTTAGGTTTACAATAAAAACAAATAAGACTAAGGCTCCTCAATACAATCAGCCCTAAGCTTAGGGCTGTCCCTTATTCTTAAGGATGCTTGGACCTGCATCAGCTCTCCCCGGCTTAAAATCATTCATCTCCGATGAATGGGAGTCATCATTGGAGTGAATCCACGTGTTGTCCTTGCTTGAGGGAACTCGCCCTCGAACTTTGTAGTGATGGGGAGGAATCAACATGTGATTAACAGCTTTAGCACTTCCCGGACAGAATTCTGGTGAGGCAGGAACATTAGGGATAAAGTCATCAAGGCGTGGAGCTTTCTCTTCGAAGAACCAAGGAGGCATAACAAACTCTATGTGTTCAACCTCCATAGAGTCTTCAGTGTTAGTAGCCTTTTCATTGAGCTCCACCTCTTTACCTTCTACTGTATCAGCCATCAATACTTGAGTAAGAACATGAATACCTCTGTTATTGTCACCCAACTCTTCAAAATAACCAGCTACTTCATCATCATCGGATGGTGGATAAGCATGTAAGCCCTGTTTATCATCAGAGGTTGTCTCTTCTTTGTCAGCCACATTAACCTGCCTATGCTATTGTGGGCAGTCCTTGGCATGGTGGCCAATCTCATTGCAGAGATAACACCTCCGGGGTTCATTACTAATCATAGGGCCTTTACCGTTGTTATCAACACGTGGGAAAGCTATAGGACGAGAAGTATTGTCAGTACAGAAATCTGATCGTGTAGGACCAGCAGTTGAGTTGGTAGACTTGGATGCTGGAAAAGATGCTTTGGTGTCTTCAGTGGAGGAACTAAACCTTCTATTTCCAGCCAATAACTCTTCGTCCTTCATTGCTTTCTCAAAACAGTCCCTGACATCTCTGATATCAGCTACACCGATAGCCCTAATAATATCAGCTCTCAATCCCAGTCGAAACCGAGATAGCATCTGTGTAGTACTCTCTTTAGTGCCAGTACAAGAAGAAAGAGCATCGAACTTCTGCTTGTACTCAGATGAAGTCAATGTTCCTTGTCGTAGGGAGTTGAATTGATCTTGTAACTGTGCTCTGTAGTGCCTGGGCAAGCATTTCTCCCTCAGATCATATCTCATATGCTCCCATGTAGTGGGTGCATGGCCTTCAAGTTCCATGTCTCTCTCTGCAGTTCTCCACCACTCTCGGGCAGGGCCAACCAGCTTGGTACGTGCCAATTTCATCTTTCTGTCTTCTGGCAAGGCATACCAATCAAAGTAATCATCAAGGGTAGCAATCCAGTCATAGAATACTTGAGGATCATGGTTCCCATCGAACTCCTTCAGTTCAAGCTTCACCTTCTGTGTGTCATGCCTTCGATTAGGAACTTCATTTATGGTGAAGTATGATCTCAAGTACTTTTCAAAATTAGGCCTTCTAGGCTCTTCTCTAATTCTGTCCCTGTTTTCTCTAGGCCCATCTCTGTTATACCTGCGCCTACCTCTGTGATCTCTGAAATCCGTATGCTCTCTGGACTGATCTCTGTAATTTCCATTTCTGCCCAGGGTCCTTTGCACTTCTGAATGGGCTTGAAATTTGTCCTCTTCAAGTGGAATGCTGCTGTCCCTACTAGGGGTAACCCTCTGCTCTTCAAGAGGATGGTTGCTGTCCCTACTAGGGATAACCCTCTGCTCTTCTAATCGAGTCACCTTTTCATTCAAATGTTGGACCATCTCCAATATAGCAGCCATAGGATCAGGTGGGGGTGGTAGTGTTGGATCCACAATTGTGTTGCCATTTCCATCCATTGCTCTGATACTAATTAATGCAGTCCTAGATAGACAAGGGGTCTACCAGGAGCCATGTAAAACAGGATCTACTAAGCTACTAGTCTGGAGGGGCTGATTTGGTGAAATTTGTCAAGACTAGGGTTAGGATTGGGGAATTGGGGTTGATTCTTATGTAGTAAAGCAGGGCAGGTGTAGCGGAGGCTAATAAACCAGATTTGGAATGATTTGAATAAGAAATTAAAAATCAGAAAATTAGGGTTTCGGATTTTAGGTTTTGGGGAAGAAGAAGATGAAGATTTTAGGGCTTTTACTGAAGGGTTTGATCCAAGGTTTAGATCGAGTTTCCCAAAGGCTGAGAACAGCACTCGACCAAGGCTGGGTCATGTTTGGGTGGTTGGAAATGGCTGAGTGGAAATCTAGGGTTTTGGAGTTTTTTTTAGGTTGGGGGAGTTTAGGATTTGATGGAGGGATGGGGCTGGGGTTACCATCGAGTGTAAGGGAAATGTTGAGAAGGCTGTGGTTGAAATATTAGAGGGATTTGATGATGGAAATGGTTCAGCTGGGATTTTAGAATTTCGGCAGCTTGAGGGAGATGGTAGTTTTAGGGTTTGGCAAGAGGGAAGAGGCTGAGAGTTGGATTGAGTGTAGGGAATGATGGGAAGGGGCTGTGGTTGAAAGATGAAAGGATTCTGATGGTGGAATGGGTCTAAACAGATTTAGGTTCAGGCTGGAAGGTTTAAAAGAAGAACTTAATTGCAGAAAACTAAAAAGAACACTTACTAGATATGAAGAACCTCTAAGGCAGCAGCTTGAAGATGATCTTGAGCAAGACCTCCCGATCTGAACAGATGCAAAGAGTCAATCGGAGTCCACCGATTCCTTCACTTTGAGATCCACAAGGCCTCCTTGAAGTTACTCTCAAGGAACACTCACAAAGGGAGCTAACAGCAGCAAGGCTGAAACAGATTTTTAACAACAACAACAGTAGGGAGCTTCCCACGATTCTCTTAGCTATTAATAAGATGGCCAAAGGCCCAAACCCTAAAACAAGCTAAAATGATCCTCTAAGGACCAATAGAAATACAAGATCCTCCAAGGATCAATAGAAATAGAAAACACTCTAAGGACCAATAGGAATGATTCACTTAAATTGAACCAAGGTTGAACCTGGTTCAATTTAAGTTTCACAAAATAGAACTTGGTTCATTTAGGTTTACAATAAAAACAGGAAATAAAATAAGACTAAGGCTCCTCAATACAATCAGCCCTAAGCTTAGGGCTGTTCTTTATTCTTAAGGATGTTTGGACCTGCATCACCGATACTTTAAACCTTGGTGACGAAGACGGCCACAATAGTCGCATTTCATAGGGTAGCAGTATCCACAAATAAAGAGGGTTGTGGAGTAGTAACAAAGGTAGACTGAGTGGGAACAAGAAGAGGCATCGTAACAGAACGGCGACATCCTCATGCTGAATCATATTATAAACCCCAAGAAGTACAGGCAATTCGCTCCTACTCAAGACCTGAATGCGAATTTGACCATATTCTGGGTTGAGACCAGTAAAGAAATCATACACCCATTCCATTTCACTTTCTTTAGCAAACGTGGCTGCATTAGAAGGGCCCGTCATGGCAACGGGGTGATAGAAGTCCAGTTGCTGCCTAATGCAGGAGAATCTTGGACCTGGCCGACCCAACTGGTGCACTACCTTGGACCGACCCAAACCCATTTGCGTATGAACCGGGTCCAATTTGAGTGTTTGGATCCAGTAGGATTTTAGGAAGTTTATTTTATTTGGGAAAGTATTTTTTGATTAAGAGCTTGTATTATAGGGGGGGGAATTAGGGGATGGGGATAAGCCCCAAGGTGGTTTGAACTCATGACCTCTTATTTGAGGAGTTGATCTTTTGCCAACTGAGCTCACCCCTTGGGGTTATTTGGGAAAGTATTATGTACTCTTTTATTTTGGGATAGTTATTAGTGATGTAGATCCCATGACTGACCAGAAGAAGAACCAAGGCCCATCGAACCAGCTTCAGATGGACCAGAACTGGACCAGATCGAGCCAGCCCAGCAGGTCTTCTAGAAGGGCCAAGAAAAGAGAGGCCAAAACACTTTTCATGTTATTGTTCACGTGAACAGTGTCACAGCCCATATTTGCCTTGTGTGGGGATGCTTTTTAGTAGTTCTTGTGGGCCCATCAAGTGGAGAAAGCATCTATCCTAATGCTGCCATACTTTAGTTTCTATTTTCAATTTATATTAGGTAGTTTCTAATTTGGTTATCTTTGCATGTTTAGAAGGCTGAGTTATAAAGCCTTTAGTAGTTTCTATTTTCATTAAGTTTCTAATTTCCATTAGTTGCTAAGTTTGCCAAGTTGCTATTTTTTTTAAGTTTCTAATTTTGTAAGCTAGCCTACTTCATTAAATAGGCAGCCCCTTATTGTAATAGTTAGATAAAATTAATGAATGAAATTTTGAGGCATTCTTGCACTCGATTATGGGAGTAAAACCCCTGTTCAACAGCTGGGATAGTTGTGGGTGAGAGATCCAGGCTGAGAGAGTCATTCCCCTACCCCCCTTCTCTTCTATCTTCTCTTCTATTGCAATCGATCCATGGTGCTGCTGTTTCTCTGTTGATCAATACAAGCGCTGTGAAGAATCCTCCGAAGGCTGCAAACAATTCCCCAAACACTCCAAGTCTGTTGCTGCTGCTGCTGCTGTACCCATCAATTGAAGACCTCTGCTGCTCCTGCGAGTTGTCTCTGTGCTGCAACATCAGAGTGGGATATCTCCACATTCTTTCATCAAAACCTGCAGGATTTTGGAGCATCACCTCACTCCATTACCCCCTCCATTCAATACCCACTTCTACCCCATTCCATTGGCTAGAATCCTCCTTATTCACAAACCTTCTATTTTCATTCCCCCTTCATAACTTCACTTCTGTCCATCAAAATTACATCAAACTTGGCAACTTGCTGCAGATCACCTACTCCACAAGGCCTCCACTCGATCCTCATTGGAGCCCAAACAAAGTGCTGGTTTGTGAGATAACCCTTAACCTTCTATTTTGGTGTTGTTGCCATATCTTCCAATTCAATCATCTAAATCAAGTGAGACTTTCAGCAGTGCTTCTATTCCATACAAGCACCATTCAACCTGAGTTTGTTCCCTTTCCAATGGTTGGTTTGGTTCTTATTTACTAAGTTACTACTGATTTTGTTTCTAATTTGATGTTCTGCTGCAACCTATTATCAATCCTAATGTAGAGTGGTTCTTAATTGAACCCCTTCTACATTAATTAGACACGTAAGGAAATTTCCAATTTGAGTTTTATTGGGTTTCTATTTTAGTTAGCCTAAGTTTTAGTAAGTAATTAGGAGTCTTTATTTTTTGGGGGTTTTATAAATAGATGTGTAACCAACGATTGAAGAGAATAATGAAGAATGAATTGAAGTTTGAGTTTGTGTGTGTGCACTCCTCCTTCCCCTCCCCCTCTTCTTCTTCTTCTACTTCTACTCCTACTTCTTCTTCTCCACAGTTTCTTCTCTCTCCCCCTGCAACTCTGATTTCTTCCAAGCTTCTCTTTTCTCCTTTCCGGCCCCCATTATCTGGTATCAGAGCCGAAGGATCCATCTCCTTCCAGCCCATCAACCTCTCTTATCCCCTACCCCACTGCCCCACTGCAACCTAATTCCACCCCTCCTTTGATTTCCAAAAGAAAAAAAAAAAAGCCTACGTATCACCCTCCATCTTCCATCCCTCTCCTTCGACCACACTGAAACCCCAAACCCACTTTCTCTTTCCCTTCTTTCTTGCTGTAACAGCAAACCAGAATTACAAAAAAAAAAAAAAAAGAACAGAAAACTTTGTTCGACATCCTGTAACCAAATCCCACCGCAGCCTCGATTTCCCTTACCAAAAAACCCAACCCAACACCCCTTCTTGGTTCCACCAGAATTGGGGAAAAAAGAGAGAGAGAGAGAGAGAACAAAAGAACAGAGAGAGCGAGAGACAGAACCAGAAGAAAACAAAAAAAAACAGAAGAGAGAGCAAGAGATAGAGAGTACAGAAATCAGAAAGAAAAAAAGGGGTACGTACCTGGTTCAAGACTTCATCGCAGGTTGACTCCCGGCATCGACGACATCCTTCAAACTGATCTTCTGGTTCGTTTCCATGCCCCCTCCTTCGCATCATAGTTTTTTCCAGTTGATTCGAACATTGTAGCCGCAATATGCGCCGGATTCTCTGCTGGTAGAAGCCAATAGAAACACCCGTTCTTTGTCGTTTCCCCCTGGAGTACATGACTGCCAAGGAGGAGACTGTAACCCATTCTTTTTGTGTTACTTTATTTTTTCCCTAAACTGCCCCTCCAGTTTACCCCTATTCTGTTATTTTCCTTTATATTTTCATTTAGGTCACTTTCCCCATATTACCCCCACTTTAGTCTTTTTAGTTTATTTAGGTCCTTATTTCTTCCAAAAATTTCCCTCCCCCGTCCCCACCCATCATTACACCACACTTCTTTTCTTCTCTTTAAATCCACTACCCCAATGAACTCCAGGAGAATTGATGCAGGAGAATCCTGGACTGGGCCAATCCAACTGGTGCACTACCTTGGACCTACCCAAACCCAGTTGCGTATGAACCGGGTCCAATTTGAGTATTTGGATCTAGTAGGATTTTAGGAAGCTTATTTTATTTGGAAAATTATTATATAAGCTTTTATTTTGGGGTAGTTATTAGACACGTAGGGAAATTTCCAATTTGAGTTTTATTGGGTTTCTATTTTAGTTAGCCTAAGTTTTAGTAAGTAATTAGGAGTCTATTTTTTTGGGTTTTATAAATAGATGTGTAACCAACGATTGAAGAGAATAATTGTCACGCCCCCATCCCAACAAGGGATAAAATACATTATAAGGGGTGACTAGGACAACGCTTGTCATCCTACTAAGCTGCCAGGATCACTGACACAGTGTCCCAACGCACAGTCATAACTAATATTAAAACAATATAATATCAGAGTGCGAAAAGGGAAATATTACATTCCAAATGATCAGTAGTTTTGCGGAAGCGTATAAAATCAATAGTTACAAGATGATCAAAGCCTAGATGATAAATACTGTAGTTAATCCATTTTTCATTACCATCTAATAATGATTAACAAGGGTATAACAGTAAATGTTTTTACATGGGCCTACGCTCTAAAATAAACAAAAGGGGAACAAGTCCCAAGAATTCTCACGGCCCGTAGGCACAATTGTCACAAGGACACCCGTTGCACATGTTCCTCTAACACGCCTTCCGCTCCTCCGTACTCCGCATCATAATCTAAAAATTGTGTACACGAGGGGTTAGCTCTCCACCGAGCCAATGAGGGGATGGGGATGCACAAACACACAATTCACATAGTCCAATGATGCATGCATATGTTAAGTAAATTTTCCACCTAACATCACAACTAAGTCAATGGCATATGCCATCGTGACAACCTGGAGACACCGTGGGTCACTTAACTTATCGCCACAATGAAACCTCAATTGTCACCTGGGACCTACGCCGATCGAAGCCTCCAAGACCACTCCGTGGCACTCGATAACCAATACTACCACGATCGGCCTCTCCCACCTCCACAGTAATCCGGTGATCGATTACCCAACACCTAAACCCCGTGGTAAGGGTCGTAGCATAAGGGTGTAAAATCCTAGCCACGCTACATGCAAGTCCTATCGTCCCGAGAGGTAATCCGGCGCATCAACTTTTCATCCGGTTTAGTGCCCGTTACACAAGACGGCACGGCGCATACAGATTCAACATGACATTCAACATAATTTCTTCATAAATATATATATTATCCGGGGTTTAGACCGCACCCACCTAGCACCGAGACCCATCAAAGTAAAGCATCTCCAATTAACATCATAACATTCATATATAAAAGTATGCAATATGCACAAGCATGTTTAATAATTTATAATGATGACATAATATACAATGCAATAATAATATCAAGCCCAAACAACCAAACCCACTCACAATATGTGTTATGCCCCGATGTTATGAGTTGTCGCCGAAATCAAGTAACACGTCACAAGATGAGAACTTTAAACCTAAATAAAGAGTGAAAATAGGGTTAATTAAGTAAAGGGACGGATCCCCAAAAGGTCTCCCATTAATCATTTAAGTATAAGGTTTCAGAAGTGAAGTGGTTGCAGGTGTGGTTTCATGCCCAAATTCTGCAACCACATGTAAATCCTAGGAAACCCGGGGCCCAGGACGCTTATAGTCAAGGTCGGATGCGAGATGTGGTTTAAAACCGAATCCGAGTGTAAATCCTAGGAAACCAGGGGCCCGGACGCTTTTAGTCAAGGTCGGATGCAGATGTGGTTTCGAAAATCGAATCCGAGTGTAAATCCGAGCCACAGGGGCCTTTTCAGGGAGGTAATTTGGGTGGTTTCTTACAGTCGAAACCACATGTAAATCCTAGCTAACCAGGGGCTTAGGATAGTTTTAGTCAAGGTCGGTTGCGGTGTGGTTTCGTAAAACCGAAACCGAGTGTAAAACCACATACCTGCAGAACCGAAAATTGAAGGGTTTCTCACTAGGGATTCATTTTCCAAGGGGTTTAAAGGTAGGGAGGCTTCAAGAAAGCTTCCTCCTAGGTCCATTAGGGTTCTAAGACCTCACTAGGTCCATGTAATCCCATGGATTTAAGAGAAAACAAAGAGAACCTAAATTAGGACATAATATGGTAGAAACCTTAAATTTCTTAAATGGAAAGAGATTACTTAGGCTTAGGGCTTGTAATGGAGTGAAATAACTCCACCATAGTCTAGGTTTAGAGGTTCCATCGATTCCTTAGGTTCCAAGAGAACCCTAGGTCGAATTTCTCCCATTTCCCAAACCCCAAAACCCAAAATAGAAGAAAAGAGATGGGATTGAATGGCTTACCCACCCCAAGGTAGAAGGCTCCATGTTGAGGCTCCAAGCAGTGATCTTCAAACCTCCAACCAAGATTCTCCACCCTTCTTCCTCCTTTTCTCCTTCCTTCTTTCTTCTTTCCTTCTTTCTTCTTTCTTCTTTCTCCTTTCTCTCCTCTTTCTCTCTTCCACGATTTAGGCTAGATGGGAGAAGAAATGAAAATGAATCCTTCTCCCCCCCCTTTGTCTTATTTATAGAAAATGGGCCTTGGGTCCTTTAAGTTAAATGGGTCAATAGCTAAATGGGTTGACCCATTGGTTTTTAAAAAAAAGAACCCACTTGGGGATGGGTCCAATTGGTTGGGTAAGAAATAGAATAAAACCCATTTTTTTGATCCCACATGTCAAATGGGTTAAGAGTTAAATGGGTGGATCCAAGATGGCTTAATGGGTTGACCCATGGTCTTATTTAGGGTAAAGGAATGGGTTAACCCATCTTTGGGTCAAATAGAGTCAAATGGGCCCTCAAGTTGAATGGGCCTCCTAACTAAATGGGCATGCCCACAGGTTTCAAATAGAAAAGAACCCACTTGGGGATGGGTCCATCCACCATGGGATTATAAGCCCATCACACGCTCCCTTAAATAAGTGGGACCCACAAATGGAATATTCCCAACTCAACTAAAATAGCCCGGGCGGTCCCAATCTTGACCCGCACTTCAAGGGCATCGAGAGAAAGGGTAAATAAATAAACTTAAGGGCTAGAACTTACTATTTTCTTGTCATGGTTTGTCCCCCGTGACCCCGAATAGTTTCCTCCACAGGTAAATCCGCACTGTGGTCAATAATTTTGTAGCTGGGTTTGACCACCAGTGAGAACAGCTCACCAGCATACGTGGCAGTGATAACCACACATCACGGGGAAGAAATAATAATTAATTATGATCCGGGGTGCGGGTGTAACAATAATGAAGAATGAATTGAAGTTTGAGTGTGTATGTGTGCGTGCACTCCTGCTCTCCCCCCCCCCCCCCCCTTTCCCTCTTCTTCTTCTTCTCTACGGTTTCTTCTCTTTCCCCCTGCAACTCTGATTTCTTCCAAGCTTCTATTCCACCCATTACTGCCTTAATGTAGTGAGGGCAGAATAATATGCAAGTACAGACAATTCTTTCTGTGTGGTGTCACGAACCTGGCGACGAAGCTCATAGATTTGAG
Organism: Telopea speciosissima; assembly: GCF_018873765.1. NCBI lineage: Eukaryota > Viridiplantae > Streptophyta > Magnoliopsida > Proteales > Proteaceae > Telopea > Telopea speciosissima. Next base: position 38,788,964 of record NC_057925.1, read on the forward strand.
CATAATTACTGGCCTGACCATTAGTGTGCTTCACTTCATCCCATAACTCCTTGGCTGAATTAAGGAGAACAAACTGGAACTAATGGTAGACTCCATGGAGTTCAATAGGAACGACATGATCAATGCATCATTAGCTAGCCAATTATCCTTAGCCGGAGCTTCAATGGGCATGGGTGTGTCACCAGTAATATACCCCAAAAAATGGTTACCACGAATGGTAAGGGGCAGGCACGTGACCATGTAAGGTATTCAATCTGTTCAATTTTTTGGGTCCTAGCTGTAGATAATGGTGATGGGGAGTAGTAGGGCGACCCAATTCGCTACCCCCAGAACCAAGGGATGTACTAGAATCTTCCGTCATATTGCCAGGCATAAATGCACAATAGGAGAAAAGAAATACCTTACAGCAGATGAAGAAGGCCAATCTTAATAGAACTAAGCAAAAAAGCAACAGGTATGCTCTCAGAGAAGGTGAACAAGGGGCTGTCAGATTCCCAAAAGGCCAACAGGAGGTCAGCGTGGCATGGAGAAAGACCAACAGATGGCTCACGAGATGCGAGGAAGGTCGTGATGACCTAGAGAAGCACAACAGGGTCATGCGGCACTGGCAGGGGCAATTGGAGCCCAGGGAAGCACCGACAGGGGTAGGCAGAGCCCAGGGAACCATTGGCAGAGGCAGAGGAGGCCCTAGGAAGCTTCAGCAGGGGAAGGCGGCACCGTCAGAATGGGAAGAAGCCTTGGGAGGGCCGACGAGGGCAGGCGGTACCCCTAGGGTCGTCAACAAGGGGCGATAACCAGCAGTAGGGCCAAGCGGAGAGGCAGGCAGGCAGGCGGCAAAGGGCTAGGCGGAGGTTGGCGATAGGCTGTAGGGCCAGGCAGGCAGCAATGGGCCAGGTGGAGGTTGGCGGACGGCAGTAGGGCCAGGCGGATGGCAGTAGGGCTTAGGGAGCGCCCTAGGCGAGAAAAACAAGCCGCTGGAGCAGCGGCTGTAGTCCTGGAAAAACTTGTCGGTATCATAATGGTTGGGTGGTTAGGGTTCAGCGATGGTTAGCATGGTCCAACAAGCATTAACACATTTTCAGTCAACCATGCTAAACCATGAGGCTGAAGCCTCGGCGGCGGCGGTGAAAGATTCCCAAAAAGGATTGGGCACTCTAATAACAAGTTGAGAGACAAGAAAGAGAATGATTTGGCTTGTCGAATATTACAGAGGCCCCATTTATTTATATTGAGAATAATGATTACAAATAAGGTATAATGGCTAGGACTGAGTCACGACACAGTCACAGCCCTTAGCCTACATACAATGAATCTAGACATAGTTATACTCAACATGTACCTTGTTTGTTTAATAAATTCCTTACTCTCTAAAGTTCCTGGAAGTGATGCCACCCCTCCCACAAAAAAAAATAAAATTTGCTGTGCTTTGATGGAGATATTTTGTTTGAAGATTTCACTGGGCAGACTATTTCTGTTTCTGCTTTAATTATACAATTTCTGAACATCTACTGTTAGGATTATCAAAGCTGTGCATTTTTATGTTAATTATGTCCACGTAGTTGCTTATTGTTAGGGTGGTTAGTATTAATGAAACGTGCAAAACCTGTTATTGGACCATACTCTACTCAAAATGTTGGTTTGTCATATTTGCGTGAGACCATCTGGTGTGTGTGCTTGTGTGTACATTTGTTTGAGTAGTCACATTAACATTTTGGAATGTGTGTGCATTTGTTGGAGAACATGCTTGAATAGACTATCCATTATTCATTTGGGTACGGATCTCATATTAGATAATCTTTGAAGGGTATGGCAATGATACAACCTCTCTCTCTCTAATTGAAATTCTTCTTTCAGAGATACCTAGTATTGGGCATTTCAGATTAGTAAACTTGATCATTAGAACTCCATGTTTTAGTTTAGGAGATACAAGATGAACCGCATGACCGGACCCTTTAGTTTAATTGTTAAATCAGCTTTTTCAAATTCAGTCCTTCAACCTCTCAATTTATTATAAGTGTTAGGTTACAGTTTGAGTGGTAATTTCTCTGTACATTCCACTGATGATCTGTTTTTTGGCTGTTGATACAGATGGACATATAATGATCCTCTTCGTGCAAAATACAATGCTAAAATGGCGGGGATGAATGCACCAATTGCAAAACCCAAAGGAAGCAAAAAGCTAAAGGAGTGGGAGTCGCGTTGAGTTGCAATAGAGACTTTGCTTTGTAAAATTAGCACTGAGATATTAATCATAGGTGGCTGTTCTTGAAGCCAAGGTCAGTGCTGTTTTAGCTCAGTGTAAAAGGACCAGAGCTTCTAAGAATGTATGTACCACGGCTGTATCTATAAGGATATATCTGCCCTTCATATAAAAGGTGTAGATTTTCCCTCCACTTGTTGGTTGGCTGATCTGTCAGATTGTGACCCTATTTTACAGAATATTTTGGGTCTCATTTTTTACATTTTAAATTTTAGAGATTACCATCCTCATCATCAACTTCTGTGCCTCACAGTTTGATGGCTGGAATGATATCCATTTCTCTATCTTGAAATGCTATTTATTTTGGAGTTGGGGTTATGCTTGATGAACTTGTGGACGTTCCATGATTGTTGAGTATGGTTAAAGTTTTTGCTGTGCAAGGTCGTGTATTTTAGAGTTTGATGACCTTGGACCAGTTTGACCAAATAAAGGACTGATTGTTTCCTTAATGAACTCCTGATTATTCTGATGAGGGGTTTCTGTTTGTTGAATTTGCAGCAGCATGAAGAAGCAAAATAGTTCTAAAGGTGAAACATGGAGGTAAAGATGGCCCCTCCAAATTTAAAATAATTGAAAATGTCTAGGTATCTCTTGCGATGGTCTTCAAATCATAGACTCAGTTTTTGCTGAGTGGATACCTCTCTCCCAATTCATTTTCATATAGTCATAACAGCCTGAGCTGAAGTTGGGCCTTAGCCATTTCAATATTACTTCATAGTGGGCATACTATACTTGATATTTGTTGTATATTCTGTAATATTTTAGTGTGAATGGTTCCCAAGTTGTGTTTTTCTGTGCTATATAAGACTGTTCTCTGCTATCAATGTATATTATTGAATGTCATACTACAAGTCTGCAGTGAAGTTTGTTAGTGGAGTCTGTTGGTTGGAGTCTCACAGGCTTAATTCTCCCAATGCAACCTTTTCTCTCTTTTGGTTTAAACGTAATTGTTTGCGAATGGTTGTGATGCTAATTGTGCACCTTTGCTTGCCAGCAAGAATAGCATGACTAGGACCTTGCTGGATTTTTTTGCCCTTCTTTTTAGGCTTCCAAGTTAGTAATATTGTGTAAACTGAGATTCTTCCCTTTACGTACATGGTTTAAACCATTTCTTTCTTCCTTGTTTTTTTCACCCCATACATGAACCAATATACTGATCTTAGTGATATCCTCTAGGCTGTCATTCTCAATTGTTCTCGGTCTCATAAGCCCCTGAGAAACTCACCCACCCACCCGTGCACGCATGCATGTACAGTACACACACACAGCTTAGTTTGTATCTATCAAATTGTTTGTTAATTCTGTAAGTAGTAATAAATGATGGATATTATCTATTGAGATACGTGAGATGACTCCTTTTGTTAGAGTTTATGTAGGGTTCTACTTGGATAACTGGGTTTGGGAATATAAATTTGTTGGTGTCCAATGGCTGTTTGCTGTGTTCAATGGACTTTGCTCATTTAGGGAGGCATGACATGAGTACCTGAACAGGTCAGCTTTTCTGTGTCGCATTATTTGGTGAGTACCTGAACAGTCAGTGTTTCCCTTTTACTTTAAGACAGTTGCTATTAGTTTCCTTTTGCTGCCTCTGTTGATTAGAGAATGGAATTGGTTGTGGGATGGAATGGATGCAAATGAATTTTACAGTAATAAGCTGCAGGTAGGGGCATTACTAACAGACATCTTTTAAGCATGCGAAATGGTGAGCCAATGCTTCTAACCTTGAGCATGCAGATCAAGTGGTTTACCTTCTTGAATCTTGGAGTTCAAAACAGTGTAAGGAGCACCATTACTAAGATGAGTTCAAATTTGCTTTGGTATTGTTCTTCCAGGTTTCTAATGAATTCTTGCTTCCATCTGATTTATAACTGTTGAGTAGGGGAAGGATTTATGTTTGGGATGGGGTAAATGTTATCAATTGTTGATAGATCCTATGCACACGGTCAATGTTTCCACAAGATGGCAGGTAACCATCCGGAGCACCTGAAACATTGCGTACTGTTTGTTCCGACTGTTTCTAGTAGCAGAGTAAGTGCTGATGGGGAATTTTATGGGTTTAACAAGTAATACTAGGAGAGGGCATTAGATACCCGGTGGCCGTGGCTCAGAGAACCCTTGCCCAACAACAACTAGAAGCTCAGCCTTATCCCAACTTAACGGGGTCGGCTACATAGATCCAAATAAACAAAGTAAGGAAAATTGAGTACCAAAAAAGGGGAATAAAAGATGGGAAAGAGAAGAAAAAGCAAAAAATGGAAATAGATAGAAAAATGAAAGATACAATGTGACAGATGAAATATAGTAAGAGGAAAGAGGTATAACCCAGCACGTTAGGAGAATCTCAACTAAATGAGATCTGGAACATGGATCCTAGCCCTCCAATAGGCTCTATGTCATATTTAGTATAAAACCTAGACTATGCATGTCCTACTAAAAAAAAAAAAAAAAAGACTGCATGTCTTTCCTCACCACTTCTCTTATGGTCATTTTAGGCTTGCCACTAGTTCTTTTTCCTCCTTCGATCAAAATCATATCACTTCTCCTTAGTGAGGCGTTTCTAGGCCTCTGTTGAATATGACCATACCACCTTAAACGATTATCTCGGAGCTTATCATTGATCGGGGTGACTCTAACATCTGCTTTAATACGTTCATTTCATACTTTATCCTTTCTTGTTTTTTCAATTTAACTTGTGACTCAATGGTTTGCACTTCTTTCCAGGCGTTTCGGGATCTTCCACAAGACCTTGCCTTAATTATTCGGGAGGATAAAGCTGAGTTACTAGCTTTTCGTACTTAATTGTATTTTTCTTTTTAGGGTTTGGGTTTTAGGTTTTCCTTGGTTTTTGTTTAGAGGATTTTTCTTTCCTCGATGGGCTGGGGTAAGGCGGGTTATGTCCCCCATTGTACTCTCTTATTTTGATTTTTAATAAAGCTTAGGGACTCCCCCGAGTCCCAGATAATATTCGAGTAAAAAAAAAAAAAATCTTAACATCCTCATTCGTGCTACACAATGCTTATCAATATGACACTTCTTAACTACCCAACATTCTTCCCCATACATCATAGCTGGTCGTATAGCATTCCTATAGAATTTTCCTTTAAGCTTTAAAGGAATGCGTCGATCACACAGCACTCCAGATGCAGTTTTTCACTTCATCCATCAACTTTAATCCTCTGTGAAACATCATCCTCAATGCCACCTTCTTTACTTATGATTAACCCCAAGTATCTAAAATAGTCACTTTGTGATATCTCTCTTTCTTCAATTCGCACATATTAGTATCCATCATAGTGTGACTAAAATTACACATCATATGCACCGTTTTCGTTCTACTAATCTTAAAGTCTCTTGTTTCCAAGGTTGACATCCAAAGCTCTAACTTAGAGTTAATCCATTCTTTGTCTCATCCAACAAAATGATTTCATCAGCGAAAAACATACACCACAAGACCTCGTCTTGGATGTTCTTGGTTAGATCGTCCATGATAAGCGCAAATTGACAAGGGTTTCTCAGTTAAGAATGTATTATGTGTTTTGAGAATGGGAATGCGCATTCTCATTCTGAGAATGCATACCAAACACAATCTTAATTTCTGAAGTGTGAAGTCAAGATTTGATGATAGACCTAATTATAGACCTTTATCTACTCCATTTCCTGGGTAGGTCCATTTCCCCAAGTTCCTCTAATAGAGGGGAGTGAAAAATAATCACCCTACCCTTGCCCGAACACACTATCCGAGTGGGGTCCACCCCCCTCCATTAGAGGAACTTGGGGAAATGGAGTGGGCGGGAAATGGAACAAATAAAAATACACCTAATTATGTCATGTGGAAGAGTGATGCGGCAAATTTGACTATTAGGTACTTAAAAAGTGATTTGGATTGTCATGTGTAGAATTTCAAACTTAAGTTCAATCATTTACCTTCTCCAGGCATATTCATGACTTATTTTAGCAATTTTTTTTTCAATAAGCTTTACTTTTTCATTGGATTTTCAAAACTTTCTTTGTCAATTGATCAACTTGTATTTTAGCTGATCTTGGGTTTGCCTGTGCATCCGGTTCCAGTCCTATTCACTTATCATGCGATGGATGTGGTATCCAATTAAGCAAAATTTCATCCACAACCCCACCCCACCCAAGGATCTTTATCCCTTCCAGTTTTTTGCCCGGCCTAGTTCCCCAATTCCTCTAACAAAGAGGGGCTGGAATGATCACCCTACCCCTGCCCCAACACTCTGCCCAGGTGGGTCCACCACCCCCTATTAGATGAATTGGAGAATTGGAAGAGATAATTTTCCCACCACCCAACACCCCCCCCCCCCAAAAAATTTTTTTGGTAATGTTTGGCTGAGTCGATCGAACCAATAGTAACTTGATAAGAAACCGTAACCCCCAAAAAAGGATTTCTAATTTATTTCTTTATGTATTTTTACCAAAAAAAATTATTTCTTTATGTATATTTGTAACCCCAAAACTGGATCGGACCAAAACCGATTACAAAACGATAATAAAAACCTGATACAAATCATAGCAAATCGAATTGAAACCAAAACCTTCTTTAACGTTTTGGTTCCGAATTGGTCTAATAATGGACTGAAACTGAACCAACCCCCTCTCTCTCTCTTTGGGTAGGAACTAGGAACTGGGAAAGGTGTTAGCTTTTCCTTTTTTAATTGAGGACAACTACAAAGAATGAAGGGAAAATTACATGATTAGCTACTTTTGGGTTTTCATTTACAAAACTGTCCACCCTACGCTTGAGTTAACAAAAATAGATAAAAAAACATTTAGTTTTACAAAACTAGACAGAACAGTGGCTCTCCTTCCTTCCTCAGTAGTTTTCCTCTGAAAAAATCTCTTTTTTTATCCTCTATTACTTGGGGTAGCAGAGAATGGCGGTGGCTAGGACTGGGGTAGGGTTGCAAGGAACGGAGGATGTTTGGACAAGAAGGCAATGACAGGGATAAAAATATCTAAAAAAGTAAATGTGAGGGAGAGACACTATTTTGTCCAATTTTATGAACCTTAACTTGTTTTTATCTATTTTTGTTAACTCAAACATAAAGTGGACAATTTTATAAATAAAAATCCAAAAATAACTAATCATGTAATTTTTCCAAGAATGAATTTCATCTCAGCCTGGGCAGGAACCAATGGACGACAATGACGTGTGAGGACGCAGGAGACAAACGCGGCAATAGCCAGTGTAACACGGTGAAAAATGAAAAAAAATGGGAAGGGTAGGAGGAAAAGGGTTTCAGTCTCCTACTCCAATTGCAGAGTTATTGTGATAAGACATTTTCACAATTTATTTCAGAAATCGAGATTATAAACTATCCCTTCATTGATTTCCTTCGTAAAAGGAAGTATAGGAACCGTGTCGGTGGTAAATGCACCCCAAATATAAAAAAATATATATATTATCAAAGCTGTCAAAGAAAGAAATTATGTCTACTAATGCCTCTGTACTCTGCATTCCGGTTCCTTAGAGATTATAGGACCACGATCACTCATATTTAATGACATTAACTATATAATAATATAATAATTTAACAAGTTGACTGTATTTTTTTTTTAGAAGTGCAAAGTTCAAACCCCGAATCTTGTTTAGTGACTTTTGTTGTTTTGTACCTTTGCACATGCCTTGTTGCTTTTGTTTTGTGTCACAAATTTCTGCTATCCCCATTAGAAAAAGTTCATGGAAGATGGGTGTCAGTGTCGTCTACTTATCTTTTAGCTTTTCCCTATTAAAAAAAGTTAATGGGAGTATAAACTTTGTATCCTAAGTTCCTAACTCATAATAGTTTGATTCAAATCCTAAAATGAACGGATTCGATTAAGGGTTTCAAGGAGTTGGTTGAACATATCAATTGATTTTGGAAAAAAGATCTTTGTCGTGGAGTATAGCCTACGTCAGCATTTTCATGAGTCTATCTCTCTCTTTTCCATGTGAAAAATATATATCTATCCCTAGGGGTGTCAATGGGTCAGGTTGGGCCGGGCCTACCTAAACTCTGACCCTGACCCTAGAGGCCTTAACCTAAATCCTGACCCTGACCCGATCCTGGCAAGGCCAAGAAACCCTCAACCCTGACCCGACCCTGCCAAGATTTTCCCTAATCTGGCCCGACCCGGCCCGGCCCGACCCTGGCAGGGCCAAGAAAATTCTAGGCCTCAACAAACAGTCTTATTAAACTAAACTCTAAAAAGTGTCGAAAAAAATCTGAAACCTTAACGATCGAGCGGGGGAGCAAAACGCTAGCGATGTGAAAAAAAAGAAAGAGAGGAATAGAGATCAGACGATCCAAAGCCCGTACGGCGGCACTCTGTCGCAGTTTCATCCCTTTCAGAAAGCTAATTAAGCTTCAAAAGCTTCGCAAATCACAAAAAGCTTTCTCCTAAAAGACTAAAAGTTCAATGATATCTGTGGAAATTAATTAACCGCATATCTCGTGCTTCAATCCAGAGTGCGAGGTTCTACCAAAAACAAAGAAAAATCCAGAGTGCGGGCTGCAGGAAGGGAAGGGAAGCCCCGATTCCTTATCCCTTATCCACCTGCAAATTAAGTCTCTTCATGACTACTCCAGGCCTATAAATTGAAATCAACAACAATCATTTAACGACACAGTAGTGCCCTTTTTAGACATAAACTGAAACCAACCTTATTACACCAACAATGGCAGACTATTCTTCCTACAGAAATTTGTTTGTGAGCAAAACCAGAGAAGAAGAGGAAGAAAAAGAGATTACATTCCAGAGGTACAAAGAAATCGTTTCAAGCCTTCCAAAAGAGGAAAGTACAGCATTTGAAAATTTTATCTGCAATTGCCAAGGCTTTTGGTATGCAGATGTACATTGCCAAGGAGTACTTGCAGTGCAAGAGCATTTCAAGGCTCATTCTACCGACATTATCATTGCAAGCAACTCCAAATCAGGTAGTAGGGAAGATCTGAGAATCTGAGATGTGATTATGTGAAGTGCAGGAGTTACCTAGTAGTAGGGAAGGCAAACGACTTCTCCGGCAACGAATCGAGGTTAAGGCGTTAAGCCGATTACTCACTACTTAGGGAAAGAGGAAGAGGAAGGCAACCGCAACGAGCGGCGCCCTAAGTCCCTTAAGCCATTAAGCGTTAGGATGCTTCGATAGGAAATGAAATTGTAAAGAGATTTAGCCATTTAGGGTTTGCCCTTAGGACATTTTTGTCTTTTCCTATTTAATTTGTCTTAGATATATATAGTATTATATACTTATATTAATACAGGGTCGGGCTAGGCTAAGCCCGAGGCCTTATCCCGGACCCGACCCGACCCTGCCAGGGTCAAGCTATTTCTAAACCCTGACCCGCCCTTCGGGCTGAAAAATCAGGGTCGGGTCAGGGTCGGGCTTAGGGCGGGTTCGGGCTGAGCGGGCTTTTTTGACTCCCCTATCTATCCCCTTATTTTAAGGAAGAGAGAGAGACTCATGGGAGTGCTGTTGTAAGCCACACTCCCGGATATAAAACTGCTTCCTTTTTTAATATATATAAATAGGATATTTGAAACCAAACCAAAGGTGTTCGATCTATCAAAATCAAATCGAAGTTGACAATTATCGGTCTAGTTGGTTTCAGTTCATTATCAATTTCTCTGATCTGTCTGGTCAGTTTTAGTCTGTTCTCAATTTCTATTATCGATTTAGTATCATATATTCATACATAAAAGAAAAAAAATATTGAATTTATCTATTTTTGTTGGGTTTTTTCCATTTTTGTCTTAACAGACAGTTTCGATCTCTTAGCAGTTATTAAAAACAAAAAAAACAAATCAATACTAAACCGATAAGAAATTTAGTTAGATTAATTCCATTTAGTCGACAAAAATTACATTGAATTGAAATTTTAACAATTCTTTTCTTCTAAGGTGCTTGCAAGATACAACTCCCTTCCCCCCCTTATAGAGAGTATGATGTTTATGGAAATAAAGATTTCAAATGGAATAATTTAATAGGGTAGCCATTAGCATAGCATTTGAATTAACATGCACTACTTTTGGAACAATCTTTTTTAGAAACTTAACCAAATGTGGCCTTATTGAAATTTTGACCCCAACCAATTTACCATAATTTGTTGCTCCCACAATATACACCTTATTTGTTCTATGAAAACTTTATTATTTCTCAATACTATTTTTATATTCTATATCAAAACAAGCTGAAAAATCTACCTATTTGGTAAGAAAACGCCAAAGATTCTGTGTACTGGTATGCATCATACATGATTTCGCACATAACATTGGATGGGGATAATATAGGTTGAAATGACCAGGATTTTAAAACATTGAATTGATCATTGGCGATTCCAATCTAGATCAGATTGGAATAGGTCCAAATCAATGCTCAAGAATCCTAGAATCAGTCCTTAAATCCAAAAATAAAAAATTTCTAAGGGTTTTGGGTATGAATTGGCCATATCGAATTGGTAGAAATTAGAATTGATCATGATTGATTCATCGATCTAATTCCCGATTCTTAAAACCCTAGAAATGACCAAAACTCACTCTCTTATTTGACGAATGGTTTCGATGACCATGTACGACTGTGCATTACATAGCATTCATGAGAATTCAGACTTAAATTTGAACAATATTTGGGCCCCATTTATTATAACTCCATAAGACATTTATTATAACTCCATAAGACAATAGCCCAACTAACCTTGCCAGAGGCAGAGGTGGATAAGAATCTTCATGAACCAAATTCATAAGACACGCCAAAATGATTTACCGCGTAAAAATGTCAGTGTCGGTCTAAAGATCACACGCTACTAAACAAAATAATCCACCAAAGAAAACACACACGTTCTTGGATTACTCATCATTTATTAATCTAAAAATAGTTGTATTGGCTTGATATTCCGTAATTTCTAGCACCGCAGAGTTTCATAGACTCACAGTCATTCGACTTTGAGCATGTGCGAGTCTCTGCGGCCGTCCTACCATGCGGGTGCGGCTTCCCGCTATTAAACTGACAGCTCATAGCCTTCTGAGAGTACCGCTTCTCTCCCTTCCTCCTTTACTTCCCTCTGCTTACAAAACCCCGTTCTGTGTCTGCAACTCTGTATCCAAGACTCCATTATTGTAAGCTCTTCTCATCACCGACTTGAATCACATTCTTAGCCTTTACCCAATCTAGCTGTGTTCTTTTACTCCCGGGTACACATCTCTGCAACTTCTTCAATGGCGCCGTAGAAGACCTTCCCCTTTCCAGTATATCTGTCGCTCTATTTCAGTGTTTCTATTCGTTCGTTAGGGAGTTCTATTGAAAAGATAAGAAGAGAAGAGTTATGGGAGATAACAGGCTTTCCTGTTCTCTCTTGTTCTTGTTCCTTTTTCTTGCTTCTTGCGTTAATGGCGAAGACCCCTACAGATTCTTCACATGGAATGTGAGTTACGGCGATATCTACCCTCTCGGAGTGAAACAACAGGTATATTTTATTGAAAACTTACTTCACAAAGTTCAGATTTTCATTTGGAGAGTAATTTTTTTGACAAATGAGGAGGTATGGTAACGATGCAGGGGATCTTGATAAACGGCCAGTTTCCAGGGCCTCAGATCGAGTGCGTTACGAATGATAACTTGATTGTCAGTGTCTTCAACAGCTTAAACGAACCGTTCCTCATCTCTTGGTAAGTAAAGTGTTAAATGTTTCTCCGATTCTCCCCCACCTTGCTTCGATCCTTTGTGTTTGGAGTAAACTTTAAGTAATTTCTTTATCTTTCTTGTTTCGTTTTTCGCCTTTTCTAGTTTTCTCGAATCTCCATAGACCAGATCCGTCTGCTACCGTTTATAGAAATGTATTCCGTTTCTTTCGTTGGGTGCAAAGGGGGGGGGGATTTTAAGACTGCCATTAAAGAACAGTGTTTTTTTTCTTCGCTTTCCAGCTCCCAGTAGAATTATTTTTTTCTGAAATTACCAATCTGTAGCATTGGTGGATTTGAAGTTAGATCCGTCGCATTGTTCTTGAAAAGTTGGTATTCGGGGGCATTCTGGTAATCTGTTGCGCCATTGTGCGGGAAATCTACTTTTAAAGTTTTTTACAGAGATTATGAGTTCAGGGATCACGGATCAATTATTCTATGGGAAAAAGGAGACTGTATTGGTTGGCAGATTGGGTAGCTACACACATGCACCCACATGGCTATAATTTTGGTGTCGATCCTGATCAGGAATTGGGAATTAAGAATTGATGGATAGAAGGTAGATCTGGACAAGTTAAGCTTTTTACAGCACAATAGATTACCAGAAAAGACCATTGAAGCTCGTAGCCTTATAGCAGTTGGCATTCCTCTGTTCTATAATCTCACTTCTCAAACAGATCCTGCTGTTTTCAATCTTCACCAATTGTTGGGGGTACGATGTCTTGTATTCTGGGGCTTGGTTTGTGGGTTGATTCTGAAGGGCCGTTAAGAGGTGGTAGGCCTTAAAGCCCCGAGGCCTACGGAGAAAGCCTATATGGGTGTTTTAGTAAAATTCTTGTATAGGGTTTCACTATAAATATGTAGCGAAGGTTCTATAACGAAATCTGAGAGAGGTATGAGGACAAGTGGCTGTAACCCTATTCTCCATTAATAGTGAAACAGAACTCATCTCACCATGGACGTAGGCAATCTTGTCGAACCAAGTAAATCTTTGGGTTCATTGAGTAATTGTTGTTTGCGATTTCCATTCTTTTCTATGTCATGTTAGGATTCATTTTCAACACCAACGAGGTCCAGATCTTTCTCATGGCAAGACGAATTACTTTAATTTATCACTGACTTACCATTGGGAATGAATTTCCAGTTCCATGTGAAATTATTCATTCTACATCAAAGTTAACAGTCTGGTGGATTTTCCTTTTCCCATTTCACTTCACAGTTTCATTTTTCTAATGATACTATTGTCTTATTTCACTCCACTTCACCTCTAGATAAACATGGCCTAATTGATATTAGTTGTTTAAAATAGAATCTAATGATTCTTTCTTGTTATCTATTCTTCACCAGGAATGGTTTGCAACATAGGAGGAACTCATGGCAGGATGGAGTCTCTGGCACCAACTGTCCCATTCCACCCGGGCAAAATTTCACTTACATTCTTCAGGCTAAGGATCAGATTGGCAGCTACTTCTACTTTCCATCACTTGCATTTCACAAGGCTGCTGGAGGGTTTGGTGGCATCAAGATCTTTAGCCGCCCAAGAATTCCTGTTCCTTTTCCTGACCCAGCTGGGGATTACACGATTCTAGCTGGTGATTGGTTCAAGCAGAACTATACAGTAAGTATATGATTGTGTTGTTTAAAACAATAATAAGTTGGGAAATTAATTTGTTGTATGTGGTAAACCTTTTTCCGGGCAATGTTTCAATGCCAGCTTTTGCTTTTGGATTTTGTTTTTTTGTGTGTATGTGTGTATGTGGGTGCGTTTTGTTTATCTAAATGATGATATCGGCTTCATTGTCGCTAACAGGATTTGCAAGGAATCTTAGACAGTGGGCATGATCTTCCCTTTCCTGATGGGCTTCTCATCAATGGCCGTGGTTGGAATGGATACACATTCACGGTTGATCAAGGTAACCATAAATTCATGAAATTTTAAGTTGTTTCAGCCATAAATAACTGATTGGGCTCATAAGACATGTAGTCTCACTGTTCTATACTACCTCTTGGGCAGGTAAGACATACAGGTTCCGGATCTCCAATGTGGGTCTCACCACATCTGTTAACTTCAGGATTCAGGGGCACACGTTGACACTGGTCGAGGTGGAAGGATCTCACACAGTTCAGAACACCTATTCTTCCCTCGATGTCCATCTGGGGCAGTCATACTCTGTCTTGGTTACAGCCGATCAGCCTGCACAGGATTACTACATTGCTGTTTCTACACGGTTCACCAATCCAGTGCTCACAACTACAGCCATTCTCCATTACAGCAACTCAGCTGGAAGTGTTTCTGGTCCTCCCCCTGGTGGCCCAACAACTCAGATTGATTGGTCTCTCAATCAAGCTAGATCTGTCCGGTACTCCCCACATTCCATTGATCAATCAAGTTCTGCTTTTGCTTATGATCAATTTGGGTTTTCTTATTTGTAGTTTCTGTGTCTATTGGAACAGATGGAATCTGACTGCAAGTGGTCCAAGACCTAATCCTCAAGGCTCTTACCACTACGGATTGATCAACACCACTCGTACAATCAGGCTTGCCAACAATGCTCCTGTCATCAATGGCAAGCAAAGATATGCTATCAATAGTGTCTCCTTCATTCCTGCAGATACACCTTTGAAACTAGCAGATTACTACAAAATCTCTGGCGTCTTCAACCTTGGAAGCATTCCCGACAATCCTACTGGTGGCGGTGGCTACCTCCAGACTTCTGTAATGGCTGCGGATTTCAGGTCCTATGTTGAGATTGTGTTTGAGAATTGGGAGGACACTGTACAGTCATGGCACATTGATGGATATTCCTTCTTTGTTGTTGGGTAAACATTTTTTTTGCCACGATAGACTATTTGAATCATACTCCTTGTTCTGGTTATTCTTGATTTCTGAAACTCTCTGAGTTTTTTTTTTGTTTTTTGGATGAACAGGATGGATGGAGGCCAGTGGTCGTCTGCAAGTAGAGACAGTTACAATTTGAGAGACACAGTTGCTCGTTGCACTGTTCAGGTAGGAAACAGAAACTGAACTCCCACCCCCACCAGTGTTATATATTTGGTTGGTCCTAAAGATCATATAAGGCTTGAAAATTGGAAATGGTATAGATTCGTTGAGCGTGCATTCATACCACATAGGCTTGGCTACCTGTAAATGCATCTCAAATTAATGCCACTGAGGACATATGGGCAGCAAAATCATTTTCCTGTGGCTAATTAGAAGGCCAAGGTGCTTGGATGCGTTTTCCGTAATGCTATTAAATCTTATATACATTTAACTCTATATTCTATGGTCCTCTGTTTCAAAACGCATCCAACTTGCTGGTTAATCAGATGGTCGAGTTACCCGGATTGGCTAGCTGCTGAGTTAGTTGAGTTTCCTGGTTTTAAAACAATGCTATGGTCTGATATAATGGGTTCTCTAATTGGAAATGCAGGTGTACCCCAAGTCATGGACTGCAATATACATGGCTTTGGATAATGTGGGAATGTGGAATATAAGGTCGGAGAATTGGGGTCGACAGTACTTGGGCCAGCAGTTTTACCTTCGCGTGTACTCCCCTGCAAATTCATGGAGAGATGAATACCCAATCCCAAAGAATGCTCTTCTTTGTGGTAGAGCAGCTGGTCGTCGAACTCGGCCTCTATGATCAACCAGAACTTGTTTTTCGTCACGAGAGGGTGACGGGTTATTCAGTATTTGGTTCATTAGCAGAAGATGGGCTCTCTACAAGGTGTTCCGGAAGGGCTCAGCTCCTAACAGAGGCATTTATTTTATCAATTTTTTTTTCTCAATTAAAGCATTTATTCTCCAATCTTCTTATCCTTAGGCATTTATTTTGGTTCTTTTCCTATAATTATGGGTTTGGAATGTTAGTTTTCTTTCCATGGTTTGTCTTGTTTCATTTTAAACATGATAAACCCAATTTAGAAGAGAACGTCTAGTTGTTGCTGCATAAAACTACTTTTATACTGTAATTTGGCTAGAACTAGAAGTCATTAAATATATGAACTTTATAATTAATTGCCTGCCGAAGGTCTCTTGAGGCCCATTTGGATGCTGACTCATTGTCCCATTCTAGAAATGTGTGCAAGCTATGCATGGATTTAAGTATCAGTAGAGATGTAAATGGACATTCGAAAATTCGTATTTGATCCGCGTTCATCTTCGTTTAGGAGAATCCAAATCTGTCCGAAACTAATTGGATACGAATATGATAATCCCCGTATTCGATCGATTATTATCGGATTCATTTAACAATCCAACGATAATAAAATATCTAAAATATATCTATGTCCGTTTATCCTTTAAGTTACCTTATTGGATTTTGTATTTTTTTTTTATAATTTTTAAAATTAAGATAATGCGATTCTTTTTCTATATTTTCTATTGGTTTATGTATATTGTTTTATGCAATGTGATACATGGAATCACACATCTATGTGAGAAAATCAAAGACTACGAAGAGTAGAAGAAAAGATGGTTGTTGAACTCTCAAGTCTCAACCCCAACCCTCATCATAAAAACGGTAAAGATGTCAATGGATAGTCGAAAATTCATATTCGATCCATGTTCATATCCAATTAGGAGAATTTGTATTCAAAAAATCATTATCTGGAAACAATCCGAATCTGTCCTAAACCAATAGGATATTTATCCGAATCCGTTTGAATATAAACAGATACGAATATGATAATGTCACTATCTGAACGAATTTGATCCGTTTACATCTCTAGGTATCAGGTATTAAGATCGGATATGGGGATAGTATTAGATGTATTGGACAGTCTTACGCTCAAAGATATTGATACAATAAGGTATTTTAACCATTATACTGTGTCTGTACTAGCACTGATTCGATATCGGCCAGTTATTGATATTGTCAGTTGATACACTGACACGTTTAATAATTGGGTGGTCCCGGTGTGGGGTCTTAGCCCGTTGGGCGCTCGATCGTACCGACCGAATATAGTCTGACCTAGTCCAACCTATTTAAGATTGCTTGAAATTCCAATTTTACCCTGGGATACATTTTCTACTGATTAAGTTGATTGGATGAGTAGTTGAGAGCAGAACTACAAAGATGTTTTTGACAGGACAGATTAGATCAATTGATTATTATTTTTAGGGGTGTTGTTCTCTGTGCCGCAGCACACACTGTGCCCAAGCTCATGGGGGTGGGTGCAATGATCACCTTGCCCCCCTGAGTGGCAGACCAATGTGACTAGGCGCAGTCTGTGCTGCGGCACAGAGAACATTGTCCCTTATTTCTAAGCTTTGGTTTGATTGCCCCATATGTAAATTTTATTGTCGAATCATTGCTATGCAACTGGACAAAAGAAAAAGGCATTATAGGTTGTTCTGGTGATTTTACTTTTGATGCCTTTAAAAAAAAATTTATTGGACCTCGTGTGCTATTTTAAGTGGTGTTCTTTCTTTACACCATAAGAAATATCTAAGAAAGAAACATTGATGATTAAGTTATTCTTTATCGAGAAAGGTTCATTCCGAGTCATAAGAGCAATCTTTTTATTTATTTATTTATTTTTTGAATGATAGATCTTATCTTTTCGTTATGGTAATGCAATGCAAGAAGTAAGAAATCAGGTTGTTTCTGATGATAATTAATGGATAATGAATTGATTAAGATAAATAAATAATGAACATCCTATTAGCTCGGTTAAGGCCCGTTTAAAGATTGTTTAGAATTAAATAGGACCATAGCCCAGTTAAGGCCCGATTGTAGTAGCCTGAGCCTGTCCAGACCCGGCTCGATTAACGAAACGGGTGGTCACAATGTAGGGTTTGAGATTGGTGGAGCCTGGTTAGGTCTGACCAAGACCGATTGGTTAACACCCCTAGTATGATTCATCACTTACTTAGTTCTTTCCTTTGTATGGTTGTATTGGTTGTCTAAATCTCGACTGAAGTTGATTTGCATTTTTCCCCCTCATCGAATTTGATCTAAGCTTACTAGTTCTATAGTGCGAAGGAGTGGGGAGCACATAATGTTGATAGAGGGGGGAGAGGGTAGGTGTGGTAGAATAGAACTTTGGGGCGAAACCCCAATCGCAAACCATACAGTGAAACCAAAACACGATGTAAAAATTCACAAAGAAAAGGTTGGGCGTACCTTGCATCGTTCGTGTGTTGATGGTGAATAATTAATAAAACCTAAACCAAAATCACTATTTTTGTTCCAGGCTGTTCTAGAATTCGGATTTTGCTCAAAACCGCTCCAGAATTGTTCTGGAACGCATTTCTTATTCTGATTCTATTTGGGAATCATTTTTTGTTAAGAATTTTTGTTCTCTAACCTATTTATAACCAATTTTTGCACAATTTCTGTTTTTGTTTATGTCAGAAGCACTATAAGCACTTTTGAATGTGTATTCCTATAAATATGCATGTTTATTCCTATTTCTAAATTTGTTTATGATTAGCATGAGCTTGGGAGCTATTCATGACCAAAAGTAGGTAAAAAAACCATGGCATTTTATGCTTGTGTGCCATGTTTTGGAATACCCTATGATGGATGTATAAATTTGAGGCTTAAATTAAAGTGGATATGTTTATCTTATATAATAAGAGTTTCTGCACATGTTTAACTGTACAGTATATTTTATGGGAAACCATGAAAGGATTGGGTGAAACCCACCAAAGTGGCACATCTGATTCTTTTATGGTTTTATCTTCACAACAATGTTTGTGACATTTTCCCAAAGGTGATGTTATCAAAGTTATAAAAAAAAAAAAAAAAAAAAAAAAAAACATACACAGACATATTGAAAAGGATAGTAACCTAGGAGTTCCTTCTTCCTTCTGTCCAAAGGTGACGGGATTTACGAAAGTCGTTCTTGTCATGGTAAATGCAAATTAATAAGAGGAACAGTGCATCTTAGCCCAAAGGATAGGAATGTAGCATCAATTTTAACTCTTATTTGGTTTTATTTTGTTAGTTGCATTAATTAAGTCATTGACTAGTCTAGTTATTCATGTTTCACATATGAGTTGAGACTTATAGATTCTATCTCAAGCTTCTTTTTGAAGAACAACAATAAATCCAACAGTTTCAAATACATTGAGATCAAATATCTCCTAATAAAAGAAAAGATTAATAAGAAGCATATCGTGGTGCAACACATATGCTTCATGTTTTATATCTGAGTTGAGACTTATAGACTCTATCTCAAACCCTATGATGATGTACTGTGATAATAGGTCAGTTGTCTTCTTTTTAGAAAAAAACAAAAAATCCAACGGTTCCAAACAATGTAAAAAACTCATGAAATTTAGTTAATTTTGAGTATCTCGACCTGTCCGAAACGAAATACCACTTCGATATGAAAAAATACAATGTTTCGATCGAAATTTTGATCATCTCGCAATATTTCGAGCTAATGTACCATCTCGCGAGATATCGAGCTTTAGTTATAAAAATTCCCTTCTATTTATACACCGTCTCGTGATTCTCGGTCAAAATTTCGACCGAGAGCTCACAAGAGTGGTATTTTTCAAGTTTTTGGTGCAATTTGCTCATTTTTCAAGTTGTTGGTGATTTTGGGTTTGTTCTGCAAATCTTCTCACCACATCTACGCCGGAAGCACCTTCTTAGCACATCTGTGAAGCCTTTCCACTATTTCAGGTAAAATCATTTTCTCTAAAATTGTTTTTTTTTTAAAAATACATGATCAATGCATGTTTGTTTGTGATGAAATTAGTATATGTCAGATACTGGGGGCCGATCTACAACCTCACGGTGTCGAAATTTTTTTCTGTATATATATTATTTTTTATTTTTCTGCATCAAATTTTTTATCTTTCTACAACAAAAATCTAAAAAAAATAGGGATTATGTCCATTGAATGCTGATCAATTAAATATATGTTAGACACCATTGACTGATCTACGGCCTCACGGTGTCGAAAATATCTTTCTACAAAAAATTAATTATTTTAATTTTTTAAAATTATGAAAATTAATTAAGATTTCAAGAAAAAAGGAAAAAATAGGGAAAATATAAGGTGTTTGTTTGAAAATTAATGAAAAGTATGAAGTAAATTCTATATGTTTTTGAAGTGTTGCCCATTGCATATCATTTCGGTTTTGTTGTGCTAGGCCAATATTTATTTGAAAAATATTTTAAACATTTGTTTTAAATATGACAAACATATGAGGGTTAGGGGAAAATAGTCAATAGCTATATACTTGTTTTAGTGCTCTCAAACTAAAAGAATTGATGTGCTTCAATGATTAATGAATTGTCTTTTATTATGCAACTATAAATAAGTCAGAATATGGCAGACCGTGATAGACGACAGAGCCAGAGGCAGGGGGAGCAGAACTAGGCCCAGAGGGAGCAGAGACCACCCAGGCGCACTAGGAGTGACATTGCATGGTTGCACAGAGTGCCAATTGATGGGGATAAAAGAAAAACACAATGCAATTACTGTCACCAGAAGTTTTTTTTTGGGGGGGGGGGCCACTAGACTCAAACAACATCTGGCTGAGAATTCTCTTGAAGTGGTCTCATGTCATTTGGTCCCTGTTGAGGTATCTAGGGCCGTCATTGAGTGCATGAAGGGAGGGAGTAAGAAGAAGGCTCAAAGGGAGAGGGTAAGGGTAGACCTTGAGGATGCAGTGAGAAGTACAGCTGGAGGCTACAATGATGTTGCTTATGATGATGATGATGATGGTGATAGTGATGATCCTGTCTATGTTCTGGATGATATAGAGACTGAGCAAGAGGCTAAGGATTGGAGACGGACACAATTGATGAGGAGAGGCACTTATCAAGAGGAGTAAGAGAGATAGAGAGTAGGTGGTAGTGGAGGAGCTGGTACCTCTAGAGCAGGTGCTAGTGGTAGTGGAGGAGCAGGTGGTAGGCAACCTGGGTTGTCTAATCCCTTTAGAAGATCACAGAGTATGAGAGCAGCTCCGCCTCCAACACCTCTAGTAGTACCACCATGAGTTGACCCCGCACTCCAACAAGTACCTGGTGTTTACAAAAAGAAAGGCAACAAGCAACCAAAAATCAAGGGAGCATGAAAAAATCTGAAGGGGATGGTGAAGGAATCTATAGCTAAGTGGATGTTATACGCACCATCCCAGCAAACACTGCACAAGCCCCTTTTATCATATTATGATAGATTCCTGTTAGAAATAAGATTCTAGGCAATCGGTATAAGACTGACAGAATCTGCTTGTATATCAATATATATATATATATATATATATATATATATATATATATATATATATATATATATATGGGAAATTATTAATGTAACAAGGGTCTCTTATTTATCAAAACATAACAAGACACCAACTATCCCTTAAAACTACAACAAGAGATGCAATGAGAATAATTTTATAGGGATAATTAAGTAAAATCACATCCACTGTCAAAAGTTAAAGAAAAAATCGAAGGAAAAACAAGAATTTAAACAAGATTTCGTTTTAAAGGATTAAATCGTCATTAAACACAACCCATCTTCTGCTACCCAACCTCTATCTCTTGTTTCCGGCGGAGCTTGGCCTCCTTGAAGTAGCCGGCGAATTGTGCAAAGAACGCCTTGGCACTTTATGAAGCTCACCATGTCTTCTAAGTTCTAACAATCAGCACTTTTATGGGCTGCCTATCATTTTGCTGAAACATATTCCATCTCATTATTTCCTAAAGATGCCCCTACTATGTCTATTACAAATTTCATCATATTTGTAAGATGGATAAGCTTTTCTAACAAACAATTCACCAGAATCAATATGCCGCATTTTTATTCTTCACTCTACAATAACAATTTAGAATCTGTAACAAAATCCGTTTCTGCTACTGCAATTCAATGGAGTCACCCGGAAAATCCCTCAGCTTTCTCTAAACAGAGGAGCACTGCTGCTTCATTATTTGTATCCATTTTTTTGCAGGAAGAAGGCAATACAATAGAGGATTAGTCAGAACCTAATCTCCACAGCATACAAAAAATCTGGAGAAAATAGAAAGAATAGTAATCAAATGGGTTTGAACCTAAAAAACTGAGCCCTAGGTGCCCAGCAAAAAAAAATTGGATTTATAGTTCTCTAGGACCAAAAGAAGTGAGTTGTGCTACAAAAAGAACACTGTAAGAGTTTATGTTCTTCAACCCTAATTTGATGCATCCAGTAACGGAAATGGAGAATAGGCCCTGGTAAGAAATGGGTTTTTCTGCTCAATACTTGACTTGTAGTCTTCATCAATGAGACAGAGAGAACAAGCTAACTCAAACAATTTTTCATACAGGCCTCATAAAGGGGATTTCCATCCTAGACAATCCATTTCCCTTCCTCGATTTATAGAGAAAAAATATTGTTCCTGCATTTCCCTTTTTCGCTTCAAGTATATTGCCTACTGTTCTTGGTGACCATTCTCTATAGCAGAACCGTCATTTTCTTCTTCCAGACGAGGCCACTTTGCTTTCGGTGAAACCAAAACAGGTTCAACGATCTCTTGAGGTTTCCGAGTATTGTTCTGAGATTCATATCTGACTCAGAGTTCAAATTCCCATTCAAGTATGCTTTGCTGGTGGAGGGTCCGAACCCCTTGTTCTGAAGCCTCAAGCTCCAAATCCTCAGGCTTCCTCTTGTGATCTACAGGAACAGGGCTCACAGCTGTTGCCACCCCTTCTTTCGCCATTGATTTGTTACAGTGATCTCTACCCACTGAATCAAAGACCCTAAACCTAGCTTGGTCCAACAAAATCCCATCTAGAGTTTCGAGAAATACAGAAAATGGTAGAGAAAATGAAACTGAATCCAAGGATGAGAGGAGATTTGCGAGAGGGTTGAGAGAGAGAAAGAGAGGTTATGGGTTCACGGAAATTACAGTGACTCAGTGAGTGATCATGCAAAGGTGAATGCTGGAGGAGGCGGGACATGGACGGAGGGATGCAACGAGTATATTTAGAAATTACATAAATGCCAATTTAAATTTCAATTTACAATATAATCATGAGATTCTGGTAAAAAAATGAAATGTCTAATTTACCCCACTTAATTCATTCTTTTATGTCCCATTCTTCATTGCTTATTGGTCTTTTCACTATTTTGTTATTTTTCCAAATGTAATCTACCCTTGTTACATGAATAACAACCCTATATATATATATATATATATATATATATATATATATATATATATATATATATATATATATATATATATATATATATATATATACCCGAATGAAATATCAAAATAAATACAGAAATAAAACAACTTACAGTACAACGACGACTGTCGTCTTGTTTCTTCCAAAACAGCAAACAGGAACACAAGTGGAGTCGTACAGAGAGTACTTTCCTTAAGGTGTGGAACGCCCCCTATATGTGCAAATCCGGGTTGACCTTGGCGTTCTACCTCCAAGATAAAACCACTTCAATCACAATTGGCAGCACCCAAAAGTGATTACAATACGGAGTACCCAAAGTAATTACTCAGTAATCAGAAAGGAAGAAGAAGAAGAAGAAAGGAAACAAACAGAATGCAGAGAGCACATTGTTTAAAGAGCACAGGAAACACTTGCACGAATTGTATGCTTTGAAGCCCAAAGCCCATTTGCTTTTATAGGCCCACCAGTACCTGTACGTATGGGATGTATCTCTACACACCTGTACATGTACAAACATGTACACTCCCATATACAGACCCCTCTATGTATAGGAATATGTACATACGTATGGGTGCATGTATATGCATGTGCTTATACGTACTACAATGCATGTTGTCGGATAAGGGTGCATGTGCATGTATGTGGGTGCATGTATTTCACCAAAAAGAATACATCATATGAACCCACACCCACACCCACCCCGCCTCGACCTCGACCATGGCCATGGCCTAGCCCGGCACGGTTCGGCCCACGCATGCGTGTGTGAAAAGCACCCCGGACCCCAACCTCATACAAGGGACAAGGGAGACTTCCCTTAGAACCCTATGTCCCTTGTAAGCTACATGAGCTCATATTAGCTCACTTTTCTACTTGTCCCTCAACAATGTGGGACTAAACTTGAAGAGGTACTCAAGCCTTTTCAAGTTTCCTTACAAGGTTACACAGGAGGTCCTTGGTTCAAACCACCATGCACACACATATACAAGTGTTTCCAACAAAATCAAAACAAAGTGGAGGGAAAGGGTTTTTCATATTTGAAACTTATATTTCAAAAAGAACATTTCAAAAAAGGAATGTTTTGAAACTACTTTTTGAAAACA
The DNA here is from genome assembly GCF_018873765.1 of Telopea speciosissima. Lineage (NCBI taxonomy): Eukaryota > Viridiplantae > Streptophyta > Magnoliopsida > Proteales > Proteaceae > Telopea > Telopea speciosissima. The sequence goes on from NC_057925.1 coordinate 38,813,141, forward strand.
CACAAAATCCAATAATTCCATTACTGAGGTTGGCCTAGAGTATAAGGGGCCCACCCCATATGAGATCATGAATGTTTATTTGCCCCAACAAAAGAGAGAGCTTCAAGACTATATCAATAAAATGAGGGGGATGTGGGAGAGCTATGGGGTGACTATCATGTGTGATGGTTGGACTGGTCTTACAAGAAAGTCCATTATCAACTTTATAGTGTATTGTGATGGGAGGCAGTCTTTCTCAAGTATGTGGATGCATCTAAGGAGAAAAAGGACGCAAAGTATATCTACAATCTGTTGAAGGACGAGGTAAATGATGTAGGAGTGGAGAACATTGTCCAAATTGTAACAGACAATGGAAGCAACTACAAGAAGGCCGTTGATAAGTTGATGAATAACAGTAAGTATCAACTGTTTTGGATTCCTTGTGCTGCCTATTGTATAGACCTCATGTTGAAGGATATGAGAAAGATCTAATTAGTATAACATATTGTGGAAAAGGCAAGACAAATGACCAATTTTGTCCACACAACCATGCATTTGCATTAAACCTCTTAAGGGAGAAGTGTGGGGGTGACTTAGTGTAGCCAGGCATAACTAGATTTGCCACCAACTATATTGCACTCAAGAGTATTGAGACCAAGAAGTCTGGACTTAGATCTATGTTTGCTTCTGAAGACTGGTTTGACTGGAATGAGTCCAATACCCAAGGTGATAGGGAAGCACAGACTATCATTGGATCAGATGACTTTTGGTCAAAGCTGTATAAATTGGTAAAATTTTTGGACCAAGTTGTCAAGGTTTTGAATATAGTTGATTCTGCTCTCAAGGGACCAATCATGCCACATTTATATGCTGCCATAGGCCTGATGAATGAAGGTGTTTACAATGCGAATCCACAAGGTAGCAAATATTTTCTCAAAATTATCAAGGAGCGTTGGAAAAATCAACTTATGCATCCATTGCATAAGGCTGATGAGTATTTTTATATGCAATTACATCTTTTAAAGTTAATTTGAAAGATATATTACTAACTATTAAGGCATTGACAAGATATAATGTCAATTTTCAGCATATTACTTGAACCCTAAGTACCAATACAATTATAGGTTTGGGTTGAATAGTAGTCTTATTGAAGTAGTAAAGAAAGTAGTTGCCAAGTTGGAGTAGAACAATAAATTACAAGCAATATACAACACTGAGGTAAGTCTTATAATTCATTTGGAATTACCTCAGTAAATAGTAATGAGTCATTATTAATTTTACATATTTTCCAAATGAGTATAGATGAAGACTTTTAGGGATGCATTGGGGAGTTTTGAAATCGATGCTGCAGAACAAGGTTGGACACACGGTGATGCTGGTACTCATTAGTCATTACTCAATTCAATATCTTATTCTTTAAATTATGTATGTATTAAAACTTTTGAAATGAATATAACATGTTTCTTTTGTTGTAATGCAGTTGAATGGTGGGTGTTGTATAGGGGCTCGACAGAGAATTTAAGGAAAATAGTAATCAAGGTCCTCTCCCAGACATGTTCCACATCTGACTGTGAACGGATTTAGAGTACATTTTCTTTCACCACCCCAAGAGGAGAAACACATTGGGTTCGGAACGTCTATCTGACTTGGTGTATGTGTATTACAATTTGAGGCTAAAAATGGAACACATACGCATAGGATAAGAGGGTATCAAAGAAAATATTGATCTCATCGACATTTTCCAGGTGGAGTCAGATGATGAAGATCCTATTGTGGATTGGATGAGGGACAGAGGTGAGCCAGTGTTACATCAACCTGGAGGTAGGCCTGACCCCATGATAGTCGAACATATAGATGCTGATGTGGATGAGTTCATGGCTAAAGAGGATGAGGTACACGCACAAGACGCGTCACCCATACCATTCTAGCCTACAAGTGGCAATGTTGATGAGGAAGATGATTGGTCTATGTCCTCTGGTAGCGGTGGAAGGACTCAAACTCAGACTCGTAGAGATGATAATGATAATGATGGTGGTGATGGTGATGATGGAGGTAATGATGATCGTGGTGATGGTGGTGGTGGTGAGGCATATGAGGGAATTCGAGAGCGGTATGTGGTAGAAGAGCAACAAGAGCCCGGCTGATTCACCAAAGAAACACAGTTTGATCAGGCCACATAAGATACATATCACAATGCACATGCCCCCACACCAGCCCCACCAACCACCTCAATCTACTTGAGAAAGTGTCGTGGCCAGTCCCATCCTCCTGGTACTAGTAAGCAGGCTGACCTTATGGACATTGATACCTTCTCTGGCTCTGTTGGTGGATTAGGTATTGGCGACAGGGACAACAGATCTAGTGGACATTTCTATGCCCCATTTTTTCAAATAGATAGCAGTCCATCTCCAACACAATCAGAGTATAGTTCATCTCATTCACATCCATCTAGCCAAGGGCAGTTGTCTTGGGGGGGAGCATATATCTTCTCCATCGATTCCTAGTTTTGAGTACGACTCCCACTCACAGGGACGTAGTGGATCATCATTTTTGGATGACATCTTCTGCTAGCCAACCCACCAGTCGTACCCGTACATGCTCTCAGAGGCGTCATATCATAGTGGATCAGTGGGTAGTTCTTCACAGTTTGGTGACCCATATCCTAAGATGGATTACCTTCAGCATGTTGATGATGCAATTTACATGGTAACTGTGGATGACTATACTCGTTTCTTCTCCCAGACTATAACGTGGCATTCATATGTTCTACAGTCAGAGAACAATCACGTCGACTCCATCGGACTATGAGTGGGGTCGATCCAGGACGGCAAATAATTATTATTAGAATATTTGTAAACATTTGAGTCACTTGATGACTACTTGACTTGTATTGGGAATTTGAGATATTGATATCATCTTATTAAGTTGTTATTGACTTATTATACTTAATATTATGACTTAAGGTATGAGTCATTCACTTTATGTTTCTAAGTGAATTTACTTGTTTAAATTACTTATTAATTATTAATTTATTATGTCCTCTAGTACTTAAAAGTCTTAAACAATGTGTATTTGTAATTAACTACATTATACATTAGGATTCGACCGTATACTGCCAATCAATGGTGCAAATCCAAAACACCACTTTGGATGACTATTTTTGCAATTTGAACATTTACATGTGTTTATATAGCCTAAAATAGGGTTTCCATGAAGTTTCAGGCCTTAACTTGGCCTAAAACCCACCGAAATGACCTATCGAAACCATGCAAAAAAAATGCAATATTTTAACCGAAATATTGAAATGAAACGAGTTTTCAAACCTTGGTTCCAAATATATTGAGATCAAATATCTCCTAATAAAAGAAAAGGTTAATAAGAAGCATGTGGTGCAACACATTGTAACTAACAGAATGTTGGCAGTGTAATGGACTACTCAAGTCATTCATTCATTGAAAATGATTACATTATATATGATATTAGAAGGATGAACCAAAACATAATATAGATTAGTTACAAGAGGATAACTGTCCTAACAAACTAGTAATTACTAGGTAACCATACTGGAATTGGAGATAGCTGCACATGAGGCGATGATAATATGTGATGCACTGTATTGAGGTGTATCTCTAACAAGCCCCCTCAAGCTCAATGGGGGTGTGTTGGATATGTATGTCCATCAAACCCGGTTTTTCTGGTTTAGTCTAATTTATTGTTTATTGTACCGTTTATACATTTTGGTTTAATATGATCACATGCGATATAAACTTTTTGAGCAATGCCTGTCTGTAAGTTTACACTTAAAATGGTAGTTACGACTAAGGTTTGGGCCGGGAACCCTTATCATATGGTCGTCGCATTGGGTATGCTTAGACATTTTGATGTCAGGGTACGAGTGCGAATACATAATTTGATGTGTATTGGTGAAGAATCTGCTTGTGTTGATTCCCTCATGTATTACTGTCAGATGTAGGTTTGGGACAAACATGTATCACCGAAACCCAGTACCTGAGAGGGCCTTGTCACTGCAAAATGTAAATGCATTCTTTGGTTCATCAATGACTAAAGTTCAAGAGAACCAAAGCTGGTGTTCTGGGAATGCGTGAACGTTTTGTGAGTGAAAGAGTCACTCAACATGGTTTTTCCACTGCCTGATTAAGGAACTTCAAGGAGAGATTTTCTATGGATGGTCGAATGAGAATCAGGAACTTGTACCATTTTTAAAATGGTTTTACAAAACTTACTTTCACATAAAATGAGTATTTAATGCTTTTTGTGGATTTCGATCACATACACAGACACTCTGATATGGACATGTACCATGGGATGGGGTTTGGCAGTATTGAGATAGATGCCCTATATTCCATAACGATGATGTCGATTAGTGGAGGGTTGATGCATAATAAGTTAATATTATGTAAGGGTATTTTTGGGATTTGCTAATTAATAATTTATTTATTTAATTTTAATAGATGTGATGCAATTATTTAATCATTCATTAATAATTAAATTAATTAATTATTTATATTCCCCTTTAAATTTTGTTTCTACACTAATTAGAAGCCCATCAAGAAAGCCCATTGGATTTCAAGTTAAACTTGAGGAGAGAGAGCCACTTAGACTCTCACAAGGACTGATTAAGGGGGCTCTTTAGAGCCCCACCTATATATATATATATATATATATATATATATATATATATATATATATATAGGGGAGAGGAATCGACCAATCATACTTGGCCGATTCTCACACTCTCCCCCTTAAACCTGAATTTCTCTCTCCTCTCCCTCTACTCTCATCTCTCTTGCTCTCTTTGAGTTCTGAGGTTTTAGGGTTTTGGAAAACCCTGGTTCTTGAAAAGATTAGATTTTTTTGTTGGAGAAGCTTGTTGTTTGACTTGGGGATCTTTAGTTGCATCAAGAAGATTCAATAAGGGTTTTCTTAAAGTACTCATTAGGAGAAGAACCATTATCTGGAAAAGGAGAAATACTTAAGGCTCTCCAGATTAGCGAACCTTGATGTTTTTATTATGCGTCAAGGTTATTATTATTTGATGTTTATAGGATGCCAAAGAACACACGAATCGATCTCTTTTTGCTACGCATTCGGGTATGAGATGGTTTCATTTTTCCATAGGATGGAAATAGATATTCTTTTTCTCTTCTTGTTTTTCCCAAATTCTCATGGGACAAGAAAGAGATAGGTTTGATAAAATTTTTATATCAAACCATAACTCATTTTCATTGGTTTCCCATGGGTAACCACGGAGATGATCCCATGATTACCTAACAAGAACCAACATTGAGCTTGATCTTGAGCAAATTGAATCGATGTCAGCTAAGGCCCTTCATAAAATGTCGGTAACCTAATACAACGTTGATATAAAGCGAACAATTAACTATTTAAATGTAACCATATATCTAACAAACTGAAAATCTATTTCAATGTGTTTGGTGTGTGCGTGAAACATCGGATTCGTTGAGAGATATATAGCTCTAATGTTATCACACGAAATTGTTGGCGTTGACAATAGGGACCGCATCTAAACAAATTCGATAGCGACAGCGGCAACAACACGGTACTCAACCTTTGTTGATGATCGTGATACGGTGCATTGCTTCGGAGAGCACCAAGAAACGAGGTGAGACCCAAGAAAAACATTGTACCTTGTTGTTGAATTTTGGTTAATTGGACACCCAGACCAGTCTGCATTAGAATAGACCGTAAGATAAATGGTAGATGAAGATTGATGAAATAGTCCATTATCAACAATATGCTTAATATAATGTAAAATTCTTTTTACCACTATCCAGTGTGCATCAATGGACTTGTGCATAAATTGTGCAACATGATTTACTACAAATCTTATATTTGGACATGTAACTATAAGGTATTACAACACACCCACAACCTTATGATACTCAGTACCATCAGATAATGGTGTTCTAGTTGTAAAATTTAATGAAGAACCAGCTGGTATTGGAGTTGAAATGGGTTTAGCCCTAATCATATTAGAGCTATTAAGAATATTAGTGATGTACTTTCTTTGAGAGAAAAATAACCCAATAGTAGATTGTGTAACCTCTATCCCAAAGAAATAGCTAAGAACACCAAGTTCCTTTAAGGCAAAATGAGTAGATAAAGCACGCAACAACAAATCATCAACGTAAATGAGAAAGAATATGATAATACCCTCCTTGCGATAAATAAATAAAGACGAGTCTGTCTTGAAACCATTAAACCCATATGAAAGTAAAAACTCACTCAACCAAGTAAACCAAGCACGCGACACTTATTTCAAACCATATAAAGACTTCACTGATGACATACAAAATCAAGCCGAGCAGTGTCAATGAATCTCGACGGTTAGGCCATACAGACAGATTCAGTGAGATTACGGTGTAAAAATGCATTTTGGACATCAAATTGTTCGAAAGACCATTGGTAGGTAACTGTGTAACGCCCCAAAAACCACCAGCAGTTTAGAGACATTAACGGTCCACAAGATTGTTTAGGGACATTAACGATCCACAAGATCGTTTATGTCAAGGAGATATGTGTTGGGGTAAATTCCACACATCACCCATTATGGTTTTGATGATAACAAATAAGTTAGTTGTACTAACCTGTGTTATATTGTATGGAGAGACTTCATAAGAGATGAACATCAAATAAGGGGGAGCATGTAAAAGCTTGATACACTAAGACAAAGATTTCAAAGAATATTTTGAAGTGAAGGACTACTTTCAAGACTTCTATTCAAGCAACTTTTTGAGATACAAGACCTCAAGAACTTATTTATTCTTGTATCTAGTTGTATCATAATTTAAAGTCACAATTGATTTAATGCACACACATGCATGCATTTATTTAGATGGACTTTAGGAGGTTTAAATTAAACCCAATCCATGTGACCAAACCCAATTGGAATCATCCAAGTAAGTTCAATAAAGGACTTACCAAATTTCAGCAGAAATTTGGTGAAAAGGTATACCGGATCAGGTGAATCGGCATACCGGATCACTGTTGCAATCTCAGGAAATTGCCTGCAGTAGCCTTCCAGCCCACATTGGATTGTAATCCAACATACCGGATCATGAACCGGCATACCGGATCATAATCCAACATACCGGATCAATAAAAGGCTATTACAATATGACCGTTATTCTTTTATTGAATAAGAAAATTAGCTGATCCGGCATGCCGGATTGGAATCCAGCATACCGGATTATATATGGTTTTTAAAATCCGATCTTAATTTAGATTCCTAATTAAATTAAGTCATCTAGCTTATAAATACCCACTTGTTTAAGGCTCTAAGCACTATTGCAAAACATAATTAAGAGCCTCCAATACAAGTGACTTTCATGTGAGAATTCAAGCATTCATTCAAAGAACACTCTCTCACAAGCTCCTTCACTTAGCATTAAGCTTCAAAGTTGAAAGGTAGCAAACTCTACTAAGGTTGAGGTAATCCTAATTTTTAGTATTTTTTATTTTATATATTTGTTTGAGTCCTCTTGCTCGGAATCAAGAGTAGTGTTGAGTCATCTTGCTCCCAATCAAGATTTGTACGAGTTTTCTTGCTCATACTCAAGATTTGTTTTAGTGGAATCCTCTCTAAGGTGAGCGGAGTAGACGTAGGCAAGTTTTGGCCTAACCACTATAAATTGTTGTGTTATCTTTATAATTTTAATTCTCTCTTATTGATAACTTTTTTATTTTCGAATAAGTTTTTTTATTCCATTACCTTCATCTATTCACCCCCCTCTAGGTGAATTCACAATATGAACCAGAGTAAAACCAAAACACAAACACATGTCTAAAATATATAGATTAAGACTTCAACTAAAGTAGGATAGTTAAATTAAACTATTACAATTTTTAAATTAAACTTAAAATTTTGAAATAAAGGTTACAATCTCAAAAATTAAATTAAACTCAAACAAATAATAAGTTCTTCTAAAATTGAAAGAAAGTGTAAAGTTTCTAAAAGTAGTTGTCCTCTTCTAATCCAAACGCTTCGTCCTCTTGGACTTCCTCCTCTAATACATCCTCACATCCAGGTTCACATTTCTTACCGTATATGATTTTTCATACTTACCATATATGTTCATATCAATCACTGACTAGGATAATTAATTCATATCAATCATTGACTAGGATAATTGATCATTGTTCTATTCTTTCCTATCTTAGCAGCATTATCATAGAACTAGTTGGGGTAATTGACCCTTGTAAACATTATATTTATGTGATTCTTTACATCAATAGAAGGTACACAAGAATTTTCATTCATTATCTTATCATACGTCTAACAGCATTCATAAAGTTGTTCATCTAAAAAGTGGTGAAGGTAAGCTTAAAAAAAAACTTAGTAAGTAAATCAACAACGACTATACAGGTGTGAAAACATGCACAAGTAATACAAAATGTAAAGACATACAATAATATGTATATATAGATCCAAAAAAAAATAATAATAAAATGATCATAACCATATTTGCTTATCACCACTACCGTAATGAAAAATATATATGACAACAATCAACAAAAAATATATTGAAAGAACGTAAAATAACAAACACATCACTCCCTAATGGACTAGTGTGAACTAGTTACCATACACTGGTCAAGGCATAGCGGCGTACGAACTCCAACTATGATCAACTACAACACCACTGTCCCCTCTCAACATGCATCAAGAGACTAATGGAGAAACTAGTGACCAAACTTGCCCCAGCCCTCCTGGAGAGTTTTTTATCATCTCCCTCTTTCTAGTAGTCCATATAGCTCCAATAAGGGTAAGCCCGTAGCTCAAAAATCCACCGACTTATCCTTACCCCAACACTTTAACTCATGTCGGTAAGGTAACAGAACAGAACATCCATGCTTATACATAAAGTTATACAATAAGTCCAGAACTTAGGGTTTGCAACTCCCTACATTCTAAACACTAAAACGTCTAATCAAGAATTGTAAAAAAAAGAGCGTAGAAAAAAATCGAGTTTCAATATCACGGCATAAAATGCAATACATAAATCAAGAAGATTTGGCAAAAATCTTCACACAAAGTTGTCATCAAGCATCTTCAATTCTAATATAATATAAATCGGTAAATCAAATAAAAAATAGATTTGAATGCATCATCCAAAAATATCATGCATTAAGTTATAATCATGAAGAATCATTCATAGACCTTCATCATACTATCAACAAATAGGCATTGGATTCATTAGTCTATAAACATGACATTATTAAAATTCTGTTCGTACATATGTGAATTAAATCATAAGAAAATCACTATTCCTTGCAAGCAATCATGTATGAATAATTTAATTGAGTAAAAAGCATGAATGAAATATGTTTTTGGCATGATAAATCTCAATCTAAAACTAAATTCTAGATTTAAACAATGTTTTAAAACAAATTTGATATGAAGAGAAAATATCAAGTATAATGGTTAAAGATCTACTCACCTTGTGTGAAGCAACTAGGGTTTCTATAAGTGACCTCAAATCAATGCTTCAATGATGTTGATATATCTATCTCTAATTCAGACTCACTTTAATGGAGTCCTATGATTAAGGCAATGATGAAATCAACATCAATGTATTGCTTAAACTCGGATTTAGGAAACACAGATTTTTGACAGAATGACCTATCTTAAGTAAATCAGTGATATCTCTCTGCTCAGAACTTCGTTTGAGCTAATTCAAGTTGGGTTGTGAAGATAAGAGATGAGGCTACGTTTTATTGTGAAATAATATTTTTCCAATTTGACTCCAAAAAAGGTCAAAATTGGACGACAAATTGTTGGTTCTACACAGTCCTAATTTCCTTCTTCTTCTCTTCCTCTCTATAGTCCCCCAATTTTTCTCTCTCTCTCAAATTTATGATAAAAAGAATGAGGATTGAGATTTAGCTATGGAGATTTAATCCTAACAAGCAAGAAGGTGGGAAGAATCCAATTTTGTCTCTAACTACAACTATTTACTTGTCCTCCAATGAAATATTTTAAAAGGAATCTTGATTGAAAATTTTTAAATTAAATTTTAGATTAGGTAATTTAATTTTATCTAAAATTCATTTTTGTTGGGATTTCATTTTATTAAGACTTTCGTTTTCCATGTTTGAGTTTCCAACCAATTGGAGATTGCCACCTCACCTTTCCTTATCAATCCATAATACTTCCCTAGTTAAAATATATGACCTCCCAAGTTAGAATCGTGGAAGCCCATTCTAAATCCTATAAAAATTATAAAAATAAAATATTTAATTGTTCCTTTAAAGAATAGAACCTTACACCTCTAACAAATTGAATTAAATGTCTAAGCACCTAGGCTAGGTTACTAACTATGAATTATTTTTCAAATCAAATTATATATGTTATAAATAAAACCCTAATTTCTACACTTAGGTAAGGAATAAACTCAAAATGAGGGTGTTACACTAGAGCACACTACTTATCATGCATGCATGTGTGCACCTCCAACTAGTCCAAGTTCTTACACTTCAACTTGCCCCAATCCTGCATTAGGTAAAAGATGAAATTACCCCTAGTCCAAAATCAGGGTATTACAATTCTCCCCCCCTTAACAAAATTTCGTCCTCGAAATTTACATATTTGAATCTCCCCATTATGTCGGGGTATTATAATCCACCCTCCTTAAAGAAATTTCGTCCTCAAAATTTAAATATCTAAATCTCTAAACAATTACGAATACTTGTAACGCATATCATCTCCTTTTTTTCACAAAACCTCTTGAATATCATGATTCCTCTAGAGAATTATCACAAATAAAATGATGCGATTATATAGGACTTGCCCTTTGCGATCCAAAGCAAATAGGTGTTTCCTCGAAATCTGAGTCACTCTCTCTGATTGCCCATCAATTATTGCTCAAGACATTATGTTTAGAAATTTAATCAATTTACTAAATCAGACTCCCATACTTCGGCTTTGATTATACTAAATTTATTGACCAATATAAATAATATTCAACATGGTAACTTGGTTCTTGGTTAAACACTGAGTCACTGAGCTGAACCAAAATCAATCCTACTATTCTTGAACCACTAATGTAATATGCAAACTTGAGCAAATAAATCTTTAAGCTTCCTGGACGTTATTTCTATATCTTTATTTATTCAATCATAGCCTATAACAGAGGACCAAAGTAAACTTCGCTATAACTGAATCACTCACAGTTGAGTTGGACTAACCAATAAATTGACCTATAATTGACTTGGTCCTCAACCATTCGACATTTATCCATATAGAATCACTCAAGCTCAAACTATTCAAGTTCTTTGTGTGAACCAACCAGAATTATAAATCACCTAATCTCGCATACATGCATCCCACAATATAAGTTAAATTATTTTTACCTTAGCATGTTCCACTAATAAGTTTTCTAAAATTTTCAGGGTATCACATCCTCCCCTCCTTTAAAAATATTTCATCCTTGAAATTATGTCTTCCTCAATCTTGAAGGGTCCCAATAGCCTATGGCTTAACTTGTCCTTCATACCAAACAAAATTATTCCCTCAAAAATAATAAACACTGGCATAGTAGGAGGATAATCAATTCATGTCAAATAAGACATCAAAATCCGTCACTTAAAAAAAAAGATCAAATCTGCTGGCATAACTCCACCTTCTATCTATACTTGACAAGATAAAGATACAGTGTCTTCCACAAAAGTTTCCTCAAATGGTAAAGAAAATACATCACTCCCATTCCATAGTTCAAGTCTACTGCAAAATACCAAAGAGTTTCAGTCTATGTTTAATGTCTCTATGCTCAAAATCCTATGTCACTAGTTTCTAAGTTCAGGATGCACTAAAAGTCATCTCCAATAATTCTCATGTGGTTTCATAATCAATGTTCATCCTCAGTTGGTGGTGGTGGAAGATTTCCATCATTGGATCCTGTTCTGGCCAAGTACGAAAGATCAACAACTCAAACTTCAAAATTGCAACTCATTAAAAAAATTCTATTTCCTCCAATTCTGTCCGCCTATAGGAGAAAATAGAAAAATAATACTTATGAAATTTCATATCTGATGCAACAAACTTTCTAAGAAACATAATTTAGATTTTTGAAACATATCCAAAAATCCCCTTAAGAAAGTTTTTCTAACTTAGATTTCTGGTCCCTCTAAAATCAGTGTTCTGTTTCTAGTAGGTTTTGATCAAACCCTGATAAACAATGTGTAAAGTACTCTCCCAGAATTCAACAGATTCCAATATTTTTTTGATAGAAAGTATACTCATTAAGGAGACTACTGTAAAATTTTTAGATTAAAATTACACTTTTAAGTTCCTCTTCTAACACCATCTTCCTCGGACTCCGAAATCTCATAGGTTCTGGTAGGTCCTAGGTTTCACTAATTATTTGACATTTTAATTCTATTCTAAGTTCAATAAAATTTTATAGGCATACTCCCCACATATCCAGGTGTCTCCAGTAAAATTTCAAGCCTAGATTCAATTTTTAAGTGTCTCTAACATGTTTATGCAATTTTGGGTTCCTACACAGTGAATTCTGAAAATTTTCTACTAGTGTTTAACTTTCAAGTTTTAGTGTTTCTAAGTTCTTATGTGTTTGAGTTTAATGTCTTAAGTTCATGTTTCTAGTTCATATATCCTAAGTCAAACCTAGTGTGCTCTGATACCACTCTGTAATGTCCCCAAAAACCGCCCTAGCGGTTCAGGGACATTGACGGTCCACAAGATCGTTTATGTCAAGGAGATATGAATCGGAGTAAAACCAAAACACAAACACATGTCTAAAATATATAGATTAAGACTTCAACTAAAGTAGGGTAGTTAAACTAAACTATTACAATTTTCAAATTAAACTTAAAATTCTGAAATAAAGGTTACAATCTCAAAAATTAAATTAAACTCAAACAAATAATAAGTTCTTCTAAAATTGAAAGAAAGTGTAAAGTTTCTAAAAGTAGTAGTCCTCTTCTAATCCAAACGCTTTGTCCTCTTGGACTTCCTCCTCTAGTACATCCTCACATCCAGGTTCGCATTTCTTACCGTATATGATTTTTCATACTTACCATACATGTTCAGATCAATCACTGACTGGGATAATTAATTCATATCAATCACTGACTAGGATAATCGATCCTTTTTTTATTCTTTTCTATCTTAATAGCATTATCATAGGACTAATTGGGGTAATTGACCCTTGTAAACATTGTATTTATGTGATTCTTTACATCAATAGAAGGTACACAAGAATTTCCATTCATTATCTTACCATACGTTTAACAGCATTCATAAAGTTGTTCATCTGGAAAGTGGTGAGGGTAAGCTTCGGGAAAAGTTTAGCAAGTAAATCCACAACGACTACACAGGTGTGAAAACATGCACAAGTAATACAAAATGTAAAGACATACAATAATATGTATATAGATCCGAAAAAATAAAATAAAATAAAATGATCATAACCATATTTGTTTATCACCACTATCGTAATGAAAAGTATATATGACAACAATCAACAAAAGATATATCGAAAGAACGTAAAATAACAAATACATCACTCCCTAATGGACTAGTGTGAACTAGTTACCATACACTAGTCAAGGCCCTCATGATAGCGGCGTATGAACTCCAGCTATGATCAAGTACAACACCATTGTCCCCTCTCAACATCAAGAAACTAATGGAGAAACTAGTAACCAAACTTGCCCCAACCCTCTTGGAGAGTTTTTTATTATCTCCCTCTTTCTAGTAGTCCATATAGCTCCAATAAGGGTAAGCCCGTAGCTCAAAAATCCTTTGACTTATCCTTATCCCAACACTTTAACCCATATCGATAAGATAACAGAAAAGAACATCTATGCTTATACATAAAGCTATACAATTAGTCCAAAACTTAGGATTTGCAACTCCCTACATTCCAAACACTAAAACGTCTAATCAAGAGTTGTAAAAAAAAAACTTAGAAATAAATTGAGTTTCATCAACATATCACGGCATAGAATGCAATACATAAATTGAGAAGATTTGACAAAAATCTTTGCACAAAGTTGTCATTAAGCATCTTCAATTCTAATATAATATAAATCGATAAATCAAATAAAAATCAGATTTAAATGCATCATCCAAAAATATCATGCATTAGGTTATAATCATGAAGAATCATTCATAAACCTTCATCATACTATCAACAAATAGGCATTGGATTCATTAGTCTATAAACATGATATTATTAAAATTCTGCTCGCACATATATCAATTAAATCATAAGGAAATCACCATTTCTTACAAGCAATCATGTGTGAATAATTTAATTGAGTAAAAAGCATGAATGAAATATGTTTTTGGCATGATAAATCTCAATCTAAAACTAAATTTCAGATTTAAACAATGTTTTAAAACAAATTTTATATGAAGAGAAAATATCAAGTATAATGGTTAAAGATCTACTCACCTTGTGTGAAGCAACTAGGATTTCTATAAGTGACCTCAAATCAATGTTTCAATGATGTTGATATCTCTCTCTCTAATTCAAAATCATTTTAATGGAGCCCTATGATTAAGGCAATGATGAAATCAACATCAATGTATTGCTTAAACTCGGATTTGGAAAACACAGATTTTTGATAGAATGACTTACCTTCAGTAAATTAGTGATAACTCTCTGCTCAAAACTTTGTTTGGGTTGATTCAAGTTGGGTTGTGAAGATAAGAGATGAGGCTACGTTTTATTGTGAAATAAGATTTTCCCAATTCAGCTCCAAAAAGGGTCAAAATTGGATGACAAGTTATTGGTTCTGCACAGTCCAAATTTCCTTCATCTCCTTTCTTCTTCTCTTTTTCTCTATAGTCCCCGAATTTTGTCTCTAACTACATCTATTTACTTGTCATCCAATGAAAATATTTTAAAATGAATCTTAACTGAAGATTTTTAAATTAAATTTTAGATTAGGTAATTTAATTTTAGCTAAAATTCATTTTTTGTTGAGATTTCATTTTATGAAGACTTTCTTTTTGCAAGTTTGAGCTTTCAACCAATTGGAGATTACCACCTCACCTTTCCTAATCAATCCATAATACTTCCCTAACTAAAATCTATGACCTCCCAAGTTAGAATCGTGGAAGCCCATTCTAAGCCCTACAAAATTATAAAAATAAAATATTTAATTGCTCCTCTAAATAATAGAACTTTAGACCTCTAACAAATTGAATTAAATGTCTAAGCACCTAGGCTAGGTTACTAACTGTGAATTATTTTCCAAATCAAATTATATATGTTATAAATAAAACCCTAATTTCTACACTTAGGTAAGGAATAAAATCAAAAAGAGGATGTTACACTAGGACACACTACTTACCATGCATGCATGTGTGCACCTCCAGCTAGTCCAAGTTCTTACACTTCAGCTTGCCCCAATCCTGCATTAGGTAAAAGACCAAATTACTCCTAGTCCAAAATCAGGGTATTACAAACTGCTAGAGAGAGAACTACTCGGATAGATGTTGCTTTCACAATTGGACTAAACGTATCGGTGTAATAAAGGCCAGATTGTTGATGGAAGCCTTGGGCAACTAGACGCGCTTTGTAGCGCTCTACTGTACCATCAGCAGGTCTCTTTACACGAAAAAACCCATTATCAAAGTTTAAAGATTATAATAGCTAAAGTTAAGTATTAACCAAAGTATATGAAGGTTTTTCCAAGTACTAGTTAATATCAAAGTTTACTGTTAAAAGGATATTCTTAAGTATGCTGATTGTAAAACCAAAGAAATGACTTATGTAGAATATTATTTACATTGTTATATCTATCTTAAAACAGTTCATGTTAATAAATAGACTTTTGTTAGAAGGATATTCTTAAGTAGGTTGATTGTAAAACTATAGAAAGGACCTATATGAAATATTATTTCTATGGTTATATCTATCTTAAAGCGGTTCATATTAATAAATAGACTTTTGTTAGAGATGACAGAAAGTTGTATGTCGTATATTGAAGCATATATTCTGTTATTGTTCAACATGAGTATGTTTGTTGACTGTATCAAAGTTTTATGACTGTTGTTTGTGATGTGATTTTATGGTCACGTCTTTCTATGGTGATTTTGTAAAAATAGCCCAAATAGGAGTTGTTGGAATTTTCAATTATGTGGGCTTAATTAATTACAAGAGTTAGTAGTTTAGTGGGAGCCTACATACGTGAACCGGTTTGGTCTGTCATATATAGAGATAGGCCAACTCAACTCACTATGAAACTGAGATTAGGGTTGGGACAATATTATAAATACCAGTCTTGGGTTCCTGTAGCTTCTGTCATATTTTTTTCCTCTTTCTCCCACAAAGATTATTTTTATGGCTGAAAACTTACCAAAACAACAAATAGAGATGGGACAATATATACGTACATCATCCCAATCCTATCATCGACTACTTTTCCCAATTCCTACCTTATCCTATATTTTATTAATTTACAATGGCAACTGTTATAACGACAAAACAACACAAAACCTCATGGAATGGTGGAAGAGATTAAACACGTTGAAAAGGCTCAACGTGGACAGTCTTCTCTAATGGCTGAACCGACAAAACTCGTATTAACTAAATTAAAATGCATCTTAAATGTTTACTATTTTCAATTGTCGTGTTACCGCATTAACATGTGGCACCATTAATTTACCTACAAACAATACATTACAACCCTGAGGAGGAACGAGGAGAAGAAGCATAATTTAAATACATGATCGGACGGAGGAGATGATCGAGGCGTGGCATTTAATACATCCATGGCATGATTGATGCACCCATAATTCATAGAAAGTTATTAGTTTTATTTTTATTGGGAGAGTTTTTAATTGCTTTTAGTATAAATGTTGTCATCCCATAATCACTTATAATTAATGTTGATTAATTATGTTATTTGATTCCCTCCATGATATGTATGTGAGAGTTGATTGCTATCCCTCTTTGATCATAATACATGTATGATATGGATTGGTCTAAGTTAGTAGACATATCCATGGCCTCCTGTTGAAGGTAAATATAGAGGTTGTATGATATGACCCTACATACCCCGACAGGACATTGTCAGGGTTATTATCATATGATCATCTATATTTAGCTCTATCTAGATACATTAGGATATGGATAGTGAGAGAGCACTGCGACAGTGGACCATCTTTCATGATTCTAACTAATGCAATAAGTGTATGCATGACTTGGGTGTATGTCAGTCAACAGGATTTGGATATGACACCCAGGTGGCCAAAAATATTGGAAGCCCATGAGACGGACAGATTAGTCCACACTACCATGGTATGTAATGACTCCCAACAGGGTAAGTTACACATGCAAGGGTTGTAGGTATCCAATTCATTTTTTGGGTTATGAGGAAGACCTAAATTATGAGAGACCATTGATGTGTATGCTCAAATTTTTACTAATGGTTATTAACATGCGTGTGTTTTTACTTGTACATGTGTAGATTATTATTCAATGGCTACCGTTAATTCCAACCTATTGACACTCATTAGCGAATACAAACTAAATGGATAAACTATGTTGATTGGTACCGGAGCATCGAATTGATCCTGACTGTAAAAGGTCTTTATATGGTTCTTGATGAACAAGTTCCTCCTCAATCCAATCCAAATGATTTTGAAGTATATGAGGAGATGCAGGATTTCCTTAAGAGGGACTCCAAGACATCTCTTTATATCCTGGGATCGTTGGAAAAAGCAGTACTGGACTCAGTTAAGGATATACGTACCTCAGGTAGTAAAATAGATAAGCTTGCTGAATTGTTTAATAGGCAGCTGACACATGCACACTCTAATGTAGTGAGTCAGATCCATAACTACAAAAAAATGTTCCAAGGGACTCCAATGATGGACCATGTCATGAAAATGATCAATCTTTTTGAGAAATTGGAATCCATGGGAACCAGGTTTGAACTGCAATACAAGACTGATTTGATCTTGGCATCACTCACTTCTGCCTATGCATCCTTCAAGATGTCCTACAAGATGTCAGATAAGGAACTGGAGCTCACCGAGCTTGCTAATGCACTGGTAGAAGCGAGTCCACCTTGAAAAAGGATAAGGCTGAAGTTCATGCTACTGATGTGAAGTCTCCTTCAAATGGGAAGAAGAAGAAAAAGAAAAATAAGGGTAAGGCCCTGAAACCCAAGGGTGGGAAGTCTGGCAATAAGAAAGCTAAAGGCAAGTGCTTCTATTGCAAGAAGGAGGGTCACTGGAAAAGAAACTGTCATACATTCCTGGCAACTGTGAAAGATAAAATAATCCGTAGTCCTTCTCAGGTACTTGAGGATATTCTTGACAAGTCCAATGCTCTCATCTAGGATTAGATTGGTGACGACTCACAATACCTACTGCATAGCAAATGTTCGGCCTCGTACACAACATAGTGTACATAAGACTCCCTACTGCAAAGGCATAGGGAATCTTCTTCATCTCTTTAATATCTATTCAAGACTGAGGACATTAAGATCTGGAAAGACTGACTGATTGGGCTATAATTTTAGATAGAAATCACTATTTACTTGCTATTTTTATTTGAATATTCATGAAGGATTTGATACTGTTATGTGATTTCTATGATTGCAGGCCTGGAAGGAGAAAAGCATGAATCAGTGATAGAATCGGCCCCCTTAGTCGATTTTGGATGTTTAATAGCAACCAAGGGTCCGCATGTGTGCAAATCGTCATCTCAAGGGCATTATCGTAATTTGACAAAGAGGAAATTTCTCAAGAAAAGTCGATATTGGACTCATTGCATCAGAACAATTAAATGGTTAACATTTAATTCTTGGGTCGAGTCAATTTTTTTATTTTTTATTTTTTGCTAAAGGTGGGTCGAATCAATTCGGTTCAAGGAAGGAGGGATTATGGCCAAAAAATGGATTATGGCAAAGTTGGATTGTGTGAAGAAAGAAAAAAAAATAAAATAAAATAAGATAGATATCTCTCCTTAATTTCTCTTCTCTTACGTAAATCCTCTCTCACACATATCTCTCTCCACAGTTCCACCTCTCGGTCCCACATATTTCTCTCTCCCATATTTGCCTCTCCATATTTCTCTCTCCCATATTTAATTCCTAATCCCCTTCCTTCCATATCCCTCCACAGATTTTATCTTTCTCCTCTACGATTGGAAAAAGATTTTTCTCTCATTCTTTATGTGGAAACTATCAATAGGAAAGGAGGAAAAAGGGGTATTGGAAAGGGAGATAGCAAGCTATAAGGGATTTTGAGAGAAAAAAAGAGGGGGTTCTGGGCTTTGGGCTTTGCTAGTTCATGGTTTTGGGAGAAGAAGGCTTGAAGAAGAAGAAGAAGAAGAAGAGGAAGAGCATCTACCATCGTCACCATCCAGCACCTTCACACACCTGAATCTCCATTGCTACCATCGCTTCTACTCTCTTCTTCCCTCTAATTCTTTGGCTTGTATCCCTAACCCCTCTTTATTTAATTCATATTAAATGAGTAACTAAACTTGCTGCTGTTTTTGGGAAGATGATACTTTAAAGATGATTTAATTATTCATTCTCTTTTCTTATTGATTGCTTGGAAAAGACTTAGGCATCTCATTATGATTTTTGTGTAATCATGTTTATATCTAGTTAGGATAATTTGTTTCTTTGATTCAAGTTAACCTACCAAACAATGGTATTGAATTGATTCATGTGGTCGTATCGATGATACGGTATACCTGAATGTATTGTGCATATCCGAGTTCTTTGAACTTTCGATTCATTGTAGCGATCGGACGATAATTTTGCCAAGATACTTTATACCTAGAAAGGACCCAATTTTCTGTGGTTGTCATGGGGCTTGTAGTCGCCATGAGCCGAATATGAGAGAGATTGAGTGATGAATCTAAATTAAAGTTGATTCAACCTAAAAACAGTATTTTTTCACCATCTTTTATTCGCTTTAGTCAGTTGATAGTGTTAGCTTTAAGTTAATTAATTTGCATTTTTAGTTTCATCTTATACTTGATTTAATTTCGTGCAACTTAGCCTCTGTTCCCCGTAGTTCAATACCCGTACTTTCCACTGTATTAGTGTTTAGTTAGATTTATTTTTTATTGGCTCAACGACACGATCATTGACTCCATGTCGAAAAGCGACACTTCCCTGTTTGGAGTTCTCTATACTAAATTTGGCCAGGACTTTGTCTATATAGGTAATCTGTGACAAGCCTAGCATCCTTTTATGGCAATCTCTTACGAGTTTGATCCCAAGGATATAGTTAGCTTAACCAAGGTCTTTCATCGAGAAAGTTGTGGGCAACCACTATTTCACCGATAAAAGAAACCCTACATCGTTACCCATCAGCAATATGTCATCTAAGTATAAAATAAAAAAACATATGGCACGCCCACTAATCTTCTTGTAAACGCATGGTTCATCCATGTTTTGATGAAAACCAAAAGATTTGATTGATTGATCAAACCTGATGTTCCAGCTCCTGGAAGCCTGCTTCAGTTCATAGATGGACCTCTGCAATTTGCATAATTTTCTTTCTTCCTCCAAGGAAGAGAACCTCTCTGGCTGTGCATGTAAATTTTTTCTTGAAGAAATCCATTTGGAAATGCAGTTTGCACATCCATCTGCCAGATCTCGTAATCAAAGTATGCGGCGATTGCCAATAAAATCCTGATGGACTTCATCATCACCACTGGTGAAAAGGTTTCCTCATAATCTATACCCTCTTTTTGGGTGTAGCCCTTTGCCACCAGTTTCACTTTGAATCTTTCGACCTTTTCATCTGTGCCCTTCTTCCTCTTGAAGATCCATGTACATCCAATCGGCTTAACGCCAAGTGGTGGATCGACTAAAGTCCAGACCTTGTTGGAGTGCATCGAATCGATTTCAGAGCGCATTGCCTCTAGCCACCTAGTGGTATCAACATCCTTAAGAGCCTCAAAGTATGTTATCAGATCATCATCTGATTCAACCGACACCATGTGAAACTTTTCCACTGTTTCCTCTTCTTCGGTGAGAAGAGTAAACCTAGTGGGTGGTCTAATAGTCCTCCCACTACGTCGAGTTTCTTGAATATATTGATTGGTCTCACTTCCCTCATGATCTGATCATAAGGACTTGATGCATTTATCGAGCTGTCTTTTGACCTCGGCTTGGAATTCTTTGAATTTATCAAAGGCCTCCGATTTTCTACGCATCAAGTAGATGTAACCATATCTAAAGTAGTCATCGATGAATGTTATGAAATACTCAAATCCATACCATGCTTGTATATTTATGGGTCCACACACATCAGTATGTATCAACTCTAACAAATCTGTGGCTCTAGTACCTTTATTGCTAAAGGGTTTATTGGTCATCTTGCCCTGAAGGCATGACTCACAAGTAGGGAATGGTTCCACTCTCAGACTCTCTAAAGGCCCATCCCTTACCAATCTACTGATTCAGTCCAAATTAATGTAACCTAATCTAGATGTCATAGATTTGTTGAGTTCACTGAAGCTGCTTTCCATTTCAAAACAACATTCGTTCTAATAGGGCAATCCAGGAAATACAATCCACTTTACAAATATCCAGATGTCACAAAAGAATTATTAAAATGAATAACTAATTTAGAATTAAAGGAAAAACTATACCCGTCTAAAATAAGTTTTGAAACTAAAATAATCTTCCTCTTAAAAGAGGGTACATAGTAACAATCCTTTAAAACTAAATTCACATAATTAAAATTTAAAGTAAAAGTTTCAACATCCATCACCATGACTTCAGCTCTAGTGCCCATCCAAAGACGCACCTCATTTCTTTATAGTTTCCTTGTCTCCTTGAACCACTGCAATACATTGCAAATGTGAACAGTAGAACCACTATCCATCAACCAAGAATTGATCGGTTCAAAAAACACATTAGACTCATAAATAACATAAACATCACATGTACCTTCTTTAGTAGCCTCAGTATCATTTGACTTCTTGGTTTTTAGATCTGATCAGTTGTTAGTTCTGGGTTACAAAGATTTCCAAACTGATAAGGATGATAGAAAATCCATGTCCAGGATGGTATATCTAATGGGTGGAAGTGTTATTATGTGGCGGAGTACTAAACAGAAATCTACAGCCGATTCCACTACCGAAGCAGAATAACTTACGACTTGCGATGCAACAAAAGAAGGTGTTTGGCTGAGGAAGTTCCTATCAGATTTGGAGGTTGTCGCTGACCTTGTCAAGGGCCCTATTCTCCTGTTATGTGACAACAGAGGGGCCATTGTACAAGCTAAGGAGCTTAGGGCTCATAAGAGGAACAAGCATGTGCAGCAGAAGTATCACCTCATCAGAGAGATCATCCAGCAGGGCGACGTGTCTCCAAAGTGGACACTACTAAAAATGTGTCTGATGCCATGACAAAGGGTTTGTCTCCTAGAGTGTTTGAAAAACACATGGAGGGTATGGGTTTAAAATGTATGGGAAATTGGCTTTGATGTACAAGTGGGAGATTGTTGGATATATGTGTCCATCAAATCTGGTTCAGTCTGGTTTACTTGTATTGAACTTTTATACATTTTGATTTTATATTATCACATGCGATATAAATTTTTTGAGTATTATGTGTTTGTAAGTATTACTTAAAATGGTAGTCACGACTAGGGTTTGGACTGGACACCCTTATCATATGGTCGTCGCATTGGGTATGCCTAGACATGTGATGTCAGGGTACGAATGCGAGTACTCATATGCTTGATCTGTGTATTGGCGAAGAATCTTCTTTGTTGATTCACTCATGTGTTACTGTCAGATGCAGGATGGGATAGACATGAGTCACCGAGACCCTGTACCTGAGGGGACCCTGTCACTACAAAATGTGACTGCATTCTTTGGTTCATCAATGACTGAGACTCAAGTGAGTCAAAGCCGGTGTTCTGGGAACAAACATTTTGTGAGTGGAGTTACTCAACATGGTCACCATTGCCCGATTGGGGAACACCAAAATTGAAGTTGTCTATGAATGGTTGGATGGAATCTGGATCCAGTGCCATTTTGGAAATAGCTTTTGCAAAACCTATTTTATATAAAATGATAGATTATATGTAGTTATTTAATTAAAATATTTTTTCAAGTTTTGCGGGACCCGATCATATACACAGACACTCTTATATGGACATGTACTATGGAATGGGGTTTGGCAGTACTAGTGTACATGCTCTAGATTCCATAATGATGGTGTTGATTAGTGGAGGGTTGGTACATGATGATTTATTATCATGTAGGGGTTTATTTAGAATTTACTAAAATAATTGGTTATTTATTTAATTAATGGATATGGTGCTAATTATAATTATCCATGAATTAAAATAATTAATTAATTATACTATTCCCTATTAGATTCTGCTTCTTCACCAATTAGAAGCTCTTCAAGATTAAATAGGATTAAGCCAATAAGGAGAGAGAGTGTCAGACTCTCACTGGGATTCATCCAAGCAGGGTTTTAGAAACCCTATTATTTAAACACACCAAGGGGAGGGGGCAGCTCCACGTTTTTGGCAGTGCCCCCCTCCCACGTTTTTGGCTCTCCCCTCTCTCTCTTGTGATCATTTCTCTCGCCTTCTTCTTGCTCTCTATTATTTGAGAGTTAGGGTTTTAGAAACCCAGATCTGTGCTTGAAGAATTGAAGAGGATCTAGGATTAGCTTGGAGAACCTTGGTTGCACCATTGGAGATTCAGATCTGTTTACCTGGAGTGCTCGTTGGAGGAAGAACCAGTACTGTCTATTGGAGGAGCAACACTTGAGGCTCATCAGGTTAAAAAATTTATGTTAATTCCTCTTGTTTTGATTATGTGATTATTCATGGGATATGAAAGAAATCCAAATCGATCTCTTTCTGTTGCGCATTCAGGTATAAGATGGACCCCTCTTTCCATGGGATGGAATAGATCAAGATGTGTTTTCTCTTTGTCATGGATTTCATAATTTTATGGGACAAGAAAGAGAAGGACTGGACATTGGTTTGTCATACCAAACCCTAATAGGGTCACAGTAGGGCACCCATGGGCGACCATGGAAAATCCTAAAAATTTAAATAGGGTGCCCAGGGCAACTTTGGGGCATCCTAGGGCAACCCAAACTTTTCAAAATTTGTGAGCTCAGCTTGATACATGAGTACCATGATCCCATGGACCATAGCATGGCCTACATACTTGGCCTCAATGTTAAGGCCAATGTCCTTATCAGTTAAGACAACCAACACTTGTTGATTATGTCTTATAGTGTAGTATTTTCACTTTTTAACTTACCATGAGTTAGGGCGATTTGAGCAATTTTTCCATAAATTTGAACACCAAACTCACACAATTAAATCACCATTGGTGAAAAGATTCTCTCTACATCTTAGGTGAAGGAAAACTTATCGTCTGTTTTGAGGATAGATGATTGTATAGTTGAGATTGGCCAACAAATTAGGCATGTTTTCTATTAAGGAGAATCCCCATCTATCTATCGTCAGAATGACCATATGATTAATCCATGTCAACTCAAGTCAACCTTATCCCAACTAAATGGGTTCAACTACTTGTATCATTTTGCTCCAGTCAACTTTATTCAAAGTTATATTTGTTATTAATTCTAAGCTATCCCATGCCTTTCCTCACCATCTCTCCTAGAGTCGTTTTAGGTTTACCGTTGGCTCTTGTAGCTCATTAATTTGAATTAAATCATCCCTCCATATTAGAGCTCTCAAAGGCCTTTGATGCACATGTCTATTCCACCGCAAATGATTTTTCTTGCAACTTATCATGTATCAGAGCTACTTCTAAATTAGCTCTAATTTGTTTATTTATTATTTTATATTTTGTAGTTTTATTACTCAACCATCTAAACATTCTTGTTTTAGCTACACTAAATTTATTTATATGTTGTTTCTCCACTGCCGAACAATTACTTTCATACAACATTGTTGACCATATAACTGTTATGGGAGAGGGTTCCATAAAAAGCAACGTGGTCCCTGAGCTAATGTGTGGACCATGGAAGCATGCATAGAAGCATCAACACAGATGGGACTTCTGTCGTTCTTGAGGATGAGGTGGTCATTTCATGCCCCTCTGTGTATGGGCATAGGGGCCACACTGCCTTTCAAGGCTCTTCTTCCCAACTATTATATAATATTTTTCTTTGAATTTTAAAAGAATACGTTAATCACACAAATACTCTAGTGGCATTCTTCTACTTCACCCACCACATTCTACATCTTTTGTGCAAGAGAATCCTCTATTTCTTCTTTATTTATTATTAAAATTTTCTTTTGATCATATGGTAGAATGCTTACTTCACATGCAAATGGTGCAATTTTCAATTTTCCACACTTACATTATTTTGGTTTTGAATTTTTCCAGTGTTTTATATAGCCGGTCCAATGAGGAGGCTTGGTACAGTAGCTAGCATTGTAAAAACTAGAGAAGGGAAGTGAAATCAATAATAAAGTGGAAAATTTTATTAATCATTATCTTATATGATTGTGTAACTAATTTAAAAAACATTCTAAATATAATTATTAAATTTTGGGAGAGAATTTCCCATGCTACCAGTTTGAAGAGCATTTTCTATGCCACATCAATGGGGGTATGAGGAGCGGTTTCGTCAATAGGGGGCCACATGGTCAGGGATGAGAGAGATTTTGAGAAGGCATGGGAAATTGAAAGTAGAGAGATCTTATCACTTAAATTTTAGGGAGAAAGAAAGCCACCTCGTCGCATCGTGGGCGCTGCCCTTGCGCCCAGACACAAGGCATGCGTAATGACCGCCACACCCCCTGGAAAGATGGAAATGACCAGGGGTACGTCGGTCATTTCGTGCTCCCTTGTGTCTAGGCACAGGGGCGGTGTCCGCTGTGTGACCAGGTGGCGTTCTCTTTCCCTGAATTTTATTTTACTTTGCAATTAGAACTAGAGGTGCAACAGGATCGGATTGGGCTGAGGTTTTAAGCTGGGCTAGGTTTTTTAAAACCCCAACCTAGTCCAGGCGCAACCTTGTCGGGTTCAGCCCAACCCAGTCCCACCTTGATCGACCTTGTTTGGTTTAGAAGCACAAGGCCGGGTTGGCCTTGATTGACCTTGAATGCCCCCATTTTTTGCCATTTCTTGTCTCTATATACACTTAAAAAAATACGAAAGAAAAATGAAACATCACCAGCATTAATCATTCTTTTAGGAACTTACAGACAAACATAAAAGAATAGCAACTCAGATTCAATAAGATGTCAATAACCGTATGCATTCGAGCACTTGAGAAGTCCAACCAAAAGTCTTCATATGAAAGTTCTAACCAATGTTAGATGTATCCAGCCATTACTCATTAGCAATAGAATGGATTCAAACTGATGCTTAGCTTAGATTAACTCACAACTAACAATAGACTTACACATAACTCACATTAATAAATATATAGAAGAATTTGACCATTTATGAGTTTTAAATTTGGACACAAGAATAAGTAGCAACCACTCTTCACTCTTTCCTATAAAAACAACATGCATGCAATGACCTAATGAAGAGTCCCACATAGAGTATGTCATCAAAGTGTATATGATAACATTATGGAAGGAGTATAAATTAGTTTGCCCTACTCAAGAAAATTCTTTGCATTTTAAAATCTCTAATTTGGAAACCTGCCCACTATCTAGGATGGGTGTTAAGTCTGTAGAATAGTTTGCTACCTTTCATTGCATCTTAAATAATATATAGGTAAGAGATCGTTGTTTGGTTGTGTAGCCGCTCCACTAGTGTGTGGGTCAATGAGAGTGCACACAAAGGTATCAATACAGAAGAGATATTTTATTTCAGTAGGGCCTAGGCAGTAATTTCGTGCGCTCTTGTGGATGAGATATATATTTAGTGGTGTATCTTGTTGTCACAAAATAGTTGAACTAACAAGTTATAACGTTATTGTTTTTGCCCAGAGTCTTATTCCCAAAACTCATTTAATGTAGGGGTAAAAAAGCATTTTCAAAAAGTTAAAAATCATGTAGGAAAAATGTTCTCTGCACTCGGGGAGCAGGATGCGTTTAGATACATGGTGGTGGGTGAAATGACCAACGCCCCCCCCCCCCCCTTAATGACCAAAATGGCTATCCCGTCCCGCCCCATGCGTCTGGGCGTAGCTTGTGCCCTTGTGCGCTCAAAGGCAGAGAACATTGCCCCCAACCATTTAATACAACGTTTAATGTAGGTCCTATTTGAAAATTCCTTTTCAAAATTCCTTTTCACCCCTGCATCAAATGACTTTTGGAAATAAAACAAGGGAAAAAAATAAGGTTACGATCTTGTTATAATCAAGGTTGGTTACAACAAGATTTTTCTTATATTTATTGTTACTGTTATTTAAATATATAGAGTATGGTTGTCCTAGTCCAGGCTCGAATCAAGGCCTCAGCCCAACCCGACCTTGGACATGAAAATCTTAGCCCAGGGCCACTTGGTTCAACATGGGCTTGGGCGGGTTCAGTTCAAGTTTGTCAAGCCAAATTTGTAGTCCTAATTAAAGCTCTTTGATTTGAAAAGTAAGAAAAATATTACAAGTAAAATATACGGGAAAAATTTTCCCCACGGTGCTAAAGTGCAATTTTTCTCACAGATTTTTTTTTTTAAAATTTTCTCTCTTACTCTAAATATGTGACCATAAGAATGATACCTTTTCAAAGACAACCATTGATGTGACGTGCAAATCCCTTTCCACACTGGCACCATAGGAAACCACCTCCAAAAATATAGGGTTAAATACGCATACCCCCTGTAATGCACCCAATATTTCTCGTACCCCCCTAAGCTTCTGATAAGTCCATGTACCATCCCTTAATATTCCACGTAGCACCCTGCTTTACCCCCCTAATGCCATTTAAGTCCATACCAGGTATTAAATGCTAAAAAATTACCAAACTAACCTTTCTTATATCTTTCCTAAAATTTGAAAAGACCTAATTGCCTTGATCTATTTGCTAAAATTTGAAAAGACCAAAATGCCCTCATCTTTCCCAAATCATCATCTTCTTTTACATACCCACCACCACCACCGTGAAGCCCCACCTCCAGCATCACGGCCACCCACCATTATCCCATTAATTTACCATTCCAATCCCAGATAGAATTCCTAAATATAAGGCGGCCGGCTAGTCTCATAGCGTAGGGCAGCCAGCCAGCCAACCCTGCCAGCCATCTTAGACTCAGAGTCGCACTCACACACAGTAGAACTGAGATTTTGAATTCCCGTCCCACCAAAGCTGAAAATCACACATAAAAAAATATTAAAACTAAAACTAAAAAAGAAGGAATCATCCAAAATCCAAGATTTTCCCCCGAAACACCTCCCACTTTTATCCTTCTGGTTTTTTGCTCTTTTAGTTTTGTCCCCTTCTATTACTCATTCTGCTTCAAATTTTCCCCCTTTTTTTCTTTTTTTCTTTTTTGGGTTTTCGAATTAATTAACGAGAGAAGAAAAATATATTGGTTTACAAGACTCAGAAGGCATAGCACCACCTTCCCATGTCTCATTCTCTATCTCTCGCTATCTCTCTTTCCGCTACCGGTTCAACGGTTGTGAATATGAGTTTCCGTCTGGACTTGGGGACTTGGGGATTTGGGAGGAAGAGAAAAAGAGAGAGAAGGGTATGTGATTAGTACCAGTCCCATCTCGTCGATCGCCGCTCTTTTTGGTTGTTTTCTAGTTCTCAGAAATTTTTTTTCTTTGTTCCTTTTTTTTCTCCATTTTCCCTTTCGTTTTTTCCTCCAATCAAGCTTAAATCCACCACCGCACCCTTACCAAATCTGCGGTGTTGGTGGAGGAATAGGCAAGGGAGCGGGACAGGTGGTGGAATTGGTAAAGGTGGAGGAGTTGGAGGTGGTGCTGGAGGTGGGGCTTCACGGTGGTGATGGTGTTAACGGTGGGTGGTGGTGATGATGGTGGTGGGTATGTAAAAGAAGATGATGATTTGGGGAAGATGAGGGCATTTTGGTCTTTTCATTAGCAAATAGATCAGGGCAATTAGGTCTTTTCAAATTTTAGAAAAAATATAAGAAATGGTAGTTTGATAATTTTTTAGCATTTAATGCCTGGTATGGACTTAAATGGCATTAGGGGGGTAAAACAAAGATGGTACGTGAAATATTGAGGGGTGGTACGTGGACTTATCAGAAGCTTAGGGAGTACAAGGAATATTGGGTGCATTACAGATTTACAGGGGGTACGCGTATTTAACCCAAAAATATATTACTAAATATAATAAGAGTTTTGATAAATTACACAATCAAAAAATACAAAACATTCTCATTTCAAAGAGTGACTTCCCTTCCCTTCCCTTGCAAGCAATAATAAAATACCTAACTTTTTTTTTTCTTTCTATTATTTAATCCCTTAGAAAATTCATATTTCATTAATATATATATATTTTTTGGGTAAAACCATAGTTCATTTTTCACCAAAAAACAAAAACCTTAGTTCGTTAAACATCACATATGTAGGAGATGCTGAAGCATACCAATCAGTGAAATTTGGACCCACACGAACTACCGTGGGGAAAAGATATTGCTGCCGGTGTTGCCATATATAGCAACATTGACAATGTTGCGTTCACTTGCTTTAAAACAATTTCAAAATTTAAAACTAGATTAGAAGCCATACGGGAAAAAAAAAAATAAAAAGGAAAATGGGGGAGAGCTATCTTCCAGTTCCAGTTCTTCCCTCCCGGCAATCTCGCCTCATTACCGTCTCTCGTTGCGGGATTCTAACCCTCATTCTTCTTCTCTCTCTCTCCCATCTCCTATCTATGCGTACTCACTCGTTACCATCAAATGGAGTCAACCTCTCTCGTCTCCAAAGCCAAAACGGCCTTCCATTCAGCGGCAGCGAAAGCGGAGAAAGTTCTGACGGACATTAAAGCTGATTTAAAGACCGATCGAGGTATTCTAATTTTTTTTTTCTCCTTCTAATTCCACTATTTGAATCTCTGCTTCTTCCCAATTCGTCAGCCTTTCTCTTGTTTTTTATTTTGATTTTCAATTGGATTTCCTTTTTGTCCGATCCGATAATAAGAAACCGAAGGACAATCTCAATCTCAGAAGACTCCAAGAGAGCTAGCGGAGCAGGAAACGATACCTATAAAGGATGGAACGGTAAGAATAAGATTTTCTGTAATTCTGTTCTCGGTTTGATTTTAATGCTCATTACATTTTGTTGTGGCTGATGACTTATTGCTCTGTTCTATTGGAATTTGGAAATGTAGGATGAAATTTTCCATTACCATCGCTGTCCTAATGTATCACTTAGCTTCACAGTCTATTTCTATATACAGGAGTATAGGACTTCAATTATGTTCTCAAGTTGTTCAATCATGCACAATTCTTTATGGATTTTGATATATTTCGTTGTTTATCTGAGAGTTTTATCTGTTGGATAACTTAAACTCTTGGTTTGATTATACAGAATTACGACGAATCCGAGCAGGCAAAAGGGAAACCTGCACTCTCAAGGAGAAAGCATGATTGGCAGGACCGGTTGAAGATCATTACAAAAGGGAAATCAGGAGTGGTAGATAAGGATAGATTTGAAAATTTGAATTTGGCTGCTTTGTCTCTTGATGAATATCTGGATCAGATTGAGGCAGGAGATGTTTCTGAAATGAAGGTAAAAGATCCTAATGTCATTCCTGTCGGCTAAATTCAACTTAAGCCCCATTTGACTAGAATTGATGTAAATTTGAATAGAATTGTCACAGTGGAAGTGAAGTGAACTGAAATAGAATTATTTTTGGTTGGAAAGAAAGTGAAAATGGTTTGGCCATTTTACTTTGCTTTTGCTCACTTCACTTCTTAAAAAACAAACAACTTGTTTGTGATGCATATTCTCATGAACATGACGGGGCTATTTGAATATGATTAATCATTAATCAGGCATAGAAAAGTTAGAATTCACTTTGGAGATAATTTCTAAAACCATGAATTGTACAGTTTTGAAGCATCTAACTAAAACCTGACTGAATGAGAAGAGTTTAAATGTTTATTTTAGCAAATAACCACCACTCTCTGTGGAGCCAATCTAATCTTAAAATGTATGCAGATGTATACAGAATTGGTGCGATACATATTCCTTTTTTCTTCAGCCTTTAGATAAGTTACTAAAATGGACATCAAAAGTTTTTGTAGTATAAATTGCCTCCATCCCACTGACTGTCTTGTTAAAAACCCACACTTTAAGGTGATTTTTATTAATGCATTAAACCCTCTTCTCAGTATTACCCCTTCAGTTTGGCCTATGTAAGAGAGGGAAACAATTCCTTAAGTGGTTATAAATCAATGTGTAGATGATTAACTAGGGCATTATGGGAATTTCAGAAAAGCTTCACATCTTGGTCTTTACAATCAAATATTTTCAGACTGGGAGAACCTTAAACAAGACTATCTTTATGGTTGGAGGGAGTGACAGTTTCAGAATGCCAGTTTAAGTGGTTTCAATTTGTTATTGTATTAAAGCAATGCATTCTTTAATTTTTAAATTTTAGGAACACTGCATAAGATTTGTATTGGCAGCATTAAAATTATGCTGCAGACCTAATTGGAGTATGCTTGTAAGTACTCACTTTTTGTTATTTTTATAGCCAAGAAATGGAACCCTGATTCTGTAGCTCCGAACTGAAGGAACACTTGAGCAGCACCCATACGTGGACATGCTTAATTTGATCCCATTTGGTTGCCATAACTGACCAAGATCCAGAAACTACATTTCTCATCCTTGGTTCTGATATTGCTCTCTTCTGGAGATATCATATAGTTCCTAGCGTTATTAAGCATGGACTGCATTTGTTTTCAGTTGTACAATTTAGTTGCATTGACTTGATAATAAACTTACCTAAACCAAAAAATTCCAGTAGGCGGTGGAACAAATCATGCATGTTAGCTCCCTTCTGGTTGCAGGTAAGTGAAGTGATGGGAAGTGAACAATCTCCATCTGTTTAATGGATTGGATTTCTCAGGTGCTAGGTTCTGATTACCTTTCCATTGGGTGATCTGATCCTATTTGAGTTTGCTATTCTATAGCAATCTCCTGCTGAGTATCACTCTACTTTGACAGATTTTGCAGTTCTCTTGCCAGTTTATAACAAGAATCACTTGCTGAACTTGTTGCCTTAATTTCTTGACAGATGCACTGTTTCTTTAGCTGGATTTTGAGAATCCTTCAAATGAAGTTTCTTTGTTCTATTATTTTGATATACCATTAATGCTTTTTTAGGTTTCAGAACGAGGTTCCTCTGTAATGGGAGATACAAATGCTGCTGGGACACCTAAAATTCCTACAGCATCTGCTGTTAAGCAATTGAGAATCGCTGTTGAGTAGGTTTCTCTTAATCTGACAACCTATGTTTCAGCATAGTGTTATACATTGCTGTTACTCGTTTTCATAATTTATTTAAACTCTAATTATTTGCATCTAATTAGAGAAATGGCAGAAATAATATTATGACATGCTTTCTGATTCATATTCTTATTTTCATTTCTATCTCATTATTGCACTGCAGACATTTGAGGGTAATGTCAGGTTGCCTGTTGTTCTGTCATATTTTTTTTTTTAGGAATCCTTGTCTGTTGATTCAAGTTACTGTCAAGGTGTAGATATGGAATAATATTCCTGCCATTGCATTTCGGCCCTTGTGCCATATAACTTGTTTTTTGTATTCTTTGTTAAACCTCTCTTTCCTTGATTTCTTTGTTTGTTGAGTTTTTAGTCAAAGCTCTTTCAGCTGTATGCATGAAATGGGCATAGCTGAATGAGATGTTGAGATGGTTGAGTGGCAAGACTAGAAAGGATGGGAATTAGAAATAAATTCATACAAAGGAGCTTAGGATTTTCTTCAATAGGTCTATTGAAATGGTTCATTCATATAAATATATGCCAACAAATGCATCAGTAAGCATGATATTGTCTGACTGGAGGTGGTAAGAGGACATTGGTGATGAAAGATGACTTGGGTTGAAATGTTGAAGTGGTGAGAAGGGATAGGAGTGCTTATGATTTAACAGTTGGTATGGGTTTAACCAGAGCTGAATGGTGAAACAGGTTTTGTGATGTATTTGAAGCATAAGTAGATTATGCATCAAACAGTCACATTACTACTTCTGCATATTGTTGCTTGACTTGAGTTCAGTCCCACACAGATGTTCATTGTGGTATCTCGTTGGCTATTTTTCTAATGCTTGGCAGATGCTTTTCTGGAAAATGAGGTCAGTGAAGGATACAATGAATATTTGTGGAGATACAGAAGGAAATAGTTTAGATGAGGCATTGGAAGGGGCAAAAGGTTAAGGTTTGGTTTGAAAGTGAAGTTCAAAGTTGAGAATTCATATCAGTCCAGAAAATATTGTTTCTCGTCCAGTTAAGCACGTTTGATTAATATGTTTAGACTATTTGGACCTCAACTGCAATTTTTGGACAGTCCATACCTTACCGTAGGAACACACTGTTTATTGGATCTTATCATTTGGATTGTCAGAATTGGATGACTGGACTACAGATCTGTTGTTGGCAATGTATTTTATCTTTGAAAGCTATTTATTGATGCATGTTGACAGATCTGAATTAGGGAATAAGGCTTGGATGATCAAAGGTTGATCCCAAGCAATCTATTTATAATATTAGAAGACAAATTACATGGACAATTCTGTCCCTCATAACTAACTCAATACAAAGCAAAATAAAAAGAGAACAAAAGGACCAGAATACCCCCCACGGTATTCTATCCCATACAACCAACACTCCCCCTCAAGTTGGTGCATATATGTTACACATGCCCAATTTGACTAAAACAGGTGTTAGCAAACCAGAATTAGGCTGAATGCTTGGATGATTAATTCACCCAAAGCTCCACTTTATTTATAAGAGTAACTAAAACATAAAAGGTTGTACATGAGCAATGTGGGACTAAACCCATATACAAAACAATCAATTAAATAAAGGGAAAAAGTCCAGAATACCCTGGCTATATCTAACACTCCCCCTCAAGTTGGAGCATATATATCATGCATGCCCAACTTGACTAAGATAGGATGAAACAGCTTGCTATTCAGCCCCTTAGTGAACACATCCGCCAGTTGATCAGTAGACTTCACAAAGGGAACACAAATGAGGCCAGCTTCAAGCTTTTCCTTGATGAAATGTCTGTCAACCTCCATGTGTTTAGTGCGATCATACTGGATAGGGTTATGAGCAATGCTAATGGCAGTTTTATTGTCACAATAGAGCATCATTGGAAGATGGACAGCCACACCAATATCCTGTAATAACCCTCTAAGCCATAGAAGTTCACAAATGCCTTGGGCCATCGCACGAAACTCGGCTTCAGCACTGGACCTTGCCACAACATTCTGCTTTTTGCTACGCCATGTGACAAGGTTCCTACCCACAAAGGAACAATAGCCAGAGATAGACTTTCTGTCAGAGGAACCAGCCCAATCGGCATCAGTATAAGCATCAACCTTGAGATGACCATTGGGAGATAAGAGAATTCCCTTCCCTGGAGCAGACTTCAAATACCTCAAAATACGACGGACTGCATCCATATGAGAGGAATAGGGATCATGTATGACTTGGCTCACCATACTTATAGCAACTGCTATGTCAGGTCTGGTGTGAGAAAGATAGATTAGTTTGCCCACTAATCGCTGATAACCACTGTTGTCGACAGGTTCACCTTCTTTCTCCCTAAGTTTTGTAGTAGCATCCATAGGAGTATCTGAAGGATGACAACCTAGCAGCCCTGTCTCAGTCAATAGATCAAGGACATATTTTCTTTGAGAAAGAAAGATGCCCTTTGAAGAGCGAGCAACTTCTATCCCTAGAAAATATTTTAGAGAGCTTAGATCTTTGACCTCAAACTCACGACCAAGGAGAAGCTTCAAATCCCTGATAGCAGCATCATCATTACCAGTCACCACTATATCATCCACATAGACTATGAGTAGAGTAACCTTATCACCAACTTGTCTGATGAACAAGGTGTGATCAGCATTGCTCTGTTTGTAACCTGCTGAGATCATAGCCTTATGAAATCTGTCGAACCAGGCCCTAGGTGACTGCTTCAACCCATAGAGAGCACGTTTCAACTTACAGACTTTGCCCCTAGTCCTGTCATCAGAGAAGCCTGGTGGAATGTCCATATATACCTCCTCCTCAAGCTCCCCATGGAGGAAGGCATTCTTTACATCTAACTGCTGAAGATCCCACCCAAGATTTGCAGCACAAGATAATAACACCCTGACAGTGTTGAGCTTTGCCACTGGTGCAAAGGTCTCCTGGTAATCAACTCCATAAGTCTGAGTAAACCCCTTTGCAACCAGACGTGCCTTATACCGATCCACTGAACCATCAGCCTTTTGTTTGACTACGAAGACCTATTTACATCCCACTGGTTTTTTCCCTGGAGGAAGAGCCACAAGATCCCATGTGTTATTTTTGTGTAGTGCTCTCATTTCTTCCAACATTGCAGCCTTCCACTTTCCATCTGTATATGCTTCCTACCAATTTTTTGGAATAGAGACAAAAGAAAGAGAGGATACAAAAGCACGGAAAGAAGGAGAAAGAGAACTATACGAAACAAAGCGAGATATGGGATGTAAAGTGCAAGTCCTAGTACCTTTGCGATGAGCAATAGGTTGTTCGGAAGGAGAGGGATTACTAGGAGATGAAGGATCCGGGTTTGGAGCCGATAATTGGATGGGTACTGGTGCTACAGTGGTTTGCAACTGCCCTCTGTTGGATCTGCCCCTTGTATAGGTGATGATGTTGGAGTTGTCGTCGATTCTCTTCTGAAATTCACCAATAGTCCTCTGGACTGGAGTCAGCTCCCCCTGGATAGGGACATTAACAACACTATTTTCTATGGTCTCCCCCTGTAAAGGATTCCCATCAGGTGAGGGAGGAACAGCCAAAGGAAGTTGGACATCCAAAGTAGGCTGGGCAGCAGCCGTGGGTGGTAGTAAAGTAGGCTGGACAATAGCCTGAGGAACCTTTGGTAGAGGAATCTCAAAAGGCACATCTTCACTAGAACTCTCCCCCTGAAGAGGTGGCGAAGAATAGTAAGAAAGGGACTCATGGAAAACAACATCCATACTAACCATGGTACACCGGGAAGGGGGATGGTAACACTTGTAACCTTTCTGGGTCGGAGAATAACCCAAGAAAATACAACGAAAGCCCCGAGGTTCAAGTTTGCCAGGAGATCTAGTATTCCTAGCATAACACACACAACCAAACACCTTGGGGGGCACAATGAAGGAGAAATTTCTCATTAAAACATCAGAGGGGGTACGAGAGTCAAGAACCCGAGAAGGCAGTCTATTGATGAGATAGGCCGCGGTGAGTACCGCATCCCCCCAATATTGAGATGGAACATTCCTCGCAAACATCAAAGCCCTGGCCATCTCTAACAAGTGGCGATTCTTACGTTCCGCCACACCATTTTGGGTAGGGGTATCAACACAGCTAGTTTGATGAAGGATTCCATAGTCAGCAAGATACTTTTGAAATTGGGATTCTGTATACTCTGTTCCATTATCACTTCTCAATACTTGGAGAGTAGCCTGGAACCGAGTTTGAATCAACTTATGAAAATGCTGAAAACATGAAAAAACCTGATTTTTTGTGTGCAAAAGATACACCCATGTATGCCTAGAATGACAATATAAGAAAGAGACAAACCAACGATGGCCAGAAATAGACGGTTTACGACTAGGGCCCCAAACATCAGAATGCACCAAATTAAAACAAAAAGAACTCATTTTATTTGAAAGTGGATAATTTGAACGTGTCTGTTTGGCTAGAACACAAGCCTCACAAAAAAAGTCATCCTTAGTACGAAGGGTGACCAAACTAGGAAATAAATGAGCTAAAATTCCTAAAGGGGGGTGACCTAACCTAGAGTGTCACTGGTAGAGTTCCGAAGAGACCATGGAGTTCTGGTGTAGCGGAGAAGGCAATGGTGGTGGAGAGAAGCGACCGTCATCAAGCAGGTACAACCCACCGTGCACTTTACCCAATCCAATCGTCTTCCCAGACTCCAGATCCTGAAACACACAATGAGAAGGAAAGAAGGTGACTTTGCAGTTAAGATCACGAGTAATACTACTAATAGAAAGAAGGTTAGTAGTAAAGTTAGGAATGTGTAAAACAGAGGACAAGGGAAGAGAAGAAGTGCAGTTGATGATTCCTTTTCCAGAAATGGCAGAAAGGGAACCATCAGCCACTTTGACCTTGTCCTTCCCAGAAGTGGGAGAATATCTGTGAAACAATCTAGAAGTACCGGTCATGTGATCTGTAGCTCCAGAATCAATGATCCAAGGATGGGAAGCTACAGAAGCACAATGACCCCCAAATGCAATACTTGACCGGGCAAAGTGTGAACCTGAAGGAGCAGAAGAATGGGCAGGAGCTGATGTAGTAGAGGTAGCAGCAGCAGCGGAAGTCCTGAGCATACGTAGGAGTGCCTGTAGATCATCCTGGGATAGACCAGTGTCAGTAGCAGGGGCTGCAGTAATAGCTTCAGACTGATGGGCCTTGGTCTTCTACTTGGTCTTCTGCTTTGTCTTTGTTTTGGCAGCCCGTTTAGCTTCAAAATCAGCTGGTTTCCCATGAAGTTTCCAGCACTTCTCCTTGGTGT
Source organism: Telopea speciosissima (assembly GCF_018873765.1). Classification (NCBI taxonomy): domain Eukaryota; kingdom Viridiplantae; phylum Streptophyta; class Magnoliopsida; order Proteales; family Proteaceae; genus Telopea; species Telopea speciosissima. The sequence goes on from NC_057925.1 coordinate 38,850,810, forward strand.
GGTAGGGTTTGTGACAGTGCTCACAAACAACAGTCCCTGTGGAAGAATCACCAAGAGAAGCAGTACTACTAGGTGCAGGAGTAGCAGGGGCAGCAGCCTTAAGTGCTGATCTGTCAGTAACAGGGGGATGCAACATGGCAGCCCGACGGTTCTCCTCAGAGGACACCAATGCATAAGACTGTTCAAGTGTGGGAAAGGGCTTATGGCCCAACACTTGAACACGGATTTGATCATACTCCACATTCAAGCCAGCTAAAAAATCATAGACTGTAATCTTGTCCACATGCTTCTTATAGGAGGTAATATCTGCAGCGGTACTAGGGTGGAAGTCAGAAAAGTGGTCCAGCTACTGCCAAAGGCTACGTAAAGTAGCATAATATTTAGAGACTGTCAATTCCCCCTGAGTAGTGTGCAGGACCTTCTTCCTGAGTTCATAGACCTGGGCATCGTTGCCAAGTTGCCCGTAGGTTTCCTTGCAAGCAGCCTAAATCTCTGCAGCTGTATCAAGAAGAAGAAAATTATTCTGTAGTTCTGTAGTCATAGAGCCAACGAGGTAGGACATGAGAACTCCATTGTTGGCCAGCCATCTGTCTCGAGCAGCTCCAATCTCAGTTGGCATAACACTGGCACCAGTAATATGCCCAGTAAGGCCACGGCCAGCAATAGCGAAAGAGACTGATCGAGACCAAAGCAAGTAGTTAGTGCCATCCAACTTCATTGGATTAGGAGTAAAATTATGATAATCTGATTTACTGTGTCCATCAGCAACAGTAGTAATAGTCGAATCCACAGAGTCACCCATGAGAGCAGTATAAAAGCCCAAAATATAGAGAGAAGCTGTTATGAAGAGAACCCCACAAAAACCTGTAGTTGAAGGGTCTATAATTGGAACAGCAACAGCAGTAAATAGCAGCAACAGCAGCAAAGTGAACCCTTGGATCGATTCTTACAGAGTTTAAAAAAACCCTGAAAGAGCTGAAATCGATGTAAGGAAAAAAGGGAACAAAAACACTGCAGATGGGTCTGAAAATAGGAGATAATAATCTTCTAATAATGCTGAAGCACCCTGCCAAAAATCAGCAGCACCTGAAACCTGCAAACCCTAGATCGATATTGGGCAGGGTTTTGAAAAAAACCCTGGAATGCTGAAATCGATAAAGGGTGTGATATGCCAAAAAACTGATCTGATGTAGTCCCAACCAAGGTCGAGTGAGTCTTTAATAGTGGAGAACAAGTCTTCAAAAATTCAGAAGCAATCGAAGTCACCAGCCCCTAGATTGATGGTTGTCAGGGTTTTAGAAAAAAACCCTGTTTTTGAGGAAAAATCGATCTTAGGGGGTCTTGAAGAGATCTGATGATAGGAACAGATGTCGACCTGCTGCAGTTCTTGATCTTCAAAGAGGAGGAATGATCCCTTATAGCTGAGATGGAATCAATCCCCAAAAACTGAAGAAACCAAATATCGCAGACAGGTAAGGGTACCTATCGAGCAGAAAATGAGCTCATAAAAACAGAGGTAATGGAGGGCAGCAACTAGATCTTTGCAGATCACCTCATTAGTGCTGCCCTAATGGGAGAATGAAGAGCAAGAGAGGAGAAGGCAGCAACCGAGAGAGAGACGAAGAGGGCTGAGATCGAGAATGGAAGAGAAGGAGGGATGGGGAAAGGTCCCTAATTCGAGTTCTGCTTTGATACCATGTTAGCAGACCAGAATTAGGCTGAATGCTTGGATGATTAATTCACCCAAAGCTCCATTTTATTTATAAGAGTAAATAATACATAAAAGGTTGTACATGAGCAATGTGGGACTAAACCCATATACAAAACAATCAATTAAATAAAGGGAAAAAGTCCAGAATACCCCCACGGTATTCTGGCTATATCTAACAATAGGACAAAAAACTTTGCTACTCAACCCTTTAGTGAACACATCGGCTAACTGGTCAGCAGACTTCACAAAGGGAACACAGATGAGACCAGCTTCAATCTTCTCCTTAATGAAATGTCGGTCAACTTCAACATGCTTGGTACGATTATGCTGGACAGGGTTATGAGCGATGCTAATGGCAGCCTTGTTGTCACAATATAGCACCATCGGAAGATGGACAGCAACTCCAATGTCTTGCAACAACCCTTTAAGCCATAGCAACTCACAGATTCGGTGTGCCATAGAACGGAATTCAGCTTCAGCATGGGATTCTGCCACAACATTCTGCTTCTTGCTATGCCATGTGACAAGATTCCCACCCACAAAAGAGCTATATTCAGAGATGGATTTTCTGTCAGTAGAGCCAGCCCAATCAGCATCAGTGTAAGCTTCAACTTTTAGATGGCCATTGGGAGATAAAAGTATTCCTTTTCTAGGAGCAGATTTCAAATACCGAAGAATACGAATAACTGCCTCCATATGAGGGGAATAAGGATTATGCATAAATTGGCTCACTAGACTAACTACAACAGCTATATCTTACCGTATATGAGAGAGGTAGATTAGCTTGCCAACCTATCGTTGATAGCGACCTTTGTCAACTAGTTCACCTTCTTTCTCCTTAAGCCTTGCAGTAGCTTCCATGGGAGTGTCTGTGGGATGACACCCTAACATCCCTGTTTCGGACAACAGATCTAGGATATATTTCCTTTGAGAAAGGAACATGCCCTTTGAAGATCGTGCAACTTCTATTCCTAGAAAATATTTTAGAGTTCCCAGATCCTTTATTTTAAACTCATGGCCAAGGAAGTGCTTTAATTTCTTGATCTCATCACCATCATTTCCGGTTACAACAATATCATCAACATAGACTATGAGAATAGTTACCTTATCACCAACTCGTTTGATGAATAGTGTATGATCAGCATTGCTTTGCTTATAGTCCACTGAAATCATAGCCTTGTGAAACTTGCCAAACTAAGCTGTAGGTGACTGTTTCAACCCATAAAGAGCACGCTTCAATTTACAGACCTTGCCCTTGGTCTTATCATCAGAGAAGCCTGGTAGAATATCCATATATAGCTCTTCCTCTAGCTCTCCATGGAGGAAGGTATTCTTCACATCCAATTGCTGAAGATCCCACTCAAGTTTTACAGCACATGGCAATAACACTCTTACAGTATTGAGTTTAGCCACTGGTGCGAAGGTCTCCTGATAATTAACTCCATAAGTTTGGGTAAAGCCCTTTGCAACCAGGCGTGCCCTTATATCGATCCGCAGTCCCATCAACCTTCTGTTTGACCACAAATACCCATTTACATTCCACTGATCATTTCCCTGGAGGAAGATCTATAAGATCCCAAGTATTATTTATTTTTTTCAATGTTCTCATTTCTTCCAACATTGCTGCCTTCCACTTTCCATCTGTGTAAGCTTCCTGCCAATTTTTAGGAATAGAAACAGAAGAAAGAGAGGACACAAATGCACGAAAAGATGGAGAAAGAGAACTATAAGAAACAAAACAGGAAATAGGATGCTGAATGCAAGTCCTAGTACCTTTGCGATGAGCAATAGGTAGGTCGGAAGGAGAAATCTTACCAGGAGAAGTAGGGTCTGGATCCAGAGTCGGCAACTGGATGGGTACTGGAGCTACGGTGGATTGAGGCTGCCCTCTTCTGGAACATCGTTTGTGATATGTTAAAGTGTTGGAGTCGTCGATCCTCTTCTGAAATTTCTCATTTTGAATTGGAGTCAACTCCCCCTGAGTAGGAGCTTCACCATCACCATTTTCCATAGTCTCCCCCTTTATAGGATTATCTAAAGGTGATGGGGCAGCAGCTAAAGGTGATGGGGCTGTAGCTAAAGGTGATGGGGCAACAGCTAAAGGTAATGGAGGTTAAAGAATAGTAGGCCCAAGGGAAGGAAACACATCCACATCTTCACTATAATGCTCCCCCTAACAAGAAAGGCCTTCATGGAAGGTAACATCCATACTGACTAGGGTACGACGGGAAGGGGGATGATAACACTTATGTCCTTTCTGGGTTGGAGAATAACCCAAAAAAATACACACCGCAATCCACGCGGTTCAAGCTTGCCAGGGGACCTGGTATCCTTAGCATTACACACACAACTAAACACTTTAGGTGAAACTACAAAGGACGAATTCCCAAACAAAACTTCAGCCGGACTACGGGAGTCAAGGACCCTAGTAGGCAATCGATTAATGAGATAAGTTGCAGTGAGAATAGCATCTCCCCAATATTGGGAGGGAACATGTTGAGCAAACATTAATAATCTGGCCATTTCTAGTAAGTGACGGTTCTTCCTTTTGGCCACACCGTTTTGGCCCGGGGTATCAATACAACTAGTTTGGTGAAGAATGCCATGGTCAGCAAGATATTTTGGAAAGTGACCCTCTTTATACTCTGTTCCATTGTCACTTCTCAAAACTTTGAGAGTGGCCTTGAATTGAGTTTGGATCATCTTATGGAAATGTTGAAAACAGGAAAAGACCTCACTTTTCGTGTGTAAAAGGTATATCCATGTGTTTCTAGAGTGACAATCTATAAATGACACAAACCAATGATGTCCAGAAATTGAAGTCTTTCAACTAGGGCCCCAAACATCAGAATAAACCATATGGAAAAAGGAAGAACTTCTTTTATTAGAACTAGAATAAATTGAACGTGTCTGTTTGGCCAGTACACATGCCTCATACTAGAATTCATCTTTATTACAACCCTTGACTAAGGCTGGAAACAAATGAGACAAAGTTCCTAATGGGGGATGACCTAATTTAGAGTGCCATTGGTAAAGTTTAGAAGAGATCAATGAATTTTGATGAAGTGGATAAGGTACGGTTGGTGGAGAAGGACGACCATCATCAAGCAGGTACAATCCACCTTGTACTTTACCACATCCGATCGTCTTCCCTGTCACCAGATCCTGAAAAACACAGTGAGAAGGAAAAAAGGTTACTTTGCAATTAAGGGCACGAGTAAACTACTAATGGAAAGAAGATTAGTAGTAAAATTAGGAATGTGTAAAACTGAAGACAAGATAAGGGAAGAGGTGCAGTTAAGGGATCCTTTTCCAGAGATGGAGGGAAGAGAATCATCAGCTACCCTAACTTTGTCCTTCCTTGAAATGGGAGAATAACGATGGAAAAAACTAGAAGATCCAGTCATGTGGTCTGTAGCACCAGAATCTATGATCCAAGGATGGGATGCTACAGAAGCACAGTGACCACCAAATAGGATACCTAATTGAGCAAAATATGAACCTGAAGGAGCAGAGGAATTGGCAGGAGCTGATGTAGTAGAAGCCGCAGCAGCAGAAGTCCTTAGCATACGTAGGAATGCTTGTAGATCATCCTGGGATAAACCAAGGTCAATAGTAGGAGCTGTAGTAACAATCTTAGTGTGATGAGCCTTGTTCTTTGGTTTTTTCTTGGTAGCCTGTTTTGCTTCAAAGTCAGCTGGTTTCCCGTGGGGTTTCCAACACTTCTCTTTGGTATGGTAGGGCTTATGACAGTACTCACAAGTGACAGTGCCAGTAGTAGAATCACCAAGAGAAAGGTTTCCAGCAGATGCAGGAGTAGTCGGGGCAGCAGCCTAGAGGGCTGACCTATCACTGGTAGGAGGATGTAACATAGCAGCCCTACGATTCTCTTCAGAGGAGACCAGGGCATAAGACCGTTCAAGTGTGGGAAAAGGAGAATGGCCCAACACTTGAACACGAATCTAGTCATACTCCATATTCAACCCTGCCAAGAAATCATAGACCCTGATCTTGTCCACATGTTTCTTATAGACAGTAATATCAGCAGCTGTAGTAGGGTGGAAATCAGAGAAGTGGTCCAATTGTTGCCAGAGGCTGTGCAGGGTAGCATAGTATTTGGAGATGGATAAATCTCCCTGAGTAGTGTGAAAGACCTTTTTCCTGAGTTTATAAACCTGGGCATCATTGCCAAGCTGACCATATGTCTCTTTGCAAGCAGACCAAATCTGAGAAGCTGTGTCAAGGAGAAGAAATCCATGTGCAAGGTTTGAAGTCATAGAACCAATCAGGTATGACATGAGAACCCCATTGTTGGCAAGCCACCTACTTTGAAGAGGACTTGGTGTAGGCGGCATAACACTGGTGCCATCAATATGGCCAGTAAGGCCACGGCCAGCAATAGCAAAAGCTACAGATCGAGACCATAACAAGTGGTTGGAGCCATCCAGTTTGATGGGATTAGGAGGAAAAGTGTGGTAATCAGTTTTGCCTTGACTATCTTGATCAGAAGTAGCAGTGGAAGTGATTGAGTCACCCATACTTGTAGCAGAAAAACCCAAATCGCAAAGAGGGGCTGTTGTGAAGAGAACCCCAACAAATACTCCAAGATAAAGGCTGAAAATTGGAGGAGAGACTGCTGGAAACATAGAAATAATTGTCTAAAAAAATCAGCAACAGCAGCCAGGGCAATCCCCTAGATCGACTTTTTTAGGGTTTTGAAAAAAACCTTGAATATGGTGAGATCGATGTAGGAGAGAATGGAAGCAAAAACACACTGGAATGGGCTGAAACTTGGATCGAGTGGCCTTCTAGTAGTGCTGAATCACCCTTCCAAAAATCAGCATCAACAGAGAACAGTAACCCTAAGATCAATATTTGCAGGGTTTTAGAAAAAAACCCTGATGAGAGCAAAAATCAATAGGGATAGAGAGTCTTCAGTATGGCTGGAGATAGACCCTTGTCCAATAAATCTGCTGCAGTTCCTGAGCTTCAATAATGTGGAGAGATCCCTTGGGAGATAAAGTTGAATCAGTCCAAAAATTTGAAGGCTTCAAATTCGTAGGCAGGGTACACAAGCTTCTATAGATTCTGAAATTTTTTTAGAACATGAATGAGGTGATGGAGGGCAGCAACTGGATCTGTAGATCACCTCATCAGTGCTGCCCTAATGGGAGAATGAAGAACAAGAGGAGAAGGGTGGAAGAAGAACTTGAGAATGAAAGAGGGAAGAAGAAGAAGAAATCGAGAATGGAAGAGAGGAGAGTTACCCTAATTCAAAACCTGCTCTGATACCATGTTGACAGATCTGAATTAGGGAATAAGGCTTGGATGATCAAAGGTTGATCCCAAGCAATTTATTTATAATATTAGAAGACAAATTACAGGGACAATTCTGTCCCTCATAACCGACTCAATACAAAGCAAAATAAAAAGAGAACAAAAGGACCAGAATATCCCCCACGGTATTCTGTCCCATACAACCAACAATGCATCATTGTTTAGGGATTTGAACTGAAGATCTCTGACACCACTTACCAGTTTGTCAACCACCAGCTCAAAAATGCTTGTTTCATCAAAATCTTGATTTTTGTTCTCTGTAAAGTAATAAAGCTAATAAAGCATATCATTGGTTAAATGAAGTGGACCACTGTGCCAGATGGCCACTTGATTTCCAGCCAGAAGGCCTTAATGGTCTGATGTCCCACCCAGTTTGAAACCATTGCCTCAATTATTGCATAATTCATTTTCCTATGTGGCAATTATCTCAATAGTAGTGGGGCATGCCTTCTTTTTAAGGGGTGGGGGATTGGGTTGGGATGTACTTAACTGTTGGCTTTGATAGTATTCTGTTAACCAATTTGGCTGCACTTGTAGCTGCAAGTTGTATTTTGGATGTCAATCTAACTTCATCTGCTTTGTTTGATCTGTTTTCTGCCTTCCTTGAAATTCTGCTCTGTTTCAATAACAGTTCTATCTTCTACTTCAAGTTTTGACCTTTATGCACAATGAATTTATTCTTTTGGTGTTCTGCTTCTCTACAGAGCAGGAAAGAAGTTTAAATCAATGAAAGATTTGCTTGCATCAGCCAGAGATTCCTCCCCTGTAAAAGAGAGAGCAGGCTTGAGCTTCTCTGCCGTGAAGTCTTTGGTCCTTCGTGAAAAGGATGAGAAGTTAACTTCTCAGTTTGTCGATGATGAAATCCTGTCATTGATTCATTTTCTATTCAACGAAGGTATACATATATATACCTGATGGACCCTTGCCCTAGGTTGAATTTATCATCTTTAGTTCAGCATTATCCCATCATTATTTTTCATTTCCCTTATTCAAGATATTTCAGATGCTTCCATTAATGCGCAAGATATTTCAGATGGACTCTTCCCCTGGAGAAAGGATGCATCTGATTCAGCAACAGCTACAGCATCATCTTTGCCAAGAGATGTTCATGCAGCTCCTCCAGAAGGTTTTGTTGTTAGGCTCTCTGAAGTGATTGGAACCTTCAAGACTGTCCGGAAAATGGCATTATTTTGGTGCACAGTAGTTGATGAAGTAAGTAGAAATTGTTGAGCATGAATTATCTGAACTAAACAAAATCTGTGTAACAAGATCTATTTTCTGAAATTTGGATGAACTGAAAATTTGTCAATGCTAGCAATCCTACTTTGTAGGTTTATATTCTTTTACCCTTTGTAGATCACTTTTCTGTCATACTGCTGTGGCCTTCCCAAATTTGTCACATGTCCAGCTGGGCTCACATAACTGTCAGTGTAATTACCAAGTTACCCAAAGTGTAATTCTATAGCCTGTAATATCAAACTTCCTTTGCTGTTGTTTCCATGCCATGCCCAGGTTGAAGCCTTTATAATGAAAGATAGTTATTATATATGCAGCAACTATTTTTCAAGCAATGTCTGGGAAGTTAGGTTGGACGCATCTTCATTGTCAAAATGGTTGGATGGATTCGCTCCACCATGCCATTGTAAGATATATCTCCAAGGTGATGAAAGAACTGAAAGCAAATTTCTGGTTGATCCTTCATAGGAGAAGTAACAACAGCAACAGTATTAAATGACACAGCAACGCCGCTCAATCTTCTATGTTAGTTGTTGGTCTAGGTGTAGCAACAGACAAGTACAGAAACTCAACAATAGAAGCAGCAATGGAGTACGATAATTATTGATATGAATTAATTATCGATGAAAACTAAGTTTTCTAGGGCTTGCTTGATACCACAAAGCGGATCCTTAAATTTTTTTTTTTGAGAACAAAGCAGTGATATAACTGTCCTATCGAAATGTTGCAGAAATAAAGAAGACCATACTGCTCCTAACTAGTTGCATGTCTATCATATGACTTCTATATAATTGACTACAACCCTATGAACAGTCCATATAGACAAAAAGAGAATAACAGAAAGCACAGCTGTGAAGTCTGACTACACTCTTGAGCTTCTAAGTGTGATTCTTAGCGATTGTTTCCCAAATGCATGGTTTCAGAACTCGGGATCAGATTGTCTGGATTGCATGATCCTAATTGGGATTAATAGTCTCTGATCCAGCTGATCTTTGAGGAAGATTGTCTGATCCGTATCAGGATCAGCAGCCACCGATTCAGTCCCTGATTCCATAATTTAAAGCCTTGCTTGAATGGTCCTGCCTCAATAAACTAGAGGCCCTGATCTCATATCTTCTTGTTTAAGTGTAGCACCCCCCATAATAGTAATACTTTTGATCTCAATGCTCTTAATCCCTAATTTCATTCTCTGACCCTTAGTCCTCCAGAACTCCGTTAATGGAAAGCCCTAAAACCATCTTTCTAAACTGCAAGCTTTTGGATTTACTAAAACCTATTTCTCTTCAGGTTCTACGTACACCACCAGATACCTCTTCTTGAAATAACAAAGGATGTTTAGTGTATTGAAACCTTATGAGCCATTAGTAAGATAGAAGCATGCTTTCTTGACTCAAAGCTTACATATCTCTATCTCAACTTGTTTAGTATCAATGGCATGGAAGGAATTCAATGATCAATTTTCTAATAAAAGAAAGTCCATTTATGGATGTGTTGATGAATCACTTGTACGGTAACCTTGAACTGAAAAGAATATTTTCATGCCTAATATTGTTTCGTATACTGTAACTTCTCTTCATCTACCATCCAGGTAACAAAGCTGTTTAAACTTTCTCACTCTAGATATGGTTGGTTACCCATTCATAGTTTTTCTTTATCAGCTTGTAACTCATTGGCAAAATCCTCATCATCATGCAGTTGAGAAGACGTTGGTCTGAAGGACAACCAGTTCCTGGTGTACCCCTGGATGAGAGCCCAGACCTAAACTCATGTCTTCTGCATCAGCAATTGCAGGTTATTAATAGTTGTATTTCAAGGAAACAGCGTCGCTGTGCTGCCACTGAGTTGCTGGATTCTATAATGAGAGAAGCCAATCCAGTTGTTGAGCAGTCAGTTGATTCTCATGGCATGGTGTCTTCGGTCCCAGTTTTGTATGCTAGAAGTAGCACTGGGGACCTTGTTCTCCGACTTGGGGCTGATCATCCGTCTGAAAATTTAACCATGTTAGAAACTGGTGAACCTGTGTATTCTCCAATTACACAGGTCTGGTACATACCTGGCTAGAAATATATATATATATATATATATATATATATATGTATGCCTTTTTTGAATTTCTCTTGTGGTGTGTTATTAAAGTATAAATATCCATCTGTAGGAGGGTCCTATTCTTACAGAAGATCTTATCAGAGAAACGGAAGAGTTTGTGCTACGAACAGGGAGGTTAGTAGAAAGTGGACAGAATAAATGCTATTTGGCTTATAGGTGTAAAGTCTGACTCATTTATTCTCTATGTGAAAGAGTCAAAAAGTTTTTCAAATTTTCATTTCACCATCATCTCTAATTTGCTGTGATTAAGTTAAGTTTAAAGCAACTTTTCCATATGGTTCCTCTCATAGTTAGGCAGAAGTTCTTGAATTTGAACTTCTGACATTTACAATACAAGACACATACTGCTTCCCCAGAAGGCCAAGAAGAAATAGTCATTAACTGTTTCCTTTCTGTAGTTGAATTTGACTGATGTAATTCCCATACTGGAAAGTGCTGGTGGCAGTCTTACTGGTGAACATGGTATGTAAAGGTCCTAGCCAAAAGTGAGTTTCAGAGATAGATTAGGAGCTCAAATTAAGCCTTACAGATGCAGAATGAAATAATCACCAGAAAAATCAAATGGCCGAGTGAAACTGCAAACCATGGGAAGTTGATGTTTGAGAATAAATAAACTCTAAATTTATTGGTTATTTTCTGTTCAACTTCTTCAATCCTTTATTTGTTGGAGAGCTAGCTTGTGATATTTCTAATGGCACCATATTGGAGATCCTTTGGACTGCTCCACACAAAAATGCAATATTTAGATGGAATGACTGCTGGCTACTTATTTTGATAACCTTTGTTTGTTGATGTTTTCTAATTTACTAAATACATCATGCATTAAATATTGTAATGTAATATAATAGCCCAATCCCAAATTAAGAAGCTGTAGAAGTTTTACTGTATCATGGTCACATGTTGCGACTTATGGTGAATGTTTACTCTTCCATGATGCAAAAAATATCATTAGAATACATTTTTAATGTTCTGACTTGCTAATAGTCTAATATTTATGCTCTTCATTACTTTTTTTTTTTTCAAAAATACCACTATATCTTTTCTCAGGTTTAAACTTTGATCTGATTAGATTTTTCTTTAATAAATCACTGTCTTTTTTTTAATGCTCAGTGTAGGTGCAGGGTGTTCTCAACTTTTATCTGACATGCAGGCTTTCAAGGTGAGGTCTAATAATGAAGTAAAGTTTGTCCGTTATATATGTACTTTTGAGTTTAGATGTGTACCTTCCTGCTAGTTCTGCTAGTCTCGCAACAAGATGAAAAAATACATAGTGCCTGACACTTCATTTAACTGTTCTCTAAAAATATATATTTTAGGCTGCAAATCCTGGCTGCATTTTAGAAGATTTTGTAAGATGGCACTCTCCCCCAGATTGGAATGAAGCCGAGCCAAGTATTGAGATTAAAGACTCCATTCATGAAGCAGATCCATCGTCTAAAAGAGGTCAACTAAGTACTAGAATGCAAAAAGAAGGTGAACTCCCATCATTTTGACATGAAACATGCTAGCATGCACGTTATTTGTGTCATACTTTTTATCCTTATGTATACTTTGAAATTTTTAGGATAACAAATTCATATTAGTGGCATGGACTTGCATGTTTCAATCCTCCCCAAAATGCCCCTTTCTTTGCCTTTTAGAGTTTATTCCTTAATGTATGACTCTGTTGGATGTAGAAAAATGGAATTTGTTGGATGTGTACAGCTGATTATACTGTATGAACCTGGTGGTGTTGGAGGTTGTGGGTTATTGTTAGTTTCTTGCACACCTTTGATTATACAGAAGCCATACTTGACTATTAACTTCTAGGACTGGATTTGATGGTATGATGCCTATACAAATGAAGATGTGTTCATGATAATGAGGATTTATAGCTGTTTTTTTTTTTATGCTCCCTTTTAACATTA